>NW_023270442.1:1891152-2336859 GCF_011800145.1 Mirounga leonina
TTTTTCTGGCCATGTGACACACTTAGAGATGGATCTCCACAATGTACATAAATAAAAGTACATAAATAAAAATTATGCACAAATTATGCATAATTTGCTGTTAGACATACAGCATGCACTGTACAGAATGCACTGAACTTTTAGTCTGTTCCTTTGTGTCCTGGTGTTAGAGGCAATCAGTCTTAGAAGCTTTTCTGAAAGATAACTTTATAATTATCTTTATGTTCTAATTTAAATTCCTTTTAAATATCTATTGAAATGAACATAATCCTTGTGTTATTTATTCAGCACATAGTGAATCTAGGGTTATTATGGTTTTGTAGCTCTTCTAGGCTCTGGGCAAAGATTGAATTAAAAAAAAAATCACTACTAATTTCATGGAGGTACATTCTTATGGGAAAGGAAGAAAACTGACAAGTAAATAAGATGATGAAAAGTCCTATTGGGACGCCTGGGTGGTTCATTTGGTTAAGCGTCTGCCTTCAGGTCAGGTCATAATCCTGGGGTCCTGGGATTGGGGCCCACATTGGGCTCCCTGCTCAGCAGCAAGCCTGCTTCTCCCCCTGCCTGCTGCTCCCCCTGCTTGTGCTCTCTCTCTCTGACAAATAAATAAATAAATAATAAAAAAGAAAAGTGCTATTAAAAAATAATAAAGCATTAATCAGTATAAGAATAAAGAGTCATTGGAAAAGATGTGGTCTAAAAGATTATCCAGAATGTGTTTTTTAATAAGACACTGGAGCAGAGTGCTCAATGAAGGGATGGAATAAACCAGAAGGGTTCCTGGAGAAAACTGGTGTTAACACTAAAGTAGGTCTGGGGAAAAGTGAATGGTAGAGTGAATGATAACAAGGTCAGAGCAGTAGCAACACAAAATTATTTAGAAACACGTAAGCCAGAGCGGGGCAAGATGGCTGCAGAGTAGGGGACCTTGTTTCATCTGATCCCTTGAATTTAGCTGGATATCTATCAAATCATTCTGAGCACACATGAATTCAACCTGAGATGTAAGAAGATTTATCTGGATCCCTACAAGCAGAAAACTGACTATTTTTTTGCAAGGTAAGAGGTGCAGAACATTGAATCTTTGGGGTAAATATCAAAAGATAAATGGAGGGGAGAGGGAGCCTCCAAAAGCTGGCCACTGAAAAGTGATATAACACTGGAGCACAATAAAAAGAAAGAAAGAAAGAAAGAAAGAAAGAAAGAAAGAAAGAAAGAAAGAAAGAAAGAAAGAAAGTCAATCAGAGAAAGACATGTATCATATGACCTCACTGACATGAGGAATTCTTTTTTTTTTTAAAGATTTTTTATTTATTTATTAATGAGAGACAGAGAGAGAGAGAGAGAGGCAGAGGGAGAAGCAGACTTCCCGCGGAGCAGGGAGCCCGATGCGGGACTCAATCCCAGGACTCTGGGATCATGACCTGAGCAGAAGGCAGACGCTTAACCATCTGAGCCACCCAGGTGCCCCGACATGAGGAATTCTTAATCTCAGGAAACAAACTCCGGGCTGCTGGAGTGGTGGGAGGTGGGAGGGATGGGGTGGTTGGGTGATAGACATTGGGGAGGGTATGTGCTTTGGTGAGCGTTGTGAATTGTGTAAGACTGTTGAATCACAGATCTGTACCCTGAAACAAGTGATACATTTTATGTTAAAAAAAAAAAAAAAAGGAGGGAAGAATAAAGGGGGCGGAAATCGGAAGGGGAGATGAACCATGAGAGATGATGGACTCTGAAAAACAAACTGAGGGATCTAGAGGGAAGGGGGCTGGGAAGATGGGTTAGCCTGGTGATGGGTATTAAAGAGGGCATGTTCTGCAAGGAGCACGGGTTGTTATACTGGTGTATGGTGATGTAATGTATGGTGATTAAGATAACATAATAATAATAATAAAAATGCCATGGTGGTAAAAAACAAACAAACAAACAAACAACAAACACTGGAGCACGAAATCAGGACCCTTAGAAATCTGCTCCATTGAGAGACATCCCTTTCTGAAAAGGGCACAGGGGTTGAATAGGTATATTCAATATTCAGATATAAAACAGCTTGCACCCATGGCAGGGCAACAGTTCTAAGGGTGCTGCAGCCCTAAAAAGACACTGGGGCAGCACCCAGCTGTGACCTGGGAGCTGCCGAAGAAGGTGTACATGTGAGCCCACAGCCACGCTCAGTTACAAAGGCACAAAGCACAGAGATGCTTGTGGGTCCCTGGAACTGCCCTAGGAGAGTTGCAGTGGGCATGAATAGCGTGAGTCTGTGGAGTTTGGTACACACAGAAGTGGAGATGATTTGACCTAGAGGGCTTATTGAAGAAAGGGGATGGAGACCTTGGGGCTCTGGGCCAGAGATTACTGCACAGACATATTTGCTCTGACCCTCTAAAGAGAAGCAGAAAGCCACCAGGAAACAAAAGCCACATAGACAACCATCTCACATTAAACCCCCTGACAAGGGGTGGGACATCTCCACCCAGGCAAAAACACCTGAGAAGCTGAGCAGCAGGCCCCTCCCCCAGAAGACAGACTGATTGATAAGCTTATTCCCACAGGATTATAAAACTCCAGCATGAGGGGAAAATAATATAGGGAGCTCCAGGTGTTCCCTCACAACTCATTTATACTTCAGGCTATATATATATATATAAAATTCTGATTTCTTTATAATTTGGGGATATAGTGTCTTCTAATATACAGACCACAAATCAATCAGGAACAGGCAGATCACCCTCCCTTGTCCACCCTGAGAGATTATAATCTCTCTCCCCCCACCTCCCTGTTTTGTTTTTTATTGTTTCAGATCATCTTGGCTTTGTTTGCATATCTGTGGTAGCTTCCAATAACCTCAGATTTTTTCTAGGGTATATTTTGCTTGGGTCATGGTTGATATTTTGGACTCTGTTCATTCGCTCAACCATCCCTCAACAGAAGGACTAGGAAGAGGAACTCTCAACAAAGAAAAGAACCAGAGACAATGTCTTCTGCCCCAGAACTAATGGATATGGATATATGCAAGATGTCAGAGATAGAATTCAGGATAGCAATCATAAAGTCAATAGCTAGGCCTGAAAAAATCATTAGTGACAATATAGAGTCTCTAAGGGCAGAAATGAGATCTAATCAGGCCAAACTTAAAAATGCTATGAATGAGGGGCGCCTGGGTGGCTCAGTCGTTAAGCGTCTGCCTTCGGCTCAGGTCATGATCCCAGGGTCCTGGGATCGAACCCCGCATCGGGCTCCCTGCTCTGCGGGAAGCCTGCTTCTCCCTCTCCCACTCCCCCTGCTTGTGTTCCCTCTCTCGCTGTGTCTCTCTCTGTCAAATAAATAAAATCTTTAAAAAAAATAAATAAATAAAAATAAAATAATAAAAAAAATTAAAAATGCTATGAATGAGATACAGTCTCATTGGATACTCCAACAACCAGGGTAAATAAGGCAAAAGAGAGAATCAGTGATCTAGAGGATAAGCTGCTAGAAAGTTGAGGAAAACAGAGGTAGGCAGCTATTAGCCTATGAAAATAGACTTAGAGAGATTAACAATGCCATGAAATATTCCAGTGTCAGAATTATTGGGATTCCTAAGGGGTGGAGAGAGAGAGAGAGGACTAGAAGGTATATTTGAGCAAATCATGGTGGGAACTTTCCTAATCTGGGGAAGGAAACAAGCATTTGTGTGCAAGAGGCAGAGAGGACCCCTCCCAAAAATGATAAAAATAAATCAACACCCCAACATATAATAGCAAAACTTGCAAATCTTATAGCCAAAGAAATTATCCTGAGAATAGCTAGGGAGAGAAATTTCCTTACATATGGAGGGAGAAACATCAGAATAACATTAGACCTATCCAGAGACCTGGCAAGGCAGAAGGGACTGGCAAAATATATTCAGGGTACTAAGTGGGAAGAACATGGAGCCAAGAATACTTTATCCAGCAAGGCTGTCATTCAGAATGGATGGAAAGATAAAGAGCTTCCAGGACAGGCAGAAACTGAAAGAATATGTAGTCACCAAGCCAGCCCTGCAAGAAATATTAAGCGGGGTTCTGTAAGTGAAGAGACACCCCAAGAGTAATATAGATTAAAAATTAACAGAGACAATCTACAGAAACAGGGACTTTACAGGCAACACAATGGCACTAAATTAATATCTTTCAATAGTTACTCTGAATGTAAATGGGCTGAATGCTCCCATCAAAAGACACAGGGTTTCAGATTGGATAAAAAAGCAGAATCCATCTATATGCTGTCTACAAGAGACTAATTTTGAGCTTAAAGTCACCTCCAGATTGAAAGCGAGGGGATGGAGAATCATTTACCATGCCAACAGACCTCAAAAGAAAGCTGGGGTAGCATTCCTCCTATCAGACAAATTAGATTTTAAGCCAAAGACTGTAGTAAGAGATGTAGAGGGACACTATATCCTACTTCAAGGGTCTATCCAATAAAATCTAACAATTGTAAATATCCATGCCCCCAGTGGAGCAGCCAATTACATAAACCAACTAATAACCAAAATAAAGAAACATACTGATGATAATACAGTAATAATAGGAGACTTCAACACTCCACTCATAGCAAAGGACAGAACTCTAAGCAGAAGATCAACAAAGAAACAAGAGTTTTAAATGACACATTGGACCAGATGGACTTTGTAGATATACACAGAACACTTCATCCTAAAACAACAAAATAATCATTCTTCTCGAGTGCACAAGGAACTTTCTTTGGAATAGACCACATACTGGGTCACAAATCAGGTTTCAACCAATACCAAAAGATTGAGATTTTTCCCTGCATATTGTCAGAACACAATTCTTGGAAACTGGACTTCAAATACAAGAAGAAATTTGGAAGGAACTCAAACACTTGGAGGTTAAAGAGCATCTTACTAAAGAATGAACGGGTCAACCAGGATATTAAAAAAGAACTTAAACAATTCATGCAAACCAATGAAGATGAAAACACATTGGTTCAAAACCTATGGGCTACTGCAAAGGCGGTCCTTAGAGGGAAGTACATAGCCATCCGAGCCTCTCTCAAAAAAATTAGAGAAACCTCAAATGCACAAGCTAACCTTAAACCTAAAGGACCTGGAGAAAAAAAAAGCAAATATATATTTTATCCAAAAGAAAAGAGAAAGGACCCAAATTAATAAAATCACGAATGAAACGGGAGAATCGTGGCCAACACCAAGGAAAACAGACAACTGTAAGACCATATTAGGAGCAACTATATGCCAACAAATTAGGCAATCTGGAAGAAATTGATGCATTTCAGGAAACTTATAAACTACCAGGACTGAAACAGGAGGAAGTAGGAAATCTGAACAGACCAATAACCAGCAAGAAAATTGAAGCAGTAATCAAAAACCTCTCAAAAAACAAGAGTCCAGGGCCAGATACCTTCCCAGAGGAATTCTACCAAACACTTAAAGAAGAAATAATACCTATTCTACTGAAGCTATTTCAAAAAATAGAAATGGAAGGAAAACTTCCAAACTTGTTCTATGAGGCCAGCATTACCCTGATCCCTAAACCAGGGAAAGGCCCCATCAAAAAGGATAATTACAGACCAATGTCCCTGATGCACATGGATGCCAAAATACTCACCAAGATCCTAGCCAATAGGATCCAATAGTACATTAAAAGAATTATTCACCACCACCAGGGGGGATTTATTCCTGGGATGCAAGGGTGGTTCAACATTGGCAAATCAATCAATGTGATAGATCACATTAATAAAAGAAAAGACAAGAACCATATGATCCTCTCAATTGATGCAGAAAAAGCATTTGACAAAATACAACATCCTTTCTTGATTAAAACTCTTCAAAGTATAGGGATAGAGGGAACATACCTCAACATCATAAAAGCCATCTATGAAAAGCTCACAGCGAATATCATTCTCAATGGGGAAAAAACTGAGAGCTTTCCCCTAAGATTAGGAACACAACAGCGATGCCCCTCTCACTACAGATGACATGATACTTTGTGTGGAAAACCCAAAAGACTTCACCCCAAAATTGCTAGAACTCACACAGTGATTCAGCAACATGGCAGGATAAAAAAATCAATGCACAGAAATTAGTGGTATTTTTATACACTAGCAATGAGACAGAAGAAAGAGAAATTAAGGAATTGATTCCATTTACAATTGCACCAAAAACCATAAGATACCTAGGAATAAACCTAACCAAAGAAGTAAAGGATCTATAGAAACTACAGAGCACTTATGAAAGAAATTGAAGAAGACACAAAGAGATGGAAAAAACATTCCATGATCATGGACTGGAAGAATAAACATTGTTAAAATGTCTATGCTACCCAGAGCAATCTACACATTCAGTCCAATCCTCATCAAAATACCATCAGTATTTTTAACAGAGCTGGAACAAATAATCCTTAAATTTGTATGGAACCAGAAAAGACCTGAATCACCAGGGGAATGTTGAAAAAGAAAACCAAAGCTGAGGGCATCACAATGTCTGACTTCAAGCTATATTACGAATCAAGATTGTATTGATATTGGCACAAAAACTGTGATCATCAAGGTTCCATGGTATTGGCACAAAAACAGATTAATGGAACAGAATAGAGATCCCAGAAATGGATCCTCAACTCTATGGTCAACTAATCTTTGACAAAGCAGGAAATAATTTTTCCATATCCAATGGAAAAAAGACAGTCTCTTCAATAAATAGTGCTCGGAAAATTGGACGGCCACATGTAGAAGAATGAAATTGGATCGCTGTATTTTACCATACACAAAGATAAACTCAAAATGGATGAAAAACCTAAATGTGAGACAGGGATCCATCAAAATCCTAGAGGAGAACATAGGCAGTAACCTCTTCGACATTGGCCACAGCACCTTCTTTCAAGACATGTCTCTAAAGGCAAGGGAAACAAAAGTGAAAATGAACTTTTGGAACTTCATCAAGATAAAAAGCTTTTGCAAAGCAAAGGAAACAGTCAACAAAACTAAGAGGCAACCCACTGAATGGGAGAACATATTTGCAAATGACATTACAGATAAAGGGCTGGTATCCAAGATGTATAAGGAACTTCTCAAACTCAACACCCAAAAAACAAATAATCCAGTCAAAAAAATGGGCAGACGCAGACACTTCTCCAAAGAAGAAATACAAATGGCTAACAGACACATGAAAAAATGTTCAACATCGCTCAGCATTAAGGAAATGCAAATCAAAAACACAATGAGATACCACCTTACACCAGTTAGAATGGCAAAAATTAACAAGACGGGAAACAACAAATGTTGGTGAGGATGTGGAGAAAGGGGCAACCTCTTACACTCTTAGTGGGAATGCAAGCTGGTAGAGCCACTCTGGAAAACAGTATGGAGATTCCTCAAGATGTTAAAAATAGAGCTACCCTATGACCCAGCAACTGCACTACCAGGTCTTTACCCCAAAGATATAGATGTAGTGATATCCTTCATCAGATGAATGGATAAAGAAGATGTGGTTCATATATACAATGTAATATTACTCAGCCATCAGAAAGGATGAATACCTACCATTTGCAGCGACATGGATGGAACTGGAGGGTATTATGCTGAGTGAAATAAGTCTATCAGAGAAAGACAATTATGATATAGTTGCACTCGTATGTAGAATATAAGGAATAGTGCAGAGGACCATAGAGGAAGGGAGGGAAAACTGAATGGGAAGAAATCAGAGAGGAAGACAAACCATGAGAGATTCTTGCTTCCAGGAAACAAACTGAGGGGTTACAGAAGGAAAGGGGGTGGGGGTGAGGGTGGGGGATAACCAGGTGATAAGTATTAAGGAGGGCACGTGTTGTGATGAGCACTGGGTGTTATATGCAACTAATGAATTGTTAAACACTACATCTAAAACTAATGAGGTACTATATATGTTGGCTAATTAAACATTAAAAAAAAAGGAAATGTGTAATCCATGAAAGGAATTTTCCATTTTATTCTGAGTAAAATGGAAAGACGTTGGAGAATTTTGAAAAATTAGATATATATGACTTGTATTTTAAAAGGATATTTTGACTCTTGCATGGAATGGACATTAGTATTTAAGTGGGGAACAGGGAAAATCAGTTTAGGAACTTTTATAAGAGGCAAAGAGAGAGCTATTGGCTTGGAATAGTATGGCATTTCTGAGTTAATGAGAAGGGGTTGAATCCAGAGTATACTTTGAGGATAGAGCCAACAGGATTTGCTGGTGCACTGGATCATGGGTGTGAAAAAGAATATAAAAACAACTTCACACACAAAAAAAATACATACATGCTTTTATATTGTTTTTCTTCTATTTTTTTATTTCATAATAGTTGGATTTTTTTCTTTCTTCAAATAATCAAATCTAGCATCTATTAATCAAATTCAGTTTTCTAATTTTTTTCATCTCATTATTTTTTAAATATTTTATTTATTTATTTGAGATAGAGAGCGAGTGAACAAGTGAGAGAGCACAATTGGGGGGGTGGGCAGAGGGAGAATCAGGTTCTCCACTGAGCATGGTGTCTGATCCAGGGCTCAGTCCCAAGACCCTGGGATCATGACCTGAGCCAAAGGCAGACGCTTAACCAACTGAGCCACCCAGGAACCCCTCTCATTATTTTTGTCTCTTTTTTCCAATATATTATTTAGATTCTGATACTATTTTATTCTTTTCCAAATTTCTGGTTATGTTAAATAAAATATTTTATCTGTCTTGATTAACCATATGCCACATCGTTAATAATAAGTAGAATAGCTCAGCTCGGACACAGCATCATCACGCATAATCTGTAATCAAATATATTTATTGGCTAGTTTTACCATTTCAAATAGGAGACAATTCTGCATATTACCTACTTGATATTATATCTGTCTATAAAGTAATGGGTTCTCCAAACTGGAAGCCAGGCTTCTGGAAATGATTGGGCAGGTAGAGATGACTGAATATTTGATTCCTTAATTTACCATATTTGAGACTAATTAAATCCCTATTTTGAGCCAGTCTTTCCAGGATGATACTGCCTGCATTTCAGTACATGCATTTCTTCTATTGCCTCAGTGGAAAAATTATCCTTAACCTGCTGTGGGTTTTTCTAATGTACTCCTACAATGTAGAAGTGCTGAGTTTTGATAGCATGTGCTGAAAATAAAGTCTAATTCTAGTTCTGACACAGGATATATCATGTAGCAAAGTCATGAGAAATATATTATGGAAAACTTGAACCAAAACACATTAAATATGGTCATAAAAATGATAGTCAATTATGGCTTTGCAAAAGCCATTGTAAAGCTGAAAAGATTGTTGGTATAAAAAGCTAATCTGTTTCTATTACTGACTAAGGTGTATAATTATATTTATGTTATCAAGGGTGAGCAGGCTATGGATATAAAAATAGATAAGAACAGATGAACCAATCTCAGTGTTATCTAATATATATCTGCTTTCCACAGAAAGGCATTAAGAGAAAGAGCAATGTTGTTATTCTACTGTGAAAAGGAAATTATGAAATTTTAAAGTTGTGCCAATAGAAGCAAAGAGAAATGGCAAGATGGGTGAAATTGATCACTCTAAGCAGCTGGTTTCAGTAATTCAGTCTGCTCAAAATAAATGTTTATGATAGGAAATCAGTAGCACATGCAAGGTGCTAATTTATGAATATGGGAACAAACTCCCCTCCAAAATTCTTGATCAAAATATATTTTTTTGAGCTCGTATACTGTGGAAAATATGCCTTCCATTTCTAGATGAATGACTACTAACAACAGGTTGGATATAGTTAATTCTGCTTTTCTAACATTGATATTCTCTCTCTCTTTTTTTAAAGATTTTATTTATTTATTTATTTGACAGAGAGAGAGACAGTGAGAGAGGAAACACAAGCAGGGGGAGTGGGAGAGGGAGAAGCAGACTTCTCATGGAGCAGGCAGCCCAATGCAGGGCTTGATCCCAGGACCCTGGGATCATGACCTGAGCCAAAGGCAGACGTTTAATGGCTGAGGCACCCAGGTGCCCCTCTAACATTGATACTCTCATTAGGCTTGTGTAAGCATAAAATACAGAAGAGTAACATAGTTAATATGAAACCATGCATTATGAGAAAGCACAATTTGAGAATGACAAATAACAGGTTGGGAATGCAAAAACTAATTTGTTACATTTTACATTTACATTTAGAAAAGGTTGGAACTTAAAGGTATCATTTGATAACCACTGGTTTATTTTTGAAATGGTTGTATAAGACCATATTTGAATTCCCATCTGTTTTCACTCTAAACAAAAAGCACCATGACTGACTATAACCATAAAAACGATGGAGAAATCAATACCTCTTTCTATAAATGCAACATAATTGAGTTGTGTAGTTTAAAATTATAAACTTACTATTTCAAAAAGATTTTTAAATGGTAACAGCATAAAAAATGGTAACAGCATGGTGTGTTGTGAATATATAACATCATAGTATCAAAATATGTTAAAATCTTGGACATCATCAACACCTTCTAAACCATTTCTTTAAAAGATTTAACTAAGATGCTATGCAATTAAAATTCAGTTCTAGAAGTGTTTTGTCTGATGTGGTAGCTAGCTATAGTAGTAAAGGCTAGTATTGGCTACCATATCATTCAGCAGAGAGAACATTTCCATTTTCACAAAAGTTCTATAGGACGTGCTATTTTTAAAAATTTAAATATATAAAAACATCTTTATTTCTTACCCATACAATTTTATTTTGTTTATTCTTTATTAAACGCATAAGGCACTGTGGAAATTTAAAGTTAACTCATAATTTGCTTAAAACATAAAACCCATAGATATTTTGAATGCAAAGTGTCACAGCAATGACTTTTCTTTCCTTCAGGCATTTTTCTAAGTCAATTTGGAAAAAAAGAAGGTAAAATTAAAACCCTATTGATTAAACATCTCCTAGCAATAAGTCTGTCATTCTGCCTTGTCTCTCAACTATATTAAAACTCGGACCAACTGAACCTTTCTTCAGTGACAGAATATAATGTAAAGCCAAGAGAGTGGAGGACTTGAACATTTCAGGGTGTAATTTTTATTTATTGATGTAGGAAAGTATATCCCTGTACAAGTTTTGTAGAACTATGAAATAATTATACAAGGCAATATTTTCTGAAACAAAGAGCTTCTAAAGTTCTATGAATATGTGCACATACTTCATTTTCAAACTAATATTTCTCATGTAAAAATGATTTCAATTATATAATATGCAAAATTTTTGTAAGATTTAATTATTTAATAATTATGTACTATTTGTTAAGTTGTAGAATGTCAATACCTGCATTCATCCACATTTCTCTAACCCCACATAGCAACCACTGTTTTAAAATAATGGCAAAATATCTGGTCACTTGATCCAGAATCTAATATTGTATCAATGCCAATTTAAAAATGTTACCTATATATCAGTCTCAAAATTAGTACTATGAAAAGACTATCAGTAGCTTCATTGGCATTTATTTAACTACTTATAGATAAATAAATATTTGTACTGAAGTATAGTTGATATGTAGCATTATATTAGTTTCAGGTGTACAACATAATGATTTGATATATGTGTATATTGCAAAATGATCACAATAAGTCTAGTGAACATCCATCACCATATATAGTTACAAAAATTTTTTTCTTTTATGATGAGAACTTTCAAGTTCTGCTCTCTTAGCAACTTTCAAATATACGATGCAATATTACTAATCGTAGTCACCATTATGTACATTGTATCCCTATGACTTTTATTTTATCACTGGATATTTGTACCTTTTTACCTCTTTCACCCATTTCACCTGCCACTCACCTCTAGCAACCACCCATCTGTTCTTTGTATCTATGAGCTTTATTTTATTTTTAATTTTTTTAGACTGCACATATGAGTGAAATCATATAGTATTTGTCTCTGTCTGTCTGACTTATATCACTTAGTATAATGTCCTTAAGGTCCAAAGGTCCATCCATGTTTTCACAAAAGGCAAAATTGCATTAGTTTTTATGGCTGAATAATACTCTGTGTGTGTATGTGTGTGTGTGTGTGTGTGTGTGTGTACACCACATTTTCCTTATTCATTCATCCATACATGGACACTTCGGTTGTTTCCGTGTTTTGGTTATTGTACATAAAGCTGCAATGAACATAGAGGTGCAGATATCTCTTTAACATGGTGATTTCATTTCCTTCAGATACATACCCAGAAATGGAATTACTGGTCCTATGGTAGTTCTACTTATAATTTTGGGGGACTCCCCGACACTATTTTCCATAGTGGTTGCACCAATTTACATTCCTACCAATAGGGCACAAATGTTTCTTTTCTCCACATTCTTGCCAACACACCTCTTATTTCTTGTCTTTTTAATAATATACAGGACTTTATTGATTGACTCATTAAATGAGTTATTCATTCAATAAGTATAGGAAATTGGAAAATTTGACCCTGAAATAATGAGTATGTCAGCTAATATCTAAGGCATATACTTTTCTTTTTTTTTTTTAAAGATTTTATTTATTTATTTGAGAGAGAGAGAATGAGAGACAGAGAGCATGAGAGGGAAGAGAGCAGAGGGAGAAGCAGACCCCCCGCCGAGCAGGGAGCCCGATGCGGGACTCGATCCCGGGACTCCAGGATCATGACCTGAGCCGAAGGCAGTCGCCTAACCAACTGAGCCACCCAGGCGCCCCAAGGCATATACTTTTCTAATAATAATGATTTTTGAATTAAAACAGAAGTTCAAAAATGTTACAGCTTTTTCAAGTACTAAAATTAGTGTTTGGTAGTCTTGATAAACTGAATAATTCAGCAAAAACTACTAAACAGTTTCTATTGATCTGAAATAATTCATGCAACTTAGGAAGATTTGACTAAGGATCAGGCCTATCATTTTCATTGGTAATCTGAATAGTAACAAGTTGCAATTTATCTTATATTTGTAAGTGCTGAATTTACAGGAAATTTGATTACTTTTCCCGAATTTGACCTTATAGGCAACAACCACATTTTGAAATCCATTGCTCTAATTATATTCAGTCACTAAAACAGTGTTTTGTCAGTTTTCCTCCAGGACATGAATTGATGCTTTTATCCTCTATGAAAGTCAGCGTGATCACTCAGCAAGGATTATACCTTATTTTGTATAAATAGACTATGATATTAATATTGGATCTCTTTGAAATTATTTAAAACTTGTCATGTTTTCTGTCCTCATTGAGTGATGACTGATGAGGCAATATTTGCAATGTGTCCTAAGTTTTATGAGTGAAAGCTGCTAAATAAGTAATAGAGTACAAGCTATTCTTATTAAATAATAATTAACTTGAGATTTCCCCATTTTCTCTCCTTCCTAAGAAACATGGAAATTCAAGCAATAAAATGTTTGTGACATATAAGAAACCAAGTTAAAAATTTTTTCTTCGTTTCATTACAACACATTTGATAGCTCTGTTTCTGGGTTGGGATATTTCTACCCAGGCAAATATCTTAACAACAAAAGCAGGAGCAGTAGCATAAAAACAATCAAAACCAAATTATTTTAAATGGTGAAAACAGTTGTATTTTTTTATTGCCACTTACTTAAAAAATAGTAATTGTTAGTTATATTTTTTTATGTACCCTTACCAAGTAGTTCCTCTTTTCCATGGTTCTGTGCAAACTCTGTTCTAGTGGAATGTATAGAATGAAAAGATGATTTCTATTTCATATTAACTATACTTTAATCACATTAAGTATTTTAATTACATAAGCCCAGATTGCATGGGTTCTGCAAAACAATTTTTGTGCAAATAAACTTAAAGATAAATGTTAGAGTCTAAAGATGAATGCTAGTTTTTGACCAAGATCGTCAAACTGTATTAACTCATTCACAAAGGAGATTTAAGAATGCATTTTAAAAATTAATTAAATTGAAATATTGGGCCAGAATTAATTAAAATAAAAAACTATATAGTAGCATAAAATATTAATTACACTTATATTTCTTTTTATAACTAATATCAAATTATATTCAGTGTTCTCATTGTAATTATTGTATTCGCTATAAAGTAGAACCATCTTTTCAATTATTAGAATTGAATTATTAGAATTTTTGAATGTATTTTTGAAAGTTCACTGTCAGGCTACAATAAGGTTATCAAATTTTTATTAAATATATTTCACTCAGTGCATGTGGCTGTCATTTTGTGGGGTTTTTTTGTCTTTGTTTTTGTTTTTTAAAGATTTTATTTATTTATTTGACAGAGAGAGACACAGAGAGAGAGGGAACACAAGCAGGGGGAGTGGGAGAGGGAGAAGCAGGCTTCCTGCGAGCAGAGAGCCTGATGAGGGGCTCAACCCCAGGACCCTGGGATCATGACCTGAGCCGAAGGCAGACGCTTAATGACTGAGTCACCCAGGCGCCCCTGTCATTTTGAAATTAAAGACAGCTCTCCAAATAATTTAATTTTTGAATAAACATTTAATACTAAAAATCACTACAATTTTGATAAGAACTAGTTTGCAGAATATTTAGTTATTTAAAATCAGTCCCAAACAATTCAAAAACCCCCATGCACATATTTTACATTTAGTCAACTAAAAAAGTAATCAGTGTAAATATTTGCTTATCTAATAATTTTTAATTTTGAAGATACTTGCTTATCTAATAATTGTTCACAAGACAACGAAGTATTTTTATATTTAAACAAATTTTAAAAGCCTTTTTTTTAGGGGCGCCTGGGTGGCTCAGTTGGTTAAGCGACTGCCTTCGGCTCAGGTCATGATCCCAGGGTCCTGGAATCGAGTCCCACATCGGGTTCCCGGCTCAGCGGGGAGCCTGCTTCTCCCTCTGACCCTCTCCTCTCTCACGCTGTTTCTCTCTCGCTCGCTCTCCAATAAATAAATAAATAAAATCTTTAAAAGCCTTTTTTTTTAGATCACATTTTACACATAGATATGTCTGGATTTGTTGTACTGTAGAGATAAATTGGAAGAACTGCTCATACAATTCTAAACCTACAGGTACAAACAACTTTTTAGTTTAGAAACTGTGCCAGATAATGTGGCAAAACTGTTCTTTTAAAAGTTATTATATAAACTCTATTGATTCTGAGCTCATTGGTTAAAATTAATAAATAATTTTATATGCCAAGAATAATAGAGAAAACGATTTCCAATGCTTAGAACATTTAATCAGTTTTTTTTTTTTACTTAAAATGAATCATTAAGGCTATGTAACAATAATTTTCTCAAATAATCCTTTTTCACAGAATGTGTTTACCTCCTGGCAGCATTGGAATACAGTGATGCTCTCTAATACTCAGTATTGGTGGTGGTGTAGTTATTCTTAAAAGTAACTAATTTAACATTTTCTTCTGAAAGAAATCCTGTGTTTCTTTCTACAGTCTGTATTTGGGAGCTATTTTCTTGCTATTTTGTTTTCCTTGTGTAAGAATGTTAAATTAAAACTAACTTACAAAAAGAGGTTATATTGTTTTTCCAAACCCTAATCAAACTGTGGATGTTTAATCTATTGAAAAACTGAAGAGAAGTATTCTGGACTCTACATTGGCCCCTTTGAGGATCAGCTTACTTCATAAAAAAGAGTTGCACTGAGCAAAATTCTAGTCTCCTTGACCACACTGATTTTTCAGATTCATGCTATCCAAGTTACATCATTAGGCAAGGCTTTGGAAGAGTCTATCCTGGGAAATATGACTTACTGAAGAAAAGGGACTAAAAATACAAGTGGCTATGGCCTATGGTGCACATTTTTTTTCTCAATTAAGCACTTAGCATTCTTCTTCAGCCCTGGCTCTACCTCTCTCTATGTATTTGAGCTGGAAGCTACTTAGCTACAGTTCCAAGCCTCCCTTGTCTTTGGGGTTCTGAATCTGATTTATGTAGTCAGCATGCCTTCCCTCAAGATTTGGAATGTGGGGGAGGGGGGCAGATGTTATTTTTTTCTTCCTCCAACAATGTTCTATAATTGTGTTTACTGTTATTTGGTGAGATTATTAGGTATTTGTATCAAAGTAATATTAGTTACATAAAGTTTCCATCTTTATTATGCTCCTTACTATCTTAAATAATGAAACACTTCAGTATGATAATCTGGAAATTTTTAGAAATGCAGTTTGTTCATAATTTTCTGTTCTTTCAATGGTAGTTAATTTTTCAGGTAATTTCTTCATGAGGTAGTATCCACAATATGATTATAATGATAATAATACTAATAATTTGTCAAAATGTTTCATTTACTTTGTAATAGGTTTATATTAATATAGTTAGGTATCACTCTTTGGCTTAAATATTAATTTAGTGAACAAGAGTTAAAGAAAGGTCTTTAGTGAATTCTTTTTTCTGTATAATTTTCATAATTTCAAATGCCCTCCATTTTAAGTCAATTTACAGTTTCATGATTTTATCTGTTTGCTGTTTTGTTTTGCTTTATAATTTTCTCCTCTTTATCCTGATGTGTGCAAATCAGAATGCATAGATTTCAATTTCTTTGAATGAATCTAGTTATATATTTTTTATTATTTTATTTTTTAGAGAGAGAGAGAAGAGAGAGCACAAGTGGGGTGGGACAGGGGCAGAGGGAAAGGGAGAGAGAGAATCAACCTGGGGCTCAATCTCACGACCCTAAGATCATGACCTGAGCCAAAATCAAGAGTCGGACACTTAACCAACTGTGCCATCCAGGAGCCCCTGAATGACTTTAGTTATAGAAATATAAGTTACAATAATGTTTGCAAAAAATATATATAGAAGATAATTTTGGCTGATGGGGGCATTCAGAAGCCATATTGAAATGAACATTTTTAGTAATTAAGGAAGAGCAAGTTAAATTATCTTAACATTCCAATGGCCACAGAAAGACTATTTAAATGACAGGAAGAAAGAGAGAAGACTAGTCTAGTGTAGCAAAATCTTGATATGATTAGAACTTCTCTCTTCCAAATCCCTATTTTTTTTGGTTCGTCAGGAATACAAATAACAGTATGTCACACAGTTCATGATTTCATAAACCATTTAAGTTATAAGAAATTTTATAATTGTCTTGGCCATATAACACTTTCTGAAAAAGTCCAGTGTAGTTAACATATGGTGTCATATTCTTTTCAGGTGTACAATATAATGATTCAACAATTCCATATATCACTCAATGCTCATCAAGATAAGCATACTCTTCACAACACATGCCCTCCTTAATACCCAAAACCCAGTTGTCCCCTCCCCCCACCCCCTCCCTTCTGTAAACTTCAATTTGTTTCCCGGAGCATTGGTTGTTATATGCAACTAATGAATCGTTGAACATTACATCAAAAAACTAGTGATGTACTATATGTTGGCTAACTGAACATAATAAAAAAAAATGATAAGCATACTCGATCTGCTTCACCTATTTCACCTATCCCCCCACCTCCCCTCTTGGTAACCATCAGTTTGTTCTCTGCAGTTATGAGTCTGCTTTTGATTTGCCTCTTTTTTTTCTTTTGTTTGTTTGCTTTGCTTCTTAAATTTCGCCAATGAGTGAAATTTGTCTTTCTGTGGCTAACTTATTTCACTTAGAATTATACTTTCTAGATCCATCCCTGTTGGTACAAATACCAAATATTCATTCTTTTCTATGCATAAAAAGTATCCTATTCTATATATACACACCATATCTTCTTTATTCATTCATCTATTTATGGACACTTAGGTCACTTCCATAATTTGGCTATTAGAAATAATGTTGCAATAAACATAGGGGTGTATATATCCCTTCAAATTAGTGCTTTTGAATTCTTTGGGTAAATACCCAATAACACGATTCCTGGATCATAGGGTAGTTCTATCTTTAATTTTTTGAGGAACCTCCATACTATCATGGTGGCTGCACCAGTTTGCATTCCCACATGCACAAGAGTTCCTTTTTCTTCACATCCTTGTTGTTTCTTGTGTTTTTGATTTTAGCCATTTTGATAGATGTGAGGTGATATCTCATTGGGTTTTGATTTGCATTTCACTGATGATGAGTGATGTTGAGCATCCTTTTATGTGTCTGTTGGCCTTCTGGATGTCTTCTTTGGAGAAATATCTGTTCATGTCTTCTGTCCATTTTTTAATTGAATAATTTGGTCTTAAGGTGTTGAGTGGTATAAATTCTTTATATATTTTGGATATGAACCTTTTATTGGATATGTCATTTCAAATATCTTCTCTGATTTAGTAGGTTGTCTTTTAGTTTTGTTGGCTGTTTCCTTTGCTGTGAAGAAGCTTTTTGTTTTGATGTAGCCCCAATAGTTTATTTTTGCTTTTGTTTTCCTTGTCTCAGGACACATATATAGAAAGATGTTGTTACAACCAATGTCAGAGAAGTTACTGTGTGTGCTCTCTTCTAGGAAGTTTATGGCATCAGAACTCACACTTTGGTCTTTAATCCACTTTGAGTTTATTTTTGTGTATGGTGTAAGAAAGTGGTCCATTTTCATTCTTTTGCATGTGGCTGTCCAGTTTTGCCAACACCATGTGATGAAGAGACTGCACTGCATATTCCCATTCCATATCCTTGCCTTTTTTGTTGAAGATTAATTGACCTTATAATTGTGGATTTGTTTCTGGGCTTTCTGTTCTGTTCCATTGATCTCTGCATCTATTTTTGCACCAGTACAAGCTATTTTGATTACTTCAGCTTTGTAATATAATTTGAAGTCTGGAATTGTGATACCTCCAGTTTTGCTTTTCTTTTTCAAAATTGCTTTTGCTCTTTGGGGTCTTTTGTGGCTCCATACAAATTTTGGGATTGTTTGTTCTGTTTTTGTGAAAAATGCTGTTGGTATTTTAATAGGTATTGCATCGGATGTGTAGATTGCTTGGGTAGTATTGATATTTTAAGAATGTTTGTTTTTCCAATCCAGTAGCATGAAATATCTTTTCAATTATTTGTATGGTCTTCAGTTCCCCTAATCAATATTTTATAGCTTCAGAGTCAAGTCTTTCACCTCTTTGGTTAAGTTTATGCCTAGATATTTTACTATTTTGATGAAATTGTAAGTGGGATTTTCTTAATTTCTCTTTCTGCTGCCTCATTATTAGTGTATAGAAAGGAAACATATTTCTGTACATTAATTTTGTATCCTGCAAACTTACTGAATCTTTTTGTCAGTTTTAGCAGTTTTAGAAAAACTTCTTCTGCATATAGCAGTCTATATTAAGTTGATGGTTATTCTTGACTTCATAATTTATTCCTAGAGAGCCTGCCTCTCTCTCTCTCTGCTGCTGTCCCTGCTTGTGCTCTCTCTCTCTCTCTCTCTCTGTCAAATAAATAAATAAAAAATCTTAATGATCATTTCAATAGATGTAGAAAAAAGCATTTGACTAAGTACAACATCCATTCATGATGAAAACCCTTAACAAGTAGGTTTAGAGGGAACATACATCAACATAATAAAGGCCTTATATTAAAAAACCCACATCTGGGGCGCCTGGGTGGCTCAGATGGTTAAGCGTCTGCCTTCGGCTCAGGTCATGATCCCAGGGTCCTGGGATCGAGTCCCGCATCAGGCTCTCTGCTCCTTGGGAGCCTGCTTCTCCCTCTGCCTCTCTCTCTCTATCTCTCTGTCTCTCATGAATAAATAAATAAAATCTTTAAAAAAAAACCCCACATCTAACATCACACAGGTGGATGTGTATTTATGCTGGGGGATGAGGGGGGAATGGCATTGGCCATCTCCTTTGCTACTAGAGAAATCTCTCAGTGAACTTTGAGATGTGTAAGTAATTCTCCCTTCCATGTGCCACCAGCATTTTCCAAACTGCTGCTTCTATTCTGTATTTCCATGGGCTGTTTATTGTGCTCTTTTTAAGGGTAGGTACTCAGTTTCTTATCACACTCTAGGCTCTCCCAGAGACCAGCCTCCTGATTTTTAAAGTTCCAGGCTTTAAGTCCTGGTGGTTGTAAGAACTGATGAAATTCAGCCCTTCTGGTTTTCAAAGCCAAATCTTATGGGTATTCATCTTCCTCGTGCAGGCCCCTCAGTGTGATAGTCTGTTTCTCTCCCCCCTCTGCAGCCACGACTCAATCCTTCCAAGGGGCCAGACCTGAGGGGTTTAGCTCCCTACCATGTCTTTGCCTTTCCTACCATCTTCAATGTGACCTCTTCTTAACATTTAGTTGTGGAGTTTGTTCTGCCAGTTCTGGGTTATTTCCTGGTTTATTTATATTGATGTGAGTGTAATCTAGTTGTATCTATGAGATGAGGTGAGCTTAGGATCCTCCTATCAGGCCATCTTTCCTGGAAATCTTGGCCAAATAACATTATCTATAGGAAATCAGACTGATCACTTAGCTGTAAAATAATTCATATGCATTGTATTAATTAATCCAGCTCTCTGTATAACATAATGTATGAATTTTCTTGCTGTTCAGAATTTATTTTGGCAGCCTATTTTCATGAATGGTAATGATGATCATAATCATGATAATAATCACTGTATTTGAAAATGTCAAATATAATATCAATTTTATTTCCTCCAAAATTCAATTCAAAGTGTTGGAGAGAAGAAAACTAGAAGTAAGTATTTATGTCATCTTCTTGATATTGTTGTTTTTAAAGTCACTAATCCCTATTGTAGAGGTCAATATTTGCATTTAAGTTTTGAATAAATTAAAAATTATCTAAGAATACCACCAGAATGTGTGTGTGTGTGTGTGTTTCCTAATTCTGATATACAACAGAGGAATAACTGGCAGGCTTTGTACCCAAGGCTTTTGTGAGCAAACTAGATAAGAATATTGTAAACATAAGTGAACAAACATAAAAGATGAAGCAACGAAAGGGGAGGGATATGTTCAGCTTTATTGAAAAGAATGAAAGCAATCAAATTCAAATTCAAAAGAATGATGTTGGTAAAGAAGAAAGTTCTTTTAACACACATCAAGGATGACAGTATAAGCAAAAATAATTAACAATGAAAAGAGAAGTTATAGAGAGCCTTGTCATTGTTCCTCAAATAATAATATTATCTAATAATATTAGATCAGTGAGGAATTCTCTTGATGTATTTTAATTCAATTTTCTTCACACATTCCAGACAAATTACAAATTCAAAATGGATATAAAAGTTTAAAACTTCATGAGTATTCATAAGCAAGTGAATATATTTTTTTATAAAATAGTATGAAGAGCCAAGTGAGTGCTAAACAAATGAATATCCTACAGCAAATACTACATATTAATGGATCAAATGATTTCATTGTGTATAAGCACTTAAAATAAGAAACATATCAAGTATCTGAATATGAATCAGATATTCTTACAATGATTTTAAAACCACTCCTTCAACAGTTAAATGACTTTTTTTTAATTGAGTATAGTTTAAAGATTGTACATCAAGTTGAATTATGGTACAGTGATCCCACTATGACACACAATACTTGTAATAGATAACTTGGAAACTATTTCTGATAGTTTATAATCTCACTTTTAAGAATATTCACGAGTAATAGTAAAAATGATGTCTTGTGTTTGGCACTGGCAAAGAATTAGATTTATGGATTTCAAACACAAATAATAAACTGAATCACTTGAAACATGGGAAGATTAATAACATAAGAGTCCACAAGGTTTACATAGAAATCTTCAAATACTGTGGTTTATTACTTGTGTATATGTCAGCAAAAAATAAAAATGCCTTCAGAGTATTGTAGAATACTCAGAGCTCTTATCATAAGCTCTTCCTATGTTAATTATGCAATAATATTTTTCAAGCAATAGAACATATTTTAATTGGATAGCTCTTCAGAAATATCTAATTTTACTGGGTAAAGTATAGACTTTTAGAGGAAAGAATACACAAATATATTTAATAAAATCTACTATATTTGCTTGATGAATTAACATCTTTATTAATTGAAAGGTAGTTTAATAATTATCTATTTCATCTATTTGGAGGAACCTATCTTAAAGTTGCTTTCTGAAATGTGAAAAGAAAACATGTGTTCTATACATGCCCCACAAGGAAATTTCTATTTTGTTAATCTATTTTGTATTTAACAATTTTCATACAGGGGTGCCTGGGTGGCTCAGTTGGTTAGGCAACTACCTTTGGCTCAGGTCATGATCCCAGAGTCCCAGGATCGAGTCCTGCATCGGGTTCCCTGCTCAGCAGGGAGTCTGCTCCTTTTGACCTTCCCCCCTCAAGCTCTCTCTCTCTCTCATTCTCTCTCTCAAATATATACATAAAATCTTAAAAAAATCAATTTTCATATAGAGGTGCTCAATTTTAAGTCTTTCATTTGATGTTTTATCATAACATTAATTTATTCATCCAAGAAACATTTGAGACATATTTTTTTTTGTAAGTGTGTGTGTATATTACAAAGGATGATACATACTTGAGTAAAGCAACACACCACCCACAATGGGATTAGGAATACTGACTTAAATTTCAATTTCAGAATATTGCAGTGATGGTAGAAGATATAAATGTGTGACATGCATGTATTTTAATATTTTAAAATTATTGCATAGGCAGTAGTTATTCAGTAACTACAATGAATCCAAGCCTTGTTAAACACTTTAAGTTTATTGTCTCATTAGTCCTCATAAAACTTGTGTGTCAGCTTATTTAACCCCTATCTTGAAAATAAAGAAGCTGAAGTTTAGAGGGTTTTTGTCCAGGGTCTTGTTAATTTTAAGTTAATGGCCAGATTTTAATCCAAGTAGCTTGACCCTTGGCCTTCAACCTTACATATGGTTACATATTTTGTTTGTCAGAAAGGCCCTATTCAAAAGACATTTTTCCTATTCTTTTAGTCAGTCACTTGTGGGATACCTGTGTGGCTCAGTCAGTTAAACATCTGCCTTTGGCTCAGGTTTTGGTCCTAGGGTCCTGGGATCAAGTCCCACATTGGGCTCCCTGCTCAGCAGAGAGCCTGCCTCTCTCTCTGTCTGCTGCTCTCCCTGCTTGTGCTCTCTCTCTCTCTCTCTGTCAAATAAATAAATAAAAAATCTTAAAAATAAAGTCACCTGCTCTCAGTTGAAAAAATCAGTTGACATTAAATATTGGAAAGAAGTATTTTAAAAGAAAAGTAAATTTAAGAATAACATGCCATCATTTCCAGATTCATCATTTTACCTAAATTCAATCATTACAAATAATCCCCAAGATAAAATTTATAGGCATAGTGTTGATCAAAATAAACAGAATTCTTGACTTCATAATTTATTCCTAGAGATATAACATGCCTCTGAAAGTAATAACATATTTTTAATATCACATATTTAATGAAATCTGATGTATATAACTTCAAATGGAAGGGATGCTAGGAAAAAAGGACACATAATGCCATAAGAAAAGGAGAATGAAGGAAAATCCTGAGAAAATGTTACTGAGCTGCAATAGGAAGGATGGCTCAAAAGCACCAAAATAAAAGTGGCAAATAAAAAAAAAATCAGGCACAAATATTTCATGTGGGTGGAAACTTGGCACATATGACAGCTTTACATGTTCTTTTGAATATGTCTGAACAGGGAGATTAGAAATAGAGTATTCAGTACTGATGGACCACCATAGTGAGTTACACCTCTTGCCGAAAAGCAGTGAGAATCAAGTATCAAAGAATTTTAATCAAAGCATGGAGTTGGTGGTGGTCAAAGAACACTTATTTGAATGGTGAAATTAAAATTTTATTTTTTTTTTATTTTTTAAATTTTATTATGTTATGTTAGTCATCAAACAATACATCATTGGTTTTTGATGTGGTGATCCACGATCCATTGTTTTCGTATAACACCCAGTGCTCCATGCAGTACGTGCCCTCCTTAATACCCATCACCAGGCTAACCATTCCCCCCCTCCCCTCCCCTATAAAACCCTGTTTGTTTCTCAGAGTCCATAGTCTTTCATGGTTCATCTCTCCCTCCAATCCCCCCCCCATTTTTCCCCTCCTTCTCCTAATGTCCTCCATGCTATTCCTTATGTTCCACAAAGTGAAACCATATGATAATTGACTTTCTCTGCTTGACTTATTTCACTTAGCATAATCTCCTCCAGTCCCATCCATGTTGATGTAAAAGTTGGGTATTTATCCTTTCTGATGGCTGAGTAATATTCCATTGTATATATGGACCACATCTTCTTTATCCATTCATCTGTTGAAGGGCATCTCGGCTCTTTCCACAGTTTGGCTATTGCAGACATTGCTGCTATGAACATTGGGGTGCATATGGCCCTTCTTTTCACTACATCTGTGTCTTTGGGGTAAATACTCAGTAGTGCAATTGCTGGGTCATAGGGTAGCTCTATTTTTAAATTTTTGAGGAACCTCCACACTGTTTTCCAAAGTGGCTGTACCAACTTGCATTCCCACCAACAGTGTAAGAGGGTTCCCCTTTCTCCACAACCTCTCCAACATTTGTTGTTTCTTTCCCTGTCCAGTTTTGCCATTCTAACTGGTGTAAGGTGGTATCTCAATGTGGTTTTGATTTGGATTTCCCTGATGGCTAATGATGATGAACACTTTTTCATGTGTCTGTTAGCCATTTGTATGTCTTCTTCAGAGAAGTGTCTTTTCATATCTTCTGCCCACTTTTTGACTTGATTATTTGTTTTTTGAGTGTTGAGTTTGAGAAGTTCTTTATAGATCTTGGATACCAGCCCTTTATCTGTAGTGTCATTTGCAAATATCTTCTCCCATTCTGTGGGTTGCCTCTTTGTTTTGTTGACTGTTTCCTTTGCTGTGCAGAAGCTTTTTATCTTGATGAAGTCCCAAAAGTTCATTTTTGCTTTTGTTTCACTAGCCTTTGGAGATGTGTCTTGAAAGAAGTTGCTGTGGGCGATGTAAAAGAGGTTACTGCCTATGTTCGCCTAGGATTTTGATGGATTCCTGTCTCACATTGAGGTCTTTCATCCACTTTGAGTTTATCTTTGGGAATGGTGTTAGAGAATGGTCAAGTTTCATTCTTCTGCATGTGGCTGTCCAATTTTCCCAGCACCATTTATTGAAGAGACTGTCTTTTTTCCATTGCATGTTTTTTCCTGCTTTGTCAAAGATTATTTGACCATAGAGTTGAGGGTCCATATCTGGGCTTTCTATTCTGTTCCATTGGTCTATATGTCTGTTCTTGTGCCAGTACCATGCTGTCTTGGTGATCACAGCTTTGTAATATAGCTTGAAATTGGGCAACGTGATGCCCCCAGCTTTGTTTTTCTTTTTCAACATATCCTTGGTGATTTGGGGTCTTTTCTGATTCCATACCAATTTTAGGATTGTTTGTTCCAGCACTTTGAAAAAATGTCATTGGAATTTTGATTGGGATGGCATTGAAGGTATAGATTGCTCTGGGTAGCATAGACATTTTAACAATGTTTATTCTTCTGATCCATGGGCATGGAATATTTTTCCATCTTTTGTGTCTTCTACAATTTCTTTCATGAGTGTTTTGTAGTTCCTAGAGTATAGATCCTTTACCTCTTTGGTTAGGTTTATGCCGAGGTGTCTTATGGTTTTTGGTGCTATTGTAAATGGAATTGTTTCTCTAATTTCTCTTTCTACAGTTGAGTTGTTAGTGTATAAGAAAGCAACTGATTTCTGTGCATTGATTTCGTATCCTGCCACATTACTGAATTGCTGTATGAGTTCTAATAATTTGGGGGTGGAGTCTTTTGGGTTTTCCACATAAAGTATCATGTCGTCTGCGAAAAGAGAGAGTTTGACTTCTTCTTTGCCAATTTGAATACCTTTTATTTCTTTTTGTTGTCTGATTGCTGTTGCTAGGACTTCTAGTACATGTTGAACAATAGTGGCGAGAGTGGGCATCCTTGACGTGTTCCTGATCTTAAGGGAAAGGCTCTCTGCTTTTCCCTATTGAGGATGATATTTGCTGTGGGTTTTTCATAGATGGATTTTATGAACTTGAGGAATGTTCCCTCTATCCCTATACTCTGAAGAGTTTTAATCAAGAAAGGATGTTGTATTTTGTCAAATGCTTTTTCTGCATCAATTGAGAGGACCATATGGTTCTTCTCCCTCCTCTTATTAATGTGTTCTATCACACTGATTGATTTGCAAATATTAAACAACCCTTGCATCCCAGGGATAAATCCCACTTGGTTGTGGTGGATGATCCTTTTAATGTATTGTTGGATCCTATTAGCTAGGATTCTGTTGAGGATTTTGGAATCCATATTCATCAGGGATATCAGTCTGAAATTCTCCTTTTTGATGGGGTCTTTGCCTGGTTTGGGGATTAAGGTAATGCTGGCCTCATAGAATGAGTTTGGAAGTTTTCCTTCTGTTTCTATTCTTTTTTTTTTTTTTTTTAAGATTTTATTTATTTATTTGAGAGAGAGAGAATGAGAGACAGAGAGCACGAGAGGGAAGAGGGCAAAGGGAGAAGCAGACCCCCCGCCGAGCAGGGAGTCCGATGCGGGACTCGATCCCAGGACTCCAGGATCATGACCCGAGCCGAAGGCAGTCGCCCAACCACCTGAGCCACCCAGGCGCCCCTCTGCTTCTATTCTTTGAAACAGCTTCAGTAGAATAGGTATTATTTCTTCTTTGAATGTTTGGTAGAATACCCCAGGGAATCCATCAGGCCCTGGCCTCTTGTTTTTTGGGAGGTTTTTGATCACTGCTTCAATCTCATTACTGGTTATTGGCCTATTCAGGTTGTCAATTTCTTCCTGTTTCAGTCTTGGCAGCTTATAGGTTTCCAGGAAAGCCTCCATTTCATCCAGATTGCTCAGTTTATTGGCATATAGTTGTTAATAATTGCTAATAATTGTTTCTATTTCCTTGGTGTTAGTCGTGATCTCTCCCCTTTCATTCATAATTTTATTAATTTGGATCCTTTCTCTTTTCTTTTGGATAAGTCTGACCAGTGGTTTATCGATCTTATTAATTCTTTCAAAGAACCAACTTCTAGTTTCATTGCTCTGATCTACTGTTTCTGGTTTCTAATTCATTGATTTCTTCTCTAATTTTAATTATTTTTCTTCTAATGTGTGGCTTAGGCGTCATTTGTTGCTTTTTCTCTAGTTCTTTAAGGTGTAGAGTTAGTTGGTGAATTCGGGATTTTTCTATTTTTTTGAATGAGGCTTGGATGGCTATGTATTTCCCCCTTAGGACCGCCTTTGCAAAACCTTGCAGCACATAGGTTTTGGACCTATGTGTTTTTGTTCTCATTGATTTCCATGAATTATTTAAGTTCTTCTTTGATTTCCTGGTTGACTCAAACGTTCTTTTTTTTTTTTTTTTTCTTTTTTTTTAAAGACACAGTGAGAGAGGGGAACACAAGCAGGGGGAGTGGGAGAGGGAGAAGCAGGCTCCCAAGGAGCAGGGAGCCCAATGTGGGACTCAATCCCAGGACCCTGAAATCATGACCTGAACCGAAGGCAGATGCTTCACGACTGAGCCACCCAGGCGTCCCTGACTCAAACATTCTTGAGCAAAGTGGTCTTTAGCTTCCAAGTGTTTGAATTTCTGCCAATTTTTTTCTTGTGATTGAGTTCCAATTTTAGTGCATTGTGGTCTGAGAATATGCAGGGAATAATCTCAATCTTTTGGAATCGTTTGAGACCTGATTTGTGAGCCAGCATGTGGTCTATTCTGGAGAAAGTTCCATGTGTGCTCGAGAAGAATGAGTATTCTGTTGTTTTAGGGTGCAATGTTCTGTAAATATCTATGAGGTCCATCTGGTCCAATGTATCATTCAAAGCTCTTGTTTCCTTGTTAATTTTCTGCTTAGATCATCTGTCCATTGCTGAGAGTGGAGTATTGAGGTCTCCCACAATTAACGTATTGTTATCAATATGAGTCTTTATTTTGGTTAACAGTTGGCTTATGTAGATGGCTGCTCCCATGTTGGGGGCATAGATATTTACAATTGTTAGATCTTCTTGTTGGACAGACCCTTTAAGAATGATATAGTGTCCTTCTGTGTCTCTTATTACAGACTTTAGTTTAAAATCTAATTTGTCTGATATAAGAATTGCTACCCCAGCTTTCTTTTGAGGTCTGCTGGCATGGAAGATGGATCCCCATTCCTTCACTTTCAGTCACTTTAGGTTCAAAATGAGTCTCTTGTAGACAGCATATGGATGGGTCCTATCTTTTTATCCAATCTGCAACCCTGTGCCATTTTATGGGAGCGTTTAGGCCATTCACGTTGAGAGTGATTATTGAAAGATATGAATTAATTGTCATCATGTTGCCTGTGAAAACGTTGTTTTTATAGATTGTCCCTGTAAATTTCTGTTGTAGATCACTCTTGGGTCTTTCTCCTTTTATAAAACCTCCCTTAATATTTCTTGCAGGGCCGGCTTTCAGTTTCTGCTGGTCGTGGAAGCTCTGCATCTCTCCATCCATTCTAAATGAAAGCCTTGCCAGATAAAGTATTCTTGGCTGCATGTTCTTCTCATTTAGTACTCTGAATATGTCTTGCTAGGCCTTTCTGGCTTGCCAGGTCTCTGTGGATAGGTCTGAGGTTATTCTGATGTTCTTCCCTCTGTACATAAGGAATCTCTTCCCCCTAACTGCCCTTAAGATGGTTTCCTTGGTTCTAAGATTTGCAAGTTTTACTATTACATGCTGGGGTGTTGGCCTATTTTCCTTGATCTTAGGAGGGGTCCTCTCTGCCTCTAGGACTCGAATGTTTGTTTCATTCCCCAGATTAGGGAAGTTCTCAGCTACGATTTGCTCAAATACATCTTCTAGCCCTCTCTCTCTCTCTCCACTCCCTCCAGGATTCCAATTATTCTGACATTGGAATGCTTCATGGTGTCATTTATTTCTCTGATTCTATTTTCATGGATTCTGAGTTGTTTTTCCCTGGCCTCCTCTTTTCCCTTTTTATCTATTATATTGTCTTCCAGGTTGCTTATTTGCTCTTCTGCCTCAGTTACCCTGGCTGTTAGATTATCTAGATTGGATTGGATCTCATTGATAGCATTTTTAAGTTCTGCCAATTCACCTTTCATTTCTGCCCTTAGAGACTCTATGTTGCCATTAATTGATTTGTCCATTTTAGCCATTGTCTTCACAATTGCTAGCCTGAATTCCATCTCTGACATCTTGGTTACATCTGCATCCATTTGTAAATCTGCAGCATAAGTCATAATCTCTGAGTCTTTTCTATTTTGGGGCTCCTCCTCCTAGTAATACTGTTGATGGGTGTTTGAGGGAATGTATAGAGTCCAAATTATTGACCAGAACCCAAGCAAGTTGCACCTGTTTTCTTGAGACGTTAGGGTTGCTGGCCTCCCTCCCCCTTCCATTTATCTTCCAATATCTGCCCACGGAATCATGGCTCCCCGCTTCCTACTTCAAAACCAGCCACCTGCGATATTCTGTTTGTAGAGATCCAGATCTTCTTACATCTCAGGCTGGTTTCGTGGGTGCTCAGAGTGGTCTGGGAGATATCCAGCTCAATTCCGGGGACCAATAAAATAGGGTCCCCTACTCCTCTGCCATCTTTCCCCCTGACCAGTGAAATTAAAATTTTAATGCCACTTCAGTATCTTTGAGGTTTATATCATCAAAGATATATTGAATTAGAAGTTGTTCTGCTTTGCCATTTATGAAATCCCAGATGGAAGATCAGGCACTACTGAATGAAAGAAATCAGATGGTTAATGTTTCAGATGAAGGGGCGCCTGAGTGGCTCAGTTGGTTAAGTGACTGCCTTCAGCTCAGGTCATGATCCTGGAGTCCCAGGATCGAGTTCCGCATCGGGCTCCCTGCTCAGCAGGAAGTCTGCTTCTCCTTCTGATGCTCCCCCCTCTCATGCTCTCTCTGTCTCTATCTCATTCTCTCTCTCAAATAAATAAATAAAATCTTTAAAAAAATGTTTCAGATGAAGAAGACGTAGCCCATACATTTAAAATATACTCAAACAGATTTTGGATGAACTGTGTATATTAATGTTTTCAAAAGATGCTTTCATTGGACCCTAGCACATGAGAGGGGTGATGATATTGAACTTGTTAACCACAAAGCTCTCCTCAAACATTCCAAATTAAAATCCTTGTAATCAGTCAGTATGTTTTATCCATAAATAATTCAAAATAATTATAAATAATTATTGTAAAGTAATACAATAATTACAAAATAATTATACTATATTTTAATCTCTCTTTTATTAGGATGCCAGTTGAGATATTGAGGTGGTTGTTTGCTTTTCTATTAGACAAGAGGTTGTTTTGTAGATTAAGAATACTTTGGAGTCAGATAACCAAATATAGGATCTCAACTCTACCAGTTACCTACTCATTCACTTTGGGAAATATTGTTACTTTCTAAATTATTCATGCTGAAAGTATGATCCCTGAACTAGTAGCAGCATCATTACCTAGAAATTGTTGGAAATGTAGACTCTTGGGTGTATAACTGTGGCATCAAAGCCCAGAATTCTGTTTTAATAAGCTCCCCAAATGACTCCAATCCACATTAACAATTGAAAGTCACTGCTCTAAACCTTAGTATCTTCATATCTAAAGTTGATTTAATAATATTAACAATTTCCTCAGATTGGAATGAGAATTCTATTACATATTTGTAGTAAAGGAACAGTATAGTGACTATTATCATTGTTCAATAAATGTTATCTATGATTAATATTAATTGTAATTTCTTGACCTTCCCTATACAGTAATAAGATTTAACTTGGAAAGAACAGCTTTGAAGTCAGAGGGCAGTTATATACTTGTCTGATTTTGATCCTCAGTTTCTCTACTGAGATTGCAGACTCTTGACATATAACATAAAATGTTCTTTTATATACCCTCATGAACAGTAGAAATTATCCTGAAATCTACCATATAGTGCCAAATATCATTTGTTAGTTATAGTACTTATTTTTTTAAAAAGCATTCTTTTTCATAATATTAGGAAATTGAAGATTGTGTTACACAACATGAATTATTTTACTTCCATGAGCTGTGCAGTATTTTATGACATCTTACTATTTACTAAGGACTAAATAGTAGTAAACTAAGGACGACTGAAAGTAGATACTGACATGCTGTATCATGCATGTTTTTTTAGAGGTTAGTTGTTAGTTCCTTTATTTATTTACATACTTTTATTTATTAATCTTAGAAAGAGGGGGAGGGGTAGAGAGGGAGTGACAGAGAGAGTCTCAAGCAGACTTCCTGTTGAGCATGGAGCCGGACGTGGGGTTCAATCCCATGAACCTGAGATCACCCTGACCCGCAGAAATCAAGTCCTGGACACTTAACCGACTAAGCCCCCGGGCGCCCCTGTTAGTTCCTTTAAATATGTGTAAAGTACATGACTAGCTGTTGTTTATTCAGTTGGAATAACAAAATAATTGTTAAACAGCTGTATTTCTATATTCAACAGATTAAAACAAACTTTCTATTTTTATTTTACTTTCATTTTTTATTAAAAGGATTTTATTTATTTATTTGAGATGAGATTGAGAGAGATCATAAGCGTGGGTTGGAGGGAGAGGGAAAAGCAGACTCCCCACTAAGTGGGAAACCCAACATGGGGCTCGAGCCCAGAATCCTGGGGTCATGACCTGAGCTGACGTCTGATGCTTAACTGACAGAGCCACCCAGGCATCCCAACAAATTTTTTTTTTAAAGATTTTATTTATTTATTTATTTATTTGAGATAGAGAGATTGAGAGAGAGAGAACACATGAGAAGGGGGGAGGGTCAGAGGCAGAAGCAGGCTCCCTGCTGAGCAGGGAGCCCGATGCGGGACTCGATCCAGGGACTCCAGGATCATGACCTGAGCCAAAGGCAGTCGCTTAACCAACTGAGCCACCCAGGAGCCCCCCAACAAATTTTTTTTTAATCTTTTTATGTTACTGCCTTTTTTTGGATTGAATTATCCTCCGTATTTTAAATGTATATGGAAGTGTTCCTTTATTGGCTTCATACATCTTATAGTTAATTAAATTATATTTATATTAAGTTATTTAAAGAAAATTGTCAATAATATGATATTTTAAATATTTAATAAGATAATAATTTATAGATCAAATATATCTTCTTAAAAATTACAATGGATATAAAAGGACCTTGGAGGATGTCTTGAGAAAATAAAAAAAATTAGATTGAAAATTCTGTATTCTATACTATACTTGCCTATGTGATATAAAATTTAGGTAAAGATGTATTCAGTTTATGCATTTGATTATATATATATTCATAGTCAATTTTATTTAATCATTGTGAATAAATCAATAGCTGATAATAAATTGCAATGAGTTATATGTTTGATTTATTCACTTCATTAATGATAAAAAACTATTTTTGTACAGTCTAAAAAGGGTCTTCAAGAAGAAGCCAGATTAGAAAACTATTATTTAATTCTAAACATACAGTGCTAGAACTTCAAGTTCTTAGTTATATAATACAGATCAAGTGACCTAATTCAAACTAGAAGTGCTTATTTGACCATCTGTTCATCTGACCATTCTCAGTAACTTTTATCTAGTTTGCAGAAAGACTGAGAGGGTTGGGTAGCTTTGGGTTCTCTCCTTAATTCTGAAGAAGAAATGAAGATGATAGACATATTTGGTCAATTCTGATAATCAAGAGTTCATTTTACATTTTCAGTCAAGAGAAAAAGAATTTCTAATGAGAATGTTTGGATACTACTCAATAAAAGTGAGCTTGGTGGTATGAAGTTTATCACAACACCAACTGTTAAGAGCCACAGACATGAGTCACAGTAAACATAGAAAGAGATAGTGAATAGTTAGGGAAAAGCTAATGAATAAAATTGGAACTTGGGAAGTAGAATGGAATATAAACTCCAAAATGACTAAATTTTCAAAGTCTGAATTCTTAAACCTGATTTTAATTAAACTGCAGGTGATAATGGTTAGCAGGAAAGGTATTTATATTTTTTAAAGGTTTTATTTATTTGAGAGAGAGAGACAGGGAGCAAGCACAAGCAGGGGTTGCTGCAGAGGGAGAGGTAGAAGCAGGCTCCCCCCTAGCAGGGAGCCTGATGCTGGGCTTGATCCCAGGACCCTGGGATTATGACTTGAGCTGAAGACAGATGCTTAAGCAACTGAGCCACCCAGGAGCCCCAGGAAAGGTGTTTAAATAGCCATATCAGATCAACTCAATCTATTTTGGTAGCAAGCAAAACCATAATTATATAACAGCAGCTTCTTAACACAAATCGGTGGATATTCTAATAATAATAATAATAATAATAATTTTTTTACTTAAGGAAAATGAAACATCTAAGGCTGATACCACCAATACTACTTACTGGTCAATGGAATTAGCTTCATCTTGAGATGAGAAGAAGGAAACTGGTTGGAACCATAATTATTGCTATTACTATACAGAAGACTGAAAGAAGCCACTTGAAATATTTTGTCACTATATGTATGAATTGATAAACATTGAAAAAATGACTTCTTGAAAAAGTCATTCATGCATTGCCTTCATGTACACTTATTCCCTCTTTGGGGTATATGAGAATCTATTTCAGAGTGAACATTAGTGAGGGAATACACACAGAAATTGTATGATATTACATAGCTAAAATAAGTTGCATTGTTTCATAAACACCTCCAGGTACGTGTATGAGACTGAATATGCTTATATGCATGGAGAAGCAGCTATCCCTGATGTCTGATATCTGGCCCTGAGTGATCACGGTGAGTGTATATTGGCCCGGAATGTGAGAGTCCTGTAAGGGGAGTGACTGGGACTCAATCAGTAGCTCAAGATGACCAGCCGCTAGCCAAGGCCTCAAACTGGGTTAAGATAGCACATGCACATAGACACATACATGCACATAAGCACTCACACATACACAAAACCCAAACATCATGTTACAAAGGTATTGTCAGTTTGTTTGTTTTCCTTCATTCCAGTCATTCCTGTGATTGAGTACTTGAATCTCAGCCAGAGCTTTCATAGGAATTTACTGAATAAAAATAATGCTGAGCACCCTTTCATATGTGTATTGACCAATTTGATATGCATATTCATGAGGTAGCTGTTGAAACCATTTGCCCACTTTTAGTTGGGATTTCTTTTTATGATACCTCTTAGGATAGCATAAAATAACATTATAGAGGAAGAGATATAGAAAAACTGTACAAGCCGTCTTCACAGAGAAGGTACAAGCTATTACTGAGAGTAATTGAACCAAAATTACATAAACAAAATACTTGACCTTTCTCACCAGATTCATCTATGCATTCAGTGAAATTCCAATAGAAATTTCAGTATTTTTAAATAGTATTAACAAACTGACTCCAAACCTCATATGGAAATATACACCAATAATAATAAGGAAAATATTACTGAATAAAAAGAACAAAGTTACAGGATATACATGTCAGATATAAAGATTTATTATAAGTTACAGTAAGTAAATAAGTATGGTATTGGTGCAAGAATAGACAAGTATGACAACAGAGGAAAATAGAATCTACAAAAATATCTTTACATATTTGACCATGTAATTTACTACATTTATTATTTTCATAAAAATGGGAAAATTGTTTTCAATAAATAATGCTGGAATAATTGTGTATTTATATGGAAAAAAAAAACCCTGAATCTTGACTTCTACCTTAAATAATATACAAAAACTAATTCCTGATATATCATAGCATAACATGAAAGATAAAAATATGAGAGAGAAGATCTTGTTCGCTTTGAAGACATAAGCTGCCATGTTGTCAGAGGGCCAGTGCAGAGAGCTTGGAATAAAGAACTGGGAGCAGCCTGGGAAGCTGAGAGGGGTAATGCCTGACAGTCAGACCTACAGCCACAAGGAACTGAATGCTGCCAACAACCATGTGAGTTTGGAGGACTTCAAAGTGCAGAGAAATTACAAGATGCCAAAATTTTAATTGCAGCCATTTGAGGCCCTGAGCAGGGGGCCAAGTGAAGCCATATCCAGGCTCCTGACCCATAAAAGTGTGAGAAAATGAAGGCATGTTGTTTTAAGTCTCTAAGTTTGTGGTGACTTGTAATGTAGCAATAGAAAACTAATACAATTTATATATAAATAGAAAAGACAGGTTAGGAGGAAAGAGATCATTGTGAACTCAAGAAACAGTTCTAGACCAGAGAATACTACTCTAGACAGAATTCTAACTCTAATAAGGTGAGTTGATCTTATGCTTTACTCTGTCTTGGACCTGGTACTTTACAGTCTATGATCTCTAAGAAGATCTTTAGAAAAAAGATCTTTAAATTTAGAAAATTTTAGATATTTTAGAAATTTTTCTAAAATAAATTTCAGAAAAAAAAATCTTTAGATTTTTGATTTTGAATTGCTTCACTGGAAATCCATTCAGTGAATTATTCCTTGGACTATAGCTATAGTGACTGTGGTATTTTTGTATCTGTGAAAAAAAGTAATCAAGTTCAGATATAGATATTTTCACTCAAATATAATTTACAAACTCATTTACATACTTTTATTGAGTATAAGTATTCCATATACATCTCAAATATAAGTGTATTTTGATTTCTATCATGAAAGTAGAATGAATTATGTTCAGTGTCTTCTGAGTCTTTGCTATCAGAGTAAGAATGATATACTTCCACATTTCTAGAGTTTTTATAATGAGTTAAGCATACTCAGTATTAAAGGCCAACTAACCATATTTTGTTTCCTCATTCTAGTCCTTTTTCTAAATAGATAAATTGCCATAAAATTGCAAAATTGAAAGTTTTCCTAAAATGCCTATTTGTTTTAGTACAAATAAGACTGGAGTATAGTCAGGAAAGTAAATTTTGTGTCATATTTCTAACTAATTACACTAACTGTGGCAATTTACTTATTTCTTAATATTTACTTTAGCTAGCAGATGAAATGGCAAAATCATACTACCAGATTCCAAGGTAATTTCTTTTTTTTTATAAGATTTTATTTATTTATTTGAGAGAGAGAGAGAGAATGAGAGAGAACACATGAGAGGGGATAGGGTCAGAGGGCAAAGCAGACTCCCTGCCGAGCAGGGAGCCCGATGTGGGACTCGATCCAGGGACTCCAGGATCATGACCTGAGCCGAAGGCAGTCGCTTAACCAACTGAGCCACCCAGGCGCCCCCAAGGTAATTTCCAAGCTCACTTTAAAATGAGATTAAATGTGTTTATCTATATGGTTATTTAGTTCTAGAATGTATAATTCTGTCAATATGTCATTAACACCAGTATAAAATTGCATCTTAATATCTTATATTAATAGTGCTCACTTATGAAGAACAATTTTTTTCCTTTATGTCATTCTAACCACCCTAGCTTTATATATTTTTCCTGTATCATCTCATTTCCACTCATAAATTACCATAGATGACTGTTGTAAAGGTCACGTGCTAAGATGACCTCCGTGAATAAAGATCTCATCTTCTCGTATTGAGCATAGAATAGGCAAAACCTTTGACTTGATGGCCAAGTTGAAGGGGTTTTGCAGTTGTAATTAAGATCCCAAATTGTTTATCTTTGAGTTAATCAAAAGATACAATCATCCAGGGTAAGCCTGACTTTAGCAGGTGAAAAGAAGGGCCAGGCTTTTTGCAAGTAGAGATTCAAAGCAGCAGAAACCCATTATTGCTGGCTTGGAAGAAGCAAGCTGCTGGGAACCTACAACTGCAAGGGAATAAATTCTGCAAAACTGAGAAAGCTTAGAATTCTGTTTTTCCCTAGTTAAGCCTCCAGGTGAGAATGCAGCTTGGTTGACACCTTGATTTTATCCTGGTGAGGCCTTGAGCAGAGAACTCAGCCAGATCCTGCCCAGTCATCTGAACTACAGAAACTGTGATATAATAAGTTGGTGTTGCTTTCTGTTATGAAGTTGGTAATAAACTTGTTATACAGCTATAGAAAATAAATACAACTGCTGAATTCACATGCCTGGAGCTAATCTCCTTCTTGAACTTCTTACAGCTAGGTCCCAGATGACTACAGACATCTCCAACATGAATCCCACTCATACAAATGTATCCTTTTTTCAAACTCAATCTTTGCCTGTTCCTTTCCTTTGAATGCCATCTGCAGTTAATGATATCAAAACAAGCAATCTCCCAACTTAGCAATCCAGAACCAACCAACTGAATAACATATCTGGATTCATCTTTATCTTTTTCCTTTAACCAGTCATGCCTACTCCATTCCCCCTCAAGGTTTTGTGAGTACTAGTTACTACATAATTAATTAGCTATTATATAAAGCATCATTTGAATCCCTCCACCTGATCTTTCTTTTCCTGCCTCAAGTTGGCCCCTTATTTCTTGCCTGAAAAGGCTCCTCTATCACAGAAATCCCTTTTCCGGTATTGAAAGCACAAGATCATGTACACACTTATAAAATAATGTGCTTCTAAAATGTCAGACCCTTTTGTAACTCTAAGTTGGCTTTTCCATGATTCTGTATCTACCAAATTTCCCATAACAATGTCCAGACAAGAAGACATCTCTATGAGTCCTCCACAGTAACATTTGGCAGAACTACCTACTTACTCCAGTTCTGTATTCCTCTGGACTTTTGTTTCTGCCTTTTATAGTATATATCTCATTTATTGTGAGTAACACTCTTTTTTCTCTTGCTAGACTATAACCTTCAAGAACAAAAGATATGTACTAGTCTCCTTTGTATATCAATTTGCTCTGTAGCAAACATATCAATATATATGAGATATATATATATATATTTTCTAATATATGAATCAAAAAGAATGTTCCTTGTATGTATTTATTGTTTTCTATGAACTAGGATGGAGTGGTTTTTAGAGCATTTGAAAATAACCTGCAAAATCTTACTTCATTTTTATTCCCTAGCCACAGTAATTTAAAAAATACTTTATCAAAAATTAAGCACCGTAACATGGTATAGTTTCTTAATATTTAAGAGTTTAAATTTAATAGATAATCATCATTTCAGTACTTCATAAGTGAAAATTTTTGTTTATAATGATTTTAAACAGCTTTTAGACTTGTTTCTTAAGTAACATTTTAAACTTAATATTTGTAGCAAAAGTAGCCAATGTGGGGTATAATACTTTATTTTCTCTTTTTAATTTACCTGACTTTAATATTTTATGGTATTTAGTAAATGTATCAAATTATTGCTACAAAATATAAGTATGTGGATCAGACATTAGGTACTATTCATAGCAATAATCAATAATATCTAACAATACATTAAAACATTCATTACGATCAAATGGGATTTATTCCTAGGATGCAAAGGTGGATTAATATTTACAAATCAATCAATGTGATACATCACACCAAAAAGAGAAAGGGTAAAAACAAAATGATCATCTCAATAGATGCAGAAAAAGCATTTGACTAAGTACAACATCCACTAATGATAAAAACCCTCAACACTTAGGTTTAGAGAGAACATATATCAACATAATAAAGGCCTTCTATGAAAACCCACAACTAACATCATACTCAGTTTTCCCCCTAAGATCAAGAACAAAACAAGGATGTCCACTCTGCCCACTTTTATTCAACATAGTACTGGAAGTCCATGTTGCAGTACTGCAACCACCATAATCAGACAACATAAAGAAATAAAAGGCATCCAAATTGGTAAGGAAAAAAATAAAACTTTCACTATTGACATGACATGCCACTATACATAGAAAACCCTGAAGGCTTCATCAAAAAACTATTAGAACTGATAAATGGATTCAGTGAAGTTGCAGGATAAAAATCAATGTACAGAAATATGTTCCATTTTTATACACTAATAATGAAGCAATAGACAGAGAAATTAGAAAACAATCCCATTTACAATTGCACCAAAAATAATAAAATACCCAGGTGTACATTTAACCAAGGAAGTGAATGACTCAGAAAACTATAAAACGTTAATGAAAGGAATTGAAGATGACACAAACAAATGGAAAGTGATATCATGCTCATGGATTGGAAGAGCAGATATTGTTAAAATGTCCATATCACTCAAAGCAATCTACAAATTTAATGCAATCACTATCAAAATACCAACAGCATTTTTTCACAAAAATAGACAAAACAATCCTAAAATTTGTATGGAGCCATGAAAGACTCAAATAGCCATAATAATCTTGAAAAAGAAAAACAAAGCTGGACATATCACAATTCCAGACTTCAAGTTATACTATAAAGCCATAGTAATCAGGGCACCTGGGTGGCACAGTCTGTTGAGGGTCCAACTCTTGGTTTTGGCTCAGGTTGTGATCTTAGGGTCCTGAGATCTAGCCCCACGTCAGGCTCCATGCTCAGCATGGAGTCTGCTTGAGATTCTCTCTGCATCTCCTTCTGCTCCTTCCTCTTGTGAGCTCTTTCTCTCTCTCTCTCTCTCTGTAAAATAAATAAATAAATCTTTTTTTAAGAAGCCATAGTAATCAAAACAGTATGGTACTGGCACAAAAATAGACACATAGATTAATGGAACAGAATAGAAACCCTAGAAATAAACCCACAATTATATAGTCAATTAATTTTCAACAAAAGAGGCATAATATAAAATGGGAATATGCAGTGTAATCTCTGAAACACAGGGTGTTGGCAAAACTGGACAGCTACATGCAAAAGAATGAAAAAGGACCACTTTCTTGCACCATATGCAAAAATGAACTCAAAATGGATTAAAGACCTAAGTGTGAGTCCTGAGGCCATAAATATCCTAGAAGAGAGCACAGGCCATAATTTCTCTGATATTGGTTGTAACAACATCTTTCTATATATGTCTCCTGAGAGAAGGAAAATAAAAGCAAAAATAAACTGTCCGGGGCTACATCAAAATGAAAAGCTTCTGCACAGCAAAGGAAACAACCAACAAAACTAAAAAAACAACCTACTGAATGGGAGAAGATATTTGCAAATGGCATATCCAATAAAGGGTTAGTATTCAAAATATATAAACAACCTATACAACTCAAAACCCTAAAACAAATAATCCAATTTAAAAAATGGTCAGAAGACATGAAGAGATATTTCATCACCAAAGGTATCCAGATGCCCAACAGACATATGAAAAATGTTCAACATCACTAATCATCAGGGAAATGCAAATGAAAACCACAATAGCATATCATCTCACACCTGTTGGAATGGCTAAAATTAAAAACACAAGAAACAACAAGTGTTGAGGAGGATGTGGAGGAAAAAGAACCCTTGAGCATGTGGGAATATAAATTGATGCAGCCCCCATGACAGTATGGAAGTTCCTTAAAAAATTAAAAATAGAACTACCCTATGATCCAGGTATTACATTACTGGGTATTTATGCAATGAATAAAAAAACAGTAATTCAAAAGGATATGTGCACCTCTATGTTTATTACAACATTATTTACAATAGGCAATCTATGTAAGTAGACTAAATGTCCACCAGTACGTAAATGGATAAAGATGATATGCGGCGCCTGGGTGGCTCAGTTGTTGGGTGTCTGCCTTTGGCTCAGGTCATGATCCCAGGGTCCTGGGATCGAGCCCCGCATCGGGCTCTCTGCTCGGCGGGAAGCCTGCTTCTCCCTCTCCCACTCCCCCTGCTTGTGTTTCCTCTCTCGCTGTGTCTCTCTTTATCAAATAAATAAAATCTTAAAAAAAAAAAAGAAGATGTGATATATTATAAAATGGAATATTATTGAGCCATGAAAAAGAATGAAATCATGCCATTTGCAGCTACAGAGTATAATGCTGCATGAAATAACCCAGTCAGAGGAAGACAATTACCACTCATATGTGGAATTTAAGAAACAAAACAAATGAACAAAGGAAAAAGAAACAAACCAAAAAACAGACCCTTCACTATAGAAAACAAACTCAAGGGGAGGTAGGTGGGAGTATGGGTGAAATAGGTGATGAGGATTAAGAGTACACCTATCATTATGAGCATTGAGTAATGTATAGAATTGTTGATTCATTGTATTGTACACCTGAAACTAATGTAACACTCTGTGTTAACTATAGTGGAATTAAAATTAAAAACTTAAAATAAATAAAGAATTTAGACCATCAGGATGGAGAGAAGGTCAACATAGACATTAGTATTAAGAGATTTTGAAATGTGTCCATATGAAGGGTGATGAAAACAAGATGATATTTTGAAAATATAATGAGACTCCTCTATCCACGAAATAGAACCAAGCACACCCACACAGATTTCTGAAGATAAAACTCCAAAATTTTTACAAGACAGTATATTCTTCTAATGAAGGAAATTGAAAGATTTCTCTGGTGAAACCACTCAATCAAAGGGATAAAACTGATTCCTACTAATAGTTGTAATTTCCTTTTAAGAGTTGAAAATGTCCAGCCTAATTAACCTCTACTACGACTAATTACTTGGCCAATTTTTTTGCATGCTCATGATACTTACAAGGTAGTGTTAGCTCATTCAAAAATACAATTAGTCACTCAGGGTTCACTATGTACTTGAGGAAAAGCTTGAATTTGAAAGGCAGTGAAAAATGAGGGGAAAAACCCAAAAATGTAAGAAAATGCAGGGATGGGAAAACTTCTCAGTATTTTCCTTCTAAAGTTTAGGAGAGAATTCAATTCATGGAACAAAGAAAGATAAAAGAAATATTTTTAAAAATATTTAGAGGATAAAAGAGTGCATGGGAATTAAATAACATAATAAGGAGTAATTCAGTAGAAGAATTAGAAGATCAAAGAACTATTAAAGGAATCTTCTGTAAAAGATGGAGAATTTGATATACAATATCAAATAAAACAATGAAGAATTCAGTGATTCAATTCACAAAGTCCAATATTAATACTAGTAGTTTAGACCTTAAACTCCTATTGTGAAAATGATGGGGGAATATTATTAAACAAATAATTCAAGAAAATTTGTCAAAGACAAACCAAGGCATATTATTGTGACATTTCAAAACCGAGTGGTTAAAGGGAGATTTCATTCCTTTATAGAGAAAATACAAAGACAACGGGAGATTGCAGGCAAAAGACTAGGAAATAGAACAGCATCAAGCCGCTCAATAGGGAGACCAAAGTTTCAGGATCATAAAACAATGTGTTCAAAATTCTGAGGAAAATCACTTCCAAGAGCAAGGAAAAAGGAAATTAAACTGACTCCTTCTCTGTCATCTGCAGGCAGAACTGTTCTTAGAATCTGGGGATGGATTCATGATAGCTACATAGAAAGCTACAGTGAGGAATTTGTTTACTCTAAGAAATAGTAAAAATTGTATAGGAAAGGAAATAAAGTATAGAACCACTAAGCTTCCTTCTCATAAAAGTGTATACATAATGACTTAAACCTTGAACATTAATTGCTTTAGCTAAAGCAGTAATAGAGACATACTGGAGTATAAGTAAAGAGATATGTGAAGGTGTGGGGTTTAGGGGATATAAGAAATATCAATGTTCATTTTAGGAGGCAGATAATATGAAAAAATGAAAAATTAAGGTAAATTGGGGGAAAATAAGATGGGAGTAAAAGCTTTCAGGGATTTAAATTGGTTGCTTCTTGGAACTGTGAATAAAGGGTTTTTGCCCAGGGGTTGCTTTTTTTTTTGTTACAAGCCTTTAAAAATGATTAGATTTTTATATTGTATAATGTAAGACTTTGATAAAAATAGGAACACGTCTATAATTGATTTTACAGAAGGTATATTGCCTCTTTATAAGGATCATCACTTTGCAGGATTCTTTCCTGATTGCTAATTCTAGTGCTCAGTTTCTGCCATAGACTCTTGAGATTTAAGGCAGTATTGTTACAGTTGTTCTGTCATTTTCTGAGGGGCACAGTGTTCTAACTTTACAGCTGTGCCACTTGTAAAAGCCTGTGATCTAATCTTTAATTACCAGGTAAACTAAAAGAGGGAAGTGTTGGAAGAAAGATTTGATCTACAATAATATCTTAATGATTTCCTTTCTCTGGTGACCAAGGTGCTTGATGAAGCCTTCTAAATTGTTCTTAATAGCCCCCCTTTATTATTAATGTGGTGACTCATTTTGATACTCAGAAACCTAGAGATAAAAGAAGGGGAACTGAACATAGGAAGAAAATAAGTTTTATGTACAGCTTGTATACCTGAAGTTTGAGAACTTTCAACATTGATAGAAATTTTCTGCTGCTTATGGCATAAAGTATATTTTGGAGATAGGTAGGCAGAAAGAATGTTCATTTGACTGACAAGAACAGGAGGAAACAAAATTAAGATTGGCATCTCTTCTTAACAAATATGATAAGTTCTATTAATATCCCAGTCCTTCACCCCCCTGGTGCCCAGTACCTTTGCTCTTGTTTCTTTGTAGTGCCCTTTCTTTCTGACTTTAGGTTTAGTTGGCTATGTGATTGGTCAATACAATTAAGACATGACAGGATGTCTTTTCCAAATCTAGGCCTTATGAGGCCTCCTTCAGTGCTCAGGCTTGCTCTTGGCTTTTGTGATTGCTGTGAAAACATGAGAGAGACCATGGTAATCTATTGAAGGATGAGGGACCTATGGAATCCCAGACAAAGGTAGCTGAAATCTGAAATCATGGAAAACCAGCTGATCCTCAGACATGGCTAGACATGTCAGTGAACCTAGCCAAAACAGAGATGTCTTGACAATCCCAGATGACCCCATATACATGAGAAACATACACTGATTATTGTTTGCTACTAAGATTCTGTGGTTGTTTTGTGTGTAACTTTATGCAGCAATGAGGAATTGATAAACACACTAAAATGTTTTAATTTATTTAAAAATATCCCAGAATAATTCCTTCATGTAGACCCTTGAATTATACACCTTAAAGCTCCAATGTATTAAAATATAAGAAATTGTTAAATTATAACCTAATTAAGTTAATTAATATTTAATAAAAATTATAACAATATGTTATAGAACTCAGTGCTTTACTTTTATTTGATTATTTCAACTTGTATTCTACAAACACAAATACCTTTAATCAAAATTTTATCAGTTAACTATCTTTTTATACAAAACAGCGTAATTGACACCATTAAAACATCATTGCTCTGATATGTGAAGAAAATTCTCAGTGATATCTGAAAATAAATACACTCAATATTGAAAGCTGACATTTTTCTACCATAAACATGTGATTAATTTCCTAGGGCTGCCACAACAATGTGCCAGAAACCGGTGGCTTAAGAGAGCAGAAATTTATTCTCTTACCGTTTTGGAGTCCAGAAATCTGAAATCAAGGTATTAGCAGAGTTGGTTACTTCTAGAGACTCAGAGAGTCCACTCCATGCCTCTTTCTTAGCTTCTGGTGCTGCAGGGGATGCTTGGCATTCCTTGGCTTATATCTTCCCAATCACGGTCTCAGTCTTCACAGGGGCTCCACCCCGTGTGTCATCCAGGTATAAGGACATCAGTCTTCAGTCACTTAGGCCCAGCCAAAATCCAGTATGAGTTCTTCTTGATATTCTTAATTATATCAGCAAAGGCACTATTTTCAAATAAGCTCACATTCACAAATAATGGAAATTAGGACTTGAATTTTTTTGGCGGGGGGGTGGGGTGGGAGATGCACCATTCAAACAGCTACAATGTATAAAAATAATTCTAAATATTATTTAAAAATCAAACCTATCAAAGACTTTGGGTACTACTCTTCTCTACTGTTAAGTTTACCTTTGGCAAACCTCATAGTCATTCAAATTTATGTTGAAAGGGGACCTGAGAAAGCATCTACTCTGTCTTTTACAGGTGAGGAACTAAGAGTACATAATTCATTCTAGTTGGAAGTCAGAAAGAATACAGTGTGTAGGTGCCTAACTTTTTAAGTAAAGGTACCTTTTCAGTAAAGGCAGCCAGAGGTCTAATCTCCTTGCCACACAAGACCTGTATGTCATAGGACATGACTCCTTAAAACTTTTAAATACCGGTTTTGTCATTTTAAAATTACGTATCATCGTATTTGCCTTAAAGTGTTATTAAAATAATTAAATGAAAGGGGCGCCTGGATGGCTCAGTCATTAAGCGTCTGCCATCGGCTCAGGTCATGATCCCAGGGTCTTGGGATCGAGCCCCGCATCGGGCTCCCTGCTCAGCGGGGAGTCTGCATCTCCCTCTCCCACTCCCCTTGCTTGTGTTCCCTCTCTCACTGTGTCTCTCTCTGTCAAATAAATAAATAAAAATCTTTAAAAAAATAATAATTAAATGAAATTAAATATATACCACAATATTTGGTATACTGTAGATTAAGAAGCTTACATGAGTCACAAATAGAAAATGACAGAGCTTTTTGATGCTTAATCCTTTGTCCCATTGCTCCTTTTACATTAAATGATTGAGCCCTGGGGTTCTCCTCTGTGTTCTAGAAACCAGTATTCCCATAGCGCCTCATTACTGTGACATTTCATAAAAATCCTGTCCGTCTTTTCATGATCTTGATGTGAATATTATGAAAAGTTACAACAGTAAATCCACATGCAAACACATAGGAAAAAAATGAAAGGCCATAGCTGGAAAATATTTCTACATAATAGAAAAAAATTACCAAATTCTCTGAAAGAAATAAACAATATTTCTTTGGTTATGTATATGTAATATTCACTCTTGATTATTTTCAACAAATATATAATGGGCTTCTTATTTTTTGCCTGGAATCATGTTTGATTAAAAAAAATAGTAATAGTTTTATTTTTCCCTTACACGTTATAAAGTTTGAAGTCTAACTGGAGAAGACACTGATGTTAAAGTAGTCTCCCCAGGTAAGCAGCTGGTCTCCCTGGAAGAAACAATCTCCCCTAGTAAATTAATTACTCCTTTGAGTACTAAAATAATATGTTTATAAGTACCACTAAGAATATTATAGCTAGTGACCACAAGCATAAGATTTAAAGATACGTATAGAGCAGAAATTCATATTTCATGATTATTTATAGAGAAAAATAACATATTTTCAGAGATTTTGCAATTGAACTTTGTAAATTGGTTCTGATTTCTCAAACATTCGGATGTTACAAATAGTTCAAGAGACTATCATATACACTCTACTCAGATTCAGCTGTTGTTTGCATTCCACTCCGTTTTAGTGATATTCTCTCTCTTCCTTCCTACTCTATCACCTCCCCTCCTTCTTCTGCATTATCTATCATCCTATCACCAATACCATTTAAGGGTAAGTGTATTCATTTCTTGTGATTGCCATAGCAAGTTACCCTTTAGTGTCTTAAAACACAACTTGGTGGTTTAAAATTACAGAAATTTATTCTCTCACAGTTCTGGTGTCTAGACATCCAAAATCAAGATCTCAGCAATATTGTGTTACCTCCAGAGACTCTAAAGGAGAATCCCTTCCTTGCCTCTTCTAGCTTCTGGTAGCTGCAGACATTCCTTGGCTTGTGGCCACATTACTTCAATCTCTGCCTTCTTACACTGATACAGCAGCTCCTTCTGCCCCCCCCCCCCGCAAAGGCATCTGGATCTCTTTCCTATAAGATGGATATGATTGCACTTAGGACCCCCTCTGTTAATCTAGAATATCCTCTTCCTCTCTAGAGCCAGAACTAAATCACGTGTTTTGGCATATATAAGGTAATATTCACATGTTTTAAGGATGAGGAACAATATATCTTTGGGAGACATTTTTTATTTTCTACAGTAAGAGATATCCCGACTCTTTATCCCAACTTTCTTCATTACGTATTTCCTAAGAAGCATATTCTCTCTTGTTTTAAATTTTTTTTATTTTTTTGAAGATTTTACTTATTTATTCATGAGACACAGAGAGACACAGAGAGAGAGGCAGGCTCCCCACAGGGCAGGGATCCCGATGCGGGACTCGATCCCAGGACCCCGGGATCATGACCTGAGCCGAAGGCAGATGCTTAACCAACTGAGCCACCCAGGCGCCCCTAAGAAGCATATTCTCTTAAGTAAACATAAAACAGTTGACAAAATTAGGTAATCTAACATTGATATAATTAGTGTTTACCTAGTCACATTGGAGTCTGAGAAAAAAAGGAAAAATCATAAATAATCTTGTAATTATTTAAAATGGATACTTTGTTCATCATGGATTTTTACATTAAGCTTTTTAAAATATTACATTCAAATATTATTTATTTTGATTGCTGAGGGGTTTTTTGCTACTATAAATTTTGCCCCCAAGGAACAATGGCTCCCTCATTTCACACTACCCCAGCCTTAATCCACAGCCTGTATTGGAATCTTAACAGTTTTCCTCATGCTATTCTCAATAGCTATCGTCTCCCATCCAGAATCTCAGGATCATGTGTCACACTTATTTATGCCTCTTTATTCCGGAGCTGTTTTTCAACCTTTCTCTTATATATTCACCTTCATATTTTGAAGAGAAGAGGCCAGTTATTTTGTAGAATGGCTATCAGTTTGGATTGCCTGCCCTTTCCTTGTATTTGACATATGTGTGTGATAAAAGGAATATCATTGAAGTAATGTATCTTTTTTCAGGGTATTGTATTAGGAAGAATATGATGTCACTTTGTTCCACTTAGTGGTAATTGTTTAGGTCAAGATTGGTAACCTGATCAAGGTGGTATGTACCATATTTCTCCACTATACAGTTACTATTATTGTCTCTATAATAATTAAACAGGTTTTGGAATATCTTTAGCAACTATGCAAATGTCTTGTTCATTGTCAAAATTTCACTCAACTGCTTTAATAACCATCGATTTCTAATTTCTTTGTTACCGAAATTACAACTTTTGTATACTGTATTTGTAAATATATTTCTGTTGAAATTCTACTGTAAGAAAGAGATTTTCACTCTCTATGTATATATGTTTGTGTGTGTATATAGATAGATATAGATATCAACTCATACATTTGTATTCTCTTCAGTGGGACATTAAATTGTCCTTAGTATAGTTAGTGAGAGCTCTTCTTGCTGACTTTTGGATCCTTTTGAGAATTTCCCATTACTCCTTCCTTGAGCTTTTCTCATGTTCCTGACCCAAACAAGATGTAAGAATATCATCTAGTAATTTATATGTAGCAGTCCTGGCATCAGCCATTTGTCCAAAAAGTTTGGTAGCTTTTAGTGCGGAAAGGCCTCTGTTGCTTCTGATGATGTCAGCTGTCATTTAGATTCTTATTCCCACTTATATAATATGACAGTTTCCTGTGGCTTTTTTCAAGATTTTCTCTTTATGTTTGGATGTTGTCATGTTGACTCTCATGTGCCTTAGTGTGATTGTATTTACCCAGCTCACAGTGCACTGTTCTTGAATCCATAAGTTTAAGCTCTTCATCAGATTTGAAATACATTTAGCCTTTATTTCTACAAATATTATTTTTCTACACCCTCTCTTCTTTTTGGGGGAATATAAATACAGATACCTTAAAACACTTGATATAGCCCCAAAGACTATTGAATTTTTCTTCATATTCATTTTCTTCTATTCTATTGAATTTTTATATTGTCTTACATATCATTGAGTTTGTTAATTTTCTTCTTTTTCTCTTTTATATATTGTAATGTCTCTATTGATTTATTTTATTTTACTTATGTTGTTTAATTGAGTTTTTATAGAATTTCCTTTGTTTTCCATAGTTTCAGCTTTACTGCTCATATTCCCCCAAATATTCATTGTAATTAAATTTTGTTTCAGGACCTTGAATATATTTATAATAACTGCTTTAAATCCCTTCTCTGATAATTTCAACATGTATGTCTTCTTGGGAATCATTTCTGTTGACTTTTTTTTCTGAGTATGAATGTTTTTGTTGATTCTTCACATGTCTACTAATATTTTTATTGCATGTTGGGCAATGTAAATATGTTGTGGGGTTCTGGTTCTATTTATATTCTTCTTTTTTTTTTTTTTTAAAGATTTTATTTATTTATTTGAGAGAGAGAATGAGAGAGAGCACATGAGAGGGGGGAGGGTCAGAGGGAGAAGCAGACTCCCTGCCGAGAAGGAGCCCAATGTGGGACTCGATCCAGGGACTCGATCCAGGGACTCCGGGATCATGACCTGAGCTGAAGGCAGTCGCTTAACCAACTGAGCCACCCAGGCGCCCCTATTTATATTCTTCTTAAGTGTACTGATATTTGTTCAAGCAATGAGTTTAAATTATTTGAATTCAAACTTCAAGCTCTGTTTCTTTTACAATGGTCAGCAACTGACCAACAACTTGTATTTCATTAACACTAAACTAGGTAAGTGTTTAATCATGAATTTTGCAGATTTTATAGATAGATTTTGGCACTTATTCCATGTGCAACCACTTTTTAAAAAGGGACTTTTCCCCTTCATCTCCTAGCCAATACACCAGTTTCAAAGTCAGTATGCTGACCTCCTATCCTCAATATCATAGAGATCAGGGAATACCCTCTAGCAAAATCGTGAAAACATGTAAACCACACATGGTGCACTTGCTGTCTTTGAGAGATCACCATTCTCAAGACTCTTCTGTTTTTGGTCAATACCTAATTACAATATTTCTTAATACTGCATATAGGTTTTATAGGTGTTATCTATGGGAAAGTTTATACAGGTTTCTCTGTCATTACTGAAAGGTAGAATCTCAAAAGTTATTTTTGAACATTTTTAAAAATTAAAATTTATACTAACCCAAAACTTAAAAGTGGAACTGCTCTGATTGGATAAAGAAATGGGAACAGAATCTTGCCCTTTCTCAATACAACGGACACATGCAACACAAAATTATTCATGTAACACTCCTCCAAAATTCTACATTTGCACAGACTATTTGAAAATAACTATACCAAATAATGAATATACAGGAAGCCTATACCATAAAGAATGTGTTCACATATGTAGCCAGAATAATTAACTAAGTTTCACCACACAAACTTTAGGCAAAACTCCCAATGAACATCTTTAAAAATGTGTAACTCTTTATATACATTTGAGGGTATTTTCAAATATATAACTTACTATTCACAACACTCCTAAGGTACAGCACATATAATTATTGTCATTTTAGTGATGCTACTGCTTTATAATCCTACAATACATCATGAAAACATGTAATTTAGTGATTGTATATACCTGACACAATGTTAAGAGTTTTGCAAATATCATCTTACTTCATTTCTACCGAAAGCTTTTTTTTTTTAAAGATTTTATTTATTTATTTGAGAGAGAGAATGAGATAGAGAGAGAGAGCATGAGAGGGGGGAGGGTCAGAGGGAGAAGCAGACTCCCTGCTGAGCAGGGAGCCCCATGCGGGACTCGATCCCGGGACTCCAGGATCATGACCTGAGCCGAAGGCAGTCGCTTAACCAACTGAGCCACCCAGCCGCCCTCTACCAAAAGCTTTTGATGCTGGGTTATTAGTTCAATTATAAAAAGTGAAACTGAGCAATCAAAAGATCTTAAGACTTACACAAGGAGAAGGTAGTATAAATATAATTCACAGATCAAACCTTAGTCTGTATGCTTGTGAAAGCACATTTTTTAAAATATTATATCATTCTGCATTTCCCACAGAAGGTAAGTGTCTTTCAAATGGATTAAATGACTTGACTTTAAATATACAGTCATTCTACAGAAACTGGACTCAAAATCATTTCTTATAATGGTTTGACTCAGCCTTTTTTGTATATTATCTTATTGCTTGAAGGAAGGGACAGACAATATCAAGACTTTAGGACATTTATTGCAGCCCAGAAATTTCAATAGCTTAACTAAATAAAGATCTAGTTCTCATTTACGTAAAATCTAATATGAATCAATACCCTTTATTTTGGGTTATAATTTAAGCCAGTGGTATTCATTAAAAGTATCATGTGAGGGTTATATTCAAGCACAGACTTTAGGGAAGGAAGGGTCTGAGCTATGTATATCATTTGGGAAAACATTGGGAGGGGGGGAGAAAAAATACAAAGTTCTATATTGAAACTGTTCTTAGAACATGAAGGATAGTAAGGAGACCAGTGTTCTTGAAACAGAGAGGGGAGATTGTAGAAGGTGAGATTGAGGAGGTAATGTCTGTAGGTCCTTGAAAGCCACTGTCTGTAAATGAGATAGGATTCTTTTTCTTCAGTCCTCCACACCTGGCCCTAATACCTATCACCAAAAATTAAATAATGAACCCTGTAATTATATGAACATCTTTCCTTTCTTTTCTTGAGAACAGACTCTGAGTATGGTTGTTACCATAAATGTAACAGACTTCTGTGCTTGGCACCTAATCTGGAAAGATATGCTTTTATTGCATGTTTCTTGATAAGCTTCAGATTTTATGTTTCACATTGCCTCTTTAATTTTATGGGTGCCCCTGTGAAAATGTACTTCTCTTTATATGCTTAGAACCAAGTCATTGGATTTTCTTTTTTTTTTTTTTAAGATTTTATTTATTTGAGAGAGAGAGAATGAGAGAGAGCGAGTACATGAGAGGGGGGAGGGTCAGAGGGAGAAGCAGACTCCCCGCTGAGCAGGGAGCCTGATGCGGAACTTGACCCAAGGACTCCAGGATCATGACCTGAGCCGAAGGCAGCCGCTTAACCAACTGAGCCACTCAGGTGCCCCAAGTCATTGGATTTTCATTTTGCTCTTTGACCAAAATCAGTTTGGCCCTCTATAAGTGAACTTTACCACAGCAAGCATAGTTTTGTCTTTTTGCCAAGTCTGGAAATTTGGACACTCCATCCAAGTCATTTGATTTTTCTATTACTCTTGTGTTTGCTGTACGTTATAAATCACCATCTTGTGCTGACTCCTAGAGTCCTTGTCCCTTCAGTTTTACTCTGCCCCAAGTAGCAGAACTGACACCAGCCATAATTTTTTAGTGGTGACATATGGTGTTGGCATCCTGAAGAATGCAAAATGATCTGATAGTCCTTTTAATTGCACAATCATCAGTTGGAGTTGATGGGCTACTACTGTTATGTGACTTATTACTGTAAAATGATTCAATGTATAACGTGCATAAGTTTTCTCCAAAGTTGTCATTTCGCAGTAGCAATGCAAAAATACAAAACAAAACAAAAAGCAATCATTTAATAAGACCTTGAGAGGTAAAATGATCTGCTTCATTCTAGAAATATGTTTCACCTCGGTAAGGGAAGTCATGATAATGCAAACACTTATAGATTAAGTAAATTAGGAAGAAATAGTTGTGGAGAACTATTCTGAAACTGAGTAATATTGATTAGCAGATTAAAATTATAACCCAAGGATTTGATATGTTTTGAAACATCTTTACAATACTATTGAAAGTAAGACTATTTTTTAATTAATGTGACAAAAGAATCCCTATTTCTGCATGTGTTTTGTTCAAATAAACATACTTTAGACATCCATTTTAAAAGTAACTTCCATGGATAAACTTACTTAGTAAAAGAAACAGGTAACAAATTGTTGCCATATATTATACTCTTAATGACACATTTGATTTCGGGTCACATGGACTGTTGAACAGCTTTCAGATGAAAGCCCACAGAGAAATATATACCAATCAATACAAATAAACTAATATTTATTTTTTTCTTTTCATATTTTTATTTAAATTCTAGTTACATAACATACAGTGCAATATTGGTTACAGGAGAATTCAGTGATTCATCACTTGCATACAACGCACAGTGCTCATCATGACACATGCCCTCCTTAATCCCTGTCACCCAGCTAGTCCATCCCCCAACCACCTCCCCTCTATCAACACTCAGTATGTTTTCCAGCATCAGGAGTTTCTTATAGTTGTTTCCCTCTTTGTTCCCTCTACAAAGGAGAGCCCTTCGGTTGGATTCCATAAGGTGAAGAACTCCCGTTTGCCAGGGTTAGATCCAGATCCTTAATCTGGCAGAGACCAGAATGTCACAGCTGATTTTGGAACCTATTCCAGTTCAGCCAATTACATTCAGAGGACCAAGGGAGGTACGTAGGGAGGATGTGTGCTAAAAGACCTGGCAACTTTTCAGGATTACTTGTGGAGACTGCCCAAGGTGAGGATCAGGAAAGAAAATGTGTTTTTGTTTTTGTTTTGTTTTGTTTTTTGGTGAGTTCTAAATCTTGTTTACCTATCACTTTTTCAAAAATAGTTTTAAGTGTAAACTAAAGAAAACGCTTGGAGGTTTGCCTGGGCTGGTGAGAGTTGGTATAAATTGTCACGTGTGTTTGTATAGGAAGGTGAGAAGACGATCCACTAAAGAGGAAGTCATTAAATAATATGGATATATGGGCGTTTTAAAACTCAAGCCATCTGGTTTCCCTCCATCCCCCAAAGGATAAAAAAAAAAAAAATAGCTGCTTTAGGAAAATTAAGAGTTTTTATCCAGTAATTTCCAAATTAATATAGATGAAAAGTAAAATACTTATTAGACTGAATTGGAAGCTTTTTGTTATTCTGGATTTGCATAGCCTTCGAAATTTCTTAGTGATGCCTAAGATATGTGAGGTTTCCTCTTTGGTGTGATGGTCACTGACCTTCTTATGTGATGAAGGTGAAATCTGCATTTGTATTCCCCCTCCCATTTGTTGATCTGTTTTATTTCTTAAATTCCACAGGAGTGAAATCACATGGTATTTGTCTTTCTCTGACCGACTTATTTTGCTTAGTATAATACACTCTAGCTCCATCATGATTTTATTTTTTTTTAAGATTTTATTTATTTATTTGACAGAGAGAGACACAGCAAGGGAGGGAACACAAGCAGGGGGAGTGGGAGAGGGAGAAGCAGGCCTTCTGCTGAGCAGGGAGCCTGACGTGGGGCTCGATACCAGGACCCTGGGATCATGACATGAGCCGAAGGCAGATGCTTAACAACTGAGCCACCCAGGCGCCCCAAGCTCCATCAGGATTTTCTTTTTTTTTTCTTTTTTTATTATTTTTTATTTTTTCCCCTTTTTTTATTATGTTATGCTAATCACCATACATCATTGGTTTTTGATGTAGTGTTCCATGATTCATTGTTTGCATGTAACACCCAGTGCTCCATTCAATACATGGCCTCCTTAATACCCATCACCAGTCTAACCCATCCCCCCAGCTCCCTCCCCTCTAGAGCCCTCAGTTTGTTTCTCAGAGTCCATAGTCTCTCATGGATCGGGGGAAATTGGAGGAAGAGACAAACCATAAAATTTATTTTATTATAGTGGGTCGCATATGTTTTTCTAAGTCAGAGTCTCTGAAAAGGTAACACTTTTCAGTGAATTTTTTTTTTCCTAAAATAAAATTTATTTATTATACCCAGTACCTATTTTTTCTAAGTCTGTGTCTCATTAAAGGCAGCACTGGGTCAGGGAATGAACAAAATTTTCCTAAATTAATTGGTAGATATATTTTTAGCATTATGGTGCTTTCTTCGAGAATTGGTTCTATTTTCCCTATAGATTGGTTCTTGAATTTGATAGGTATTAAAGTTTATGATAGAAGAGCTCCTCAATCTGCTTATCCAGAAATGCATCTAGGTTTTCTTTTGCAGATGAGTAAACTGTAATCCCCTAAGAATTTATTTTGTTGAATTTTTAAGTATGCTTCTCTCTGCTGCCTCCATGAGAAAGTCCATCTTTTTGAGCAAAAGAATGTTTCTCATACTTTCCAGGGCAGCAGTAAACAAATATTCAGGTATTATTCTGAGTCCCTAAATATTTTCACAGAGTAGGCAGGCATATAGACTATTAAGAGAGAAAAAAAAAAAATAGTTCCAGGTTTTTAAGGTTCATATTTACTTTTACTCAAGTTATTATACCTGACAATGCACCTGACTCAAGGCATGATGCCAGTTTTTCTTCTGATCCCACCCTTCATAATAATCATTCCCCATTCCCAAAAGAAATTCATGCCTATCTTTTACCCATCATGATACTTCACTATTACTTCACTTTGGGGATAAAAAGCCTCAAAGATGCCAAGTGTGTTAGTCAGAGTTCTCCAGAGAAACAGAAACAATAGAATATATAAATATGTACCAGAACCGTATTTATATTTGTAATACAGATATAAATATGTATATAACACACACATATATAACATGAATATATATTTAACACAAATATATATATATATATATATATATATATATATATATAATGAAAATATATATGTAATGAGACATTATGAGGAATTGGTTCACATAATTCTGGAGACTGAAAGGTCTCACAATCCACAATCTGCCATTTGCAAGCTGGAGACCCAGGAAGCCAGAAGTGTAGTTCATTCCAAGTCCAAAGGCCTGAGAACCAGTGTAACCAGGGTGTAAATCCCAGTCCTTTAGGACAGAAGATGAGGGGAGATGTCCTAGCTCAAACTGTGATGCAGGGGAGGGGGGAACTGGAGGGCAAATAGAACATTTTGTTCTATTCAGGCTCTCACCAGATTGAATGATACCCACATACCTTGGAAAGGCCATGGATACTGAGTCCACCAATTCAAATGCTAATCTCTTCCAGAAACACTTTCACAGACACACCGTGAAACAATGTTTATTTGGGTGCCCCATGGCCAAGCAGGTTGACACATAAAATCAATCATCACACCAACCAAAGGGGCAATTCAAAATATTGATATTGTGAACATTCTTTTATTCAAGATATCTAAAAACCATGGTAGGAATTTGTGTCCCCGAATCTGCCCCCGCCCCCAACAACACACACACACACACTTTCTATTAAGGTAGAAAAGTATTGTGAGAAATGGGATATTCTGACCTATTCCACAATGTCTGAATTAAAATGTATTATGGAATAAATTTATGGAGTAATATCCATTTCTCTTAACAACTTTACCTCTTCTATCCCTAACTATTATCAGTCAGTGCATTCATTGTTATTGAGAAAAAGAATCAAGAGGAAGGAAAACATTCAGACCATTAATAAGAACTATTGAAGGAAGTGACATTTGATTTCATTCAGTAACCTCTGATAGTAAAGTAGGCTTGTTTGTCTTTAGAAATCTTAGAAGCTACAATTTGTAAAGTGATTCTGGTAAACACATAGCTAATACAAGCTTAACCACTCTGACTTTGCATTCTCACCATTATCAATCAGGAGGAGCCTGCCAATTCTCTTATTCACTTGTCTCATAGATATGTAACATTCCATATTTCCCATGATTTTAGGAAAGACATAAATTTATGCTCTTATTTTCTTGCATATTTGTTTAGAATCACAAGAGAATCCTCTTTTTCCCCCCTACCCCCACTACTACCATTTGGCCAAGGCATGGTCATCTCTCATTTGGATTATTGTAATTGTGTCATAATTATTTTTCTTCTACTGAACCTGTTCTATTGTCTGTTTGCAAAATACAGCATCCAGAATGATCCCTATGAAACATGAATTTCTTTTTGTTTTAAGATTTTATTCGTGAGAGAGAGAGAGAGAGAGCACAAGCAAGGGAGCGGCAGGCAAAGGGAGAAGAGGCTCCCTGCTGATTAGGGAGCCCAATATGGGACTTGATCCCAGCACCCTTGGATCATGATCTGAGCCGAAGGCAGATGCTTAAATGACTGAGCCCCCCCCCCCCCCCCCCGCCAAGGAGTCCCTAAAATATATATTTCATTATGCCAGTCTTGTCTTCTAAAGATGTCACAATAAAAGATCCTGGTAAAAAACCTAAGTCCTCACCATCATCAAAGGTCTGATAAAAACTGGCCCCATTACCTTTTTAATAGGTGCTCTTACTATTCTTCCCACATACCTGCTCACCCCTCTCAAGCCACACCCACTTCCTTGTTCTCCTCCAGCATCCCAGAATAGGTTCACTTCAAGATGTTTGTAAGGCTCTATTTGAACCCTTCTATAATGGGCAGCAGGATAAAGAATTTTAGCCAAGCATTTCAAGTTTTTGTGCTTTTTCTTAGAAATAAATATTGGTAGTGCTTTAAAAACAGTTGTGAGCAAAAAGTGGAAAATGGCAAAAAACATCACATCAGATTACTGCAATTATTGGAAGAGAGTGCTAAGAACGTGAGCTAAGGTGGAAAGAATAGTAAAAGAGGATAGACTTTGATGTATTTAAGAAGTGTCTGGCCATTCTACACGGGAAATAAAAAAAAAAAAAAAGTTGAAATGATTCAGAGGTTTGTTTAGGCAACCTAAAGAATAATCATGGAATCAAATGAAACTGAGGTTAAGAGCGAGCTTAGAAAGATAGAACTGACCTTTATACACAAATCTGTTCTTCCGTAGACTGTCTGGCTTGAAAAGGTGCAGGTAGTTCATGGACCTGAGGGGAGACCATTCTGGACTACCTGGAGGCTCATTTCTTCTGTCTTTGTATTAGTTTAGCAGCTGGCTTACAAGGTCCAACGTAGCTCAATTAACAAACAAACAAAAACTAAAATCTGCTTAGATGAAGCTGCACAGATGTTTCCAATACTCCTAATTATAAAAACACTTTGAGCATTATGGAGATGGAGCCATGTTCTAACAAAATATTGACCATGGTAAAGTCAGACCAGCCATGTGCAATTCAAAATGTGTGATAATGTGGTTGTGATCATGCTACTAATTCCTTTATTTTAAGATTTTCCCCAGTAAACCTTCATTTTTCATGGGTCTCTTCCACATTTTTGCATACATTTTTAAATTTTCCTTTGTATAATGGCTAATTTTAATCTCTTTTTTTGTCCCCAAAATTTCTAGTTTGTATTTAGTATTGTGGCTCCCTAATTTTGATTGCAGTCACTAAAAAGAAATCTTGAGATTTGGACTACCTAACTCCACATTTTCAAATAGAAAAACAGCGGTCATTGAGATATACTAAAGGAAAATTTCAAGTAAGAATATATACAAAAATCCATGCACACTGGGTATTATATGTAAGTGATGAATCACTAAGTTCTAGACCTGAAACTAATATTACCCTCTATGTTAACTAACTGGAATTTAAATAAAATCTTGAAGAAAAAAAAGAACATACACAAAAATCCTAGCTCAGAACAATAGGCTATTCTGTGAATTATCCTCATTCTATAGGGAGATATTTTAAAGAGACGAAGGCCCTCTAGTTATACATTCCAGCTCTGTAGGTGTCCAACAATGAAGCATTCTTGGCTGTAAAGTGGATATATTGACACTGTCTTCTCACAGGGTTACTTCAAGAGTTAACTTTGATAATTTATGTAATATACATTTACTAGTATTTAAAAACATTAGCTTATTTTATTGTTGGTGTCATTATTATTGTTCTAGACTGTGAACTTTTGGGATTCCTGGATTTCAACCACAGCTACATTTCAAATGCCTACTTCAATGTATGGTAAAGACCAAGTTTTCGATATACATTTCTTTAAGGAATTAACCATTTATATGACTTGATTCCATTGTTTTTCACTTTTAAAAGACTATAGAAAACTGATATTGAAAGAAAAATTCAATTAAATTTGAAACAGTACAGTCCCAGATACATAATAATATTTATAAGAGTAAGCAGATAGTGCCATGTTCAAATATTTACACCTTCTTCTATTATCAAGTTTAAGTAAAAAGCTGAATATTACCCCTCTATTTTGCTCATTCCATCATTTTCTTTTCTTTTTTTTTTAAGATTTATTTATTTATTTTGGGAGAGAGAGAGAAAGAGCATGGACAAGCTTGTTGAGTGGGGGGAGGACAGAGGAAGAGGGATAGAGAGAATCTCAAGCACACTATACCACTGAGTGCAGAGACCCACGTGGGGCTCATCTCACAACCCATGAGACCATGACCTGAGCCAAAATCAAGAATTGGATGCTTAATGGACCGAGCCACCCAGGTGCCCCTCATTCCATCATTTTCTTTCCTTAAATTATACCCTGTTCTATCCTTTTGTGCACCTAATTTGAAAGTTATAAAAATTATCTTTTAGCATACAACATACTTATTAAAGCATTTAGCATACAGTGTTTAGAAAACCTGTTTTTTGTGTCATCACTAAATATCATGAGATACCATCATGTATGCAATGCTAAATAAAAGTATATAATTCTAGAAGATATTTTAGCTTTATCTCAGTTCATGATAGAAGTAATTTTAAGATACATATTTTGACCTAATATACTTTTATTATTAAACAATTCTACTGAAATTCTTTAATAAGAATTGTATTCTATATCATTCATGTTAGAAATATTGATTATTATTAGCCATAAGATTTATATTCACCTTTTAACATTTTTTTAATTTTAACATTTAAATTTTATTTTTTTATTATGTTCAGTTAGCCAACATATAGTTGGCTGCATCATTACATCAAACTACATCATCAGTTTTTGATGTAGTGTTCAACGATTCATTAGTTGTGTATAACACCCAGTGCTCACTTTTTTTTTTTAAAGATTTTATTTATTTATATGAGAGAGAGAGAGAGCACATGAGAGGGGGAAGGGTCAGAGGGAGAAGCAGACTCCCTGCTGAGCAGGGAGCCCGATATGGGACTCGATCCAGGGACTCCAGGATCATGACCTGAGCCGAAGGCAGTCGCTTAACCAACTGAGCCACCCAGGCGCCCAACTTTTTTTTAATTTAATATATATGACCCCACTTTTGGGCCCCCAAAATAATAGATATCATATTTATAGAATAGCAGGATTGTAAAACTAGAATACTGCAATTTTTTTCAGTTTTTAATTTTTTTTTTTTATTATGTTATGTTAATCACCATACATTACATCATTAGTTTTTGATGTAGTGTTCCATGATTCATTGTTTGGGTATAACACCCAGTGCTCCATTCAGTACGTGCCCTCTTTAATATCCATCACCAGACTAACCCATCTGCCCACACCCTTCCCCTCTAGAACCCTCAGTTTGTTTCTCAGAGTCCATAGTCTCTCATGGTTCATCTCCCCCTCCGGCTTCCCCCCTTCATTTTTCCCTTCCTACTATCTTCTTTTTTTTTTTTTAAACATATAGTGTATTATTTGTTTCAGAGGTACAGATCTGTGATTCAACAGTCTTACACAAGTCACAGCTCACCTTAGCACTTACCATCCCCAGTGTCCATCACCCAGCCACCCCATCCCTCCCACACCCCACCACTCCAGCAATCCTCAGTTTATTTCCTGAGATTAAGAATTCCTCATATCAGTGAGATCATATGATACATGTCCTTCTCTGATTGACTTATTTCACTTAGCATAATACCCTCCAGTTCCATCCATGTTGTCGCAAATGGCAAGATTTCATTTTTTTGATGGCTGCATAATATTCCATTGTGTATATACACCACATCTTCTTTATCCATTCGTCTGTTGACGGACATCTTGGCTCTTTCCATAGTTTGGTTACTGTGGACATTGCTGCCATAAACATTGGGGTGCACGTAGCCCTTCGGATCACTATATTTGTATCTTTGGGGTAAATACCCAGTAGTGCAATTGCTGGATCATATGGCAGCTCTATTTTCAACTTTTTGAGGACCTCCATACTGTTTTCCAGAGTGGCTGCGCCAGCTTGCATCCCCACCAACAGTGTAGGAGGGTTCCCCTTTCTCTGCATCCCCACCAATATCTGTAGTTTCCTGACTTGTTAATTTTAGCCATTCTGACTGGTGTGAAGTGGTATCTCATTGAGGTTTTGATTTGGATTTCCCTGATGCCAAGTGATGTGGAGCACTTTTTCAGGTGTCTGTTGGCCATTTGGATTTCTTCTTTGGAAAAATGTCTGTTTATGTCTTCTGCCCATTTCTTGATCGGATTATTTGTTCTTTGGGTGTTGAGTTGGATAAGTTCTTTACAGATTTTGGATACTAGCCTTTTATCTGATATGTCATTTACAAATATCTTCTCCCATTCTGTTGCTTGTCTTTTGGTTTTGTTGACTGTTTCCTTGCTGGGCAAAAGCTTTTTATCTTGATGAAGTCCCAATAGTTCATTTTTGCCCTTGCTTCCCTTGCCTTTGGTGATGTTACTAGGAAGAAGTTGCTGTGGCTGAGGTCGAAGAGGTTGCTGCCTGTGTTCTCCTTTAGGATTTTGATGGACTCTTGTCTCACGTTTAGGTCTTTCAACCATTTTGAGTCTATTTATGTGTGTGGTGTAAGGAAATGGTCCCGTTTCATTCTTCTGCATGTGGCTGTCCAATTTTCCCAACACCATTTGTTGAAGACTCTGTCTTTTTTCCACTGGACATTCTTTCCTACTTTGTTGAAGATTAGTTGACCATAGAGTTGAGGGTCCATTTCTGGGCTCTCTATTCTGTTCCATTGATCTGTGTGTCTGTTTTGTCCCAGTACCATACTGTCTTGATGATGACAGCTTTGTAATAGAGCTTGAAGTCTGGAATTGTGATGCCACCAGCTTTGCTTTTTTTTTTTTTTTCCTCAACATTCCTCTGCCTATTCAGGGTCTTTTCTGGTTCCATACAAATTTTAGGATGATTTGTTCCATTTCTTTGAAAAAAGTTGATGGTATTTTGATAGGGATTGCATTAAATGTGTAGATTGTTCTAGGTAGCATTGACATCTTCACAATATTTTATATCCTGCCACTTTACTGAATTCCTATATGAGTTCTAGCAGTTTTGGGTGGAGTCTTTGGGTTTTCCACATAAAGTATCATATCATCTTCAAACAATGAGAGTTTGACTTCTTCTTTGCCAATTTGGATGCCTTTTATTTCTTTTTGTTGTCTGATTGCTGTGGTTAGGACATCTAGTACTATGTTGAATAGCAGTAGTGATAGTGGACATCCCTGCCATGTTCTTGACCTTAGGGGGAAAGAAAGCTCTTAGTTTTTCCCCATTGAAAATGATTAGAATACTGCATTTTAAAATTTATAAATGTTTAAAATACATTAACCAAAGACTGCTGTATAATTGTGAACAGCATAACACACTTCTTTTCTTGGGCTAATTCATTTATTTTATTGTCCTTGTTAGTGCCCAATCACATGAAAGAGTAAGTTGTTGTAGTTTGCATCTGGGATATTTCTCAGACACAAAAGTGTACTTCTGAACTTTTGTTGCTTTAGATGAAATCTAAATGGTAAATAATGGAAAGATGGAGAATTCTAATTCTTACTATCGGATTCTATCCATATTACAAATTTAAACCAACATAAATACAAAGAAAATGCACAGAAAATGCTGAGGATTAGAAACTAAAAAAGAAGTTACAATGCCCTCCTATTCCAGTCTTCTAAATATTAAATTGGAGGCCTAGGTTCCTGCCATGATTCTATTGTGTACACCCATTTTAAAATTCTAAAACCTTTCATTTTATAAATCAGAGAATTTTTTAATTATGTTAAATTTTGTCATTGCAGGATACTATTGATTTTGAAAGTTTTGGGGGAAAAGGGAAAGAAATCTATGGAACTTGTATATTGCTTTGGTTCAGTGTGAATTCTAGGAGGGATAACCTGTAAAACCAGTCCAAAGTGTTAGCTAAATTAAAAGCTTTTCAAATTAACCAGGCATTTCCCTCTACTTCCAAAAAGAATCAAAGAAGTCCAAATACTGCCATAAAAATTGATACAGTGAAACCATCACACATATGGTTTTATCAGAACATATTCTCTTTCCTAAGTGAAAATAAACTTCTGAGAGTAAAAGATTTGAACAAAAATCCCATTCTCGATTATCTGCAAAAGCTACAAAAGCACTTATGGGCCTATTCACCCACCAGAGAGGCAGAATTTTAGGGAAGTCCATTCCTGAAATGTATCTTTATTTCCTGATGTGCTTATTGCGAGTGTTATTTTAGCTGTTAGAGTATCTTAAAGACATAAAAACAGTTGGCTAGATGTTCTAAAGATGATGGCAGTAGCCTGCAGCTTACATAAACACTATAGGGTCCGTGGACATAGTCGCAATAAAGCAGAACATCGAAAACACAGCTTATATAAAACTTAATACACTCAGCCCGGAAGATACTTTTAAACATTTGCTAAAATTACTTTACAAGCAGGCATGTTCACTATAAAATCATCCTAATGGAGAAATAAAGCAGGGGTACAGAATAAAATGTAAGAAATTCTCTCAAACTATTCTATTTAAGCATCTAAATAACAGCTAGGGTTATCTTGATGCAATTTACAGAGTTTCTTTACCTGAAGATCTCATTTATGGCTTTCTGGTATAGATAATTATCTTATTAAATGTAATTTTGTTCCCGAAAGTTCTCATGTTTCCATAATATCTAAATGAGTCTCTGACCTATTTACCTTCCAGGTACGTGTGCTCATGTGCATGTACTACTATCTTTTTTTTTTTTTTTTAAGATTTATTTATTTATTTGAAAGAGCGAGAATGAGAGAGAGAGAGAGTACATGAGAGCGGGGAGGGTTAGAGGGAGAAGCAGGCTCCTCGCCGAGCACGGAGGGAGCCCGATGCGGGACTCGATCCAGGGACTCCAGGATCATGACCTGAGCCGAAGGCAGTCGCTTAACCAACTGAGCCACCCAGGCGCCCTGTACTACTATCTTTTAAGTAAGGTTAGTTCGTGGGCTATCCCTACAACCCTGTGCGCATATATTTTTTCACAGTTAATTCTATGTAGGATACAGTGCTTATGATTGACTGGGCATTATTGTTCAGAGGGAAGAATTGGTAGTATTGAAAAAAGAAAATTTGTCAATTAGCAGAAATTCCTTTGTGATTAGTAAATTCAGGTAAGGTACCGAACCCAGACTTGCTTGGAACCAAACTGCCTGGGTATCCTTTCACTGAATTGATGCTTTCTCATCATTTCCTATAAAAGAAGCAAATTTGAGAGGGGGATTGTACTCCCTCATGAACTTGACCCCACATTGCACACATAGTAGAGCTCCTTAGCCACAAGACATATTTGTGGGGGACAGTGGGATGATCTCTTGCTGACCTTGTTTTTGTGAGCTTTCACTTTCCTCAGTGGTCTATTCCCTACCGCAGTCAGCATAAAGTTACGGAAGTTAGGGAATTGACACTGAATTTGATACTTGGCAGGTAGTGACCATGAAGGAGCCTACCTTGTCCAATAAGCTGGAAATATTAAAAATCAATATATATTCATATACATATATAATTATGTGTAATTACATATACATATATAATTATGCATAATTAAGTATACATATCTAATTATGTATACTTAATTTTTTTTTAAAGAATGTTTTAGTATCCTGTGCAAATTTTTAATCATATTTCCTAGGTAAATACCAGTCATTATGCCTGGAAATGCTTATAACAAAAATCATAGCATGCTTACTTTGCTTGGCCTTCTACTTCCTATTATGTAGAAGGCAACAGGAGAACATTAATTATATCATCTTTAACAACAACAAAAAATTTAGTAGTCCTCAAAATCTTTCTTTTTAAGGTTATCACATGACTAAGGTTGCAAGGCCATCTAATGAAATGAAATCCAGAGAGTGGGTAGCAGTTCAGAGAGGTAGGGTGGAGAGACAAGATAAATGAATTGGCTTGCTTTAGGCGGATGTGCTGGGAGAAGAGGTAGGTGTCCACCATAGAAGCAGGAAATCAAGCAACTGAAAATTTAAATTCTTAAAGATGTGGGCTAGCCTGAGAGTTTAGAATCCCAGGAAAATCCCCAAACAAAGGAAGTCAGCCACCACCCTACAACTCATTTCTATAGTCCTCCACCAAGGGTTCACAAGGAACATTAATGGTAGGGCAAGAGGCTTGAGATAAAAGCCATCCATGGTGGAGACATGTGGGGATTTCCCAGGTGAAAGCAGCAGAACCTAGAGGAATCTCTCTGCACACTGAACTCTGCATAAGTTTAAGGTAGTGGTTGACTGTCACAGGGAGACAAATAGCATGTCTGTATACCAGATATGAGACAAAAGCCATCTGTTGCTGGAAGAGGGATAAGAAATCTCTTCATCCCTAGTACTTTTCACTGACTTGAGGCAGAAGACCTCTGGCACTGGGTGAGGGGTAGAGAACTCAGCCTAGGCTCTGCACTGAATAGTAGGAAAAGGTTGAATGCCTGGTAGGGTCAGGACTGCTAAGAAGGCCTCGCTTCTGAGGTTTAGGTACACAAGTCCTGCCTAAGACTAAGGATGAGACAGGAGAATTGAACAACCTCTCCACTCAAGCTATGAGCCTGCACTGAGTACCAAGAAACACGTACATACATACACACAACTAAAAAATTATAGACTATCCCTCATGTAGACACACATAGAAATCCTTAGCAGAACATTAGGGAATGCAATTCAACACTATTAAATGGATAATACTTCATGATCAAGTTAGATTTGTCCCAGAAACACATGATTGATTTACCATGTGATAATTTGCCACATTAATGGATTAAGGGTGTAAAATCATAAGATCATTTAAATTGATGTAGGAAAGCCATTAGATGAAACCTCAGAATAGGAAAAAAAAAACTTGCTCCACTTTATAATGGACATTTACAAAGAAGCTACAGCTGATATCATTTTTTAATATTGATAGCTTTTTCACTAATACTAGGAACACCTCAAGGATGTTCTTTTTCACCATTTCCTCACATAGTATTGTACTGGAAATCCAACACAGTGCCATAACACAAGAACAAAAAGCATGTTGGATGGAATTAAAAAGAAAATTTTGGGGCATAGACGTCTGTCTGCTTAGAAAATCCTAAAAATCCTACCAGAGACCATAACTTGGGAGTTTTTATAAATTTTAACAAGCAATTGCCATATGACCCAGTAATTCTACTCTTGGACATTTATCCAAGAGAAATGAAGACCCACATTCACACAAAATTCTGTACATAAATGTTCACCAGTACACAAATGAAGCTTTATTCTTAATAGCACCAAACTGGAGACCACCCAGATGTCCGTCATTGGTGAATGAGTCAACAAACTGTGGTTCATCCACACCATAGAATACTATCCAGCAATAAAAATGAGCCAACTATTGATACACACAACTTGGATTAATCTATGAGGAAGTATGGTGAGAAGTCGATCTGAAAAGGATATATAGTATATAATTCCATACATATAACATTCTTGAATTAACAGAACCTAGAAATGGAGAACTGATTAGTGGGTGCTAGAGATGGAAGGGGGAGCTGCAAAAGGACCCCACTAGGGATCCTGGCAGAACTGTTTGGCATCTTCACTGCATCAATGTCCATATTCTAGTGATGATATTTTAGGGCTTTGAAAATGTTATCTTTGGGTAAAAGGTATGAGACATCTCTCTGTATTTCTTTTTGTTTGTTTGTTTGTTTAGAAAAGCAATGTGCTTATTATGGAAAATTAGAACATATATATATATATATATACACAAAGGAAAAAAATAAAAGTCACTCTTAAGGCCATCATTGTTAACATCTTTATACTAGCCTCTCAGAGTTTTCTATACATATTTTTTACTTCTCAATAAAAAAAAAAATGGGATCATACTGTGTATTTTAGCTTGCTTTTTTATCTAGGGCATTGTAAACATATTTTCATGTCATTAAATGTTCTTCCATGCATGAGTACTAATGGCTGCATAATATCCCATTGTCTGCCTATTTTATACCAAAATTTATTTAACCAATCATTTATTGCTAGCATTTAGTCGATTCTAGTTTTTTTTTACTTTTTTTTGATGTAGTGTTCCATGATTCATTGTTTGTGTATAACACCCAGTGCTCCATTCAGTACTTGCCATCTTTAATACCCATCACCAGGCTAACCCATCCTCCCACCCCCTCTCCTCTAGAACCCTCAGTTTGCTTCTCAGAGTCCATAGTCTCTGATGGTTTGTCTCCCCCTCCGATTTCCCCCCATCATTTTTTCGTTCCTACTATCTTCGTTTTTTTTTTTAATATATAATGTATTATTTGTTTTAGAGGTACAGATCTGTGATTCATCAGTCTTACACAATTCACAGCACTCTCTCTGTATTTCTTATAACTGCATGTAAGTCAATAATCATCTCAAATTTACTTACAAATCAACTTCTAAAACTGAACATTTCAAAATAATGGCTTTCTCATTTCCAAATTTTCTAGAATTTAGTACCTATTTAATTTTGTTTTCAAAATTTAGGAGTTCTTATTCCCTAGATATATGTTCTTTCCAAACTATTACTACTATACTTCTATACTCATTTAATATATAGTTTCTGTTGCTCATGCCATATAATTAAATGTGGTAAATTTAGGTCAAATTGACTTATTATCCTTGCTAGTTTTCATATTTATTTCAATATGACTACCAAATTAAATGCAGTATTTTAAAAAGAGATACTATGTCTTAAGGTTTATTTATTTAGCGTATTCTTGATTTAGATTCTTTTGAAAATGAAACAAGTTGAAAAGTGATCAGCCTTTCAAAATATATACCTGAACTAAAACTTTGAGCCCTCTGCCCCCAATTTTAATATTTGACTTTATGTCTTACCTTTATTTATGTTATGTTAATCACCATACATTACATCATTAGTTTTTGATGTACTATTCCATGATTCATTGTTTTTGTATGACACCCAGTGCTCCATGCAGTACGTGCCCTCTTTAATACCCATCACCAGGCTAACCCATCCCCCCACCTCCCTCCCCTCTAGAACCCTCAGTTTGTTTCTCAGAGTCCATAGTCTCTCATGGTTCGTCTCCCCCTCTGATTTCCCCCCCTTCATTCTTCCCCTCCTGCTATCTTCTTCTTCTCCTTCTCCTTCTCCTTCTTCTTCTTCTTCTCCTTTTTTTTAAAATATAATATGTCTTACCTTTGACCAAAAGAAATATTTGCTCACATTAATGGTCTTCCAAGGTCTTTTGGTATAAATACTAAATAAGTACTTTCAGCTATTTGGAACATAGAAACACTATTAAAATGGGGCAGAATAAATATATTTTCACTAATTAGTTGTGTAAACAAACTAATTATCTAGAACTGAGTGTGGTTCCTATTCATATCTTCCAATATGAAATGGGAAGTTGGATCACTGTTCTCTGGTGCTATAACCTGGAATGTGTCCCCTGTTTTAAAAATTACTTTTTTGAAAGATGTTTCCCAGATTTACAGAGTGCATGTATATATGTGCATGTGTATATATACACATATATCTATATTAATACCCAGAGATTCATCAAATTATAAAAATATTTGAAGTTTAGTGACAATGGGTCTAAATGTCAGTAACTTTAACTGTGTGTATGTGTGTATATACATACCCCCCACATACATATACACATATATAATTTATTTACTGAAAATATAAACTAAACTATTTTGAAAATATTGCTTTAGAGGATTTCTCCTTAAGTCTGGTCCAAAGCAGTCATCTGCATGTGCTTGAAGCTTACTTGAAGTGGATAAGGTATGAAAATGAGAGGTTTTAAATCTTTCCAGGCTTTTTCCCCAGTCTCATAAACTGGGGAATATGGGTTGGACAATCTTTAATATCCTGTAATGCCAATTTTATTTTGAAAAGGAAAAATGTTTGTCTTATACCAAGTTTTTATCTAGTTCCCACTGAATGGAGAAAACAAAAGGAGATTCTAAACAATACTTTTTTTACTTTTATGAGTATACAGCCAACCCTATTTTAACACCATTGTCAGGGCCATTTGAAAAGGAGGATCCTGGATCCCCATTATGTTTCTACCTCCTAAATGTTGTATACATTTTGGCAGGTTACTTAAAAGTTATAAAACAATGGTAATGGTCATGTCTTATAATAGTTACAGTGGCTGAAGGCCATCCTGTGGTAAATTATCTACCAACGTTTGTGGGAACAGAGGGTGGAGGTGAATAAAAAATGTTGGTTTCTTACTTTGCATCATTTGTCCCATAGATATTCAGACATATTTGAGAAAATAAAATTGCCAAGCCCTTTGCTGCATATACCTATTACATAGGAAAACAATATATGTTTTTAGTTAGATATTCTATTGAAACTTTCTGCTTAACTATTTAACATACAAAGAGATTATACATTATTTTTTAGGGTATGAGAGAGTCTTTAAAGTTTTCTATTTGGGAACAGTGAAATGAGCAGAGGTAAGATGTATCACTTGTGGGAAGAAACTTTAATATCTAATACCCACTTTACAATTTTTCCATTTCCTGTATCATGGAGACTGATATATCCCAAATGGTGAAGTTCTGATAGCCTGCATCCCTGATTAAGGGTGACAGGAAATGGAAGTATCCACTTAATAAATAAATAGCCACCAGTTTAAATGTGAATGAAATTAATGACAGTGGATCATAGCTGTAAGAGAGCAAGACTCTCTCTGAGGAGCAATACATAGAAAAGCTCCAAAGCCAAAGGGAGAGGCAAAAAAGAATTCTAAGGCTTTTGGAAGCCTCTGGCATCTAGAGCTACAACCAATTCCTAGCCATAATAGCAAATCCTCACACTAAAGTCTATTTATCTCAGTTCTTATATATAACAGTTTTCAACAACAGAAATTATAAGGCACGCCAAAAGGTAAGAAAAAATATAGCCTGAAGAAATAAGCAAATGCCAGGACCAGACTTGGATAGGATACAGATGTTAGAATTACTTGACAGGGAATTTAAAATAATTGATTGACATGTTCAGGGTTATGCAAAAAGTGGACCACATGCAGTAGCAGATGAGTAATGCAAGAGGCCAAATGGGCACCCTAGAATGTGTAAAAAGCAAATGTTAGAATTATAAACAAAAACACCTATGACAAACCACAGATTCCTTCAACAGGTTCATGAGCACACCTAACAAAATGGAGAAAAGAATCAATGAGTATAAGTCAATAGAAACTTTCCAAACTGTAATGCAAAGAAAAAAAAAGAGAATTGACCAAAGCATTCACATTAGTGAAATACCATCAAAAGATGTTATACGCAACTGATAAATTATTTTAAAAATATATAAAATAAAGAATATTTGAACAAAAAAACCCCACAAAAGATGTAATATATGTATAACTTGAATACCACAAAAAGAAAGAATGGAACAGAAGAAATATTAAAATAATAATGGCCAAGAGCTTTGCAAAATTAATGACAGACATCAAATCACACATCCAGAAATCTCAGAGAATACCACAAGCTTGACAGCTGTAGTGATAGAAATCCTCCCCTTCCTCAGTGTTCCCATAACCTTCATGGTAGTGATTGTTGCCAAAACTGTAGTGATCCTTTGAGGGAAGGGAGAAACATCCCTTTTCCCAAGGATATAGTCAAGGAAAGTGCTATGCCAAACTAGCCAGGGTTCTTAAGTTCATAAGTTTTTGATTCACTTCCATATCCCCTTTCTATTGGCCTATATCTGTTCCCAAAAGAACTGGTTAGGGTCCCTAATCAGTTAGGATCACTACCTCGCAACCCTGGAAAATCCATTATAATCTACCCACTCAGGGCCTTCCCACTCATCCCACTTATGTCTGCCTTAAAGGTAATTTTAGGGCACCTGGGTGGCTCAGTTGGTTAAGCGACTGCCTTCGGCTCAGGTCATGATCCTGGAGTCCCTGGATGGAGTCCTGCATCGGGCTCCCTGCTCAGCGGGGAGCCTGCTTCTCCCTCTGACCCTCCCCCCTCTCATGTGCTCTCTCTCATTCTCTCTCAAATAAATAAATAAAATCTTTAAAAAAAAAAAAGGTAATTTTATTCCAGGGGCTCTTTTTTTCCTGGAGGGTCATCAGGATCATGCAGTTCCATCTTAGCAATGCTTCCTAAACTTGACCCTCAGTGAACAGGAGTCTTGTTCCCTCACAGAAGACTTCTGGCTTCTACTTAACAGAGAAGTGGCTTTACCTCCTCCCTCACCATCACCTATAACACACCATACAAACACAGACTCTTGACAAAGTGTCTGTTATTATTTTAAGGCTATGTAACATGAAGAAGAGCATTTTATGTAACCATTACTGGACAGAGGTCATCCTCCTGGTAAATACTATGTAAATTTCTAAAGATAAGCAACCAGGAACTGATTTTGCATTTATGGAGGGAAAAAAATCTGCCTCATCAGGCCACCCATGAAAATTGGGTGACTATTTAGGCTTAATAATTGGTGCTAAATTTGCTTTTTAGTAACTCTGCACTTAGGATTTTGCAGAATATAAGACAGGAAAAAATTCTTATGTTTTTCAAAGTTCACTTATGTATTTGATCTTGGGGCTCCTGGGTGGCTCAGTCGTTAAGTGTCTGCCTTCGGCTCAGGTCATGGCCCCAGGGTCCTGGGATTGAGCCCCACATCAGGCTCCCTGCTAGGCGGGAAGCCTGCTTCTCCTTCTCCCACTCCCCCTGCTTGTGTTCCCTCTCTCACTGTGTCTCTCTCTGTCAAATAAATAAATAAATAAAATCTTTTAAAAAAAGTTAACTTATGTATGGAACAGGACAGTTAGATGAATTTGGAGATTTAGAGGAATCAATGTCATACAGATAATGAAAGTAGTGATGGTACCTAAGAGAGCTATGTTTAAAAAAAAAAAAAATCAGTGGTCCAATGTGAAAAGAGAGAATGCTATTGCTTAAAGGATTCACAAAAGGAAAAGAATCCATAATGGAAGCAAACAATGACCTATGGAGAATTAGGAGACTAAGGGCATCTAAGGGATGTGAAGATTTTTAATAAATTTAGTGAAAGAGGATTCATTGGACTTATGAAGATAGAATCTTGATTGTGATGGATTGCTGAGGAAATAAGTCATGAAAAGCTTCAAAATTTTTGGTAAATTGTGATTTTGAGGAGATTGAATTTATAGCAGACAAAAGGTAAATTGAATAATGTTGTAACAACATAGTATGAGAAGAAGACTATGCTAGATTTGATCCAGGTTTAAGGATTTATAGGATATTTGTATTTGAAGGGCAAAGTTACAAAGGGCAAAACACAGATGTAGCCATAGAAGGTAAAGAATTTCTTATTTTTCTATTTTTTTAATTATTATTATTACTATTATTAGAGAGAGAGAGCAGGAAAGGGCAGAGGGAGAGGGACAGAGAATCTTTTTTTTTTTTTTTTAAGATTTTATTTATTTATTTGAGAGAGAGAGAGAGAGCACATGAGACGGGGGGAGGGTCAGAGGGAGAAGCAGACTCCCGCCGAGCAGGGAGCCAGATATGGGACTCGATCCTGGGACTCCAGGATCATGACCCGAGCCGAAGGCAGTCGCTTAACCAACTGAGCCACCCAGGCGCCCGGGACAGAGAATCTTAAGCAGGCTCCACACCCAGTGGACACATAAAGGGAGGATATGGAAAAAAGTTAATGAATTTTGACTTATAATTTGGGAGTAGTTCTTTGGCTGAGGCTGTTGATTATCCATAAATAGATTCATTTCTCTCCGTTTCAGCACATGACTTTTAGCCTGACATTGCATTCTCTAATGACCCTTGTTACTTGTGGCCACGTAACCAAGTTCTGGCCAAAGGTAACTTGGATAATACTGATAATGCCATTTTTTTTTTTAAGATTTTATTTATTTATTTGAGAGAGAGAATGAGATAGAGAGCATGAGAGGGGGGAGGGTCAGAGAGAGAAGCAGACTCCCTGCTGAGCAGGAAGCCCGACGTGGGACTCGATCCCAGGACTCCAGGATCATGACCTGAGCCGAAGGCAGTCGCTTAACCAACTGAGCCACCCAGGCGCCCCTGATAATGCCATTTTGGTTCATACTCTTAAAAGTAATACACTCTCTTAGCCTTTTCTCCCTTCCTGTCTGAAAGACATTGCAACTGTTGCAACTTCTTTGGACCTTGAGATGGAAGCTGTTCTCTCAGCTCTGAATCTTGTACAACAGGACTAACATCCAAAGCAACAGCAGATGTGTCTCTTGTTTAAGTCCCTGTTACAGTGAGCTACTTTATTACAGTGTCACAACTTGTAATCTTCTGCTAAAGCTCCCATAATGGACAGTCCATTTTCATAATTCCATTAATGTATTTCTAATTGACATGCACAGATATCTAATATCTAAATTACATTCAAACCGATCAAATGTACAGTTATAATTTAACAGTATAATTTTTACAACTCAACACTGTTCTCCAGCATACATCAAAATACCCATAGCTAACCTTGTGTTGCAAAATTGCACAAAAGGTTTTAATTTTTCAAAAAAAGACAAACATCTCTGAGTAAGTATTCCATGAAATGCTAAAATAAAATGGTCATTTTAACTTCATACTTTGGTTGAGTATCAGTGAACAACTTCAGTGAACACTTGAATGAAGAAATTTAAATAATCCCTAATTCCTTTTGGTTTACATATATTCCCAGTTATACAAGGTAGTTATTAATCTTGAGTATGTTCCTCTCAGCTGATTTCCTCCCTCCCCTCAAAACCAAACCAAACAAAAATGCTGTCACTCAATTCTTAGTTCTTTTATATGAAATTGGAAGAATTACATATTTTAAGAATGCAAAGCCTTTATGCTGTTGCTAGTGTTGTTACTTTTTAAATTATATTTCAGGATTTAGGAAAGCTTTCACCAGAAAAATATTTTTCAAGATAGACTTGGATTCTCTAACTGTGATAGCAATAGTAAAGGAGAGTTTCAAGTTTTTAAAGAAGTCAATGAACTACATGTACATGTACAGCCTTTATGTAACACCATTCGTGTGAGTCAAGCTGTTGTTAAGCATTTTTCAGTGTATTCTCCAGAGTGTACTGACCAAGCTCTAATCTCATGGAAAGGTAAATATAACTGAAGTGTTTGGAGAGGTACTGGGAAATCAGTGACCGGGAAGAGCACTTAGCTATGTTTTTAACCATAAATGTCAAAGAATAGGGTCATAAGTGTTTCTGTTTCTTGAAAGTGTTCTGAATTTGAACCCTTTTCTTTTTATTTTCTCTTGGGCTCTGGCTTGAGAAGAGATGGGAAGTGAACTGACTTTCCAACATTTATTGTCTTAACACAGTTCTTTCTTTGAGTAGTAACACCCTTGGATATAGTTTCCCATTACATTTATGTGCAATCATCTAATTTTTTTAAGTTCTCATATCCTACTGATTAAGGTCGTTCCACATTTGTTCATTGTCAAGGAATTCCTTACTGAAATATATTTCCAGGTGTGGGAGTTGTCATGTAGTAGATTCCCCCTGGATTAATTCTGTTCTAGTATTTTCTGTTATGCAGGGCAGAGCGTCTGGCCTTTCAGATCTTGGACAGAAATGGTAAACCGTGACTTCCAACAGTGTGCACTTGAAAATGTTATCTGGTACGTGGCTAAAATATATCATTAATAGGTTCCAGTATTTTACTTCTAGATGTATTTGTTAATTCAATAAATCTTGTGTAAGGATTTCTACTAGCTATGTTACCATTTTAGGTTTCAGAGTTATACAATTTTTAATGTGACTCACTACTCTCAGGAGTTACAAATAATATGTATCAGGAAATCAGGTAATTGCTAACTTGATTATTAGGAAGTCAAGTAATTGATACTATATGGACCAGTATTTGGACTCCATGAAATGTCAAGCACTTTAACCAAGTTTTTATCAAGATAGAAGAAGAAAATATTGAGGATAAGCAAACAATCTTCTGAGTCTTTAATTTGGGAGGTTTTATTCCATTTTCTAATTCCTTGTTAATTAAATGGTGACTATGTTCAGGTAGCATGGCTAATGGAACAGGTTGATTTTTTTTTAATTTAAATTCAATTAACATTTATGTATTGTTTCAGGGGTACAGTTCTGTGATTCATCAGTCTTTTATAATACCCGGTGTTCATTACAACACATACCCTCCCCAATGTCCATCACCCAGTCACCCCATCTCTCCACCCCCCTCCCTTCCAGCAATGCTCAGTTTGTTTCCTATGATTAAGAGTCTCTTATGATTTGTCTCCCTCTCTGGTTTTGTCTTGTTTCATTTTTTCCCTCTCTTTCGCTATGATCCTTTGCCTTGTTTCTTAAATTCCACATACCAGTGAGATCATATGATAATTGTCTTTCTCTGATTGACATATTTCGCTTAGCATAATACCTTCTAGTTGTATTCACATCATTGCAAATGGCAAGATTTTTTTTTTTTTTTTTTTTGATCGCTGGAATAGGTTGATTTCTCACAAGCACACTAGTCCAGGGCTTCTTAAATACACACTCACGTGGACATGAACACAACCACACACTTACAGTTTCTAAAATGATGTGAGAACTAATTCCACTGAGTGCCAATGCAGATACACAAATATTCCTTCAGGAGCAGATTTCTGTAGATTTCAGGAAATAGTCCTCACACCCATTACAGAGGAGATAGCTGGGATTTGATTCTATCAGAATCCCTGTTAACAGATAAACCTGCCATGCTGTGTATTTCTGTTAAACCGGGTCATCACTCAAGAAATAAGCCTGTTTACTTATTTTCTTCCTATATTCTCATTTTCATGACTGCTTTTTGCTTTTCCTTCCATAAACTAATCCTCTTTCTTCTAAAAGCCACATCCTGCATTCTTTTACATTTTTTAAAAGATTTTGTTTTTTAGAGTAGTTTTAGGTTTACATCAAAACTGAGGAAAGTATAGCTTCCTCATATGTCACCTGTCCCAACACATGCATAGCCCTCCCCCTACCCCATTATCGACATCACTCACCAGAATGGTATACTTTTTACTGTGGATGACCCTACATTGACACATCATACCCACCTCAAGTTCATAGCTCACCTGAGGATTTACTCTTGCTGTTGTACATTCTCTGAGTTTGGACAAAGATGTAATGACATATATCTATCTATCATTATAATATTATACAGAGTAATTTCACTGCCCTGAAGATTCTCTGTGATGGGCATATTCATCTCTCCCTCACCCCTGGCAACCACTGATCTTTTTATTCTCTTCTATAGGTTTGTCTTTTAAAAAACGTCATGTAGTTGGAATCATACAGTATGTAGTTTTGGGGTGGGCTTTTTTCACTTAGTAATATTCATTTTAAGTTTCCTCCATGTCTTTTCATGGCTTGATAGCTCATTTCTTTTTTATCACTGAATACTATTCCATTGTCTGAATGTACTAGTTTCTTTATCCATTTACCTAATGAAGGGCATCTTGATTACTTCCAAGGTTTGGCAATTCTGAATAAAGCTGCTATAAACATCTGTGTGCAGGTTTTTGCGTGAGCATAGTTTTCAACTCCTTTGTGTAAATACCAAGGAGCACAATTACTGCATCATATAGTAAGATATTTAGTTGTTTTTTTTGTTGTTGTTGTTGTTGTTTTAAGATTTATTTATCTGAGAGAGAATGGGAGACAGAAAGCATGAGAGGGGGAGGATCAGAGGGAGAAGCAGACTCCCCGCCGAGCAGGGAGCCAGATGTGGGACTCGATCCTGGGACTCCAGGATCATGACCCGAGCCGAAGGCAGTGGCTTAACCAACTGAGCCACCCAGGTGCCCAGATATTTAGTTTTGTAAGAAACCACTGAACTGTCTTCCAAAGTGGCCATTACCATTTTGCATTTCCTACCAGCAACAAATGAGAATTCTTGTGGTTCTATGTCCTCACCAGCATTTGGTCATGTTAGTGGTACAGATTTTGGTCATTCTAATAGGTAAATATTTTATTTAATTGTTCTTTGAATTTACATTCCCTGATATGGAGCATCTTGTAATATGCTTATGTAACATATGCATATATTCTCGGGTGAGTTGTTTGCTTTTTCTTTTGAGTTTTATGAGTTATTTGTATATTTTGGATAACAGTGTTTTCTCAGATGTGACTTTAGTAAATATTTTTCTCCCAGTCTGTGGCTTGTCCTTTCATTCTCTTGATATTATTTTTTGGAGAGCAGATTAAAGAAAATTAATTAAGTCCAGCTTATAAGTGATTTGTTCTATCTATCATGTCTCTGGTGCCGTATCTAAAAAGGCATCACCATGGATTTTCTCATATGTTATCTTCTAGGAGTTTTTTAGTTTTGCATTTTACATTTAAGTCTGTAATCCCTTTTGACTTAATTTTTATGAAGAGTGTAAGGTCTGTGAATAGATTTATGTTTTTGCATGTGGATTCCAGTTATCCCAGCATCATTTATTGAAGAGATTATCTTTGTTCTTTTGTATTACCTTTGTTTCAGTTGACTGTATTTAGGGAAATCTATTTCTGGGCTCTCTATTCTATTCCATTTATCTATTTAATCTTTCACCAGCCCCACATTGTTCAATTGCTCTAGCTTTATAGTAAGTCTTGAAGTCAGTTAGCATCAGTTCTCCAACCTTGTTCTCCTTCAATATTGTGTTGGCTATTCTGGGTCTTTTGCCTTCCTGAATAAACTTTAGAATTAGTTTGTTGATATCCATAAAATAACTTGCTGGGATTTTGATTGAGATTACACTGATCTATAGATAAAGTTGGGAAAAATGATATGTTGATAATATTGAGTTTTCCTATCCATGAACATGGAGTAATTCTCCATTTATTTCATTCTTTGTTTTTGTTCATCAGAGGTTTTAGTTTTCTTCGTATAGATCTTACATGTATTTTGTTAGATTGGTACATAAATATTTCATTTCTTTGTATGCTGATGTAAATGTTTTTAATTTCAAACTCCACTTTCATTATTGGCATAAGAAAAGGAATTTGCTCTTGTATATTAATCATGTATTCTACAGTCTTGCTATAATTACTTATTAATTCTAGAAGACTTTTTTGTCAGCTTTTCAGATTTTTTTCTACATCATATTATGTATTAACAGACAGTTTTAGGTCTTTCTTCCTAATCTGTATACATTTAAATGTATTTTTCTTGCCTTATTGCATTCGTAAGAACATCCAGTGTGATGTTGGAAAGGAGTGGTGAGAGGGTCCTCTTTGCTCCTGACCTTAGTGAGAAAGCTTTTAGTTTTTCACCATTAATAATGACATTAGCTATAGTTTTTTTTGTGGATTTCTTTATCAAGTTAAGAAAGTTCTCCTCTATTCCTAGTTTATGAAAAGCTTCTACCAAGAATGGCTGTTGGATTTTGTCAAATGCCTTTTTGAATCTACTGATATTATCATATGATTTTTCTTTTTTTTAGTCTGTTGATATAATGGATTACATTATTTGGTTTTTGAATGTTGAACCAACTTTGCATGCTTGGGATAAACCCTACTTTTTCAGGTTGTGTAATTTTTTTTTACACATTTTTGGATTCAAATGTTAATATTTTCATAATTTTTTCATCTGTGTTCATAAGACATATTGGTCTGCAATTTTCTTTTCTTGTAATGTCTTTATCAGGGTTTTGCATTAGAGTAATGCTGGCCCCATAAAATGAGTTAGGAAGTATTCTCTCTATCTCTATACTCTGAAAGAGATTGTAGAGATTGGTATAATTTTCTTCCTAAATCTTTGCTAAAATTCACCAGTGAACCTATCTGGACCTGGTGCTTTCAGTTTCAGAAGATTATTAGTTATTGATTCAAATTAACAGATATAGGCCTATAAGATAGTCTGTTTCTTCTTTTTTTTTTTTTAAGATTTTATTTATTTATCTGAGACAGAGAGAATGAGAGAGACAGAGAGCACATGAGAAGGGGGACGGTCAGAGGGAGAAGCAGACTCCCTGCCGAGCAGGGAGCCCGATGCGGGACTCGATCCAGGGACTCCAGGATCATGACCTGAGCCGAAGGCAGTCGCTTAACCAACTGAGCCACCCAGGCGCCCAATAGTCTGTTTCTTCTTGTGTGAGTCTTGGCTTATTGTGTTCCAAGGAATTTATCTATTTCACCTGGGTTATCAAATTTGTGTATGTAGTTTTTCGTAGTATTCTTTTAATGTCCATAGAATTTTTAGTCATGTCCCCTCTTTCACTTCTGAAATTAGTAATTTATATCTTCTTTCTTTTATTCTTAGTTGTTCTGACAGAGAATTATCTATTTTATTGATCTTTTCAAAGAACCAGCTTTTGGTTTCATTAATTTTTTCTGTATTGATTTCCTGCTTCAAATTCATTGATTTCTGCTTTAATTCTTATTATTTCTTCAATTCTGCTTGCTTTGAATTTATTTTGCTTTCCTTTTCTAGTTTCTTAAGTTGGAAATAAAGATTATTGATTTTAGATCTGTCTTCTTTTTCACTATTTGCATTTAGTGCTATAAATTTCCCTGTAAGCATTGTTTTTACTATATTTAACAAATTTTCATAAGTTGTGTTTTCATTTTCATTTAGTTCAAAATATTTTAAATTTGTCTTGTGATTTTTTCTTTGACTTATGTGTTAGAAATGTGTGGTTAAACCTGTATTTATTTTGAGATTTTCCAGTTATCATTGTTATTGATTTCAAGTTTAATTCCATTGTGGTCTGAAAGCAGACATTATATGATTTGTATTCTTTCAAATTTGTTAAGTGAGTTCTATGGCCCAGAAAGTGGTTTCTCTTGGTGGAATTGTTCCTTACAAGCTTGAGAAAAATGTGTACTCTGCTACTGTTGGATGAAATAGTCTATAGATGTCGTATATCCTATTAATCAGTGGTGTTGTTGAGTTTAACTATGTTTTCACTGATTTTCTGCATGCTGGATCTGTCATATCTTGCAAGAGGCATGTTGAAGTCCCCACATATGATGTTGGATGCATCCATTTCTCTTCGGAGTTCTATCTGTTTTTGCTTCATGTAGTTTCACGCTCTGTTGTCAGGCACATATACATTAAGAGGAGGGTATGTGTTGTGGAGAGCCCTGTGTACTGTGTAAGACTGATGAGTCACAGACCTGTATCCCTGAAACAAATAATACATCATATGTTAATAATAAAAAAAAAGGAAAAAGAAAAAAAAAGAGTCACTTTGTCTTCTTAAATAACTGACCTCTCTTTATCATTATGTAACGTCCTTCTTTATTTCTGATAACTTTCTTTACAGTAACATCTGCTCTGTCTGAAATTAATATAGCTACTCTGGCTTTCTTGTGATTAGTGTTAGTATGACATATTTATCTCCATCTATTCCCTTTAAACCTATTTGATCTTTATGTTTAAAGTGGATTTCTTGTAGACAACTATAGCTGGGTCTTGGTTTTGATCCATTCTGACAATCTCTGTCTTTTAATTAGTACATTTACACCATAGACTTCAAAGTGATTATTGATGTGTGAAATTAATATCTACCATATTTTTTACTGTTTTCTATTTGTTGCCCTTGTTATTTGTTCCTACTTAGTCTTTTACTCTTGTTCTACCTTTTGTGTGTGTGTGTGTTTTTTTTTAAGATTTATTTATTTATTTGAGAGAGCGAGAATGAGAAACAGAGAGAGAGTACACGAGAGGGGGGGTTTAGAGGGAGAAGCAGGCTCCTCGCTGAGCAGGTAGCGTGATGCGGGACTCGATTCAGGGACTCCAGGATCATGATCTGAGCCGAAGGCAGTTGCTTAACAAACTGAGCCACCCAGGCACCCCTACCTTTTGTGGTTTTAATTGAACACTTTATATGATGCCATTTTCTTTTTTTAGCACTTCAATTATACTTCTTTTTAACCTTTTTAGTTTCCCTAGACTGCAATCTATACTTACAACTATTCCAAATACCCTTCCAAATGATACTTTAACACTTCATGAGTACTGTGAATATCTTATAATAACAGAATAATCCTAATTCCTTCCCTACATCTTTTTAAATCATTGCTGTCATTCATTTCATTTATATGTAAGCATACTTAAACATACATATTATTTATTATATATAATCAAATACACTGTTGCATTTATTATTTTGAACAAATTGTTATCTGTCAGAGCAGTCAAGGAAAAGAAAAAAAAAACTTTTATTTTACTTTCGTTTATTCCTTCTTTGATGCTCTTTCTTTCTTTATATAGATGCAAGTTTCTGACCTATATCATTTTCCCTCTCTAAAGAACTTCTAGCATTTCTTGTCAGGCAGGACGAGTGGCAAATTCTCTCAACTTTTTTCTGGGAAAGTCTTTATTTCTTTTTTACTTTTGAAGAATAATTTCACAGGATACAGGATTCTAGGCTGATGGGAATTTCACTCTCAAACCTTTATTCCATTCCACTGTCTTCTTTGCATACTTTCTAAGAAGTTGGATGTAATTCTTATCTTTGTTCCTCTATAATTAAGGTGTTTTCCCTACTCTGGCCTTTTTCATTTTTATTCTTATCTTTGATTTTTTTTTTTTTTTGTAGTTTGAAAATAATATGTCTAGATATAAGGCTTTGGGAGTTTTTTGTTTGTTAGTTTATTTCCTTTGTCATTTGTCCTGCTTGGTGTTTTCTGGGGTTCCTCAGTTGGTGGTTTGGTGTATGACATTAATTTGGGGAAATTCTCAGTCATGATTGTTTCAAACCTTTCTTCTGTTCCTTTCTCTTTCTTTCCCTTCTTGTATTCTCATTATGTGTATGTTATGCCTTTTGTCATTGTCCCACAGTCCTTGGATATTTTTGTTTGTTTTTGTTCCATATGTTTTTCAGTTTTCAAGGATTTTATTGATATATCCTTTGGTTCAGAGATTCTTTCTTCACCCAGGTCTGGTCTACTAATAAATCCAACAAAAGAATTCTTTATTTATCCTTAGTATTTCTTTTTTGGTTCCCTCTTAGGATTTTTATCTCTTTGCTTAGATTTTCTCATCTGTACTTTCATGCTGTCTGATTTCTCCTTTGGAGCCCTTAGCATATTAATTATAGTTGTTTTAAACTGTATTTTTTTGCCTTTTAGTATGCCTTATAATTTTTTCTTGATAGCAGAACATGATGTACCAGGTAGAAGGAACTGCTATAAATAGGCTTTTAGTAATGTGGTGTTAATGTGTGCAGGTAGAGGAAGCATTCTATAGTGCTATGATTAGGCCTATGTTTTTAGGGAGCTTATGTCTCTGGACTGTTACCCTCACAAAAGTTTCCTAGTATTTTTTCTCTCTACTTATTTGGGAAATGGATTGCTACAGTGGGCTGGAGTTGGGTATTTCCTTTCCTGAGATCACTTAGGCTCTGCTAATATCCCTGAATGTTAAGCTGTGGCTAACTAGTCTCTCAAGAGGTCAGGGCTTGTTAAGAACAGAATGCTTTGGCATACTTCAATATGGTTCCTTTTCCCTGTCCTTTACTAGAAACTTGAGGAGATTTTCCCCTGATACTTGCTGTGAGAACTATGTCGAGCTCCTAGAGATAAATCATACAATATTATGGGGGTCCCCCTATGACTAAATCCCCCTAGAGACTTTAACTCTCAGAGTTCTCCATACCGAACCTCTAGTAATTCATCAGTTGAGGATTTCCTATCCCAGCACTGCTTCCCACGTCAACTTCTGCTCATGAGTCCCTGCTCTGGTAAGCCACATCTCCCTCTAATTGCCTCTGCCTCTCTAGTCTTGAGGTTAGTGATTTGCCCTGCATTCTCCTCTCTCTTATAGATCCAAGAAAAGTTGCTGGTTTTTCAGTCTATTCAGCCTATTTACCTTCTGTTAGGGTAGAGTGGAAACTTTCAAGCTCCTTACATGCAAAACCATAAACCATAGTCCTGACCCTTTCACTTTTAATCAGATGTTTGCATCTTCTTGCCTAAGTAAATGTGGCTTTGTCCTAAGGTCACGGATCCCATTATACTTGTTCAAATGCAAATTGTAAAATAACCCATGCACATCATGGGAGATGGCACTATTGTCATTTTTTAAATTTTCTTTCTATTAAAAAAAGAAAAAAAACTACCATCTTCTGAGACTCATATCTTGCTTCACCAATATTTATCTTTCCTCATTTCTTTTAACTCTGAGAATCTTAAAAATGTTATCAATTTTGACTCATTCTCCTCTCAGTCCAAAATAGCTATACACAATTTTGTCTGGAAAAAAACAAAATCAAAACAAAAACAAAAACAAAAAAACCACTAAGTGAACAGAAAAAAACTCTCTCAACCAGACCAAGCCATGTAGGAATATATAAAACACACCTATGCACACATTACAAACATCTGCCTACTACTGGATTCAACATGAATGTTATGAGATATACCTTTCCAGGTCTGGCTTATAACTGTCCATTCAGTTTTATATAATGCTCCATCATTTCACAATAATTCATAAGGTGTAGCCATCTCAATGTCCACCTCTACAAGCAGACTTCAGATATTTTCCAAGGTAAAGTAGCGTATTTATTGTAGCATTTATGTATTTTTTTAACATATGATATATATAAACCTGCACTACTGTTTTCTCCTCCTCCTCATTCTTCTTTATGCATCATTGTTATAGTTCTGGAGTATTATAATTTTCATTTATCCACAAGCCCTGAGTTTTTTATTCTGTGATTTTGTATAGTGTATTGATTTTTAAGAATACATAATGCCACATGATAGCATATCTCAGTTGGCAAAATTTTTCTGGTCATGAAGGTACTAAGATATTCTGTGGGGGAAAGTTATACTGCTACATGTTTCTGACTTTCAGCTTTAGTCAATTATCTTTTCTGTTCTCAGAGGTTAAATTCCGATCTTCCTCTGAACTTTCAAATTTCATATGGGAAAGTAAATAATTCAGGGACAGTGCACTTTAGGGTAGTAAAAACAAGAAAGTATACAAGATATTTGAGTTTAGATTACATCATAAACAAATAACCATGGATTGGCTATTGAAATGATTCATGAGGAAAGTAGGAAAATCCTTAGTTCTATGGCTTGACAAAAGATGCTATAATTAATCAAAATATAAAATATAAGAGGAGAACTTCCTTTTTAAAAATGTTGATAAGTATGTATAGCTTTGTTGAGTATGAGGGACATGTGGATCAGCATACAAGAAAAAAATGGAGATTGAGAGAAGAGCTAAATGAAAGTTTGATCACTTGTAGCTTGATTATTGGTTTTAATATTGGAGATGTATACACACTGAGGGAAAGACACCCATATGAAGGACAAATTTGAAGCATCAGGAGGTAAACAAATCTACAAAAGAGGAAGTTCTTTTGACAGTCAGAAGGGGGGAGAATCCAGAAGAATGACTGACTATACTTGGGTAGCATGAGCTAAGCATTCTCCATCTGGATGTGGGGCAATGAAGATGCAGGCACAAGTGCACATGGCAGAGGAAGAACCCATAGCAATTACTGCCTGGCACATTCTCTTTTTCCAAATTTAACTCCTTAAAGATGATCACAATCTAGAAGTAATTGTCTGTTACTCTCTTCATTGGACCCAAAGCAAAGAAGACGTCATGGGGCTCTTGCTTATTTCCTAATCACAACCTGTGCATTAGTCAAGCAGCACTTGCACTTATTAATGCTTGTATGTGTGTGTGTGTATATATATATATATATATATCACATATACATATACAATTCCATCCACTGCCTTATAATTCCTGAATCAGTCAACATGCATGAAAAAAAAATTGGTTAAATAAAGACTGACCCCCAAAATAAATAAATAACATAAAAACTGACCTTGAAGAGTAATTTTATATGACCAACCATTTCTTTCAATTATTTTTTAAATTATTTATTCTATTTTTTTATAACCTAAAAAAAATCACAAACTTCTTAAATAATCATGATATGCAGTACTGCCTCATGGCCATGGTTTCATTCTTAACCTCTTGTATCCATAATTTCTATTTCTGTAATGTGAAATAACAACTAACTTATTTAGGAGAGAAATAAATTTTCTTATATAAATCTGTTTATTAAAGAGCAGCATTACATTACCAATGTAGACTTTTTTTTTTTAAGATTTTATTTATTTATTTGAGAGAGAATGAGAGAGAGAGCACATGAGAGGGGGGAGGGTCAGAGGGAGAAGCCGGCTCCTTGCCAAGCAGGGAGCCCGATGAGGGACTCGATCCCGGGACTCCAGGATCATGACCTGAGCCGAAGGCAGTCGCTTAACCGACTGAGCCACCCAGGCACCCACCAATGTAGACATTTATTCACGGACTGGGACATAGTTCTTTTGATGGGAAATATTATTGTAGTTTTAGTTATGCTCTGAAAATAATTGTTTTAGACAATATAGAAAATATCTAATTTTTAGCTCAGCTCATATATTTTTTTTAGCTCGTATAAAATTTAAAATAAAACACTTTAAAGCTATAAAGTCACCATTTATTAAAGACAAATACTTATAGATATCTATAATGTGTTTGTTTCTTTAGGAAAGAGATAAAAATGAATAACTAATTTAATATAACAAATGCTGTTGGCACTTAAAAATAGGGTTACTATTTCCTGATCAGAAAAAGTTACATAAGAATCTGTGTGTAATATCTTAGCTAGCCCAAGACAAAACTGTCCTTCTAAGAAAATTTGCATTGCCCATTCTTGACATAATTATAAAACTCTGCCATATGTTTCTTACATATGACAAGCATTTGTGAAGAGCAGATAATGCAACTTGCTAGACAATGATGGGGGGGGGGGGGGAGATATCTTAGGCTCCTAAACAAGCATGCCAAGAAACAAGTGATTTTTATTATAAAAAAAGTACTCTAGTTGAAATTCTTGATTAAAGATACAGAGTGACTATGAAAGACAAAATTATATAGCTGGGGGCATGGGATAAATATAATTAAGGCCTGGATTCCACTAAGAAAAAAAATGTACAGAATAATTGTGAGTTAGGTTTATTTGAGTCACTGCTTTTTCCATTTTACTACCTATTTCTTCTGAAGTGAAATCAGATGAGAGAAGCAAAATCTAAACTGATGAAAAATGCTTTCATGCTTTTATACACTACAAAATCATAACTTTCTATCAAGCCTGTGCGTAGGTAGTGACACTCTTTCTTAGCAGGAATCTGCCGCTTGAATACAAAGATAAGAAGCACCATGCTGTGACCTGACAAAAAGAGAACAAATACAATATGGGAAAAGGGTGAAGAAAGAGGTTTATATGTTAATTATTTTAGCCACTAAATAGATCTGAACAATACATATTTTACATCATCAAACCCAGTTGATTTTGATGTGAGAAGTTAAAAATTACATGGTTTATAGACTCCAATATTAATGGAGTCTTAGAAAGTATTTTTACCAAAATTCATGACATATATACTTATAATTACAAAAAAAGTAAGAATAGGTCATATATATGTGCATATATATGTATATATATAATATGCATTTAAACTAACAAATGGCATGATAGGATATAGACATTCAAATATTTTATATTATATATGTACATATATTTTATATTTATATATTTTATATATGTAAAATACATATATATGTTGCATAGGGTGTGGCAATTTGAAAGGGTTAGATATAATTTGAATATCTAAAGAGCATATATATGATTATTAACTTTCTCTAGTAATTTAAACAGTAACTGGTATTTATTCAGCATCTATAAATTTATTACCATTATTGTGGAATACAGGAAAGTTTAAGATATATTCCCACCTACAATTTTTACAATATAATTCTGTAGACATAACTAATGTACATAAAATAGTTGAAGAAAAAATGGCATTATACACCAATCAGGCAATTAGAGAGGAGTTGAATATATAAAAAACATGCTATACACATGGAATTCACAATTAAAAAAATGGATTTAGAATCGTGTGGGGTATATTGAGTGACAACTTCAAGAGGTTCTGGAGCTAGGGCCATGCCATAAATAATGTATAGTAAGAACAAGATCAGGCTAAGAATAAAACCTAGTAGAGACAATGGTATTATTTTAATTTACAGATTAATTTGTATGCCTTATCAGCAGTATATTTACATGTGTCTTATTTGAAGACACTTTATTTGAAGGGTACCTGGGTGGCTCATTCAGTTAAGCATCCAGCTCTTAGTTTCTGCTCAGGTCATGATCTCAGGGTCATGAGATGGAGCCCCGCATTTGGGTCCCTACACTTGGCTTGGAGCCTGCTTTGGATTCTCTCTCTCCCTCTCTCTCTGCCCCTCCCCTGAACTCCTCCCCATTCACAATCTCTCTCTTTCTCTCAGAAAAAAAAAACAAAAAACAAAAAACAAAAAAAACCTTATTTAATATATATTGTTGATTATTAATATTGAATTATTTTTCTGTTACACAAATGTTTCCTAGCTTTTTTTTTTTTTTAAGATTTTATTTATTTATTTGGCAGAGAAAGACACAGCGAGAGAGGGAACACAAGCAGGGGAAGTGGGAGAAGGAGAAGCAGGCCTCCCATGGAGCAGGGAGCCCGATGCGGGGCTCGATCCCAGGACCCTGGGATCATGACCTGGGCCAAAGGCAGACGCTTAACTACTGAGCCACCCAGGCGCCCCATCTGTTACACAAATGCTTCCAAGGGCCCAGTGCAAAAGCACAAAGACATGTCTTCAATTCAACAAAAAAGTACAATAATATATTACTGTTTTGCAATGTTAGATGAGTTATCTTAAGCAAAATTGAAACTCACCCTCCACATTTATGGAAAATAAGGATGAAGGTTTAATAAGCAAATCATGGGAAACATTCCATAAAAGGGGATGAATGAAAAGGGGAAAATGGTAGGAAGCGCACAAAAGTATGGTATGGATTGATACATGGAAACTGGATAAACCAGAGATAATTCCTATTGCAAGAAATGCCATATTCAGAAAGTACATATGAAACGGCAAAGCTGAAATTTAATGGCTATCCTTGCTGATACACATATATACAGTGTTTCATTCTGTGGATTTATAAAAATCAATGTTTTTACATAATGGGAATATTATGGAGGATAAAAGTCTTCTCAATGCTTTATTAAAGTATATAAACTCCTTTCAGGTGAAAAATCAATTGTTATGTACTCGTTATGTTAAAATTTTACTTTCTCTGTGTTTTTTAAGGAATCTTAGTTCACTAAAAAGGACAAAGCCAACCAAAGGATAGCCCAATTTAAACACCTTTATTCTTCAAGTGAGGGAACTAAGACCCAGGGGTATAAGAGACTTTGCTATTCAGCATCTAGCTAATGACATAGAAAATCTAGAATTTAAGTGCAGGCCTACTTTTGTCCAGGAATTTCTATGGCCCTGGTCCAAGAATCAAGGCCTTCTTGCTTAGATCATAAAACAGCATGGCCCAAGTGTCTTTCTTCACAACCAGTGAACTTTCAAATCCTTATTACTCAAAATTATTTACACATTTTATTTATTTATTTATTTTTATTTTTTTAAAGATTTTATTTATTCATTTGAGAGAGAGAATGAGAGAGAGAGAGAGAGCATGAGAGGGGGGAGCATCAGAGGGAGAAGCAGACTCCCCGCTGAGCAGGGAGCCCGATGTGGGACTCGATCCTGGGACTCCAGGATCATGACCTGAGCTGAAGGCAGTCGTTTAACCAACTGAGCCACCCAGGCGCCCCGTTTACACATTTTAAATGTGCATTCTTTCTCTGTTTGGAACTAGGAGATTTAAATTTATTTTGTAGACTCACTGCTTCTTACATTTTTCTAAGTAGGTATTTCATTTTTTATTGAATGTCAGTTTCATTCCAATATTTATTGTTTTAGGATGATAAAATATTAGCTTGATCCCTGAATATGCAATGTGTTTCTAATATAAAAGGAAACCATATATTTGTGTAAAAATTAAACCTTTTACATAATTATACATGAAAATGTTAAAAGACAAAATGAGTTGTAAAAATAGGTGCAATAAATACTGAGCTCACATATTTTGGATATAGAAGGTTTATAAATGAGTAATAAAATGTTAAAAAATATAAAACCAAAATCAAGCACAAATTATTTTACTAATAAGTTATTAGTAAAAATACAGAACGATATATACAAATGTCTACAGATATTATGATATATTCAGGTTTACTAATCATAGAAAAAATGAAAGAGAAAAGTGATGGAAGGGTATCTTTATACCTTTCAAACGTAAATTTCTAAAATGTGGTAATGCATCATCAGCATTGATGGTTGCTAGAAATGGAAATTAGTATTTCTGGAAATCAACTTGCAAACAAGAGTTAGTTTAGGACATTGTATTCATTCCATGTCTAGAAATCTACCCTAAGCAATTAAGTTTAATTTTAAAAATATAATGTATGATCAAGAAAAAAAACAAAACACCCTAAAGATTCCATATTAGGAAAGATGATGTATCAAATGTGGAATCTATGTAAAACTGGCACATCTCCAAAAGATGTTTAAGTTTTGAACAACTTTGCTTAGAGAATCCTCCAAATTTTTCTAACTTGAAAGAAGGTTGATCTTTTGTCAGGCATTTTGGGAGATCATTAATCATTGAAATTTTAAACTTAAAATTTAATTGTGTTCAGAAAAAGGAAGCGACGTGCAATGCTTTCTGTACTCCCTTCCCCCTATTTAAACATAGAGCCTCGTACAGCCACCGTTTCCCTGCCCAAGGTGTAGGCCTCATTTAATTTTTTTTTCAGAAGTATACCCTGTGTGTATGTGTATGTTCACTATTATCCTCCTGGGGTCATTGGTCACAATTATGAAACCTCTTATGCCCCTGGTATTCTGACTGTCCATTCACAGCTATTCTCTTGGATAAAGGCTTTTTACTCCTGCAGCCAATTCTCCTGGAAAGCGATGTTTAGAAATATACCCCCTGGTGGGCTCTCTTTTGTAGACACATTTTGTAGATAGTATTTTCCCTAACCCAGGTATAATTGAAGACTGCTTTAGGGCAGCACTTACTCTGGTCTGCCACGTTAAGCCCCAACCCCAAGAGTCACATCTTTGAAGAGTGGTTTCGCCTGCCTTCAGAAGATCCTAGGTAATGGAAACACATAACATACAAACAACTTTCTTCAAATATTTACTCCATCTCTTTGAAGTTGGTGGTGAATTTTTACTGGCTGCTCTAGTTTTAAAATCTCCTAATATGTCCTGCATATGTGGTCTAACATCTCTTTAGTATATGGGGGCATTTGACCTGATATAATATTTTTTACTTCTGGGGACTTAGCAGAACCAGAACACCTCAAAGTGAATGATTAATTATTACTTTTGATCCAGTTTTGAAATTTTTATATGTGTCATAAATATGTGGTCTCTCATTTCTTTGGTATGAAGAGATATTTTGAAAGATTATATTATTCTTGTCCTTTGAAGCCTCTGTTGAAACCAAGACCCCTAAAAATTTGCAGTGGATTATTGCTGAATGATCCAGATTTAAAATCTGTTAGAATGTTCTAAAATCTTAAAATCTTAGGATGTTCTTCAAATGTTTTCAATCACTTCTTTAAGACATGGATGTATCATCACGATGTTCTATTGTCCTTGGCCTCTGGGACCTCAACTGAAACCAAGATGAAATTAGCGCCATTTTAACAAAATTTTATATATTATATATTTCCAGTTTTAGATACTCATATCAAATTAAGGATATAGAAAAATATATGTGTAGACATAATCATATATAGGCTGAACAGCCTAGGGGAGTTAATGTTCTGAAAGAGCAATTATCCACACTGAGCAGATAATACACTTTCATCTTCTGAGCCAGAATCACCCAGCAGATTGAACCACATGTTTTATGGAGAGGTAAAATACTCACCCAAGTCAAGAACAAGACTGAGAGGGGCGCCTGGGTGGCTCAGTCGTTAAGCGTCTGCCCCAGCTCAGGTCATGATCCCAGGGTCCTGGGATCGAGCCCCACATCAGGCTCCCTGCTCCACGGGAAGCCTGCTTCTCCCTGTCCCACTCCCCCTGCTTGTGTTCCCTCTCTCGCTGTGTCTCTCTCTGTCAAATAAATAAAATTGTTAAAAAAAAAAAGAGAACAAGACTGAGATAAAATCCACAGGTTCCATGCCTGTCATCTTTGTTTCCATCTGTCAATGTACAAGATACCACCTCATTCTGCCAAGAGTTCCATAACATCAATTTTTTTTTACTGCAATGTGTTATACATTATTGTCACTGTCTCAGCCTTCAGCTTCCTTTCTCCTCCAATGTGGAGCATCATAACTGCAGAATTCTCTGTACTCTTAACTTTATTAGCTTTCAGTAATAACTGCATTAACCGAACTCAGATTCTGTCTTTCTGCAGAACATATAAGACTCTCTACCCCAAAATCTTCTTGGACAATCGTTTATTATCTGCTTCACTCTGAGCTAAAGATCCAGAGGTGGAGGTTGGTATTCTCTTCTTTGAGACTACTTTTTCCCTTTAAATATTCTTTATTTCTCATTCTCTTTCACTCTTGAACACTTTGGCACCCAGTTCACAATCACTTTGTCCACCTCCAGATGCCACTGGTATCACCCTTAGTGTAGATGTCCACATAGACAATCCAGAAAAGAACCAAATTCTCAGTTTGAGGATTTTTAATATTTTTATGTCCAGTGACCTTCCAGACTCTCATTCAGCAATCCAATTCCACAATTTCAGTTTTGACCTTGTCATTACCGATAATACAAGTATTCTATCTCTACATATCACTAATAATAAGTGATTCCCAGCTCTGATCACAGTCTCATTTATTATGCATCTGCTTGGTCAAAAACTCTTGGTCAGGAACTGAGACCTCTATAAATTTTTCTCCATCTACCTCTTTATCTCACTTTATTATTATCCGGCTTGGGTTCCATGGTCCATGATTTCAAGGACATTCTTGCAAATATTCTAAACTTTCTTGTTCCTCTGTTGTTCTTTTTGAGCCTATCAAGCAAAACAACAACCTTCGATAACCTAGACTATCATAATGCAGCATGCCCTTACCCCAGCAGCTGAGCAGGGCTAGATAATTTCACACACGAGGTCATATGAGCCTCCTAAAATGTATTATCATCATTCACAGGCCAGCCCTTGGGACTGCCCATCTATCTCGCCACAAAACGTTTTAACCTTTTCCCCTTTCTTCAAATTTTGATAATCATACATATCCTTAACTCTAACAGATGTCTTTGCTATCTACTTGTCAAAGAAAATAAAGATCATAAGATTAAGCTACAAATATATATATATATATATATATACACACACACATATATATATTCTAATTTATCTTGTGTATTCAAGTATTTAATTCTCAACTAAAAATTTACCACTGATTTTTATCAATTTACTTTGTTTTAATCAAAATGGTAAATGTATTGGATGGCAGTTTTCCTTTTCCTATCTTCCTATGGCATGGAGAAAACTCAGAGATTCAAATTCATATGTTGAAAGCACCTTGATCCCTGAAACAACCAGCTAAGTATAGCCACTCACTTGCTCTCAATTGAGTGGTGATGTGAGTAAGAGATAAACTCTGTTTTGTTTTACATTTCCAAAAAAGCAAGAGTAATATTTTATTCCTTGGAAACACATTTGTAAAAATGTATCAATAAGATTAAAAGATTCAGAACACATTTATTTATATGCAGCACAAACACTGAGCATCAAAACATCTGCTAAACAGAGTATATAGTTGACTGACTCCACTGTGCAGGGCATTCTTTGTGTTGTTTTTAATCATTGATATGGTCATTGATCTCTTATAGTGTTATAACAGCTAGCATTATTTTCACTAATACAGAAAATGTTACCTTGAAGTTGTATTATGGTTATGTGTACAAAACATGATATAGAAAGTAAAAAAAGAATAAATATACTTTAGATACATTTATATATGTAAATATTTAAATATGTCATACACATAATTCAGAAAAAATAATAGTGTTAATTACAAGATAAACATGTTTGTTTCCTTTAAAGATACATGACTATGAAATATAAATGCTTCTAAATACAAAAAAGAAAGAATTTAGTTGACAAGTTTTTATTCATTTTGTAAAATGTGATATTCTTAATTAACTTTGATTTCCATAATCTAACATCCATCCATGTTTTGTCTTTATATTTATTAACGCTGTTACTGCTTAAGGTGAAAAAAATTATTAGAATATAATTGAAATAATAATAGAAATAATAATAATAGAAAATTCTCATTTGGTGTAATCTAGTCTGGTTTATTAATATTTCAAGCACTATGGTAAGCTATTTCTAATAGTAGTGCAAAAAACAAAATTTAGCCTTTATAATTTAGTTTCCACATGACTTGCATTGTATTATAAACATTTTTTATATCTTATCCATCTTTATTGAGGAATAATTGAGAATAAAATTGTACATATTTAAAGTATGCAGTGTGAAGATGTAATATGCATATACAATGGGCAATAATTACCACAATCAAGTTAATTAACACATCTCAGAGACTTAAGTATGTGTGTGTGGTGAGAACATTTAGGATCTACTCTCAAAATTTCAAGTATGCATACCATATTATCAACCACAGTCACCATGCTCTGTATTAGCTCCTCAGAACTTATTCAGTTTATAACTGAAAATTTGTAACCTTTGACCTATACCTCTATATTTCCCCCATCCCCCAACTCCTGGCAGCCGCTACTTTACTGTTTCTGTGATTTTTTTGTTTTGTTTTGTTTTAGGTTTTCTTTGTAGGTTACACAAATAAGTGATACCATATAGTATTTGTCTTTATCTGGCAAATTATTTTAAGTAGCATAATGCCCTCCAAGTTCCCCTGTGTTTTCACGAATAGCACGATTTTCTACCTTTTTTTTTTTTTTGCCTGAATGATGTTTCAATATATATATTTGTTACTAACTGAATTCCTCCTAATATTTAAAAAGGTTCAACTGTCAAAATGCGGACAGACCCCTTGGTTTTACTTTTGTAGTTACTTACAGAATATTTCAGGAATGTGAGATTGCTTTTCATATTCAGGCCTTTTCCTTAATAGGGTTATAATTTGTAGTAATTACACATGAAAAAAAAATGTATTTTTGTGATATGCTATGTTGAGAGGGAAAATATTTATAATTGTCATAAATGCTTATCTAAATATTATACAATGTAATGTGCTCAAATGTCTTAATTTTTGCTAATTTTATAAGATATATTAAAAATATTTTGTGTTTTTTAGCAAATGGACGCAATAAGAAAAAAAATACCAGAACAACAACAAATATACATATATATGTATGTATAAATATATATATCACATTTTCTTTATTCATTCATCCATCAGTCGATGCTTAGATTTTTTCCATATTTTCGCTATTTTATTATTATTTTTTAAAGATTTTATTTATTTATTCATGAGAGACAGAGAGAGAGAGAGAGAAGCAGAGGGAGAAGCAGGCTCCCAAGGAGCAGGGAGCCCGATGCGGGACTCGATCGCAGGACCCTGGGATCATGACCTGAGCCGAAGGCAGACGCTTAACCGTCTGAGCCACCCAGGTGCCCTTGGCTATTTTAAATAATGCTGCAATCAACAAAGGAGTGTATTTATCTCTGAGATACTGATTTTATTTCTTTTAAATATATACCCAGAAATGAGATTGCTGGATCATATGGGAGTTCTATTTTTATTTATTTATTTATTTTTTAATTTATATTTTAATTTATTTATTTAACAGAGACAGAGAGAGCATTAACACAAGCAGGGGGAATGGGAGAGGGAGAAGCAGGCTTCCCGCTGAGCCGGGAGCCCCATGTGGGGCTCGATCCCAGGACCCTGGGATCATGACCTGAGCCGAAGGCAGACGCTTAATGACTGAGCCACCCAGGCGCCCCTAATTATTTTTTTAAAGATTTTATTTATTTATTTGACAGAGACACAGCGAGAGAGGGAACACAAACAGGGGGAGTGGGAGAGGGAGAAACAGGGTCCCCGCAGAGCAGGGAGCCCGATGCAGGGCTTGATCCCAGGACCCTGGGATCATGACCTGAGCCGAAGTCAGTCGCTTAACAACTGAGCCGCCCAGGCGCCCAGTAGTTCTATTTTTAATTTTTTGAAGAAGCTTCATACAGTTTTTCATAGTGATTGCACCAATTTAAAATCCCTAGCAACAGTGCACAAGAGTTTGCCTTTCTCCACATCCTCGCCAACACTTGTTATCTCCTGTCTTTTTGACGCAGGACCCAGGGACAGGGCTCAGAGCAGAAACAGCAAAGCCCTGGGGAAGGTTGGCCAAAACTCTCAGAGCCCAGGGGGCAGAGCACAGTACAGCAACACTGCTCTGCTGATGTCAGATCAAACCTCCAGTTAGCCACCAAAGAGGGCTGAGGACAGCATGCTAACAGCATGGCCCCGTTGATGGCAAATCGAGCTTAGCACTTGGAGGGCGAGGCACAGGCAGAGGCAAGTCTCACCACCAGGATTGCTCAGGGACAGCAGGCAACGCATCAGCTGTGATCAGTCTTGGTGGAGACTGCCCCTGAGGATGGTGGGTTCCCCAGTAGCACAGGTCACAGACGTCTGTGGTAGTGATGAGGATTGCTGAAGTCCTCTTAGTGTTGTTTTGTTTTGTTGTTTTGCTAGTGGAGTAGAAACCATCTGAGGGAATTCCTTCGGGCACTGAGCAGCTCCAGAGGATGGAATGGCTTGGCATAGTTAAGGTGCTTTCTATGCTTCTCTAGGTGGCAATTTTTGGGTTTTGGGCTCCAGGGAGTTTCTGCTGCTTTGTTGTAGTCCAGAGCTTTTGCACAGCTATTTTCTGTGATTTGTAGTTGTTTCTTGTGGGGGGAGATGAGTGTTCGGACCTCCAGCCTGCCATCTTGTCAATGTCATTTTCTGTATTATAAAGTTTAGGGCACTATAATGTTTTGTAAGTGTCCTAATTATGAAGAAGTACATTTAAATATACACGGTATGAATTTTGAACAGATCAGACATGAATCAGTGAGAAAATTGGCATTCCTAAATAACCTCTTGAATACAGAGAAGAGGAGGTATCATTAAATCATCTAACCCATTCTAAATTGGTTTGCTCTTATGAGTTCTTATTTGAATATTGGCTAAACTAAAGGCTATTAACAGACAACCAAAAAAAACACCTAAATCATAGTATAATTGAAATGACATCACATGTGTGCAGTTTATTCTTTGTTTGTTTCCATACTCACCTGAGCTCTGGGAGCCGGAACCTTTGGACTGGATCAGATGGTATCATTCCCTCACTTGCTACTGATTGGGCTCAGAAATTGGAAATAACACTAGGAAACTCGGGGTTATCCCAATTGTCTTCCTTTATCCTTGATGCTGGAATGCTGGGTCATGTCTCTGTAGTGGTGTTGTTCCACTCTACCTAAAGCACCTCATCCATAGTTCCCCTCACAGTCCTATTGCATTTTTGAATCTAGGTTCGAAAAAGACTTTATTTGATAGTTTCTAAGTACCTCAATATCTTTTAATTCCCATACACATCTCTAAGTTATCCCCTCATTAAAGCTTTATGAGGACTCTATTTGATAAAAATAATAATAACATTCACACCTATATCTTGTCGATCAAAGACCACATCTGGTTCTTCAGTTTCTTTCCAGCAGGTGTTATTTCAGTAATAAAAATGATTGAGGTAGTCAAGTCAATAAAGTAAATAAATAAAAGCTGCATGCATCATTTAGTTTTTGAAGAGTAAAAAGGTTCTCGCTTTATATCTCAAGGAGGTGACTTGAATAGACTTTCCACCTAAAATATACTATTTTTCATTCAATAATGGTCAAATATTGATAATTCGAACCTCTGCACTCAAATGATACATACCTTTTTAAAAAACAATTTACTCAATATTTAAATATAATTTGTATTCTCAAGTAATGGGGGGTTGTTACTCAAAAGAAGTAAATTTATACTATAGTAGTGGCTTATTTTGATAGGTTTTGGACGCTACAAAGTTAGGGAGAATATGTTTTATTCCTTTCTGTGTCCCAGCACCAGATTGGTCCCAGTATGTGCTTACTAAATGTTCTAAATAAGTGTCGGTTAAATTAGTAAATATATTAAAAGTTGGACTCATATAGCATTTCACAATGGAGGGCTTTCACATGCTTAAGCTCTTTGGCTTTTTACAACTCTACAGATCATGTTTTATCATCAGTTTCTCACATGAAGAAAGAGGCATGGACATTTTAAAAATGTTTCCAAAATCATATAGCTAACTATGTGTTGGAGTCATGAATCCATTCAGCTCATTCTATAACCTGTTTCAGTGATAAGGTACTACAAATGTGTCCCCTTAATATAGTTTTCCAATGTTATTCAGCACTTGAGAATATACATTGAACCCACTGTTTATTGAATGCTTATTATATGTAATGTCCTCAATTATCTACTTGCTGCTTTTAAATGCTTAAAATAGCTCTAAAAAAGGGATATACACTACTTTTATTATCATCATTGTATTATTACCTTACACAAGAGGAAACTGAGGCAGAAGATGCTAAGCTCCAATACCGTACTCCGCAAAAGACACAGAGATATTAAAACATACTAGCCCACTTTAAGAAAATATTTTATTTTCCAACAATACTGAAAAATAAAACTTTATCTAAAAAACAAAAGAAAACATTAGAGAGCAATGGGATAATATCCCACCCATTTATCTCCATAATAACAATCATTGTGACTAATTTTTCAAGAGCACTGATATTATATTATTAAAATCAATAATTAAAATTCTTGACATATTCTAGACATAAAAAGTCAGTGGCGTTGTGTCTCTTGAGGCTTGGCTCAGATGACACAAAAATAGAGATCAACTCAATATCTGTTTAAAATACCAGTTTTGGGGTGTCCGTGTGGCTCAGTCGGTTAAACATCTGCCTTTGGCTCTGTTCATGATCTCAGGGTCCTGGGATCGAGCCCCACGTCGGGGTCCCTGCTGAACAGAAAGCCTGCTTCTCCCTCTGTCTCTGCCCCTCCCCCCGATCATGTTTGCTCTCATGCTCTCTCTCTCAAATAAATAAATAAATAAATAAATAAATAAATAAATAATTTCTTTAAAAAAAAAAATAAATAATAAAATAAAATACCAGTGTTCAGAATTAGTGAAAACTTGTTTGCACATTATGAGGAAATATTATAATATCATTCATTGGAATATATATTTTTAGTTTTTTTCTATTAAAATAACTCCATCTTTGGGGCGCCTGGGTGGCTTATTCGTTAAGCATCTGCCTTCGGCTCAGGTCATGATCCCAGGGTCCTGGAATCGAGCCCCGCATCAGGCTCCCTGCTCAGCGGGAAGCCTGCTTCTCCCTCTCCCACTCCCTCTGCTTGTGTTCCCTCTCTCACTGTGTCTCTCTCTCTGTCAAATAAATAAATAAATAAATAAATAAATAAATAAATAAATCTTAAAAAATAAAATAAAATAAAATAAAATAAAATAACTCCATCTTTATATATACTTTTGAACCCATTCCATCAGACTTAGTCTTCTCTATTGGTGCTCTTGGAATTAATCTTGTGGGAAGCAACATTTTCACTGTTGGCAAACTCTTACAGGGTTTTCTTTTTGAAATTGGATTTTGTAAATTTCCTTCCTAAAAAAAACCATAAACACAAACAAAATTGGATTCAGTATATAAGCATATTATCCCTCTGTTTCAATATATAAACAACAAGTGTCAGGCTAAGTGAGATAGTTCATTCAGGAAGGCACGTTGGTTGAACATCAATATCTGAAAACACTCTAAAAAATAATTATAACATGTTTTTAGTGTTGAGGCAGAACCTATTCTTGTAAAGGGTTTGGTTATGTCTTCCATTTTGTTATCAATATTTATATATTGTTTTCTGCTTGAATTCCTTCTTTATTTCTTGGTATTTGGAGCTATCTATTTTTCACTTGTTATTGTCCAAATAGAGAAACTTAACTTGATCCGATTTATATGAGATAAAGATGAAACACACTCATAATAGTAAATGGAATCATAAGAATAACATTTTACTTATCATAGCTAAATAAACATCTGAAAATAGCAATCAAAAACTTGCAAAAATTCCATAGTGAGGAATAGGAATTTCTGAGTTAAGCATCTGATAATATTTGAAAATCATTTGCATATCTATCACTCTGCAATAAAATTATGGTTCAGTAGAACATTAGTTCCTGCTTTTATTCATAGCTTAGTTCTTATACAGACAATCTTAAAATACTTGATTTTATGTCAATGGCATAAAACCAAAAAATTATATATAAGAAATGTGTGTGTACGTGTACATGCGTGCATGCATGTATCTTAGTCTTTGCAAAGTTCAAATAAAAATTCAGAATTGAAGTGGTGGTTACTTCCTTACATATTTACCTTTGAATGTCCTGTTTTAATAAAGGTTGTTAAGGAAATGATAACAGGAATGGAATTTGACTGCAAAATATATATTGCTATTCTTATGCCAGATTTCAAGATAAAGAAATAATGACAAATAGGACACAAAAAAGCAGACACAACTTTTATGTAAAAGCTGCTATCCAAAAAAGGGGATGACTAGATATTAAGATATTGAACATTTCATAGGACATCATGTCTTTCTGTTTAAAATATTTAGAGGAAGTTAAGGAATTGAGCAGTATATGTATATTTAATATGCACATATATACAGTTTAATCATATGAGACTGCTAATATTTAGCTACTTTTAACTTACATAAACAGTGATTCAACCTAATACTATAAATATTAATAGTTCATATATCACACAAATGTGAGGATTTGCCTCACTGCAGGTAAAACCATAGTATATGTTGTCATGATTCAAAAAAAAGAAATAACCATTGATAATATTTATATTTACTTTACATGACCGCACCCACGATGAATTTTTGGTCGCTAAGAAGCAGGGAGCATATAATTTAATCAAAGTCATTGATTATTACAATTGCATAAATATATGTGCATACATAATCTGAGTACATTACCTTAGTGCCACCTAATTGCAAATTAAACACTTCAATATTTTTTTAAAAAGTTAGAGACCAAATGTTAAATAGCCAATTTACATTCAGAATAAATGAAATATAGAAAAAAACACAAAAACACTTCACCGATGAATACCCCTTTGTGCAAAATTACATATATATGTAAAATATATGTCTTTACAAATAGTATATGTATATGAAATTCTTAATTTTTTGTGCTATTAACTTTGCTACTGTTAATAAAAGAATGCCAAAAGATACCTTCTCTTGATTTTTGAATCTTTTTACCTTATTGCAGACTTCTGATAATTGTTAGTTTCGCTTACAAAAAACAAAGATTGATTGACATATCTGTGTAAGGGGGGTTATATAAATGGTGGGAACGGGCAGAGTTAAAGGTCATTCTTCTACATCATTATTTAAAGGGTGGACATTTGATTCAGATAGAACTAGATTTATTTCCAGTTTCTATCCCTTCAAGGTAAGTTTATTTTTAGCAGATTTTATTCCAATTTTCAATTTCTTTATCTGTGAAATGGTAACACTAATTGGGCTCACTCAAGAAGTAAATGATCCAATTCATAAGAAAGCACTTGCCAAAGGACCTAACACATGCTAAGTCTTCCATAAAAAGAAGCTGTCTATAGTTGCCATTATCTTCACTCCCAGGGCTAGGTAAAACGTGCAAAATATAAGTACAGAGCTCCTTATTTAGAAAGCAGGGGGTAAGGTATTGCTAAAGGTACTTAAATATATCCTATTTCATGACGTTTTTACTTTTTTCTGAAGATCACAAATTCATTCCACTTGAATGCCTATTCCTTTCCCTGCATAAGTTTAGTTTACACGCAATTTCAAAATACCTTGACCCTGACTATGCCTCAAGGAAACTTTGATTAATATCCATACCCACTGTTAGCAGCTGTGGTTTTTACATACTTTGAAATCTAAATACCCACAAAAGGAATCTGACTTTTCCATCCCACATTTTTAGAACAGGTCACAGGTCTCTACCTATTGGCTTTCTTTGATTAGCTTACCCACCATTTTTCCAATTAGCTATGTCTAATTGGGAGGGAGGGAGAATCACAGAGTAGTAATCACTGAGGGGCATTAGTGGTTATGCTGAGGCATTTTCCATTAAACAAGGAGTGAACAAGTCAACCATGGTGATTAGCATCATTCAAAATATGGAAAAAGCCCTTTTATCCAAATAATTTAACTTGGCAGAAAATCTTAAAATAATTAAAGGTGGTATGTATTTTATACATTTCAACATTGAAAATATAAATGTGAATTTATTTAAAAATTTTATCATCTAAAGCCAAGGGCTTCCCTTGTAAATCAGCTGATGGACAGTCCTGTGCACTTTCTTTTTCTTTTCTTTTCTTTTTTTTTTTTTTTACATAAACTATACTCATAATTCATCCTATGCAATTTTCTGTTTCCATCTCTTTAAAGTACATTGAGCAATTACCAACACTTGTAAGCAATTTGTGTGCTTTAGATTTAGATGCCTGTGATTTCTTCTCCAGTTTTTTTATAGTGATGTCAAGCCCACACTTACTTTGAAAGCATATTTCAAGCAACTCACCTTTATAGAGTTGTTTTCAAGGCATACAACTTAGCTTTTATAGAAACAACTCTTTATTTTTACACTCCTATTTTCATACGTTTCAGTGATATTTAAATAAATTATGTAAGTGAAAGAACAAAAACAACTGGTACAAGCAGATTTGGGGATAAACACATCTGATACTTGGTACACATGCTACTGAAACAAAGAGAACAGAAGTGTAAGAGACAGAAGTTATGGAAGCCAAAGGCATTCAGCAAGCCATAGATTTCAGTAAATATGTTCAACAGAAGGACAGGAAGGCATTGTTTTATGTGATAAGTTAGTAAAATGGAGGTCACCTAAGATAATTTTTGTTATGTTTTTATTCCTTACCTCATTAAGTTTATTTTTTTCAGGTCTTACCATATGTGTCTCCAAATGGGAAGGGAAAGTGGAAGCAAACATGTTTTTTATGCACATCTACTAAACAGGTAATTAAACATTTTACCTTATTTAATTCACATACTGAGATGACCTGCTCATAGTTGAGATGATGAACTTGAAATCAGTATTTTAAAAATATGCTACAGTGCAATTCTTAAGTTTGGAGCCAGAAACAACACATATAATGAATCCTGAGTATTTGTAGTTTGGGAAATAAAACAGGAAAGATAAATTTGTTAAAAATATGGTACACCTGTTGTGGAAACTTTTCAGGAAAAGACAGGGTGCATGAATAGAGATTACACATAAAGAAAGGAACTAAGGAAAATTGCAGATTGGATTTATTTTTTCCCATGACAAGAAATGAGTTTACTGATTTTAAATTCATATCATAGAAAGGGGACGACTTTCAGACAAACCCTCTAAGAAATGTTAACAATAAACAGGACAAGAATAGATATAATATTGTCTAAAGATGCTTCCAACCTACTTATATTCATATTTACATTTTTAATGTCTCAAAGACAAAGCATTTCGCAAATACTGCAAGCTTTTGTCTTTAATAATAATTGAGACTTTCCTCCTCGATTATCTGGCATCAACAGTCCCTTCCTCCCTAACCATTTCTCTGGAATGACTGCTAATTCAGGTTTTAAGATCCTCAGTCTCAGGAAGCAATTTCATTTTTATATTATTTAAAGCAAAAAAATATAATAATTTTGTAATCTTCTGCCCTGATATTAAGAATATGGAACAAATAATTTCCTGTTTCCACAGTGAGTTTTTTCTTAAAAATACATTACTAAAACATATACTCCAAGAGAGCTAGAATTTTACGTGTTTAGATTTTTATCTCTGTATCTAAAACCTAGAAAAATATCTGGCACATGTTTGATGCTAAATTGGGATTCATTGAATGCATACAGGAGTTCCACGGACAGTTTTCCCCGTCATTAACTGGTCTGTAGTAAAATTACCAGTGACTGTATAGCATTCATTAGAAAACACAGCCTGTCAAATTTCTCCTTTGACTTTTTAAAAAGGTTTTTAGGTGTGTGTATGGGTATGTTTTAACTCCTAACAAATGGTTACTAAATTGAAACTCTCTCAGAGACACTTAAAAGTGACCTTTGTCTTCTGTATGATTTACAGTTTTAATTATTTAATTGTTCTACACCCTCAATCATACTGAATTTATTTTTTCATATAATCCTCTTTTGCCCACTTGACTGCTAAAAGGTTAAGGGATCTTTGAAACTGCTATTCCAGTGCATTTTTTAGGTTGTATTTTAGAACATTTAAAAAATATACTCGTTATTTTTCCCTTTGCAATAAAGTTCATAATCGTTAGCTTGTCTTTTTGAATGACTTAACATTTTTCTTTTTTCTTTTTTTTTTTTTAAGATTTTATTTATTTATTTGACAGAGAGAGACACAGCGAGAGAGGGAACACAAGCAGGGGGAGTGGGAGAGGGAGACGCAGGCTTCTCGCTGAGCAGGGAGCTTGATGCAGGGCTCGATGTGGGGCTCTATCCCAGGACCCTGGGATCATGACCTGAGCCAAAGGCAGACGCTTAATGACCGAGCCACACAGGCACCCCAACATTTTTCTTGATATCTGCATTTTGTTGTAAATATATTGATCCCTGGTTATTTTAATGTTGTTGTTGTTAGCCTGAGAATAATTTTGCTGTCAAGATATTTGATTCAGTTTGTTTTACTTTTGTAGTTCAATCTTCAGAAAATACATGGTTGAGGGAGTGATTTTTTTTTCCTATATTTTCTTTGTGGTTTTGTTTTGTTTTTGTTGTTTGTTTGTAACCCAACATGAAAATTCTATTTTTAGCAATAGAGGTTTTAAACTCATTTACATTTACTTTCAGAATTGACATAATTGGTCTTTTGTTAACTTTGGTGCATTTGTTTTCTTTCTTTTTTTTTTTTTTAAAGATTTTATTTATTTATTTGAGAGACAGAGAATGAGAGAGAGCACATGAGAGGGGGGAGGGTCAGAGGGAGAAGCAGGCTCCCTGCCGAGCAGGGAGCCCGATGCGGGACTCGATCCAGGGACTCCAGGATCATGCCTGAGCCGAAGGCAGTCGCTTAACCAACTGAGCCACCCAGGCGCCCACATTTGTTTTCTTTTATTTTGTTGTTTATACCATGCATGCTCTATGAACTGCTTTTCCCCCGAATCTTTCCTCTAGTTTTATTTTAGGAAAAAAGTATATCACATTTTATTAGCTTTCTATATTTGATATAGGCAATACTATCTATATTTTTAAACATGTATGTTAACTAAGAAGCAAAAGTTTAAAAGACCTTGTGTGTTGCTAAGCAGTAAATTAAGTGGTGAAACCAGAATCTTAATATGGTTCTGATGTTAATGGCCATATTGTCTCCACCTCAAAGAAAAGAAAAAAAAATAGCCTGTATATTTTACTAAGACTAATAGCTCATACATTGAGCCATCAAATGATATTTGGAACTGCAATAGAACATAGGCTGAGATGAAATGGAATGAGCTCATCCCAGTAAAGTATATCTGTGTATTGCAGGGTCTCTGCATGTTAATTGGTGTAATATTTTAAAAGACATGGTCAGTAATTTTCATTTGATATAAGTGGCCATTTGGCAACACGATAGTGCTATAAGAAGCTGAGTAATGGGATCAAAAGGACACTTGCCTTAGCTGACTATTACTTCTTATTTAATATACATCAAATAGACTATTAGTCAGGAAACCTTGTAAAGAGTCTATGGCACCATTTATAGCTACTGAAAATAATTTTAGCTAAATCATGGTGGGATGATTAAAATAAAGTGTTACACATAACAAAATACATGAACAAGGAGTTAGAATGATTTGGTGATGCCCTAAAAGAGAATATTAAAAGTCATCTGAAAATGGTGAAGCATCTAGTCTTTACGATTGCTAAGGTCAACTTAATACATGGCCAGAGTAGGTAAGAGCATAATGGCCTTGGTTTTATGTTTATTTAGTTTGGGTGCATGCAAATAAAAATGATTAGGTCGAAAATATAAGAATTATGGCTATAAGAATTATGTCTGGATCTGAAAGTCAGAAGCAAATACATATCCTACTGTAGGTTACAGAAAGTAACTTCTTAAATTATGCAGGGGAGGCATAACTTTACCTATCTTAGGTTGTCAGCTGGAACTCTGACAGAAAGACAGATTAACAAGAGAAAATCAATTTATTAACGTATGTAACACACACCACACAGAAGAAACCCAAACAAAAAATGACTCAAAGCAGTGGTTTAAGCTAAGGCTTATGTTTTCAACAAAGAACAATAAATTTGTGGAGAAATGACAAGATGAAAGGAAGCAGTTCTCGGCTTCCAAGACAAAAATCTGGGAAGGTAAATATAATGGTAGGAAACTAATGGAGTAAGGTTTGCAGATTCCTCTGCTGTCTTTTCTAGACTGATTAAGAATTTGTCTCCAGTAAAAAGAAATCTATCCCACCTTTAGGCTGAAAAGGGGGAGCTTTCTTTTGGGTTTGCTGCTTCTTAATTGCCTTCAGCTGAAAATAACTTTCATGTCAAAGAGGCATATTTTGGGGTGACATATTCAGGGTTCCTTCAACTTCCTTATTCACCTCAATCTCTTACATAACATGTAATGAAAGTGAGAATCCCATCACAGGGATCCATGTCATATTTTTGGAAATTGTTAAAATACTTATAAATAATTTCTATAACTATAAGGCTTTAGTAAATCTAGGACTCGAGTATAGGAATATATTGGACAGTGTATCTCTTTTGAGTTTCTGAATATATCAATGAGTACTGGACCTTCCAATCTTTGTGACTATGATGCAGTAATGTATTAGGGATTGCAGATGATGAGTCCTGAATATGGAACTTTTGGAACACAATTGGTGTGATGCAGAGTGAGGATTCTTCCATTTTGTGCTTGCACCGCAAGTAAGAAAAACAACACCCAGTTAAAATTAAATTTCTGATAAACAGTAAGTTTTCAGTATGAGTAGGTTTCAAGTGGTTCATGGAACATGTCTACTAGAAATTATTTTTTGTTTATCTGAAATTCAAATTTAACTGGGCATCCTGTATTTTATCTAGTACTCTAGGCTTATGAGACATACCTTATTATATGGTAGCTGACCAGTTGGTTAAAATGTTGAGTTTTGTTGCTTAGAATTCACAATCAAGGCTTTTGGAGAATATGGGACATTTTAGAAAAATAAGACTCTCAAAAAAATTCAAGCTATTGGTGTATGTCCATGACGTATATTTACTCCTCAGTAAGTGCTAAAAGAGACCAATGCCAATGCTACTAAAGAGAAAAGCTTCAATTTAAGTGAACCTGCCTAAAAGAAGAACAGATATACAGTTGTGAGAAAAGAAAACCTTTCTGCTTTTTGCTGGAGATCCAACACTGCCAAGTGTCCATAATTTGAAACTGCCAAAAGCAACCTCTCTGCGTCATCCTGTAGATGTGGTAAACCAAAATAGGAAGGTCAAAAATAGCAGGATTTAGCTTGGCATCCAATGGGAAATTAAAACAACAACAACAAGAAAATAGGGAGCCTAATTCATTATTCCCTCCCAGAAAACTCCAATAGATGCTATGTTTGGCAAGATACTATCCTTACACATAAGAGTAATTTATAAGATGGCAGGCAAGGAAGGGAGATTACTAGTTTTACCTATTCTTTTTCATTGTCAGAATCAAATACCAAGTCCAATACCAAGACTAAAGCCACAGACTGAGGTCCATACATCTATGGCCAAAAGACAGAGTCCAAGAGTGGACTTCACATTAAAATTTTATGGTATAAAAGGTTTCTGGTGCTGGACATCAATGGGATGGGTTCCTGCTCCCAATTAAATCTTTGGGCAGTAATCTAAGGTTTTAAGGAAATTAGAGCCCTGGCATTAAGCTGGATGGGGACGATGGTTATTCCTTTCAAGGCCTTTATAGTCACATCGACAAAGAATGGACAGTCTGCAGATTGTCAGTCTTGGGCCAGTACTGATGATCACTGGACCTGTAGCAGAGGACCTGTATGAAAGATCACTGTATATTTCTTCAACTAGTAGCCTTTTCTAAATTAGAATGTTTATTGCAATAGACTTGTTTTTCCATTCACTAGTATATTTTGTATGTGGAATCATGTTTATGTGATCAGAGAGCTCAAAGGTTGCAGAGAAACATCTGGACATTTTAAAGTTACATGTACCTCATGTTTATATTCTGGAATAAGATATGATAGATAGTACATAGAAGCATAGGCATAACCTTCTTCATTTACAAAATTGGCATAGGGGACAATTCCATTGGATTAGAAATTCTTAGATGTACATAAATAAGTGAGGATCATTGTCTATATATGTCAGAGACATGTGTGAGTTCTGAGTTCTCAAGGGGTAGACTTGTAGCATTCATTGTTCAGGTGTGTTTGTGTGTTAAGTATCTTATTTTCCTATGCGATTCTAGTAACCAGAGAGGGGAACCCTCTTCAGTAGGGTTTAGGCTAGAAATAGCACTTGATTGTTTCAGACCAGAACCATCAGGTTTTTTCTTTGAAGCTGGTAGAGAAGTGTCACTCTTATGTGATCCCTACAGCTGAAAAGATATGATCCCCAAGTTCTCAGCCAATATGTGTCCGACCATATGGAGATAGGAGAGAAAAAGGGGGTGGTTAGGGAGAAGAAGGGAAAGGGCAAAAAAGAAAGTACCCTGGAAGCAGTTAATGTATCTAAGGACCCTAGAGACTATTGTTTTCAATCTAGATGTTGCAACACATATGTGGGTTGTAAAATTAATGTAGTGAATGGTGGCCAGGATATTTTTAAAACAAAACAAAATAAAGTAGAACAGAATAATTAAAAATATGAATGTGTATCATATAGAATAAAAATATTTTATGATACTTATTTATGTGTATACACATGCATGTAAGGTTTCCCAGGATTGTAATGTAAAATGTGTTTCTTACTTTGAGTAGCTGGCAAGTGTTTGAGTCCAGTGATGAAGACATTTCTAGTTCTCGTGACTAATTTTTTTAATAGTGTAAACTACCCCAAAATTCCCTCTATTATCTACCTACCATTTTAACTTCGTTTAATTTAGTGTTATAAGCACCTAGTGCAATAGCTCATTTAATCCTCCCAATATCTCTATGAGGGAGGTACTGTTATTATCTCAATTATAGTGGTGAGAAAAATCAAGGCACACAGAATTCAAATAATTTTGCCTAAGTTCATGCAGCTGGTAAATGGCAAAGTCAGGGCTACACTGGTACCCTAGAAAACTATCTTTTATCAGGTAGAAGCAGCAGAATACAAAAAAATCTGTATTTTGTAAAAATATGTAGTGTTTTATAGAAAGAAAAGAATTTTGCTAAAACTAGCAAAGAAGCTGTCCTATTAATTGTGGTGTCCCAAAATGGAGGCCATGACTTCTTGCAGCTGAGATTCCTAGGGCCATCTTGGGCCAGTAGGAACTTATGGGAAAATGCTATGCTATGATTACTGTTTATAAATTAGTGAGCAATCCTTGAATCCTTAAATGCCCCACATAGATCTTTAGAATAAAGTGTACACTCTTTACGATGACATTAATAACTCTTTTTGAAGACAAGTATTTGTTGAATTTTTTTTTTAGTTTCAAGATTGTATTGATAGTATCTATCCAGAGACCCAAATATGATGTTTTTTGTAAATAAGAAAAGCGCTATTTATATTGTAAAAGTGAAATACCAAATTTAAGATCATATTATCTCTATGTGATATAATCTAATTAGTTCATAAATATTTAAGGTAATTCATAATAATGTCTGTGGATGAACTAGGTTTCCAACTGAAGATATAGGGAGTATATTTTGGTTCACAACTCTCTCAGGAGACTTCCTGGAGTAATCTGGACACTCCCCACCCCACCCCACCCCACCCCCCACTGCATGCAGAGGTCAAAGAGAGACCAAAGGAGGAGACAGGCCATTCCAGGTTGGTAGGTGACAGTTTTACTAACAAGGGAACTTACTCACAAGCCTTGGTCTTGTGCAGTAGCAAGACGAATGGATCCTGCACCCGCCCACCAAATCTTAAAAGTTGGTAAAGAGACCTTAACTGGGTTCAGTCATGTATACCCTGGAGATGTTCTCCAAATCACATCACGATCTCAAGACTATGTTCTTGGAACAACAGCCTGTGGGAGGAGAAAGGCAAGCAGAACCCATATTCCAAGGACAGGGGAGGAAACCCCAAGCACCCGGGTCCAGCTCACAGGTCAGTCAGAGGTCATGTCTTCAATGATGTTCCCCAACAGTATATCTAATTGTTATACAATTTGTTTGATCCATTGTATACATATAAGCAATTCATGGATAATTTAGCTACTGTGCATAGCTTTGGAAGAAATGAGTAAAAATGTTCATACTAATTCTTGTACCTGTATATGAAATCTTCTCTATGTGAGGCATCTTACAAACTTGATTTCAGAACAATGATGAAACATAATAAACTGAGGCTTAGTGAGGTTAACAAAACAAGACTATTTGGTACATTAGTTGAAGAATTTTCATAACTCTATATATGCCTGAGTCCAAAGTAAATGCTTTTTCAACTAAGTCAGCTGCATTTTTGGATACAGGTTGGAGACCTGAGCAAAAAGAGTTGAATGAGAAGTGTAGAAAGCATTATTTTCAGAAAAAGTAAAAACAGATTTACCCATAAATAGATAAAGCATTAACTGGCTAAAGAGAGGGTAAGCCCACCAAGATGTCTTCATCATTTATTTGTAAAATTTTTCTATCTTTTACTGTGATCTAAATTTTTATTTACATTAAGTATACTACCCTTAATTCTCCTCTTTGAATGTCCTAGTTGCTCTTAGCAACATTAAATTATGATGACTCCCTTAGAGCCTTCACAGCTTTAAGTATATTTTACTGCTCTGTGACTTGCAGGGCATAATTTAAAGCTAAAATTTAACTTTTTAATCTCTTTTTGGTTCAGTAAATTTATTGCCTAGGAGAAGTAAAAGGATAATAGGAGAAATAATTCTCCAATGAATTAATATTATAGAACCACCTTACCAGGTTTTCTAATCTATAGGGCTCAGCTAAGCAGGAAGCGCTGAGAAAAATGTAAGGGGGTCATGATTTCTCTAGTGACAATGGAAAAACTTGGCATCACTCCTTGAGACAATGCTCATTGCCACCATGATGGGATTGTGAGATCAACTGGAAAATATTTAAACATGGTCATGCAGGTAAGTTTCTAAAATAAAGGTTTGGAGTTTCAGTGCTATCTCCTGATAACTGTAGTAAAAGTCTGCATTCCTGTACAAAAACCCAGACTTCGATGAAGGACAAAGTTTATGTGCCAATCAAACATTATTTTCTCTCCCCACACTGTAATAAAAGTCACTTTAAAAACAACTTCAAGACATCAATCCCCTGCTAGAAAGTAAGATGAATTAGGCAAGGTATGTGTAAATACTAAATGTAAAGGGTTGAGATCAGAATATTCTGGAAATATTTTGTATTGCCTGAATAGGTAGTTGTGTATCTCTTCACACACTGGAGCTATGCTAGATGAATTCCAACCATGTGAATTTGAACTGACTGTTGTGAATAAGATTCTGTCTCCTAACATTAAATCTGAGAGGGAGAAACTAGCAGTAAGTAAGTGGCTAATGAGAAAGTAATTGACTTTGTAGGACTATATACTCCTTGTTCCCCAAAAAATAGATAATAAACTGATAGGGATATATTGTAGCATAAGAACAAGGAAGAATTGCCCTAAAGATTTCATGATTGAAATATATACATCTGAAAATTTAGCCCAAGAAGAATACTTTTTTTTAGAAAATGTATTCTTTGTGATCAAATATAAGAGATAACATGCATATCAATGTACATATACACATATCCTGAGGTTGGCAAGAGAGTGAGAAAAATTCCAAGAAACTAGAAAATTAAGAGAAAGCATAGATTCAGGGAGGTAATTTGGCAATACAAAAGCCTAGCTTCTAGGGCATATATGTTTCTTCAGGACTCAGGGCTGGGTCATAGGAGACAAGCCTGAGGTGCCGTTTAGGAGAAGTAAAATTATCCATCTCACAGGGGTAGAGACTAAGAAAAATGTCTGTTTCAGCTTTGACTCTGAATAGAGAAGGGGGAAAAAGAGCTCCCTAAAAATTTTAACTGCGTGGCTGTTCTCAGATAAGTCCAGGACTATAATTTACAATATATCTGCTTCCAGAAAAACCTAAATCGTTGCTTTGGTTTAGACAGACCTCAATTAGGTAGTGCCTGTATTTCTCTGGAAGAAACAAAAGCAAAATTTACCTTAAACAGATTTCAAAAAATTCCCTTAAAAGTGTTCACAAACCATGGACTCAAATTATAAATCACAAAGTACATGCAGAAAGAAGCCACCATTAGAGGAGAAAACAGAAACAAACAGTCCCCTAAGCTAGCAGATACAGAATTTATCACAAATACAATATGAAATAAGTTTGTTTTTTTATAAAAGAAAAAATTTATTTTTTTAAATTCTAGCATTTAAAATATAACCCAGTATAAGTTGCTTAAAAGAGACATATTTGTACGTATCCAACATCATTACGTTAAATGTGGTATGCTCAATTAACAGAGAATTTGGGAATATTGTTTAGATGCTTAATTGTAACAAACATGTGTTTGTCAGATATCCATGTAATGTTCCAAGAGGCAAATTGATCTTTTGCTTGAGGTTTTATCTACCAATTATTTTTTATTAAGTTTTTTTGTAACAAGAAAATTGCAACCTTCTTTTATAAATACTGCAATTTGAATCATGCATAGAAGACATTGTTAGAAATACTAAACCTAAAACAAGTATAGCTTAATTGATGTGAAAAAATTAGACAAATTATACATTAATGCAAAAAAATTAAGTAATAGTAAAATATTTGATTCTACAAGAAGATATAACCATTCTGAAGGTAATGTATCTGTCATCAGTTTGAAAGTGGATGGAACAAAATTGACAGAATTCCTAGAAAAAAATGAAAAAAAATCCAGAATCATATTGAGGCATTTTAATACATATTTCCTGGGAATTGACTGATAAATCAAATAAAATAATCAGTCAGAAAATTAAAGATTTAAACAACACAATTAAGAAACTTAATCTAATGTGTATATCTGAACATTTCATTCAACAGCTAGAGAGCACACATTGTTTTCTAGAATTCATGGCACATTTAAAAATTAACCTTAAAAATTAAAAATTAACTGATTATTAAAAATTAATAATCAATAAAGAAAGCTTCATTAAAAACTTAATTAAAAACATAATATTATACAAATCTCTCTGATCATAATGCAATTTAAAATCAATAAAAAAAAACCTGAAACAATAATTTAAAAAATATGGCACATTGAAACAAACTACAGGTAAAAGGACAAATCATAATGGAAATTAGAATTTATTTCCATTTGTTAGCAAAATATCATGTAAAAACATGTGGAAGCATATCTAACAGGACAGTTTTATCCTTAAATATTTGGAAAAGCCCATGATAAGTCTTCACCTTGAGAATTTGTAAAAGGAATAGGAGAATAAAGGCAGAACATAAAAGAATTTCAAAAATACAGAGAATCAACTATTTTAAATTCTTATAATTCTAAGTCTAATAAAATTGGCCAAACCCTGACAACATTGCTGGAGAAATACAATTAAGAACTAAAAAGAGGGAGTACCTAGTGGCTCAGTCAGTTAAGTGTCTGACTTAGGCTTAGGTCATGATTTTGGGGTCCTGGGATCAAGCACGGCGTCAGGCTCCCTGCTCAGCAGGGAGTCTGCATCTCGCTCTCCCTCAGCCCCTCCCCTGCTTGTGCTCTCTCCCTCTCTTTCTCTCAAATAAATAAATAAAATCTTAAAAAAAAACAAAAACTGAAAGAGACAAAACTAAAGATGTAGTACAAATAATAAAAATTAATGAGAAAATATGATAAAATATATGTTAGCAGGTAAGAAAAAGATGCTTTAAATGAAAATTGTTCTAGAAAAAGTGAAATTCCTATAATTAACTAAAAATTAGACATTATGGGTTTTCCACATTATTAAATAATGAAATATATATATATATTTTTTAGATTCCAGATATGAGTGAACTACGGTATTTGTCTTTCTCTGACTGACTTATTTCACTTAATATAATACCCTCTACGTTCAGCCATGTTCTTGCAAATGGCAAGATTTTACCCTTTGTTATGTCTGTATAATATTCTATTTTGCGTAAATGTGTACACACACACACACACACACACACACCACATCTCCCTTATCCATTCATCTATTGATGGACACTTAAGTTGCTTCCATATCTTGGCTATGAATAAACAAAAAGCAAAATCAGAAGTTTAAATACAGAGAACAAACTGATAGTTATAAGAGGGAAGGAGTATGGAGGGAAGGGTAAAATGGATGAAGGGAAGTGGGAGATACAAGTTTCCACTTATGGAATTAATAAATCACAGGAATAAAAGGTATAGCATAGAGAATATAGTCAATGATATTGTAATAGTGCTGTATGCTGACAGATGGGAGCTACACTTGTGGGGAGCACAGCATAATGTATAGAAAAGATGAATCACTATGTTGTACACCTGAAACTGATGTAACATTATGTGTCAACTATACAAAAATTTTTTTTTTAAAAATAATGAAATCAATACTTAAGCATTAACCAAAAACCCATCATCATGCCCAAATCATCTTAATGATGAATTCCATCAAATATTCAAGAAGCAAAATATTCTAGCTTTCAAAAATTTGGAGTATTAAACAAGAACAATAACAAATTTCTTTAAATAATCCTATGAATCTTTTATAGGTTTGATACATAAACCTTAGGAGAAAAGGAAATTATAGGCTGCTTCACTCATAAATGTAAATTTTAAAAATGAACAATGTTAGAAAATTGAATCTAACACTGATTTAAAAATATAATCTTCCCCCTATAACTCAAAGTTGGATGAATATTTAAAAATCCATTGATGTCATATACTAGATTAGCAGATTAAGAAAAATCAATCATGTTTATTTCAATGGATTTAAACAATCATTACATTATTCATACCATTCATGATTAAATGTAAAAGAACCCTTTATGGAGTGACAAAAGTAATTTTCTTAACCTGATAAACTGATAAAAAACTTACAAGTGTATTACTTAATAGTAAATTTTTAAAAGGCTTCCCTTCAAAATCAAGAGCAAGTCAAAGTGTGTCTACAGTATTTCTTATATTTAACAGTTAGCAAGTAAGTAAATAATAGAAATAAGCCAAAAATTTAAAGGCATCGTGATTGGAAAAAAAGAGATTTTGCAAAGTGAGGGTGTGTATTTACATAGAAAACCTGGAAGAATCTACAGTCAAATAATTAGAGTAGTAGGATTGCGAGCTGTATTAGGATAGCAAGAATATGATGTAGTCATTAACAAACAAACAAAAACTGTGGTTTAACTTTTGCATACAAAATTGATTCTTGCCTGAGATGCCTGGTGGCTCAGTCAGTTCAGTGGCTGCCTTTGGCTCCTGTCATGATCCCAGAGTTCTGGGATGGAGTCCCGCATCAGGCTCCTTGCTCAGTGGGGAGCCTGCTTCTCCCTCTGCCTGCCCAGTCTGTTCTGCATGCAGCTCTCTCTGCTTGTGCTCTCTCTCTCTCTCTGACAAATAAATAAATAAAATCTTTAAAAAAAAAAGAAAAAAAATTGATCTGATCTTGGTGCAAGAAACTCTATAGTGTGTCATACATGCTGTGATTCAGTGATCCAGGCTGAAGCAGACAGAGGATACTGCTCATTTCCACACCAGGCCTCTGTATTCTCCCAAGCAAAGTAAGCAATTATGCTCTCATATTAATATAAAATAAAGATATATCTTCATGAAATGTGACACATTTATTTCTCACTATCCAAATGCAAGCTGTTCCCAAATCTTAGAGTTAAAATAATTGTGAAGTGGTCTTTGAGCCTCTGCTCAGGGCTGTGATATTTTGCAAGCCTCCAAATATTTCAAAGCCACAGTTTTGAAATATTTGAGTATTGATTAAATGAGAACAAAATGTGTTATGAGCTCACTGCAATTGCCCTGACATACAGTATTTTATCCTGTTTTTATCTCTTTTTGTCTCATGAAGCTTTTTATAGCAAACAAAAAAGTATAATATATGCAGAAATAATTTGTCACATAAAGATCTATACAGATGTAATAAAATGATATACAAGAATCATTCCTCAAGAATTTCAGAAATACAAACATATCTATGACTGAGTTGGTGATTCCAAGAATTAAAACATGAGTAGTAGAGATAAAATATACATAATGTTTAGAATAAGATAATGATAAATGCTCTCTCACCAGTATTCCCTCACCAAAAAAGAATTTATGTGTTGTAGAAGGCCAAGTAAGCCAACATTAACTTCAGGCTGATATTCTAAGGTTTAATGCAGTTGGGCATTAGGAGCTAAGCCCAATCCTTGCAGACTGTGTAGGTTTCAAAGAATGATAGGAATTAGAGGGAAGCAGTCCAGCAGTAAAGGAAGGATGGACATCATTGGAAAGTTACCAAAGCTATATTGGTAATACTGACTAGTCTAATGTGGCTGACATATGCTATTTATAAGAGGAAACAGTGAGATAAAGAACCCGAAGTGCTGTAAGCACAGGCCAGGGGTCAGATCATGGATGTCCTCATTTGTATTTTGTAGAAAATGGGAAATCACTATAGTTTTGATTTCCCTAATTATTGATGAGATTGAGCATTTTTTCATGTACCTGTTGGCCATTTATTTATATGCCTTTTTTGAACAAATGTCTATTCAAGTCTTTAACTCATGTTTAAATCAGGTTATTAGTTTTTTTGCTATTGAGTTGTAAGAGTTTCTTGTATATTTTGGAGATTAACCCTTTATCAGATATATAGTTTGAAAATATTTGTTTCCATTCTGCAGGTTGTCTTTTAATTCTGTTGATTGTTTCCTTTGCAGTGCAGAAAAATTTTTTAAAGATTTTATTTATTTATTTGAGAGAGAGAGAGAGCACAAGCAGGGGGAGGGTCAGAGGGAGAGGGAGACTCCCTGCTGTGTGGAGCTCCAGGTAGGGCTCTATCCCAGGGTCCTGGGATCACGACCTGAGCTGAAGGCAGACACTTAATCAACTGAGCCACCCAGACGCCCCTGTGTAGAAACTTTTTAGTTTGATGTAGTCCCACTTGTTTATTTTTGCTGTTATTATTGCCTGTGATTTGGGGTCATCTCCATGAAGTCATGGAGACTTCCTGACCAAAAGAGACTATTGTGACCAAACTTTTCCTTTGTTTTCTTTTAAGAGTTTTACAGTTTCAAGTCTTACATGTAGGTCTTTAATTCATTTTCAGTTGATTTCTGTGTCTGGTCTAAGATAAGGGTCTGATACTATTTTTTAGCATGTGGATATGCAGTTTTCCTAGCACCAGTTTTTGAAGAGGCTGTCCTTTTCTTGTTGTGTATTCTTGATGCCTTTGTCAGTGGACATATATGAGTGGATTTATTTCTAGTCTCTCTTTTTTCTTCTATTTGTTTACATGTTTTTCTTTGCTCCAGTACCATTATCATTTCGAGTACTATAGCATAATACTGTATGCATTATATTTTGAAATCAGAAAGTGTGATGCCTCCAGCTTTGTTCTTTCTCAGGATTAATTTGACTATTTGTGGTCTTTTGAAGTTCCTTATAAATTTTATAATTTTATATTTATATAATTTTATATTTTATAGTTTTTTCTATTTCTGTATAAAATGGCTTTGTTATTTTCATAGTAATTACATTGAATCTTTGGATCACTTTGAGTAGTATGGACACTGTAACAATATTAAGTCTTCCAATCCATGAACAAGGATGACTTCCCGTCTGTTAGTGTTTAATTTTTCTTATTAATGTGTTGCAGTTTTCAGTGTGTAAGTCTTTCATCTATTTAGTTAACTTCATTTTAATCTTTTTGGTGCTGTTGTACATGGGATTATCTTTTTAATTTCCAATAGTTTTTTGTTAGTGTACAGTTATTTTTGTATATTGATTTTGTATTCTGCAACTTTTACTGAAATTTTACATCAGTTCTAACAGTTTTAGTTGTGGAATCTTTAGGATTAGGGTTGTCTGTATATAGGATCATGTCATATGCTGTTGTATATAGGATCATGTCATATGCACAGAGAGACAGTTTTAGTTATTCTTTTCCAGTTTGGATGTCTGTTATTTATTTTTCTTGCCTAATTTCTCTGGCTAGGATTTTCAATAGTATGTTGAATAATAGTGGTGGGAGTTGGCATCCTTTTCTTATTACCGATATTAGTGGAAGAGCTTTCAGTTTTTCACCATTGAGTATGGCTTTCCATATATAGTCTTTATTATGTTAGTTTCTTTCTTTCTATTCCTAGTTTGTTGAGAGGTGGTTTTTTTTTTTAATCATAAAAGGGTGTTAAATTTGGTCAAATTCTATTTCTGCATTTACTAAGATGATCATATAATTTTTATTCTTTATTCTGTTAATATGGCATATCACAGTTTTTGTGTGTTGAACCATCCTTGTATCTCAGGGATAAATTCCACTGGGTTATGATGTATAATAATTTTTAATGTGCTATTGGATTCAGCCTAGTTGTATTTTGTTGAGAATTTTTGCATCTGTATTTATCAGGAGTATTGACCTGTAGATTTCTTTTTTGTAGCACCATTAATAAGGTATCACTTCACACTGTTAAGCATGGCTATTATTAGAAAAACAAAATACAGTAAGCATAAGGATACATATATCTTTTTTGAATTTGTGTTTTTATTTTTTTTTTTGGTTAAATACCCAGTAATAGAATTACTGGATTGTAAGTTGTTTCTATTTTTAATTTTTTTTGAGGGACATCTGTGAGTATAGTATAATATATCATTGTTGAATCACTATGTTGTACATCTGAAGCAAATGTAACATTGCGTGACAACTATACTTCAATTTAAAAAAAGGCAAGTGTTGGTGAGGATGTGGAGAAATTAGAACCCTTGCACACTTTTGGTGGGAATACAAAATGGTACTGTTGCTATAGAAACTGTACATAGCTTCATCAAAAAATTAAAAATAGAGCTACCATATAATCTAGCAATCCCACTTCTGGATATTTATCCAAAATATTTGAAATTAGGATCTCAACAAGATACTAGCACTCCTATTTTCATTGCAACATTAGTCACAGTAGTCAAAATGTAGAAACAGCATAAATGTCCATCAACAGATGGATAAAGAAAATGTAGTATATACATACAATAGAATCCCAGTCAGCCTGAAAAAGAGAAGAAAATTCTGCATTATATGAAAAGAGATGAACTTTGAGGATTATGCTAAGTGAAATAAACCAGTTATAGAAAGACAAACACGACATAATTCCACTTACATGAGATATCTAAAATAGTCAAATTCATTGAATCAAAGAGTGGAATGGTGGTTGCCAGGGTCTTCAAGGAGGGGGAAATGGGGAGTTACTAATGAATATGCATAAAGTTTCAGTTAAGCAACATGAATGATTTCCAGAGATCTGCTAACATTGTAACCTATAGTCAACAATAATGTGTTGTACACCTAAAATTGGTTAAGAGGATAGATCATATGTTAAGTGTTCTTACCACAATAAAAGAGAAGAAAAAGATAAACAGAAGAAATATATTACAACAACAACAACAAAAAGAAAATGGGCAATCACTATTCTTTTTCAACATTCTAAGGTAAAAATAAACAAGGTAGAATGTTAGACAAGAAAAGAATTGCAGATGCATATTTCGGTAAGAGATGCAATTTTCAATTTACTTGGCTGAACTTAGTCATAGATAGTGTATTTCCAGGCAAATAGTGCTTGAGAGGATGGAAGCACCATTTAAATAAGTGGTGAGATATAATATCAATGAACAGGAGGATAATATTGCTGATAATTTTTATACCATAGTCCTTCCCCAAAGTAACATGGGAACATTAACCTAAAGAGCTTATTTTCGGTTTGCAGCACAAGTAAACTATCAATGAACTAAATATGTAGGACTTGAACTCAAGATTTCAAAGCCAGGAATGCAGATTTAGAGACCATACAGGTGATTTCTGACACCAAGGGAGTAGCAGACTATTCCCAGATGAATATGTTACAGAGAAATAAAAAAAAAAAAAAAAAACAGAACTCCTATTTTTTTAGAGGTTGTTTAGTTTCACCAAGATGAAAGGAAAATAACTTCATACATAAAATAATATCTATTGATTACTACTCTGTATGTTACTGTGGGTGTATTAAAATACAGAGACTGAAACAGTTTACTCTCATGTAACTTATAATCTAATAAAACATAGATTGGTAGGAGAAATGCAATCTATAAATACTGAACATGAAATTGTGGTGAGTATTTTGGGTATTTCTCATAAATTATTTAGTCAAACAACAGCCTTGCAAATTATCTAAATTCTGTGTATATGGGTAAAAAAAGACATGGAAAATAACACAGGGACAAAATTCTGATCAAAATACCTGTGCTCTTCTTACTTCATCAAATGAGCTATTAAGCAGCATAGTGGTAAAGGAAATGTCTTTATGATTAAGAAGTCATTAGGAACCTTTAAGGATCTGGTTGTGTAAAATGTTGGAAGAGGTAACATAACTCTCAATGATTAATGGATTAGCCCAAGGAAGAGGAAGCCAGAAATGACATAATATTCTAAGAAATATGACTTAGGGAATACAGCCAAGAATATGATCTTCAGGGAAGAAGAAGGCTCATTGGAAGATTCTTAAAGAATAAATGCAACTAGTGTGTTTGCAGGCAATTAAAAGTGAAAAGAAAGAAAAAAATGATTTTGTCATGATATCCTAGGACCCCTGAGAAGAAATATGGGCATCCAATCAAAGACCTAGTTCAAAAGGCAGCACTTGGAACAATAAAAAGAATAAGAAAATACATGCAAATCTTGGTTATGTGGACAGATCACAAGGAATAGCAAGTAGGAACACTAATAAAATTATAGCAACAGAGAATAAGAATCCCTTAGGAAATGCCATTAAAACACAGATTCTGGATTTGTGTTTCCTCACCTTTAAAAGTCAGAAGAGCTTCACTATATTGTACACCTGAAACTAATGTAACATTGTATGTCCACTAGACTGAAGGAAGGAAGGAAGGAAGGAAGGAAGGAAGGAAGGAAGATCTTAGTAAACATGGATTTTTGGATATTTAAATAATTTTCTCTTTAATCTGGCACTATTATTCGTTATTGCCCTAAAACTACACTGTGATCCCTGTATCAGTTTTGTATATACTTACACATTTACAATGTTAAGATATATATATATATACATATATATATATAATGTAGATAAATATATAATTATATACCTATATGTGTGTGATTTTATTATGCATATGTTAATTTCAGAAAAAGGGTGAGTTAAATATTAAAATATTATATGTTTAATGAACACGAGATTGAATCCAGTTTCCTTAGCGATATAGCAATAAATGCCATCAGCATCAATAATTATCATTATTCAAGGAATGTGACATCTAAATTCATATATATGTATGATCCTTAGTTGATTCTGTACCCATTTTCTAGAGTTCTGCCCGAATTCTACTCATCTCTCCTGATCTTAGCTTCCTGGCAGTGATTTGTGTCTTAAATATGTAAGAGCTTCAGAGGACGTGGTAGTTTACGTTGGAAAAAGGACACAAACTTCACATCCTGACACAATTATTATTATTTTTTAAAGATTTTATTTATTTATTTGAGAGAGAGAGAATGAGAGACAGAGAGCATGAGAGGGAGGAGGGTCAGAGGGAGACGCAGACCCCCCACTGAGCAGGGAGCCCGATGTGGGACTCGATCCCGGGACTCCAGGATCATGACCTGAGCCGAAGGCAGTCGCTTAACCAACTGAACCACCCAGGCGCCCTCCTGACACAATTATTATAGCCAGTTTGAGTTATGGCAGATTACTCTAGTTTTCTGGTTTCAGCTTCCTCATATATAAAATAAGGGTATTAACTATAATTTTATAAATTCTCACTTATCTTGTAACCTAATATATAGTGAATTCTTATAGGAATTCAACATTATTAATAAAACTTGTTGCAGGGGCGCCTGGGTGGCACTGTCATTAAGCGTCTGCCTTGGCTCAGGTCATGATGGATTGAGCCCCGCGTCGGGCTCCCTGCTCTGTGGGAAGCCTGCTTCTCCCTCTCCCACTCCCCCTGCTTGTGTTCCCTCTCTTGCTGTCTCTCTCTCTGTCAAATAAATAAATAAAATCTTAAAAAAAAAATAAAAAAAAATAAAACGTTACAATTACATAACTGTGTTGTTTATTTCATAGTTAGGGATTAAGGTCTTACTTGATTTTTCAGTATTTTCTTTGGTCAATGTTAACTAGATGTATGTTATCAAAGTCAAAGTCAAGGAATACTTTCCTTTCAAGTTAATATAATCATAATGATATGCTAGAAGTATAAAAATGAACTTATCTTTGGAAACATGCTTAACTTCATACAGAGACAAACAGAATTTTATCGTACAAAATATTTAATATAAAAATGTGATTAAAACTCAGTCCAATACTAAACTTGACAATCACATATTAGAGTTATTGATACACACAGAGGTACTAAATATGTGATCTAAAATCCATTTTAGAGACATATTTATCCATCTGAATTTGAAATAAGGTTTTTACAGTGTTTTCAAGTTCTAGAAATTCTATCAAATTTATTTCTAAAAAGAATGGTCCCATACACTCAAGATGGATGTTTACCTTATTGATGATCTTTTACAGAGACTGATATGAATCTACTCTCTTCTTTTCTCTAAGCTTCTACCTTCATAATACAACCTCAACTTCCATCATTGCTATTCCCTGATCTATTAATTCTCTGTTACTGAGTTTGTCTGTACTCCCTCCAAATCTTCCATTTTAGACTGGGACATTCATGGCTAGCTGTGACTGTAAAACCAAATTCTTTCTCAACTTCTCAGCTCTGATGGAGCTGGCTTAGCTCCACTTCCTGCTTTTGTTTCCCAAAAGGTAGAATTTGAAGCGATACTTAACATAATATCTGATAGAATTATCAACAAAAATAAATGAGAAATCTCTCAATTCATGTTTCAGGTAATAATGTTTTCTATTCATATTCCAACTAAGGAGAAACTCTAGTGTCCCTAATCCCCAAACTAAAACCTAGTGCTAAAATCAGAGGGCAATCATATGAGTTATTAATAACTCAATATCTGCCTTAACTCTACCTTGTTTTACCAATTTCAGCCTTCTCCTGAATATAGTCATTTTCCCAAACAGTAATTTAAGTGTCAAAGGAAAAAGTGCTTAGAGACATCTGATCCATCAAGGATATAGTTTTCTACTCTGGAGTATTATACACATTTTGGAATCAAGGCAGACTGACTAATAGTGGATGTTTTGCTACACAACCATCAACATAACCTTGCACAAGTAACACAAACTTTCTGAGCATATTTTATCTTTAAAATTTGGAGTATATTAGTATTTACTTTCACAAACTTCCAAAACACCAAACAATGTCTGAGATTAATCTAGAATGCAATCTTTAATGTAGTAATTAATGGAAAAATCTCCCTTAAATTTAAAAAGAGATATTTTCCTGAGCGTCTAAAAACTTGGAATCTGCCTAGAAATGGGAGAACTGCCTCAAAATTTTAATTTGTTATGTTATAGTGTTAAATATTATATCTTGTGTTTCACAATCAAACACTTATTTTTGAGAAAACAGGAGGCATGTACACATCTCACATTTTGACTAATAATCTTTAATGATCTCTCTTTTTAAATGGAATTCTGCTTGGAAACATAACCTAAGAAAATTAAAAGTAGAAATTATTCTATACTATATTTTTTTATTTTGTACTATATTATATTGTATTTATACTATATTATATTGAACCACAAGAAGATGTCATTTCTGAAGGTCAGAATGGTTGAATATCACCTATTTCATGATTCAACCCAATTATTTAGCACTCATTCTAAGTCTCAATAGTGAGTAAATTTCAGATAAACAAGTTTTATTTTTAACTATACTGCTTGTAGATCAAAAGGTAAATAAAGTCATCCTTTAAAATGCTTGCTACCATATAAAATCTTGCTATACAATAGACAGAAGCCCATTTGATGATATTCACAATGTTAAGTTGTTCTCAGTATTGTTTTTTTAATTGGAAATGTTCTTTAAAATATCTGTGTGCATGTGTATGTGCTGACCATGTTTATTTATGAGTTGGAATTCTTTTTTTCTTCTTTTGTTGACCAGGAATTACGTTGCTTTAAATTTTTAGTGTCTCAGACAATGTTACCAAGAATATCACGGTATATATCTTCTTCCATATGCAAATAGGTATTTCTTTAGGAAAGATATTAAACAGTACAAAACTGCTGGTAGTTGTATTTTAACTTCTAGTGGGCAATTTATTCTCTAAAAAGACTGTGTCAATTTATACTCCTACAATATCAAATACCCCACAAACTCCACATATAGTGGTATCAATTAAAATATTTTTCTAATTTTCTATGGTTTTAAAACTGATTTATATGAGCTCTGTATCTGTTGTAGGAAATAGGAAATGAACTTTTTCCTATTATAAAAGTTAAAAACTAATTTTTTCTCATCTATACCTTATCTATTCTGGATATTATCTCTTCTCTGTTATATAGGTTGACAATATATTTTAGCAGTCTGTAGCTTTGTTTCCTAATTTTTAAAATGTGAATTTTGATGTAGTCAAAATTACAGACTTTATGGCTTCTGTATTTCATATTTGTTTTCTTTCTGGTTGCACATTTTTAAAAATAGTACTTCCAGTATAATTAACATACAGTGCTATAGTAGTTTCAGGTGTATAGTATAGTGATTCAACAATTCTGTACATACCCAGTGCTTATCACCATAAGTATGCACAATCCCCTTTACCTATTTCACCTATCCCCCACCCCCCACCCCTCTGGTAACCACCAGTTTGTTTTCTATATTGTCTCTTTTTGTTCATTTGTTTTGTTTCTTAAATTACATATAGGAGTGAATTCATATGGTATTTGTCTTTCTCTTACTCACTTATTTCACTTAGCATTTTCCTGTCTAGGTCCATTCATGTTGTTGTAAATCATAGGATTTCATTATTTTTCATAGCTGAGTAATATTCCACTTTGCATATATATATATATATATATACACACACACACACACACACATATATACATATGTATATACATATACATATATATATATATATATATATATATATATATATGTATGTATTCATATATCCATTCATATCCCAATGGGCACTTGGGTTGCTTCCATAATTTGGGTATTGTAAATAATGTGCAAAAAATATAGGGGTGCATATGTCACAAATATATGTCACAAAGAATGTCATTGTATATGCCTTCTTCCATACAGATATTTCTTTAGGAAATATATTAAACAGTACAACTGCTGGGTGATAGGGTAGTTATATTTTAACATCTAGTGGTACTGACAAATTATTCTCTAAAAGGACTGTGTCAATTTACACTCCTTTTTTTGATTACCGTTTTCATATTGTTTGGGGAAATACCCAGTAGTGGGATTACTGGATCATATGATAATTCTATTCTTATATGCCAAGAAATTGGACAACCTAGAAGAAATGTATAAATTCCTGGAAACATATAACCTCCCAAAACTAAATCAGGAAGAAATAGAAAATGTGAACAGACTGATTACCAGCAATTAAATTGAATCAGTAATCAAAAAACTCCCAAAAAACAAAAGTCCAGGACCAGATGACTTCACAGGTGAATTCTACCAAACATTTAAAGAAAAGTAAATACCTATCCTTCTCAAACTATTTCAAAAAACAGAAGAGTAAGGACAACTTCCAAATTGATTCTATGAAGTAAGCATTACTCTTACAACAAAGCTAGATAAAGACACCACAAAAAAAGAGCACTGAAGGCTAATAGCTGGTGAACATAAATGCGAAAGTCCTCAACAAAATATTAGCGAACCGAATCCAACAACACATTAAAAAAATCATTCACCACAATCAAGTGGGATTTATTCTTGGGATGCAAGGGCGTCTCAATATTTGCAAATGAATCAATCAATGTAATACAGCACATCAATAAGAGAAGAGATAAAAACAAAATGATCATCCATTCTTAAAAACTTCAACAAAGTAGGGATAGAGAGAACATACCTCAACATCATAAAGGCCATATATAGAAGACCCACAACTAATATCATCCTCAGTGGGGAAAACTGAGAGCTTTACCTCTAAGGTCAGGAGCAAGACAAGGATGTCCACTCTCACCATTGTTATTTAACATAGTACTGGAGTCCTAGCCTCAGCAGACAACAAAAAGAAATAAAAGGCATCCAAATAAGCAAGGAAGAAGTCAAACTTTCGCTATTCCCAGAAGACATGATAGTCTCAGGAGAAAACCCAAAAGATTCCACCAAAAAATTGCTAGAATTGATACAGGAATTCAGCAAAGTTATAGGATATAAAATCAATGTACAGAAATCTGTTGCATTCCTATACACTAATAATGAAGCAGCAGAGAAATCAAGGAAGTGATTCTACTTACAATTGCACTGAAAACCATAAGATATCTAGGAATAAAACTAGCCAAAGAAGTAAAAGAGCTGTACGCTGAAAACTATAGAACACTTATGAAAGAAATTAAGAGGACAAACACACACAAAATGGAAAAAATTCCATGCTCATGGATTTGAAGAACAAATATTGTTAAAATATCTATGCTGTGTAAAGCAATCTACACATTTAATGCAATCCCTACCAAAATACCTCCAGCATTTTTCACAGAGTTAGAAAAAACAATCCTAAAATTTGTATGGAAACACAAAAGACCCCAAATAAACAAAGTGATCTTGAAAAAGAAAAGCAAAGCTGGAGGCATCACAATTCCAGACTTCAAGTTATATTACAAAATAGTAGTCATGAAGACAGTATAGTACTAACACATAGATCAATGGAACAGAATAGAAAACCCAGAAACACCCACAACTATATGGTCAACTAATCTTCAACAAAGTGGCGAAGACTCTCCAACGGAAAAATAACAGTTTCTTCAACAAATGGTGTTGGGAAAACTGGACATCAACATGCAGAAGAATGAAACTGGAACTACTTTCTTACACCATATACAAAGATAAACTCAAAATGGATGAAAGACCTAAATGTGAGACAGGAAACCATCAAAATGCTAGAGGAGAACACAAGCAGTAACCTCTTTGACAACGGCGGTAGCAAGTACTTATTAGACTCATCTCCAGAGGCAAGGGGCAAAAATTAACTATTGGGACTTCATTAAGATAAAAACTTCTGCACAGCAAAGGAAATAATAAACAAAACTAAAAGGCAACCTCCAGAATGGGAGAACATATTTGCAAATGGCATATCTGATAAAGGGTCTGTATCCAAAATCTATGAAGAACTTATTAAGCTCAACATCCAAAAAACAAATAATCCAGTTAAGAAATAGGCAGAAGACATGAAGACATTTTTTTCGAAGAAGACATTCAGATGGCTAATAGACACATGAAAAGATGTTCAACATCACTGATCACCAGGAAAATATAAATCAAAACCATAGTGAGATACGACCTCATACCTGTCAGAAGGGCTAAAATTAACAACACAGGAAACAACAGATGTTGGCAAGGATGTTGAGAAAGGGGAATCCTCCTACACTGTTGGTGGGAATGCAAACTGGTGCAGCCACTGTGGAAAACAGTATGGAAGTTCCTCAAAAAGTTAAAAATAGAACTACCCTAGGATCCAGCAATTGCACTACTAGATATTTACCTGAAGATTCACAAATACTGATTCAAAGGGACACATGCACCCCAATGTTTATAGTGGCATTATCAACAATATAATAATAATAATAATAATAATAATAATAATATATAATATATAATATAATAATGGAATATTACTCTGCCATCAAAAAGAAAGATATCTTGCCATTTCCAAGGATGTGGATGGAACTGGAGTGTATTATGCTAAGCAAAGTAAGTTATAGAAAGACAAATACCATATGATTTCACTCATATGTGGAATTTAAGAAACAAAACAGATGGACACAGGGGAAGGGAAAAATAAAAAGAAGAGAGAGGGAGGCAAACCATAAGAGACTCTTAACTATAGAGAACAAACAGGGTTGCTGGAGGGGAGGTGGGTGGGGGATGGACTAAATGGGTGATGGGGATTAAGGAGGTCACCTGTTGTGATGAGCACTGGGTATTATATGTAAGTGATGAATCACTAAATTCTACTCCTGAAATCAATATTATACTATATGTTAACTAGAATTTAAATAAAAACTAAAAACTAAAAAAAAGAAAGAAAGAATGAATTGTGGATGCTTCAAATATTTGACAACACTTAGAATTTTGTTTTTTTTTTTTAATTGTAATGTGTGGGGGCGCCTGGGTGGCTCAGTTGTTAAGCGTCTGCCTTCGGCTCAGGTCATGATCCCAGGGTCCTGGGATCGAGCCCCACATCGGGCTCTCTGCTCGGCGGGAAGCCTGCTTCTCCCTCTCCTACTCTGCCTGCTTGTGTTCCCTCTCTCACTGTCTCTCTCTGTCAAATAAATAAATAAAATCTTTAAAAAAAATAAAATAAATAAAAAAAATAAAATTGTAATGTGTGTGCATTGGTATCTCATTTTGATTTTATTTTCATTTCCCTAATGACGTTGAGAACTTTTTCATGTGGTTTTGGACCCTTTGTATATCTTCCTTATAAAGTATTTTTCAAAGCATTTGATCATATTCTATTTCTTCTGTTCTTTTTTCTTTTCCCATCTTCTGCCTTTTATTGAGTATTAAGTATTTTTAATATCTTATTTTATTTTTCCTATTGAACTTGTAAAATTTTCTTTTCCATATTTTATCTTTCACAGTTGCTCTAGTGTTTGCAATATGACTCTAATTTATCACAATGTGCCATGAAATAGTAGTATGCCACTTTGGACATAAGTTTAGAACCTTTAATACCTATATTTTCTCCTCTCATGGTTAGTGTTATTTTTTCATACATTTTCTTCATTTCAAAACCAACTGCTTGTTTATCTTCATGGTGTTGAATTCTAAGGAATTTTTTTTTGAGTAGATTCCACACCCAGCATGGAGCCCAGTGCAAGGCTTGAAACAATGACCCTGAGATTAAGACCTGAGCTAAGATCAGGAGTCTGACACTTAACCGACTAGCCACCCAGGCACACTGTAAGGGATTTTTATAGATTCTAAGTAAAAGTTCTATGTACGGTGAATCAGTGTTGGGAATATATTGTTCCATGACTTTAATTTTTTTTCTAATTTTCTTAATAGTAACTTTAGTTGGATGGTATTTAAAAATTCTAATTAAATTGAAGTCCATCAGTACTTTCTTTTCATGTTTCATGCTTTTTGTTCCTATCTAGGAAATCTTAGCCTAGTCCTAGGTTGTGAATATGTTCTAGTTTTTTTTTAATTTATTTTACATCTCTAATTTTAGCTTTTGTATTAGATCCATATCATTTTTGTTTTTTAGAGGTGGGGGAGGGGCAGAGGAAGAGGGAGAGACAAACTTAAGCAGGCTCCACACCCAGCTCTATCTCATGAGAGCTGAGATCATGACCTGAGCCAAAATCAAGAGTCAGACGCTTAACTGACTGAGCCACCCAGGCATCCCTATGATCATTTTTAAGTTAATTTTTGTGTACCATGTGAGTCAATTTTTTTTTATTTCCATGTGGATATTGAGTTTAAGGGAAAAAGTTACTGAAAAGATTATGCTGTATTGATTTACCTTGGCAATTTTGCTGAATAAAAATGAATATCTACCTGTGATCTATTTCTAGACTCCCCATTCTCTTCCACGGATCTGTATGTCTGTATCTACATGAATACCACCCTGTATTGCTTATCATATCCTCATAAGTAAACATTAAAATCAGATAAAATTATACATTCTAACTTTGTTCTTATTTTACAAGACATTTTGACTAGTCATAATATTTTGCACTACCATATTTTGAGGACACATAGATTCAGGGTGTCATTTTCCATCCCCCCCCAAAAAAAGGTGGTAGATAATGTGATTGGGAATGCTTTGGAAGTTTTAGATCAATTTTAGTAGAATAGATAGCCAACAATGAGGTCGTTCTTTACCTAAGACATTTTTACAGTTGTTCCTTGTCAGGCCAACGATATTTTCTAGTTCTAGATTGTTGTGTTGAAAAGTAGTGAAATTTATTCAAATGATTTTCTGTGTATACAGAAATACTCAATTTTTTCCATTCTATTCATGATTTATATTGATGCACTTTTAATGTTAAATCTTGCCCTCTAAGGATAAATGTCATTCATTCACAACATATTATTTCCATATATTGATATATTTGGATTTGATAATATTTTTGCATCTGTGTTCATGTGGGATACTCATTTTTAAGTTTCTTCTATTTACTGCCTTTCCTTCTTTGGGTATCAGAGTAATTGTATCTTCAAAAAACAAGTTGGGGATGCATTCTGTCTCTTTCACTTTAAAAAAAAAAGTTTTTACATAGTTGGTAATATTGCTTCTTTTAAAAAAAAAAAAGATTTTATTTAGTTGACAGAGAGAGACACAGCGAGAGAGGGAACACAAGCAGGGGGAGTGTGAAAGGGAGAAGCAGGCTTCCCGCCAAGCAGGGAGACTGATGCGGGTTCGATCCCAGGACCCTGAGATCATGACCTAAGCCACTGATCACGACAGAGCCACTCAGGCGCCCCAGTAATATTGCTTCTTTAAATGTGTGCTGTAAGGCGCCTGGGTGGCTCAGTTGGTTGAGCGACTGCCTTCAGCTAAAGTCATGATCTCGGGATCCTGAGATCGAGCCCCACATTGGGCTCCCTGCTCAGTGGGGAGTCTGCTTCCCTCTCCTTCTGCTGCCCCCCCACTTGTGCTCTCTTGCTTGTGCACACACTCTCTCTCTCAAAATAAATAAATAAGATAATTTTAAAAATAATAATAAAAATTAATATGTGATATATTTCATCAGTGAAAATAGGCTTTAGAGAATCCTCTGTGGAAATGTTTTCAATCATGTATTCATTTAACAGATATAGACTCATTCAAATTTTCTACTTTTTCTGGAGAAAATTTTAACTTTTATTTTAATTAATCCATTTTATGTCCATTTGCAATTTGTTCTGTCATAATTTGTACACAGTATTACTTTATTTTTTTAAAAAAATTGATAGTCTTATTTCCTCTTTCTGTCCTGATACTATTAATCCATCTTGTTGTTGCTTTCTTTAACTGTCTAGCTGAAGATTTAGAAAAATGTTAAATCCCTTCATTGATTTTTTTTCTAATGTTTTTCAGTCTCTTATTTATTTCCATTCTTTTATTATTTACCAAAACCTACTGATTTTGAATTTAATTGCTCTTCTTTTTCCAGATCCTTAAATCATTTATTTTGTATTATTATTATTATTTTAACTAATGTAGGAATTTAAAGCTGTAAGTTTTCCTCTGGCACTGCTTAGCAGAATTATTTTGTTTGCATCATCATTCACCTTAAATTATTTCTAATTTCTTTTTTGTTTTTATTCTCCTATAGCAGGCTAGAACTTGGACCTATCTTTTTGGGTGTCATTATCGAATTTATTACATATAAAGTTGGATTTTGTCCTTTCTGTCTATAATTTCTGCTTTTACGGTTGAGTTTTTTTTTACCATTTGCATTGAATGAAGTTATAAATTACATTAATACTATTATATGTTACTATTTATATTACAATTAATATTCTATTTCTTCTGTTCTTTTTTCTTTTCCCCTCATCTTCTGCCTTTTATTGAGTATTAAGTATTTTTAATATCCTATTTTATTTTTCCTATTGAACTTGTAAAATTTTCTTTTCCATATTTTATCTTTCACAGTTGTTCTAGTGTTTGCAATATGACTCTAATTTATCACAATGTGCCATGAAATAATAGTATGCCACTTTGGACGTAAGTTTAGAACCTTTAATACCTATATTTTCTCCTCTCATGGTTAGTGTTATTTTTTCATACATTTTCTTCCACATATGTTATAATCTACTAGTCCATTGTAATTAGTTTTGCTTTAAACTGAAAATTATTTTTACAGTAAAAGTGAGAAAAAATTATTTTTTATAATCACTCAAAATACAATAATTCTGGAACTCTTTATATTTTTGCAAATCACAGTTTCTATCTGGTGCCATTTCTCTTTATTATGTAGATTTTATTTTAATATTAGCTGGATACCACTTATCTGGCAGCATGTTCTCCCAGCTTAGTTGACCTGAAAAATTCTTATTTTGCCTTAATTTTTAAAAAGGGTAGTTGCTTAATAAATAATCAGGTTGATAGTTTTATTTTAATTTTATCCTTTAAAGACACCATTCTCATAAACACTGAGAATATTTTAATCCCTTAATTTCTTCTAATTTTTTCTATGATGTCCTTTGTTTTAATTATATAAATATTTTACAATTTACTGGACATTGTCACATTGCTTTATAATGTTAATAATCATCTTTATGTACTCAAGCATTTGCCATTTCCTTTTTTATTTCCTTTATTTTTCTGCTTCCATCAGGATTATTTCTGTTCTTCTTAAAAAGCTTATTTATTAATATAAGTCTCCTGGCAATGAGTTCTCTCTCTCTCTCTTTTTTTTAAGTTGTATTAAATCCAGTTGTTTATTTTTTTAATTTTTTTACATAAGCTCCATGCCCAACATGGGGCTTGAACTCATGACCCCAAAATCAAGTTACATGTTTTACTGACTGAGCCAGCTAGACGCCCCTTGTTCTCTATTTTTTTAAATCTAAAAGTATATTTACTTTGCCTTTATTTTTAAAATAGAAAAAAATGTAGAGGTACACCTTAACAATTATTTTTCTTTAATACTTAAAGCTATTGTTCCATTGTTTATCTTATTTCACTATTTCAGTTATCATCTTTGAGTCAGTCTATTGCTACTTCCTTAAAAGTAGTGTATATTTTTCTCTTGTTGCTTTTGAGATTTTCTCATTGCCTTTAGTTTTTAAGCACTTTTACTATGATGTGCTTGGATAATGTTTCTTTGTATTAACTACCCTTTAGATTATATGTAGCATGATGTATTTCATCAGTTTAGGAAACAAAATGGTCAATGTATTTTTTTCAATTACTGTACGTGCTTCATTCACATTTACCTTTTCTCCTAGAATATCAAATGCTCTTATATTAGCCCTCTTTATCATGCGTCATGTTTCCCCTTGCACTCTTTCTTGAAATTTCTATCTTTATTTACCCTTTATCCTTGCACTTTAGTCTAGACATACTGCATTCTATTGACCTATATTCCAATTTGCTAATATTTCTGTAACTAGAAATTTTTTACTGGTAACCAAGAGAAGGAAAATGAAACTAAGAACAGATTATAATGCAACAGTTGAATGTAATAAGAAAAAAAAAAAAGAAGGAAATAATGGGTTAGATTTTGAATATAGAGTTTAAAATCCTCAATATTCATATGGAGGAGAATACTGAGAGACAAAAAATTCACTATTTGAATTTGGTCCATATTCTTTAAATAGGCTTCTCCTACACGTGTATATGTAGATCTGGTAGGTCCTAAGATCTTAGTAGTATTGAACGTTGCTTCTTCACTCACCAGTGTTTACCCATTATTCTTGTTCTTTTCTTTCTGGCTCACTAATAAGCCAGTATTATCCTACATCTAAATTCTTGATTCCTGTTGACACCTTGATTCTCACCTCTCTCTCCAAGAAAATGTTGCTACTTACCTGTTGTATTGTAAGAACCACAGCTGTGGGCAGGACACTGCACTCTTCCAAAGTCCTCAACCAGGCTTTTCTGTTTCCTCTAGAAGAGATAAGGCTTAAACCTTATAACATAGAGTCCTAGGCTAGAATCCTAAAACTTCCATATTGCCAATATGTTATTGCCAGTACATAAAGTTAAAGACAAGGAAATGGGAGAGATCTGGCCCAGTATGTACGTGATGTAAATTCTACATCTGAAACTAATATTACACTGTATATTAACTAACAGGAATTTAAATAAAAACTTGGGAAAAAAAATAAAGGGCTTGGAGGTAGGCATAGACTTGAGAATAATTTACTAATTTTTTGAAACTGCTATTAATCCAGTCAACCTATATTTATTACATGTTTACTAAATGCCATATCCTTTCCTAGGAGCTGTGCCTGGAACAACATAAAAAGCAGATATGGCCCCCTGGTCCAGGAAACTTGTATTAGGCAATGAAAGCTTATAAAACAAATGTTAGACTAAAGTCATAGTTTACAATCTATAAACCCAGATGAATTAAATGTATAAATTCCTTTGCTTTCTGTAATGTGTCTTCCTGTAACCACATGCAAACAAACAACAGAGTTGCTCATCTTAGACTCTTCTAATTTAAAATTATTTCTTTTAATTTCATTTTGTCTCCTTCAGATAATAATTTCAAGGCTTACATCCATTCAAATATGGATTTACCCTTACACTTTCTTTTGAGAAAGTTATGGATCCTGCTAGCATCAGAGAGAAAGGGAAATGTCATTCATTTATGGTTCTTGTACTGGACTCCAAACAAGTGTATTTCACCCTTGTCTAGTCATTATTTGCTGGAATTAGCTGACACCTGCCCAGTCCTGCTTCGTGTGTGTGTGTGTGTGTCCTGTGTGTGTGTGTGTCTGTATGTGTGTTGGGGGAGAAAAATGATATGGAACATTCAGGATATTTACCCCTTACCTTCTATTCCTTTCTCCCCTCTGTTCCACCCAGTACCAGAAGTGACTTCTACTCATTTCTGTCTGATGGGAATTTATTCCTTTCTTTCCCATTTTAGCTTTATGACTTTATCTGCTTGGTGAATGGTGGCAGAGGCAAAAGTCCATATTACCCAGGAAAGAAAATAGAGGAATGTTTTAAAAATCCCTTTGTACATCTTTAATAAAGAGTAGTAATGTTTATATGGAAAAGGTAAAATGCTGTAAGAATTTCTAAGATGGTGACTTATTCTAAACTTAGTATAGTCAACAAAATACCATAAATATGTGTGAAGCTAAAATAGGAAACAGAAAAAAAAGAAACAAACCTGACCAAACAATTGGCAAAATAGTTTAGTTCCCTATATAAAAAGTAGAAGGATAAATTTTTCTTACCAAAAGAGTTCAGCTGCCACTGATTCAATTTTATTAATGAAATTTTATACAAATTTAGAATTATACCTCACTAAGTAAATTGGAACTATATTTATGCATTTCATGATTGTTGAACTTTGCACAAAATGGAATTTATAAATTTCCATTTGAACATGTATACAATTATTTCTGCTATTTTAGGTATATTGAAAAACTAAATCAGATGTCTATTGATTTTTAAATTTTCATTTTTATCCTCAAAGAGCAAGCAATAGAAATCAAATGTCTTGTGACAACTAACTTGATATTGTGTCATTTACAACAGTAAAAATAGCTTCAATGACAAAAATTAATGGAAATTTCATATACTTATATATGGATTTTATTATAATATTTTATTGGTCAGCATATCTTAAATGGAGTTCTGTTAGATCTTTTGTACTTATTGAAGTGTAAAAGCAAAAAGAAGCTAGCATATGCTTTACCAGATGGTATGCATATCTTTCAAATATTAATGTTTGAGCACTGTTATTTGTCACATTTAAACAGGTAAATAAAAATTGGAAGGAGTCTTTCACTTACTTCTTATATTATCCTTGTGTAACATAGAATTACTTTACAACTGGACAAGAACAGCTCTTTGCTTATTTATCTTGTTAAGCCACAACGTTTGGTTTTGACTTTTGGCTAGGGTAAGAACAAGTCTGGTAACTAATGATATATAATGAGCTGTTTAATATTGACAACTTGTGGCACCCAGGGCGGTCTTGCTTATTGGCAACTCACACCTGATATAGCTGTTCAGAATCTGGTTTGGCCCCATAACTAGGGGTATGAACGTCCTAACAGGAAACTCGGTGGGACATCTCCCACAACCAAGATTCTTTACACATATATCAGTTGTTCTTCTCCAGAGACAAACGAATTCTGCATAACTAAAGAAAGGACCTTGAGGAGCTCTTCCAGGAGCTTCTCTGGAGCCCCGGGCTTTTCTGTGCTTTTTCTCATGTTGTACTGTATCTTTTGCCTTAACAAGTCCTCCTGCGTAAGTATGCTCAGTGAGATCTAATTATCCAGTTTATCTAGCCCCACTACCAGATGCATACTCATATTAATCTTTCTTCTTAATTCTGTTGGTAGTCATCTCTGCAATCTTGACAATATCCTTATATCTTACTTTATCAAACTTGAAAAATACCCACTCAAATAACTTTATGGGAAATGGTCTTACTTAACCTATCTCCCAAATATACCACATATTTTTGATAGCTTTATATTTCTTAATCCATAAATTTTAGAGTCTCCTTGTATGTTAAAGAGAGAGAGAGAGAGAAAAGTGCTTCTACACTCTCATCTATTTCCATATAGTTTTAGCTTCCAACTTCTAGCAATGATGATTTTATTTCCTATAGGTTGTCAAAGTCTATAACACATTTTGAAAGTTTTGATGAGTTGATTAAGAGTAAATAAAATGAGGGATGCCTGGGTGGCTCTGTTGGTTAGCTGCCTGCCTTCCACTCAGGTCCTGGTACCGGGGTCCTGGGATGGAGCCTGCTTCTCCTTGCCTCTGTCCCTCCCCCACACTCATGCTCACGCACAGGTTCTCTCTCTCTCCCAAATAAATGAATAAAATCTTTAAAAAAAAAAAGAGTAAATAAAATGAAATTTTCTGTATAACAAAGGTGAGGCAGTTACCCACTCCCCCATTACCAGGATGTTCCTTGAGATATGAAAGGTTCAGTTTTTATATCTTGCACTGCAAGATCTCAGGTCTTCTGACTGTTGGAGCTATAAACACATACTCTGAAATTAATTTAGGAATCCCTCCTGAGTTTTACAGGACACTTTGTAACAGGTAAAATATGTGTCTCTCAAGGAGATAAAACAAGTTTTATTGATTTTTCCTTCTATGTTGGTATATGTAAACTTGCATGAGATTTTGTCTGGACTTTATTAAATAGTCTTTCAGTGATTACCTGCAAGCATGGAGTCAGATTGTCTCCTCAATAATAAATTGTGTTCTCTCCTTTCTATATTGGTATGGAAGACTCTCTTTGCTGGTAAAATTTATTTCCCTCACAAATGTCTGTAAGTTGATTCTAAAAGTTAAAATTCAATGCAGAGTGTTTGTAAACTTATGATTATATAAAATTTATCCACCAAGATGATTCATGGGAAATAACAGATGATATATATTAGAAGTCATTAAACCTGTGAATTTGAATGAGAATGTTAGAAACATCAAGGCAAAATGGCTCTCTTTACATAGTACATAATTGCTTTCGAATTTATGCCGCAAATTGCATCATAATTGGAACATGACTTTGATATTGTTTTATCTCAAGTATACAATAGTCTTTTTCCACTTTTATAAAAGATATTTATGATTCCATTTTTATTAATAAATACACTGAGTGTCTTATACCACATGTATAAGACAATCCTATTGCAAGTTGTAGAATGTTGGATCGTGGGGGGATTCGGAATATGCCATCCCCAAAAATATGCTATTTTGGCATGAACATTATTTTGAGCTAGAGGCAAATGAGAATCAACAAGAAGCAGACAGAAATCTTCCCAGAGCTTCCCTGATCTCACTACAAGGAGAAACTTCTAAGAAATGAGGACTGCCATAAATCTCTCTTGGGGAAGTTTTGTGGCCATGAAGAAGATGGAAAGTAGGTGCTGAGCTCAAGCTGCACAAACCAACCTTACTCCATTTGTGTCCCCATATATTTACCTTCCCACAACTGACTGCACCCTAAAAGCCTAAACCCCTTTTCCTGTGCCTGTCACTTCTCTACAAATATATTTTTCTTTCTTTAAGATGTTATCTAAATTCAAGTTCTAACGACTCTTTTGAGTTACTCATCACTGACATGTCTTCACACATTAACAAACTCTGTTAGTTCTCCTCTTGTTCATCTGTCTTTTTTCAATCTAATGTGCAAAGTCCCAGTCAGAGAACCTAGGAAGAAGGTAGAAGAAAAGGTCATATTTTCCTCCCCTGCAATCCCCAAATATCAACAGCACAACTTGTTGATAAGAGAAAACCAACTTTATTGATCACCAGGGTCAAAGAGAACCATGAGCTTGGGAAGTGTCTTGGAGTGAGGTTGCAAAATCAGATTTTATAGACAATTAGAGGTTTTGTTCAAAGCAAGACTTTCAGTGCTGGTAGGCTTGATTAGGACTGGGTAAGAATCGTGATATGTTTAGTTCTGGATTGATGGAAAAAGCAAGGTGAGGATTTTGAGGCGGGGGCTCAAGGAATCTTAGGACACAAACTGTTTGTTGATGGTTTCCATTAGAGACTTGATGGGTCTTTTATGAAGTTCAGTAATGAACAATTAAGCCATCTGTTGGGACCAGAGACTCTGAAAAGTAGAGTAATATTAGTGGAGACAGTGGAATAGCTAAGGCATGTTACTGTAGTATTATGGGCTGAATTATACCCCACTAAAATTCATTTGTTGAAGTCCTAACCCCCCAGTATCTCAGAATGTGACTGTATTTGGAGTTAGGACTTTAAAAATGATAATTAATGTAAAATGAGATCATATGGGTAGGTCTATGTGAAGTGTTTGCTTATCTTAATATTTATTTTGTCTGACCTTATATTTGATTTGCATTTTACTGAGTATCAAATCTATATTCCATTTCATTTCTCCTTGTAATATTTTCCATTGTTTTCTAGCACTTACTATTGATACTCTATGATATCAGTTTAATGAAAATCATTAAACACACACACACGTATTCTTTATGTTCTAAAAATCTTTGAAGTATGTACTATACCTGGTGATTATTAGTTATCTCTTCATGAGTGTAGATATTGTTCTTCACTCTGGCTGTTCATTAAAATCATTCATCAGGGAGTTTTTAATGAATTACATGGCACTATGCCAGACCTATTAGATTAGAATTTCTGGGACAGGGTTCTCTTAACCGCTTTCTAAATATTTTCTAAACAGTTATAGGTTTATTGGGAAAATACATACATACATACATACATATAAATATAAATATGTATATTATTTCATAATAGCTGTTTCTTCTGAGCTGGACTGGCAGTGTGGCATTTTGTGTTTGTAGGAACAGTGTTTCCGGTAGCAAGCCTAATATTAGAGCCATGTTTACAATGATGACTCCTAAGATCAACCTAAAATTAGTAAAATGCAGATGATGAATTTATTTTGGTCTGATTAAAACTATAGTAGGATTTCTAGGCAGATCATTCCACTTTTTTAAAGACTTGTTCTGGGAGCCAAGGCCATATGGCAAATGATTCTAAACAACATGTGGGTGAAGTTAAAAGGTAGGAAGAATGATTGGCACAAATCTCAGCCATTGGCATAACTGTCAGTTAATACCTTTCTCTGCTGTTCATTCCGTCTCTCCACCCTCTCTGTTCCTAGGCTGCTGCTTCTCTAGGCTCTTGCTGAGGCAAACAGTGTTCCTGCAGCCTTTTCCTGTGTGTGCATTGGACTGTGACTCCCTCCACTATCTTTGATGTAGCCATAAGTTTCCATCTGCCTCTCATTTTCCAAACGTGTCAGAGTCTCTGTAACAACAATTATTCCCTTTCCTTCTACCTCTGTGCACTATGGTACTCTTCTTTTTTCTTAAGGAATCATCAGAGGGAGAGAAGAGAAATATACTTGATGTATAGATACAAATATTAGTGTCATTCACATTATGCCTTCTTTTTGGTTGTCTGAGAGTACAGGCTACAAAAGAAAGCTAGTAGAGAAGGAAATAAAACTGTACTTACACTTAGGTTATCCAAACATCTATATGGATTAATTTATATGCATGTTTTTGAAATTCAGGATTAAAATTTCCCTATTAAGAATTACACAAGGAAGCTTAAACATTTGTAATCTATTTTCCTCCAATTTACATCTTGAGTGTTTTCCTTTTCCACTTATTCTAATGAAAAAATACTCTATACCTGGGTTGGATTCACTTTGTCACTATATCCTCACTGCTGAGGGATTTCTCCTCTCGTGATTTCATCTCCTATCTGTTCATGAATAATTTTCAAAAACTGAGCTCTCATATTTAGACAGCTTTCTTGCAGTGCAACACCTCATCCCCTACCCGGCAGGATACCCTGGATGCCTGCCTTGCATGTCAGCTTGTGTATATCAAAGACAGAATTTTACATTCATCTCAAATGCCTCAATATTCTGCATACTCAGAGTCATTACAAAAATGTAGAGAGTTTCCATGCCTGGGCTTTTATTAAGTTAAAGAAGCTCTCTTTTCCTAGGTTTTTTTTTTTAATATGTCAATTTTGGGGGGACTAAACTTAGAGCACAATGTGCTCATGAGACAATAGGACTACTGAAACTACAGTGTTTGGAAAGAAATAGGTTAGTTTCATTTTGAGTACAGAATAATAAAAAGCATGTGTTTGCTTGTGTATGGCTTAACCATGCTTTCAAAATGTTAACTCCTGATATATTGGAGGAAATTTGAAATGAGTTATCTGAGATGCTGAAGACATTTTTACTGTCCCATTGAGAGTATCTTCCTGGCCTCCAAGGGGAGAAGCAGAAACTGCATGTAGTCTTCACAATCAGTCAGTAGAAAGTATATAAAGATTATACTTAAAAGGAAATTCTATGATTTAAAAACAAATGAGTGAGTGATGTCCATGAAAATGGTGTAATAGATAGCTCCAAAGGACCAACGCTCCACAAAAACATTGAGACTGTCATCAGTTTTGTCGGAATTCTGGAAAAGAGTGAAAGGTTTACAGACACCAAGCAAATGCTGACTCAAGAAAAAGACAACTTTAAAATGGTGGTAATGCTTTTTGGCTTTTCACTTGCCCTTTTCATACCTTCTTTCCAGCTCAGCAGCAAACTTGAAGATGGCAGCCTGTGTCCCCGAATGGGTCTCTGAGCTCTGGCTCCAGAAGGCACAGAGTAGAGCTTATTCTCAAAGAATTGTTTTGTCTGTTCTAACTTCCCTGGGGGCTGCCTCTGTCTGAAGTGTTGAGGCAAGGAATTTGTCTTTGTTTAGTCTGACTCAGAACTCACTCAAGTCTGAAAATCTGTGGCATCACCTCAAAAACACTGTAAAGCAAATGAAAAACCATAGCCACTTGGGGCAAAAGATTACAATGGAAGCAAATGACAGAGTGCCAAATGCCTGGGAGGGAAAGCTGCAACAAGAGCTTCTTTGGGAAATGAGGACACTCTAAAAACTGTACATGCATATGAATTTTAAAAATCATATGCATGCCTAAGTTAGGACACATTCTCAGAAAAGACCTTCAAATATTCTAAATTTTTTCCTCCTCTTGTCCTATATTTGCCCTCTTTAGACATAGGGCAAGCAGGATGTGAAGGCTAAGGCAGAGTTTTAATTGGCCTGACAAAGGGTTGCATCATCAGAGAGCCAAATCCACAAAAATTGAGAGATATTTTCCTTCATTTCCCCCTCCTGCTTCCTAGCCCCTACCTGCCTCCCCTCCCCCTCTGCCTCTCAGAATTCAAGAAACTGTCAAAACCCTAGCTATAGCCAAGCTGGAAGAGAAGTGCCTTCAGAAACCACTCATGACAAAGGATATAGGCTTACACCTCAAAGACAATAAAACAACCCAATTAAAAAATGGAAGAAAGTTGTATACAGACATTTTTCCAAAGAAGATATACAAATGATTAATGAGTACATGATCAAAAAACATACTGACTACTGAATAAAACAGAGTAGAAAAATGGGTTTATTGCAAGGCTTTCAACCTACAAGCCAGGAAACTCAAGGATATGAGAGCAGTGAGGTCTGGGTTGCTTACAGACTAAAGGACTTTTATGGGATAAATACAAAATTATTTGGCTTTGGGTTAGTTGTCTATTAGTCTTCTTTCTTATTTGGATCAGAGTAGTTGAGTCAGAGGAACAAGGAAGTCTAGAGATGGCATGAACAGACTAGGCATTTGGGGATTGGCTGGTATCCTCTGCTGATCTCTGAGAAGAGTTATAAATTCCTATAAAGATTAGATGAAATTTTCATTATGCACCTGTACTCACTGTTTCTATTTGGCCCTTGACATAGATAACTCCATTTCAGTTAGGTTTTACAACATGAAAAAATGCTTAATATCATTACTCATTAGGAAAATACAAATAAAAACCACAAGATACCTTTTTTTCCACCAACTAGCATGGCTGCAACCAAAAGAGAAAGAAAAAGAAAAAGAGGGAGGAAGGAAGAAAGGATGGGAGAAAAGGAGGGAAGGAAGAAAGGAAGAGAAGGAAGGAAAGAAGGGGAAAAAAGTGTTGATGAATATGTAGAGAAATGGAAACCCTCATATATTGCCGGTAGGGATGTAAAATGATTCAGCTGCTATGGAAAACAGTTTAGCAGTGTCTCAAATATATTCAAAGATAGAATTGCCATATGTCCCACAATTTAACTCCTAGATATTTACCCACAGCATTGAAAACAGGTACCCAAAAGAGTCCACATGCATGCATATTCAAAGCAGCACTACACGGTAGCCCAAAAGGTGGAAGCAACCCAGATGTCTAGCTGAACAGATATCAAATTATGGTATGTGTATACAATGGAATATTAAGCCGTATAAAGGAATGAAGTGCTGATGCATGCAATACTGCGGATGAACCTCAAAAAAAAAAATTATGCCAAGTGAAAGAAACCAGAAAGAAAAGGCTGTGTATTGTATGATTCCATTTATATGAAATATCTAGAATAGGTAAATCTGTAGAAATAGAAAGCAGATTGATGTTCGCTAGTAGCTGGGAGATGGGAGAATGGGAAGTAACTGCTTAGTAGATACAGGATGTTTTTAGAGGGGTGATTAATATATTTTGGAATAGATAGAGGTTGTGATTGTACAACACTGTGAATATGCTGAATGTCACTGACTTGGTCACTTTAAGATGGACTTTAAAATAGTTAAATTTATGTTATGAATTTGATGAATTTGATTAAAATTATAAAAAAATCTATTTAAATTTTTTTTAAATAGTAGATGCTACAGACCTCCACTCATGTCTTGGTTTTTGGAGGAATATATATAATATCCACTTTAGGGGCGCCTGGGTGGTTCAGTTGGTTAAGCAACTGCCTTCGGCTCAGGTCATGATCCTGGAGTCCCGGGATCAAATCCCACATCAGGCTCCCTGCTCGGCAGGGAGTCTGCTTCTTCCTCTGACCCTCCCCCCTCTCATGTGCTCTCTCTCATTCTCTCTCTCAAATAAATAAATAAAATCTTTAAAAAAAAATCCACTTTACATATGAAAAAACTTCTCCACACCAGAAGAGATTCTGAAAATAATATAAGTTGGAAAGTGATAAACCTTAATTGCAAATTCCAATGGTTTTGAAAACATTCAGGAGAAAGTTAAAGGATAACAATATATGTCAACAAATGTTTTTTTTCCTTCAAATCAAATTTCTTTCACTAAATCACTTTAAATGTTAATCCCTTTAAAAATGGTAAAACATACATATCACATGCATCTTGTTTAGTAATAAAGGATATTTTGATATTGAAACTATATATTTTAATAATATTTATCTAATAGTTTTCCCATTTTAAGTTAGTTCCTGGCATCAGAATCTCAAGGAAAAGAGGTTGCATCGGAATAAAGAGGGGATAAGGAAAAAATTATTCCATGAATAAATGTATTCAGACTTATTCAACACGAAACTTAAAAAAAAAAAATGTATGTGGAAAAAAAGTACCTAATTTTTACTCTAAATGGATAAATCATTTAGAAAACATATCATACTTTAATATTAAAATTTTCTGACAATTAAAATGCCTATTTCAGAACTTTTACTCAGCAATAAAAATTAATATTAAAGTCAGGGGATGTTCACATTCACTAGGATAATCTGACCATATTACATATTTTTCTGCATCGACTGTACAGAAGGTCCATATTTTTCTTTATCTCTTTTTTCACCTTTTCTCTTTTTATCAGATATTTTGGGGAAGACCCAGAATCTACTAGGATTATACTAAATAGCAAATAATTTCATTCAAATTAATGAGGAATTTCAAATGCATGTTCTGAGTAAATATTTGAGATGTATTCAATCAATAGTTAAATATTTTTGCACCATTCGTCAATTTTCTTCTCTCCCCCTGCCTTTTAGAATTCATTTAACCATCTCCTGCTCTGCAGGTGGCTCAGTGCTACCCTCATTACTCATAGAACCAGAAGCAAAGAAAACGAAAGAAGCTTTTGTTCTTAAGCAGTCAAAACAAGATAGGTCAACAATAGTTACAAAGCAATGGATTCAGTGGTAATTAGAGATTTGGAGGCCTTTTGTGAAACTGTTATTCCTAAGAATCGCTTAATCCTTCCAATTTCTTCTTTCTCGTATATTCTATATCTCTGACTTCTGTCAGGTAGCATATAGTATTTGCCTCTGCAGGAAGTTTCTAAACTAAGCATATGCAACCAAGATTCTTTCCAAGAATCAACGCCTACACATTGCAAATATACCTCCTTTAAACTGTGTTATAAAAGTACAGAAAGACATTGATTCAGTAAATTAATTTTTATTTGAGCCCCTGTTAGTATAAAATTATGCAATTAAACGATATAGTGCATTAGAAGGATATGAAATGGTTTTCTACCCTTCTGTGTGAAGGAGTTGAAAATGTAACTATCCAAGGTTAATTAGTGGCAATAGTAAAAATACTATTTTTAGTAGGGGACTGTTTTATTAAGTAAAACTAAAATATGTCTATGGCTTGCTGTGACCTTATTTTAAAATGTTAAACTTAAAGGTTACCTCACAGAATGTAATTACCAACTTCCAGAAGTAGTTTACGGGGCTGTTATAACTTCACACTATTGAATAAAATATTTACAATTTTGTGTGATGATGAACAAAATGCATTGAGATTATACTAATAGATCAACAGTAAGAATAATGACACTGTTTTTGCCATCTCTAGCATCTTAGATGGAAGTCCCGTTGAAGCAAAGTTCTGGATGGCAGAGAGAAGAGAAAAGCAGGAAGATATTTTTTAAATGATTCTAACAGTACTCTAATTAAAAAAATTCTTAAAACCTCGCTCTCCATTTCTTTCTCGTTTTGAATAATTTTGATAACCAGGAAGTCTTTCTTGTTTTATCTAAAATTTAATCAAATCTATGGAAAATAAGCCCTGTCAATGTGAAATTTGGCAGGGACTGTTATCGCGAGCTTGCATTAACCTCTGTAGTGTAATGGAGACTGTGAGACTTTTGGGAGTGACAGTAACCACGGTGACAGAAGAACACCTGGTTATTGGCATTTCATCCCTTATAATAGATGCCCAAACAGGTCCCCAGACACCTGCAGAAATTACTAGGGTGTGTTAGACCATGACGGTTGATAAATTATTACCAGGCACAATCTGAAAGTGGGTTTCTAAGTTTTACTATCATCTCCGAGGGAAAAAAATAAAAAAAAAGTACTGCTTGCCTATTGGAGGAAAACTTAGCTAAATATTCTAAAGAAAAAAATTAAAATATATGCATAAGATAATCATAATTCAAAACAAGATGTTCCTGAGCCCAAGTTCAATCTGCTCCAACAAGTCAAATGACAAGTTCTTAGAAGCAAGGAATATATGACTTTATTTGAGAAAGCTGGCTAGCAGAGAAGGTGGTGGACTAAGGTCCCAAATAACTGTCTTACCACTTCGGTGTGGACAGGGGATTTTAAAGAGGAAAGGAAGGGGAAACAAGTCTCAAAGTTTAAGCAGATATAGTCAAAGGCTAATTATAACTCTTCAGAGGAACTTGTAGGCTCTAGTCCTGGTTATCTGTCTGCCTTGAGCAAGTCCCCAGTTGTAGTCACTTGATTGTCATGAGTTTTTGGGTTGGCATCAGTTTAAGTTTCCTTTAAGTTCCCTATAAACAATATTGATGATTATCTTGGTTACAGTTTACCCTTTAGATTGTGTTTGAGAGTTACGTGACAGAATGTTAACATAATTTGCTTTGAGCGGTAAGTCAGGGTTTCTTACGTATAGATTACCTTACTTTTAAACAATTCAAAGCAGAAGAGAACGGGGGGGGTCTTCAAAATGCCCTTAGTTCTGCTACAATTAGATGGCAAAATTAGACAACAAAATAATGTAAAAAATAGGAATATTCACAAGTAATGCAGTGTAGAGGCAGAAAATTTTTCATTTCTTCCCTTCTAGTTTCTTTGGCTGGTCTAATAATTCAGCTGACAGAAAACAGATTAGCAAGAGAAAAGCAAATTTAATTTTGAATGTGCAGGAGACCCGGAGGTAGTCAGGCGATTGAGTCTTATATGCCATTTTGAGCTAAGCAATGGGAGACAGGTCTGGGGCTTCAAAGGGGAGAAGGGTGATTCACAGGAAAAGAAATAGAGCACCTGTTTAGTAATTAGATGTTTGCCCTGCCATGCAGGTAAACCTTTCAGATAAAAAAAAAAAATTATCTCTGGGGGCGCCTGGGTGGCTCGGTCAGGTTAAGCGTCTGCCTTTGGCTCAGGTCACGATCCCAGGGTCCTGAGATCAAGCCCCGCGTTGGGCTCCCTGCTCAGCGGGGAGCCTGCTTCTCCCTCTCCCTCTGCCTGCCTCTCTGCCTACTTGTTCTCTCTCTCTATCTCTCTGTCAAATAAATAAATAAAATCTTAAAAAAAAAATTATCTCTGGTAATAGCTCTCTTTCTAGGTCAGGCCCCCTATCTAAAGTATTTTAGATGGTTAAGGGAGAAGTAAGAGCTTTTCCTGAGACTACTGAGTCTTAATTGCCTTTAGCTCAAAATAATCTACATGGCAAAGCCACATGTTTTGGGTTGCCCTATTTTGTTCCCCTTCAATAGTAGAATGAATGTCAAATAATAAGAAAAAAATTAGGTATTTATACCCTTTATGCACAAGGACATAATATAGCTAGAAGTTATGCTATAAAATTTTAGGCAGAAAATAAAAACAATGGTATAATATTAGCGCTGGGACCAATTCCACTTTAATTGCATATAGTGCAAAATATAAGTTAGATTTACATATATTCATGCTAAACTAGTTCTGGGATGATTTTCACAATGCCATTGGGAGTTTCCATAGAGTAGAATTTAGTAACAGTAAAGCTTACTGACTGTCCACTTAAGTTTTTACTACAAATCTGAGTATGTAAGCAAGTACTTTCAAATATATGCTAATTAATAATATATAATTATATACAACATAATATATAATATGTTATATAATATATACATATCTATACTATGCCTATATCTATAGATTTATAGATATATGTGATTATTTTTTTAGGATTTATTTATTTTAGAGAGAGAGAGTATGCAAGAGCGGGGAGAGGCAGAGGGAGAAAGAGAACCTTAGCAGATTCCCCACTGAGTGGGGAGGGGGGGCATGAAGGGCTCAATCCCATGACCCCAAGATCATGACTTGAGCTGAAACCAAGAAGCAGATGCTTAATCTCATGACTTGAGCTGAAACCAAGAAGCAGATGCTTAATAGACTGAGCCACCCAGGTGCCCCGTGATATATTATCTTTTATATTGGCTGGTTTCTATTACGAAGAGAATATTTTATTTACTAATATTGTTCTCCAGTCTTCTCAGTGTTCACAGAAAAACTAAAAACAAACATGAGCTTTTTCCATGAATAATACTAAATCATTTTGTTACTGATTTATATATCAAACATTATACATTTTTTTTTCCTGGGGCGATACCTAAACCTATATAGCTGTTTTGGTTTGGTTGGGTTTGGTTTGGTTTGGTTTGGTTTAGTTTTCCCCTCAAAGAGGGTTAATAATTCCATTCTCAGTGACATTTATCCAAGAGATAATGACAACCTTGAAGAAAGCAGACTTTCTTGGGGACAATTTTAATATGTTTAGGGAGGAAGAATTTCCCCTGTCCTTCAAGTTCCTTCTAGTTGTACTAAGAATCAAATTGACATGAGACAGATTAACGGGAGAAAATCAAATTTAATAGCTTACATATGGGGAATCCACACTCATGGAAATTCCAAAGACAGTCAAGATGCTTATTTGACGGGCTCCCTGCTCGGCAGGGAGTCTGCTTCTCCCTCTGACCCTCCTCCCTCTCACGCTGTCTCTCATTCTCTCTGTCTCAAATAAATAAATAAATAAATCTTTAAAAAAAAAAAAAGATGCTTATTTGAGATAAGGGGAGGAATAAAGGTCTGAGGATACAAAGGAGAGAGACCATTAGCAGGAAGGTGAAAGGAGATGTTTGGAAAACAAAAGTTGCTCTATTATTGTGGATAAGTTGTGGATAAGTTTCTTAGATAAAGAAGACTCTCTGTGAATAGCTTTCATCCTAGTACAAGCAGGCCATTGAGGGGAGGTAAAGAGCTTTTTCCGAATGTGCTGGGTTTTGACTATTTTAACTCAAAATAATGTTCATACCAAAGTGGCCCATCTTAGGATGCTCTGCCTCTGGCCCTTACACATGCTCTACTGTGGCCTCTTCATTGGATTTTCTCATTTCTTCCTTCAGATTCTTTCATCTTATTTATAGAAATTCTTTATTGTATGTAATGTGAATTTAATAATGAACTCAATGCTTAATGATTTCAGAACATTTCTACAAATGAGCCAACAAATCAACTCAATCATCCAAATATATAATTCTTATAATTAGCACTTATTCTCAGATTTGAGCACAAACCTTATAAAGAAAAAAGTCATTTGAGTGTATTTATATGGTACATAATTGTCACAGGCAAAAACAAGATAATCCAAATGACAATAAAAAAAATTGTGAGGTACTCTTGTATTATTTTTGATTAACTTTTTTTTTTTTTTTTTAAGTAGATAATGGAGGATAGTCAGAAGAAATGCAGGCAGGGGCAAGGGCTCTTCTGATCTGACAGTTGGATGTTTGAGCCTTTGCAAACACCTTCATCAACGCCGCAAGAATGTATGATAAAACATTAGCATAGTGGGTTTTAGTTAGAGCATGAGTTAAGTCTTGTCTATTTCTGGTTTTAACTGTTGGGGTCTATAGTAGAGAGCTTGCTAACAGTCACATATTTATGACATAGATGCTGCTGATCAATAGTAGTAAGCCAGATGTAATTTGACTATTATCGCTTATTATATATACAGATTTCAGCTAAATAATAGAAATTACTTGCTCATCTAACAAGGTGTTATAATGCCATTTTAATTGGTATATTCTGAACATATTGAGAATTTTAATAGTTTACATATTTATTTTGATAAACGCTTAATATTTTACCTTAAATTTTATTAGATTCTAAAGCAAGAAAATATAATTTATAGCTGAAGTGTTTAGCTTCATATTATTTTAGCTACTTAATTTCTTGTGTTTTTATCTCACTGAAAATATCCCCACATTACTCTTACTATTCCTAACTTTTCTGCTTATTCTCATAAATTTATGTTTCCATGTTAACTTTAAAAAACTGTTATCTTCCCACAAAATAATGAAGGACAAAATGAAATGAGGATTCTGATGAATTAGTAACTTATAGAGAATTTTATAGGGTAGTTTGAAAAACCTGTAAGTTTATATCTAAAGTAATAATAAACAACATAGATTAAAAATCAATACATATTTATTACAGTATTAGAAAATGCATATATACATATAAAATACATATATATGAAAAAATTTCCCACCTCATCTTTCAGCATGTCAATCAGTAGAAATGCAGACTTGAAAAATCTGTTCATGAACAAAAAGAGGTCACTAAGAAATGTCTGATTCACCCTGGGGTAAAATATTTCCCTTCTATAGGCCTTTTGAGATAGGGTGGTGGGTTGAATTTTCAAAAAATGCATGGACAGAAAATTTCTGGGTGAGAAATTAACCAAGGAGAAACAAGCAAATACTCTTTAGAGTTCCAGACACAGTTGATTTAAAAACGTAGGAAAGGCAGACTCAAAGAGAACTGAAAATGCTTCCCAAACTAGCAGTGTAAATAAAGAGAACCATTTTGGAACATTTGAAATGATAACATAGAGTATAAAACAACAGCAACAAAGAGAAGAAATTAAAATTTGCATGTCAATGAATACATATCCCTATAGAAGGGTTTTCCCTTTGCTCTCATTGATAGAATTGTAAATTGTATCAGAAATTTCATATGTTGGCTAACTGAACATAAAAAAAAAAAGAAAAGAAATTGGCTACTATGAATAAAGAGCAAAATTCTGCAGGTCACTGAAATTGGGTACGGTACTACTAAACGCAATGAAACTAGGTATAAGCAGAAGTTGTGTGTGTACTTTTTGGAAAACGTCATTACAAAGACATCTCATTTTTTATCTTCCACTCCTCCATTCTGCCACCTGGAATGTATAGGTCTCCACGTTTAATCCTGAGATTTAAGGTTTTGAACAGTGGAGATACATGATGAGTGTGATAATTTTTTGAAGTAGAAGTGATACACTAGTCCTGGACTACTAACTGGACTTCAGTTTCGTATAAGAGAGTTAAAACCAATGTCATCAAGCCACTATTATTTTGGTTTTTGCTTTCCTTTTCTTTCACTGCTCACTCTCATGCACTCTCTTTCTCTCTCTAAATTAAATAAATAAATCTTAAAAAAAAAAAAAAAGACTAGAAAGGAGCTTTCTTAGTCTACTAAATGCTGTCTACCAGACAATTTATGGTTAGAGTTGTAAATAAAGGGGAAAAGATAAAAGCATTTTCATTAAAAATCAGAGAAAACTCGTACATTTCATTCTTAAGTTTATAAACTACAGTTCGTTTTTATACATGTGCACAGGATATTTTTGAATATTTATAATACAGTCTCTTGTATTAGTGAAGAATTGGTTAAAACCTAAATGTCCATCACTGGTATAGACTTCTACCCCCTAACTATAATAGTGCATTCATTCCATGTATTACCATGCAAGATTCTTACAAATATAACATTGAGAAAAGATACAAGTTTCAGAGGATATATACAGTTTAAACTCATGAAAAACAAAGCTATACATCATTAAAGAAGAATACATGTGTGATAAAACTACATAAAATGCATAGGAATAATTGAAACTAAACTTACTGCAGTAGTTACTTCTAGGAAGGGAAAGGTAAGATAAATCAGGGAGGTGTTACTTAAACTCCATTGGCAAAGTTTCATTGTTTAAGCTGCATTGTTGGCTCATAATTATTCATTATGCTATTCTTTACTCCTTTTTATGTGTCCTAAATAAATATTGCATAATTTTAGAAATAGTGAATACTGTTTTAATAGATTTCAGTTCTATGATGTTATTTCAAAGTCTAGCAAGATAATGGAATGCTTAATATATGTGTATTTAATATAAATGAAATATGTATACATTATATATAGTATCATTTATACATTTATATATATATATACACACACACACACACACACACACATATTTTCCACAGATGTAATACACAGAAACTGGAAATGTTTCACAACCAAATAGGAGGAATCATTAAGAAATGATTGTGTAGAATAAATACATTATATGGGAAAATGAATGTATACTTTTGTAATTATATATGGATATAAGACTGAAGAGCATATGCTTTAAATATATGAAAAATAGATTTAATATGGAGCTTGCATGTTTAGAGTCTGTTTGGTTATTTTCAGATCATTTATAAAACTTTGAATAGCAAACCTGCTGCTATGGAGATTTTGCTTAGTAATCATCAAAGTAAAGGCTAAAAGAGCAAAAACTTGCAGTCATAAGAACACTGTGCTTGTGTTTATATTTTGAAGATCTACAGCGTGAAACACTTGCTGAGTTCCTGCCAAGTTTTGAAGCAAACCCTTCCACTCCCACTTAATCTGAAATTATTATATTACTTTTAGATTAGTTTGTGTATTATTCATATTCACCTATCATCATATCGACAAAAGATCAAGCATTATATACTGTTATTATAGGCAGTAGCTGAAAAAGAAATAAAGAACATTCCATGAATTATCTGATATTGCTTGGGAAGAGCACATCTGAATCCTGCAACTTGGTTCAGAGCCATTGCAGAAGTCCCGCATATAAAAAGGAGTTTTCAATGCAACAATTTTATTTTTTTCTTCCTCATGATTTTGGCTGGGGTTCATAGCTTGCTTGTAGGGATTCACAGGCTTTTAAGCATCCAAATCTGCAAATTACCACATTTCATACATATTGCCCACTATGAAAGTCTGTCCCTCTTCAATCTGGCTTGCTCATCTGTGGTCTGACAGATGGATTCTACCCACAGGCAAAAAAAGAAACCTTATTTTAAAAATAAAAATTAATTAAATCAAATTTGAAACCTCACATCAAGTTGCTGAGAATTTTATTGAATAAAATTGTATTAGAGCACTGATTGTACTGTTTTAATAGCCATTTTCATCTGTCACTGAAGGTGCTTTTTAAATCTTTGCTTTCTAACTTACATAGGTGTCATTTTTCAAATTTGGTAGAGCACTCAGGTGCAGTAAAAGGATGCGTCAGACACAGACTCCTTACAATATTCTGGCTAATAAGATACCTGTGCTTAGCTGCAAACGTAGATGGTAATTGAACTAAACCAGTAGTTAGAATCCTGTTCCCCCTATTTTCTTGTAGCCAACAGTGGCCATTGCAACACTGCTTTGCCAAATGGACATAAAGCGAAGTGTGTTAGGTGCATGTGGGGTTTTAGAAAACCTTTTGAATTTTTTGATAAAAGAGATAAACTGATTAAATTTCCTTCTGCTTTTTTTTTTCCCCCCTTGCTGCCATTGTAAATACCATGATTACAACTGGAACAACCATTTTGCTACCATAATTTATACGTATGAAGAGGAAATCTAACATCCTGGGGATGACAGAAGAAAAACAGAAGAATCTTGTGCTTCTGATGGCAGGAATGAGTATCTGAGACATCAATGCTAGAAACAACCTAGCTTCAAATTTCTTGTCCTTTAATTGACACAGAACCATTCATGTAATCCATTCCTTTGTGAGGGGTTGTTTGTGGTTGGTTTCTTTTCAAGTGATATGTTCATTTTATCTAAGTTGTCAAATCAATGGCATAAAGTTGTAACATCTCTCTGTTATTATTTTAGGGTGTAAAAGCTCAAAGTGCTATTTCCCTTTCATTCCTGATAGTGGTAATTTGTGTCTCTTGTTCATGATTATTATAGTTAGATGTTCATCATTTTATTGATATATTTTTAAAAGATTTCATTTATTTATTTGAGAGAGAGAGAGAGAGCATGAAGGGGGAAGAGGCAGGAGAGAGGGAGAAGCAGACTCCCCGCTGAGCAGGGAGCCTGATGTGGGGCTTAATCCGAGGACCCTGAGATCATGACCTGAGCTGAAGGCAGACATTTAACCGACTGAGCCACCCAGGCACCCAATTCTATTGATATTTCAAAGCAGTTTGATATCAATGATCTTCTTTATGGTTTTCTTTTTTAATTTCATTGATTTCTGCTCTTGTCTTTATTATTTCCTTCTTTATGCCCCTATTCTTGCTTTGATTTTTAATTTGCTCTTTATTTTTCTAGTTTTTTTTTAAGGTAAAAACTTAGATTGTTGATTTGAAACACTTATTTGGTAATCTAAACATTTAATATTACACATTTTCTTTTAAGCACTGCTTTAGATCTATCCCATAAAATTCATTTTGTTGTTTTCATTTTCCTTCAGTTGAAAATATTTAAAAATTTTCTGTGTGGCTTCCTCCTTGACTTATGGGTTAGGTAGAGTATATTGGTAAATTCTTTATATAATTAATTACTTCTACTGTTGTCAGAAAGCATATTTTGTGTGATTTCAATTCTTCTAAATTTGTCATGTTTTATTTTATGACCCAGAATCTGATTTATTTTGATGAATATCCCATATCAATTTGAAAGAATGTGCTTTCTGCTATAGTTGAGAGGAGTGTTCTACAGATGTCAATTAGGTCAATTTGGTGTTGTTCATCTTTTCTATATCCTTGCTGATTTTCAGTCTACTTGATATGTCAATTACAGAGCAGTGAGATTTTTCTATTTTTTTTCAGTTCTATCAGTTTATGCTCCATATATATAGAACCTCTTTTTAAAAGTATTATATCTTCTTGGTGTACTGATCACTTTATCATTATGTAATATCACTCTTTATAACTGGTAATGTTCTTTGTTCTAAAGTAAACTTTGGTATCAATATACATAGCCTAGGTTTCTTCTAGGCTATGTATATTGATACCATTCTTCATCCTCTAACCCATGTCCTTATTTTTAAAGGCAGACTCTTTGGACAGCATATAGTTGAGTCTTGCTTTTTCATCATGTCTTCAGTATCTACCTTGAGTCAGTGTTTTTAGGACATTTTATAATTTATTGCAATTACTATTATGACTAGATTTACATCTAAAATCTTAGTAGCTGTTTTTTCAATTTATCTCTAAGTTCTCCATTTCCCCTTTTTTTTCTGCTTGCTTTGGAGTTGTATAAACTTTTAAATTATGCCATCATATCTCTACTAATGGCTTATTAATTATATCTTTCTTTATATTTTTGGTTGAATTAATACACATTGTTATTTAATCACAGTGTAACTTCCAATAATATTATGCTTTTCCACAGACAGTATAAAAACCTTAAATAGTACACTTTTAATTTCTCCCTCCTACTATTTTCTGGTATGCACATGTTACTTTTACAAATAATATAAACTCACTATTTTTGCCTTAGAATGCCAATTGTCATTTAAAGCAAATGAAAATAAGGACAATGCATTTAGGGAGACTTCATATCTTTGTGTTTGCATAAGTTTTTTTATGTATAATATTCCTTCTGCCTAAAGAAATCCCTTTAACATTTTTTGCAGTGCTCTTCCACAGATGATGGGTTTTCAGCTTTTGTTTTTCTTAAGGAGTCATTATTTCATATTTATTTTTAAGAGATATCCTGACAGTGTATAGAATTCTGGATTGGTATTTTTCTTTTTTCTTTTCTATTACCACTTTAATATTATTCCATTGTCTTCTGACTTGCATAGTTGCTCATGAGAAGTATATCCTAATAGCTATCTGTGTGTGTGTGTGTGTGTGTGTACAATGTGTATTTTTTCTTTGTATGGCTTCAAGATTTTTGCAATACATTTATTTTTTGGCAATTAGACTATGATATACCTAGATTTGTGTGTGTGTGTGTGTGTGCACACTAAGGATATTTTTAAGGTTATAGCCATTGACTTCAAGTTCCTTTAGTAGTGTCCTGAACTTAGTTATAGTGGGTACTGGGTTGCTTGGGAAGTTTTCTTAATATTTCCCCTCTACCCTCAGCTTTCAAACTTCACAGTGCACTTACACCTCAGAAGGAGTATTTTTCCACGCTCCTTTCTTTCTTCTGTGGAGGACTTCAGTGGTGTTCTCAGTATGGGGTAAATGGGAGTGCTTTATCTTGTCCTGTTCCATCCTCAATCTTAGGTAGCTCCTATGTGAAGGTCTGTGGAATAGAAAATGATGAGAGTTTCTGTGAACACCCATTGTGTCTGCAGTTCCATGGATTTCTATACTCAGAGGGTCACACTTTCATCCTGGAGTTTTTGGGGTTTTTGTTTTTAATTTTGCTAAATTTGTATCAGTTTCTGAGGTGCTTGGTCTCTCTGCTACAAGTATTTCATATCCTATTGCCTTGGAAGGAGTCTGTCTTTGGATTTCAGGCTATTTGCTTAACTTGTGACCTTAGCACTCTGATGAGTTCATGAAAATTTATTAGTTTCTAGTTTATTTAGGTTTTTTGGCATGTAAAGAAATCATGGTCTTTTCAGATTTTTACCTTTCAGATGGAAACAGAACTCTGTCTCTCTTATCTCCATTATCTCTATCTATCTATACATGTATACATGCACATACACACACATATATATATGGATTATTTAATAGAAAGGGGGAGAGTGTGTGCAGACAAGCATCACTTGTCTTATAGATCTGATTTATAGATCAGGAAACAGACACAAAGAAGGGTAGTGACTTGCTAAAGCTTACATAGCTAGTAACTGAGCCAGAAGTTGAACCTATTTTTTCTGACTTCAAAGCCTGTTTTTTCTACTTTGTTGCATTTTCCTCATGAATTGTCTTCCTTGTGGACTCCTATTTGTCTTTCAAAGTCCAGTGTTACAGTGTTATTTCCTAAGTGAAGCCCTCCCTCATTCTCTTCTCTTGCCATCTCAGGTCAGTAATTATTACTAGAATTCTAAATGAAGTTCTGTTTTAGTAAGTCTAGAGAGCCCAGGAATGCCTGCATTTTTCTCTGCTAATTATCCCTTCTTAAGCTACACACCCAAGAAATAACAGAAAAATTGCCTATTTTTATCTGGGTCAGAGTCTGATGCCCCCAGGGCAGAGCTCCTGCCACAAACCTAAATCCAAAAATATGTATCTACAGGCATACCTCAGCGATACTGGAGGTTCAATTCTAAACCTCTGCAATACAGCAAATATCACAATGAAGCAAGTCAAATAAAGTTTTTTGGTTTTCCAGTGCACGTGAAAGTTATGTTTACACTGCACAGTTTCAAAAATTAATAGTACAAATAAATATTTATACAGATAAATTATACTCTGAGTTTCCTTTCAGCTATAAATCTTAAACAATAATACTCAAATTTGTTTAGTTTAAATATTCCATTTAGTGTCACAGAGAGTGAGAATGTATATATTTTTGAGTTCCAGCCAATCTTAGTCTAGTGGTGCTGCCATAACAAAGTATCATAGACTGAGTAGTTTAAACAATAGAAATTTATTTATTTACAGTTCCAGAAGTTAGAAGTCAGAGATAAGGGGGCCATGATGGTCAATTTTTGATGAGGGCTCTCTTCCTGGCTTGGATGTTATCACCTTCTCAATATGTCCTCACATGGTGGAGAGAAAGAGCAAACTCGCTGGTGTCGCTTCTTCATAAAGGCATCAATCTTATCATGAAGACCCTACCCCTATGACCTCATCTAACCCTAATTACAGGCCAAGGGCACAATCTCCAAACACCATCATATTAGGGATTAGGGCTTCAACATATGACTTCTGGAGAGCACACAAACATTCAGACCATAACACTGCCTAATAATTTAGACAAAACTAATTAGGATTAATGGAAAGAAGAGTGTCACCATTGAAGTACTATCTGATTTTAGTATTACCATTTAACATTAATACATGCAAAACATATACATGTGTATGTTTTTCACACATACATGTATGTACACACAGACATATATGTATGCTTATAAACGTGATTCATAGAGTAGACCTGTCTAGTTAACAAGAAGATTGCAATTATTCATAATGCACACCCATCCTGGGCAATCCAATGTATCATAATGTTGTCCTTTTCAATGTTTATTTGTAAGACACTGAAGGAACTACCAACTCAACAGAGAGAAGCATCTCTGAACAAAAGTGTCTCTTCTCTTTGCTTTGTTATTATTAGCACTGTTATGTTTTTTATTTGCTTTCTTCCATCTTTTGCTGTTTTTTTAATTATAGAGCATGTTACTATTTCTACAAAGAATGACCATATTGACAAGTAATATTAGCTACGTATCTTAGTGTTCTATTAAACCATTGAGGTTTATTGGTTAAATAACATTTCGATAAATACATTTATCGAAACATTTATTTTTTATCAAAACATTTATTTTTCCCCCTCTTTCAGCTGTGCTGAAAATTGTGAAAAGGAATTGGTTAAGCACTAATAATAGTGTTCTTTATCAGTTGGTTATTCCTACTTTTAACAAATCCATTTAATTTTTTTAAAAAAGAAGTCTTGGATATTATCAAAGATTTTTAAAGGGAAAGGCTAAACTTGAGTTAAAGAAAAAAATTTTTTAGATAGACTATTAAAAGGAAATTAAAAGGAAAGAAGACTGAAAACCTCAAGCTCGCCTACTCTGTTAAATTATACAAACTTTTCTGGTTCAAAGTTCTTGTTATTTTTTTTTGAAGTTATGCTGTGGGAGATAGAAAAGGAGCAATAAGTATTTTCTGACTAAAGAATTTTCAAAGTTCAGCTATACAACACAAACTAATTACTGTAGAAAATTCAAGGAGAGATTATATGTTAGGAATAATGTGAGTCTTGTGTACTGGAAATTTTATGGAAAATATCAATATTGAGCTTTTGAAGTTCTGCATTATGTGTATTATTTAAATAGAATAATGTATAAAATTAATGATATTTAGTCTAAAGAAATATGTTCTCTGTTATTTTGGTTTTAAGAATCTGGCATCTTGTGCATTATTAGTTTGATGTAATTATTAGTATGGTATATATAGAACCCTTTATATGACATATTTTAATATCTGAAGAATAGTTCCGGTATTATTAAAAGGACATACAATCTTTTAAGTAATTTGGGGAACATTTTTCTTGTATACATCAAATTTCATTAAAGCATGGATATTTTTTCCCCTAAATAACAGGAAATTATCCATGTCGATGCAAATGGTGGGTATTCATCCTTTCTGATGGCTGAGGAATATTCCATTGTATATATGTACCACATCTTCTTTACCCATTCATCTGAAAAAAAAAAATAATAACCGGAAGTTACTTCAGTATAATTCTATTGTGTGTGTGTGTGTTTTTTTTTTTTTTTTTTGGCTAAATAATAGGAAATGTTTTTCTTTGTTTGTTCCTAGATAATAGGAAAAGGTTTAAGTAATTGACAATTCAATTGGTCAAATCTGTCTGTGTCTGAATTTTGATTATGGACTAAGATTAGTCTTTCAACAATGATGCACTTTAGGGGTGCCTGGGTGGCTCAGTCAGTTAAGTGTCTACCTCCAGCTCAGGTCATGATCCCAGGGTCCTGGGGTCGAGCCATCCAGGTCCTTGCTATGTGGGGAATCTGCTTCTCCCTCTGCCCGCCCCCCTTCCCATGCATGCTCACACGTGCTCTCTCTCACAAATAAATAAATAAAATCTTAAGAAAAAAAAATGGACTTTCCAATTTAAAAAATGATATACTTTAGCCAGAAGCAAATTAAAATCATGACTAGGAACCTGTTTTAAACATCTTGCAACTTACTAAAAGTTAATACACATTTATAATATTTCATAGCACTTAGGGAGGCAGATATTTGGTATTTATTCTCTAATAGCAAATATCAAAATTAAAACTTGTGTTGACTTAGTAAAAAGAAGATTCTTGTTAGTAGGAAATTTATTTGATATATTCATATTATCTAATGGAACCAAAAGACAAACGGAACATGAAGAGGGAATTCAGTAAATGTGTAAGAAAAATGTTAAAAAACAATTTTCTCTCTCTCCACACACATCTGTATCACGATCTCCCCCTAGCATGTTTGTGTGTATGTGTGTATCTACAGATAAACTTCCTCTCCTTTTTTATGTACATGATCCGTTCACAACTCAAAATCTTCTGTTAAAGGAACCACTTAAACTAACATGTCATTCTGAATTCCAAATCCCCATGATAGAGGATCTGACTGTTTAACTCATATGATCAATACTGACACTGCCTTTTGTATACAATGAATACAGCTTCATAATTTAGAAATGTAGCTTCTAGGGGCGCCTGCGTGGCTCAGTCGTTGGGTGTCTGTCTTCAGCTCAGGTCATGATCCCAGGGTCCTGGGATTGAGTCCCACATCGGGCTCCCTGCTCGGCGGGAAGCCTGCTTCTCCCTCTCTCACTCCCCCTGCTTGTGTTCCTGCTCTTGCTATCTCTCTGTCAAATAAATAAATAAAATCTTAAAAAAAAAAAAAAAAAGAAATGTAGCTTCTAGGAAATCAGTCATATGAGTTTAAGATTGATGATGTTTAAAAAAAAAGGTGGTCATCATGACTAATAAAGACATTCTAAATCTCCCTTTCACAGCTAGGATCTCAAATAAACCCTAAGCTTAGTCCTTGGGTCCTTCCCTCCATCCAGTTAATATGATCTTGGTAATCATAGTGATGAGTGAAGTATTTCAAATAAATCTGTACTTGCTTTAGGAGACAAGTAGAGCATCTATAACAAGTATTTGAAGCCAGGCACATCCCAATTTAAGTATTTGCTGCGTTATGTAATAGGTCTGCGACCATGGCCAAATTATTTGCTGTCCATTTCCTAAAGAGCAAAACTAAAGACAGTAATATTGATTACATCATAGATTTCTTCACTGGGTAACAAAAAAGATAAAGAATGCAACTTGTTTGACGCAATGCCTGCACATAGAAAGTGTTTACCGTATATTGATTGTTGGCAGTATTGGAACTTATGGTAGAAAAGCAACTGGTAAAAATATGAATACATTGGGTGGGCAAGTGTAAGTCACTGGCAGTTTTGAATAGGTAATTGGCACATGATTTGAATAGTCAACTCATAGCAGAATGGGTGTTAACTATGTTGAGTGAGATACATAACACAATGAGTGGAAAAAAGCATCAGGACAGTAAGCAATATCAGAAAACAGGTGATGTATTAGTTTTCTAGTGCTGTTACAGTATGTAAATCAGAAATCTAAAATGGGCTACAATCACGGTGGCAGCCAGGCTGCATTCATTCTGGAGGCTCTAGGGGAGAATCTGTTCCCTGCCATTTCATAGTTTCTAGGCTCTGCACTTTTCTTGGCTCATGGAAAGTCTTTCCAGATATTCCTGCCTTCCTCCTGCACTTTTAAGACCACCTGTGATTATATTGGGCTCCCCTGGATAATCCAGGATCATCTCCCCCATCTCAAAGTCAACTGATTAGCAACTTTAATTCCCCTTGCCGTGGAACAGAATATTCACAGGTCCTGGGAATAAGGATGTGGTTATCATTAGAGGGCCACCATTATTTCTACCAAGATAGGTGCAAGAGTTTGAAAGCATTTCAGAAATTAGAGTTTACAGGTTCTTTGCTTTAGGTCAAGACGAGGGACAAAAAAGTGTATGAATAAGTAAATTGCTCTGTTAGGCAGAGTAACTCATTGGCTTTTCTTCTCAAGATATAGATATATGATGGGCACATTCCTACCCATTAATAAGATATTAACTATCTGCGGCAGAGTCCTTTCAAACACTTGTGTCATTTATAACCATGTGTAATAATTGGAATATTGCAGCATACTAAAAGACAGATTGAATGGATAATTAGATGACTCTAACAGAAGCAAGGTTAAACAATACTTTAAATTTTTTTTTAAGATTTTATTTATTTATTTGAGAGAGAGAGAGAGAATGAGAGACAGAGAGCATGAGAGGGAAGAGGGCAGAGGGGGAAGCAGACCCCCAGCTGAGCAGGGAGCCCGATGTGGGACTAGACCCCGGGACTCCAGGATCATGACCTGAGCCGAAGGCAGTTGCTCAACCAACTGAGCCACCCAAGTGCCCAACTTTAAATTTTTTTTTAATTATTGAGGACAAATGTATATCTGAAAATGTAAAGAGTGAGAGTTCAAATGAATTTTTTATCTAGAAAAGTGGCCATCCTATTAAAATATCTCACTATGAATTTTCAATAACAAGCTTGCTTTTTTGATTCTGAATATGTAAAAGCTATTTAATTTTGCCATCTGTTCTTAGAATGATTAAGTATAAATTAATTGCAGGCAATAATTTTTAGAATGCACTGAATGCCAGCATATCCTAAATGTTGCACAAAGAGAACTTATTCTATTTTCCAAAATAAAAGCAAACTTTTTAAAAGTGAAGTAATGATACAGACTTTGCTACTTTAATATAATTTTCTTTTTTCCTTTCCTTCAAGAATTTTGTGGAATTTGGGGTGCCTGGGTGGCTCAGTCATTAAGGGCCTGCCTTCAGCTCAGGTTATCATCCCAGAGTCCTAGGATTGAGCCCCACATTGGGCTCCCTGCTCAGCAGGAAGCCTGCTTCTCCCTCTCCCACTGCCCCTGCTTGTGTTCCCTCTCTCATTCTGTCTCTCTCTGTCAAATAATAAATCCCCCCCCCAAAAAAAAGAATTTTGGGGAATTTGTGCCTAGCATTTTGCCTATATCCCTGGTACCCATTAATAGGTTCTTGCTTTAGTAGGGGTTCACTTATGACTCTTGCCTACTCCCAAATTTGGCACCTTTCACTTGTATACTTTAATACCGAAATAATAAATTCTAACTCTACTAAAACTGGGAGAAAAGTGAAAAATAATTGTTGCAGTATGAAAATAGAAAACAAAAGTTATTCAATTTTTTGTAGGTGGGTATTTTTAAAGAGTTATAAGTAGTTGAAGGAGACACCAAGGTATTTCAAATAAAGAAACAAACCCAAAGTTGACAACAATAAAAAAGTAAGCTAAAAATTATTGAGCAACTATTCACGTGATAGGAACTCTTCTCGGTGCTTGAACAGAACAGATGAGGGTCCAGTTCTCATAGAACATAAATTCTAGGGTGTGGAAATAGGAAAGAAAAAATAAATATTAAATAATATGATATTGATAAATGATATGTTGGTAATTTTAATGTGATATTATTTTAGTAGGTTAAGAAGTTCACATTAGATTGGCTGGTTTAGGAAAGTTGCTCTGGAGAGCTGAAAAATCAGATGACCTCTGAATGACAAGAAGAAATCAAAGTCAAAAATCCTCAAAAACTAGTAACATCTTTTCCATTAAGTTATTTTTCCTCTCTTATAAAATTCACCACTCTTTGATTGTAAAATTCATGAATTAATGTCTCATTTCCTTAACATTTCTAATGCCTATCTTTTTGTTGCTAATGCATTGGACATCTGATTTTCTTAATTTTTCATTATTTTGAGCATTTACTTAATTTTTAATTATAAATTATAAATTTTCCTTATTTTTGGAATTTTCTCATAAAATCAGTATTTTTATCCTCTAGCTCTTTCCTGGGTTTTTAAAATTTTTGCTCTTTTTTTTTCTAAATTCCAAGATCTTTTATTTTTTTGTTCTTTTCATATTATGTTTCTTTTCTCAATTTTCCACTATCTTAAATTTCAGAAGATGTAAAATTTCTTCGAAGTATTATTTTTTCATTACTATAATTCATATGGATTCTTAAATGTATGTGTGTATGTGTGGCTGTTTTCATCTCTATATTTTGAAGTGGAGTCTTTCCTCAAATGTATTATGATCAATTATGCATACCAGTGAGCCATTGAAAAGCTGATTTGAAGGTTTCTTTTCTATAAATTTTTTTTAAAGATTTTATTTATTTATTTGACAGAGAGAGAGATAGTGAGAGCAGGAACACAAGCAGAGGGAGTGGGAGAGAGAGAAGCAGGCTTCCTGCCGAGCAGGGAGCCTGATGTGGGACTCGATCCCAGGACCCTGGGATCATGACCTGAGCCGAAGGCAGACACCTAATGACTGAGCCACCCAGGCGCCCCTGAAGGTTTCTTTTCAATGGAAATATTCTTTGCCTCTGGTGGGCATTATTCCAGAATAATTAATTTGGGTTTTTTTCAGAGTATTCTTCTAATGGCCTTTCCTATGAATAGATTCTTAACTTTAAGTTCGTAAGTTCTTAAGATCCTCTTGTCCTGTTTGGACAATATGAGTCATATTGAGGTGTTCTGGAACTGGGCCAGATAAAGAGGCTATGGATTTCAGTTTTCACTAGTCAAACTTCCAAATGGTATGTTTTCAGTGAAGCACCCAGCCTTTTCTTTGTCTATTATGCCTGAGACCAGAACCTCTGGATTTCAACCTCTAAAGGAATGAACTGCTGCCCTGTGAGAGGCTTATAGAAGCAAAATGCCGTATTGCAGGCTTTTGGGGGAACTTGGAAAAACTGCTGTTTATCCTTATTACTGAATTCCTCGCCCTGCATTAAGTGTTCGGCCTTCTGCAGCATCAGATGTATGCCTTTGGAGGGAACACACTCTTATCTTCTTGGTTCTTTTATACTTGTCACACTTCTCCCAATAACTGCCCCTTCCTAATATCTACATTTCTTATAGGAGATAAATATCCCAACATCCACAGTAGTAAATTGCAAGTTCTAGAAACTGAATTTGCTACCATCAGTTCTCCAAATTGGCTGACATCTGCATTAATCCTTTACTTTTTCTTCTATCGTAATGAAGAGTTTGACATCCCACCAACTGAAACCAATTCTTGCACCTGTGACTCTTCCACTGTCTTAGAACGCTAGTTATTTAGTATCTTCTCTCCTTTTTTTTTTAAAGATTTTATTTATTTATTTGAGAGAGAGAGAATGAGAGACAGAGAGCACGAGAGGGAAGAGGATCAGAGGGAGAAGCAGACTCCCCGCCGAGTTGGGAGCCCGATGTGGGACTCGATCCCGGGACTCCAGGACCATGACCTGAGCTGAAGGCAGTCGCTTAACCAACTGAGCCACCCAGGCGCCCAGTATCTTCTCTCCTTGATCTTCGGGCTTTTCCAACGACCTTCTATTTCCTATCACAACACCTCAATCTCACCGTATTTTAAAACAAAAACGATCCCTTGATCCCACAGCTCCTTTCAGGTATTAACTCATCTGCCTCATGGAAAAAAATAATAATTCTGACATGCAATCTACATTTAGTCTTTGATTTTTCATCACCCAGAAGTGACATTGACTGTAGAACTTCCCAACATGGATTTAGTCTCCACCATTCTTCAGAGCCTTCTTCTAGTAATGCCATTATTTCAGGAGATATCTTTGGGTTATCTTCCTTTCTTGTTTTCTAAGAACTTGACGCAATTGCACATGTCCTTGTCAGGGGCTCAGCTGAGCTGAACTGCCAGGTGTTAAGTATCTCATTAAGACAGCGAGCCAAAATCAAAATAACAGTCAAGCCTCTCATCACTTATTGCAGTAGGGTAAACAAAAGGCTCAACAGCACTAGCTCTTCCCTGTTCCATTTTTAACCCCAAGAAAGTACCCGCACATTGAGGGTCTAGTGAATGAGCACAGTTATGGGATATCATCTCACTTCCAAGGGACGCCCCCAGAAACAAAAGGCTCCTATAATGCTATGAACCCAGGGAACAGGGAAAGGACAATGGAAAAAGGTAAGACTGAAGTTCTGAATAGTGATTCCAAGTGGAGAGAAAATGCCTTCACTCTGCTAAGGTTTCGACAGAGGCACCTGGGCTAAGAATGTACCTGTAAGAACACAGCCAGCCAGGGGGGCTGCTGAGTCTCTGGCTTCAACCACCTTCAGAGATTCCAGTGCCCCAGGTACCACATCTGGTGTGTGAAGAGCAACTTTCCCTGTGAGGTCTGCTAGGTAAAACCTTTGTAATTTTCTATGGCTGGGCCTAAAATTCAGTTTTTTTTAACTAGGAGCCAGGCTCTTCAGTCCTTATTCATTTAACATTAGCTTCCTCTGGTTTTCATTCTAACATGATACTCTTGAGAGCCTGTGTTGCATATCCTAAAAATAAAAAGCAAAAACTCTGATATTTGACCTCTTGGGTTCAAAGACCAGCTTCACCTTTTGTTAGCATGTGACTCTGGGAAAACCATATATTAAAAGGGTAGAAGGAAAGGTCTTTCCAGGTATTCCATATTTAGCTTTAAAAATCTTTATTAATTTAAGGAATTATTTAGTTGACATCATTAAAATGAGTTGCAAAATTAACTGGAGTCTATAGCTGTATTATTCCTTCACTCAGTATTTCATCATAAACTGTAATAAATGATTTTTATTTTGAAATATGAGTGAGGGATAGTTTTCATGTCTGTGAGTTTGTGATAGGTTTAGAAAGATGTGGGCGAATGATAAAAGAAGAGTTGTTGAATAGGTTACTCCATGAAGAGTGTCCAGAAAGCTCTTAATGCTAATACTGTGGGACTGAAGGAGCCTTAAGAACCAAATGATGTCCTAAACAGTTTCCCCATTTGTAGATTTTCTATCCCTGTCTTTCTCTGTTTCATTCCTTTATTTCTGAAATAGGAAGGAGGATAAATATAAAAATGATGTGAAATACAGCTGACCAACATTTATGGAGTGAGTGTGGATTCTTTGGTTTATTTACTTATTTGTTGTAACATTTTTTTTTTTTTACATTTTAGTAGACCTTAACCATTAAAGAATTTTTACATAAAATACCTAATTTGATTTCTGCATCCATGCCACTTCATATCCATAGCTCCACAATTGTCTTAGGACAAGTGGAATTATTTGTACAGCACTGCTGGAAGCCACGGGAAGAAGTGAAATATTTTTAATACCTTTTAAGTAAGCGGCAGAATATTCTTGCCAAAGAATTTTCATATTAATTACATCATTTAGTCATGTAAAAAAAAAACTTAGTAAATTATATAGATGTGTAAAAACTATAAGATTTTTGTGACTAGCTATGATAGCAGCCTAGTTATTAAAAGTGCTATATTAAGAACTCTTGTATTTTTTTATTTTATTTTTTATTGTTATGTTAATCACCATACATTACATCATTAGTTTTAGATGTAGTGTTCCGTGATTCACTGTTTGTGCATAACACCCAGTGTTCCATGCAAAACCTGCCCTCTTTAATACCTATCGCCAGGCTAACCCATCCTCCCACCTCCCTCCCCTCTAGAACCCTCAGTTTATTTTCCAGAGTCCATCGTCTCTCATGGTTCGTCTCCCCCTCCAATTTCCCCCACTTCATTCTTCCCCTCCTGCTATCTTCTTCTTTTTTTTTTTTTCTTAAGATATATTGCATTATTTGTTTCAGAGGTACAGATCTGAGATTCAACAGTCTTGCACAATTCACAGTGCTTACCAGAGCACATACCCTCCCCAGTGTCTATCACCCAGTCACCCCATCCCTCCCACCCCACCCCCCACTCCAGCAACCCTCAGTTTGTTTCCTGAGATTAAGAATTCCTCATATCAGTGAGGTCATACGATACATGTCTTTCTCTGTTTGACTTATTTCCCTCAGCATAATACCCTCCAGTTCCATCCATGTCGTTGCAAAAGGCAAGATCTCATTCCTTTTGATAGCTGCATAATATTCCATTGTATATATATATACCACATCTTCTTTATCCATTCGTCTGTCGATGGATATCTTGGCTCTTTCCACAGTTTGGCTATTGTGGACATTGCTGCTATAAACATCGGGGTGCACGTACCCCTTCAGGTCCCTACATTTGTATCTTTGGGGTAAATACCCAGTAGTGCAATTGCGGGATCATATGGCAGCTCTATTTTCAACTTTTTGAGGACCTCCATACTGTTTTCCAGAGTGGCTGCACCAGCTTGTATTCCCACCAACAGTGTAGGAGGGTTCCCCTTTCTCCGCATCCTCGCCAACAGCTGTTGTTTCCTGACTTGTTAATTTTAGCCATTCTGACTGGTGTGAGGTGGTATCTCATTGGGGTTTTGATTTGGATTTCCCTGATGCCAAGTAATGTTGAGCACTTTTTCATGTGTCTGTTGGCCATTTGGATGTCTTCTTTGGAAAAATGTCTGTTCATGTCTTCTGCCCAATCCTTGATTGGATTCTTTGTTCTTTGGATGTTGAGTTTCATAAGTTCTTTATAGATTTTGGATACTAGCCCTTTATCTGATATGTCATTTGCAAATATCTTCTCCCATTCTGTCAGGTGTCTTTTTTTTTTTTTTAATTTTTTTTAAGATTTTATTTATTTGACAGAGAGAGAGAGAGACAGCGAGAGAGGGAACACAAGCGGGGGGAGTGGGAGAGGGAGAAGCAGGCTTCCCACGGAGCAGGGAGCCTGATGCAGGGCTGGATCCCAGGACCCTGGGATCATGACCTGAGCCGAAGGCAGACGCTTAACGACTGAGCCACCCAGGCGCCCCTGTCTTTTGGTTTTGTTGACTGTTTCTTTTGCTGTGCAATAGCTTTTTATCTTGATGAAATCCCAGTAGTTCATTTTTGCCCTTGCTTCCCTTGCCTTTGGTGATGTTTCTAGGAAGAAGTTGCTGTGGCTGAGGTCAAAGAGGTTGCTGCCTGTGTTCTCCTTTAGGATTTTGATGGACTCCTGTCTCACATTTAGGTCTTTCATTCATTTTGAGTCTATTTTTGTGTGTGGTGTAAGGAAATGGTCCAGTTTCATCCTTCTGCACGTGGCTGTCCAATTTTCCCAACACCATTTGTTGAAGAGACTGTCTTTTTTCCATTGGACATTCTTTCCTGCTTTGTCAAAGATTAGTTGACCATAGAGTTGAGGGTCCATTTCTGGGCTCTCTATTCCATTCCATTGATCTATGTGTCTGTTTTTGCTCCAGTACCATATTGTCTTGATGATGACAGCTTTGTAATAGAGCTGGAAGTCCGGAATTGTGATGCCGCCAGCTTTGCTTTTCTTTTTCAACATTCCTCTGGCTACTGGGGTCTTTTCTGGTTCCATACAAATTTTAGGATTATTTGTTCCATTTCTTTGAAAAAAATGGATGGTATTTTGATGGGGATTGCCTTGAATGTGTAGATTGCTCTAGGTAGCATTGACATCTTCACAATATTTGTTCTTCCAATCCATGAGCATGGGACGTTTTTCCATTTCTTTGTGTCTTCCTCAATTTCTTTCATGAGTATTTTCTAGTTTTCTGAGTACAGATCCTTTGCCTCTTTGGTTAGATTTATTCCTAGGTATCTTATGGTTTTGGATGCAATTATAAATGGGATCGACTCTTTAATTTCTCTTTCTTCTGTCTTGTTGTTAGTGTGTAAGAATGCCACTGGTTTCTGTGCACTGATTTTCTAATATGCCACTTTACTGAATTCCTGTATGAGTTCTAGTAGGTTTGGGGTGGAGTCTTTTGGGTTTTCCACATAAAGTATCATATCATCTGCAAAGAGTGAGAGTTCGACTTCTTCTTTGCCGATTTGGATGCCTTTTCTTTCTTTTTGTTGTCTGATTGCTGTGGCTAGGACTTATAATACTATGTTGAATAGCAGTGGTGATAGTGGACATCCCTGCCATGTTCCTGACCTTAGGGGGAAAGCTCTCAGTTTTTCCCCATTGAGAATAATATTCGCTGTAGGTTTTTCATAGATGGCTTTTATGATATTGAGGTATGTACCCTCGATCCCTATACTCTGAAGCGTTTTGATCAAGGAAGGATGCTGTACTTTGTCAAATGCTTTTTCCGCATCTATTGAGAGGATCATATGATTTTTGTTCTTTTTTTGTTAATGTATTGTATCACTTGATTGATTTGCAGATGTTGAACCAACCTTGCAGCCCAGGGATAAATCCCACTTGGTCATGGTGAATAATCCTTTTAATGTACTGTTGGATCCTATTGGCTAGTATTTTGGTGAGAATTTTTGCATCCATGTTCATCAAGGATATTGGACTGTAATTCTCCTTTTTGATGGGGTCTTTGTCTGGTTTTGGGATCAAGGTAATGGTGGCCTCATAGAATGAGTTTGGAAGTTTTCCTTCCATTTCTATTTTTTGGAACAGTTTCAGAAGAATAGGTATTAATTCTTCTTGAAATGTTTGGTAGAATTCCCCTGGGAAGCCATCTGGCCCTGGGCTTTTGTTTGTTGGGAGATTTTTGATGACTGCTTCAATTTCCTTAGTGATTATAGGTCTGTTCAGGTTTTCTATTTCTTCCTGGTTCAGTTTTGGTAGTTGATACATCTCTAGGAATGCATCCATTTCTTCCAGGTTATCTAATTTGTTGGCATAGAGTTGCTCATAATATATTCTTATAATTGTTTGTATTTCTTTGGTGTTGGTTGTGATCTCTCCTCTTTCATTCATGATTTTGTTGATTTGGGTCCATTCCCTTTTCTTTTTGATAAGTCTGGTCAGGGGTTTATCAATCTTATTAATTCTTTCAAAGAACCAGCTCCTAGTTTCGTTGATCTGTTCTACTGTTCTTTTGGATTCTATTTCATTGATTTCTGCTCTGATCTTTATTATTTCTCTTCTCCTGCTGCTTTTAGGCTTTATTTGCTGTTCTTTCTCCAGCTCCTTTAGGTGTTGGGTTAGGTTGTGTACTTGAGACCTTTCTTATTTCTGAGAAAGGCTTGTATTGCTATATACATTCCCCTAGGACAGCCTTTGCTGCATCCCAAAGATTTTGAATAGTTGTGTTTTCATTTTCATTGGTTTCCATGATTTTTTTTAATTCTTCTTTAATTTCCTGGTTGACCCATTCATTCTTTAGTAGGATGCTCTTTAGCCTCCATGTATTTGAGTTCTTTCTGACTTTCCTCTTGTGATTGAGTTCTAGTTTCAAAGTATTGTGGTCTGTAAATAGTCAGGGAATGATCCCAAACTTTTGGTACCATTTGAGACCTGATTTATGACCTAGGATGTGATTGATTCTAGAGAATGTTCCATGGGCACTAGAGAAGAATGTGTATTCCGTTGCTTTGGGATGGAATGTTCTGAATATGTCTGTGAAGTCCATTTGGTCCAGTGTGTCATTTAAAGTCTTTATTTCCTTGTTGATCTTTTGCTTAGATGATCTGTCCATTTCAGTGAGGGGGGTGTTAAAGTCCCCCACGATTATTGTATTGTTGTCAATGTGTATCCTTGCTTTTGTTATTAATTGCCTTATATAATTGGTTGCTCCCATGTTGGGGGCATAGATATTTACAGTTGTTAGATCTTCTTGTTGGATAGACCCTTTAAGTAGGATATAGTGTTCTTCCTCATCTCTTATTACAGTCTTTGGTTTAAAATCTAATTTGTCTGATATAAGGATTGCCACCCCAGCTTTCTTTTGGCATCCATTAGCATGGTAAATGGTTTTCCACCCCCTCACTTTCAATCTGGGGGTGTCTTTGGGTCTAAAATAAGTCTCTTGCAGACAGCATATCGATGGGTCTTGTTTTTTAATCCAATCTGATAGCCTGTGTCTTTTGATTGAGGCATTTAGCCCATTTACATTCAGGGTAACTACTGAAAGATATGAATTTAGTGCCATTGTATTGCCTGTAAGGTGACTGTTACTGTATATTGTCTGTGTTCCTTTCTGGTCTATGTTGCTTTTAGGGTCTCTCTTTGCTTAGAGGACCCCTTTCAATATTTCTTGTAGAGCTGGTTTCGTGTTTGCAAATTCCTTTAGTTTTTGTTTGTCCTGGAAGCTTTTTATCTCTCCTTCAATTTTCAATGACAGCCTAGCTGGATATAGTATTCTTGGCTGCATATTTTTCTCATTTAGTGCTCTGAATATATCCTGCCAGTCCTTTCTGGCCTGCCAGGTCTCTGTGGATAGGTCTTTTGCCAATCTAATGTTTCTACCATTTTAGGTTACATATCTCTTCTCCTGAGCTGCTTTCAGGATTTTCTCTTTGTCTCTGAGACTCTTAAGTTTTCCTATTAGATGTCAGAGTGTTGACCTATTTTTATTGATTTTGAGAGGGGTTCTCTGTGCTTCCTGGATTTTGATGCCTGTTTCCTTCCCCAATTAGGGAAATGACTCTTGTATTTTGAAAACTAGTCCAATTATTTTCCATCTATATTGTACCCTGATTAGAAAAACTTACTTTGGTAGCTGAAAAGAAATGAGACTCAAGGATTTATCTGGATAAAATATTATTCTTACATGTTTGAACAAAATCTATAGGAAGAAAACATATAAAGGATATTCTGGATTATACAGAAAATGTATTGCTGCAAAATATAATTTCAGATTTTATTTGTTTCTCTCTATTGAAGAAAGTTTTTTTGTTTATTACTGCAAAATACGTATTTTTAAAAAATAACTTGGTTTGACAAACTTGTCAAAGTGTCATTTAAGGCAGATGTTCCTTTAAAATGGGCATTTTCAGTATTTTAATATAATTACAGACATATATACACACACAAATCCACAGTCTTTTAACACATGACAAATTCCATTCTGTCATTGATTAATATAAATAAATTCTGAATGAACAGATCTCAGACATATAACCTCTACTGACATTCATTTGAGTTATCTACACATGAGATGTGCATAGCAACTTTAAGCTTAAAGTATTCCAAATGCTTTCAGAAACACAGTATCATTTTTTCTAAATCAGAGCAAATATCGTCACAAATGGGGAAACTGAGGCAAAATCAAGGAAAGTCTCTTATCAGGGTCATCCAAGATTTATTTCAATGATTTCTGAATATTAATTTATTTCATCAATTGCTCTACTGAAAATAGATTTAGAGTGTGTTAAAGAATCTATGTACAGTGCTACAGAATAAAAATGGGACAAAAATTTTAAAACATATTAGACAAATTGCTGAACTCTGTTGGAAATGAAGTTACTGAAGAAAATATAAGGCATTTAAACAGTATTTTGGGGGTGAAACATTTTATGACATGCTCCAAAATTAGAATAAAAAGTGAAACAGATTTTCTCTACTTAGTTTTATCTCAGGAAATTTAATTGTTTAGGTAGGTTAAAGAGTATTTAAGAACATCTCAGATTTTCTTTAATGAATTTATTTACTGAGAGTCAAAGTGGTAAAATAGTAGTCTGTCACTTAAACTTTTTCAACTCTAAAACCACCAGGAAATAAAGTTGAAAAACTAAAATTTTAAAGAAGATTGATAATAGGTTACTGGATAGCAAATGTTACATTGTCCTTTATTACATTTATTTGGCTACCCTAGTCAATCAAAGACACTTATATAAGGGTTTGATAATGTCAATTTCAATAACATGCTTGACAAGAACAATTCTTATACATTGACATGACATCCAGTATAGGTACTATCTGATTTTTCAGGCTTTCACTAGAAAAATTTCACATCTCATATATTAAACATCCAACACAGTAAGTGCTCTACTTAAAAATCACACCTATGTATAATTTATTTATTTATTTTTTTGCATAATCTTGTAAGTACTGTTGTTTTGTCACCAATGTTTTTGTGCACATGCAGTCTGATAAAGCTTCACATAAAAGAGTGCGGACCACACAATTCACAAGTGGAATATTAACAAGCAAAATGAAATCTCAGTAGTAGAATTCTCATACTGGTAAAGAAATTAATCTAAAGTAGCCAGAAAAGATGAGTAGTTAAATCAATTAAAACTATGATATTGCTGGAGGATTCCATACTAAATAATAGTTTATTATCTTTTATAACTAAACATTGTTTCTTTTTTTTGATTTCTTCCTTTAATTTTCCCAGTTAAATTTACCTTTCTGGTTTCTTTACAATTTTAATATTTTTGCTTTTTTAATTTTATTTTTTTCTGTACAGAACCATCAACTCTTCCTGTAAAGTGCAGTGCATGAATATTGTAGATACATATAAATGCTACTTTTTCAGGATGATTTTGTTAAAACATATTTCACACACTGGAAAACATCCAAACTTGCATATTTAATTGTGGCTGAAAAGATTTTGTATGCTACTAAATGAAATTCTATTTCAATATGATTTAAAATGGAAGATATTCTACTATGTCCTCTTCTGCAAGTCATGTGCAATATTCAAATATCAATTATATGACTGTTTATAAAAGGTTTATTTTACTTTGCATGAAATGCATCATATCCGGAAAAAGGAAAAGCAAGTACTAAAATTGAACCATTTGACTTAACGTCATACTACTACCTGGCATGGTCTAATGACATCTATAACCTATGACATATGACATATCCAACAGTTACAACTTTTGGAAATGGGAGTGTAATGATGGTTTAGCCTTTTCCCTTTAATCATCCTTTCCCCCCCAGTTACTTTATAGCACAATGACCTAAATTAAGTGTCAATACATATTTCTACATTCCTTCCTTCTCAACTATATTAAGCTCCAATCATTTCTAAGCATGATAGTAATTCTGAAAAGCACCAATTACCTAATTATCTACATCTTCCTTGAAAATTTCATTTTTGAGACTTACATAAACATGTGAAGTTGTATTTTTCCCCCTATATTAAACATATATAGGTTCCAAAGCACCCCAAATGCTGCTTTTATGCATATGGACATTTTTTTTAAAACAGTGAATTCCAGAAGAGGAGTTATGGTTTGTTATTAAAGGTTAATAGTCTTAAATGGAATACTTTATGTGTTATGTAATATGTTGTCATTTCAAGTGACTATTGAACAGAACTTGGCATGTAACATTGATGAGGGAACAGAAGGAAAGCTGAGGACAAAGCAGAAGCTGACACCCCACAAGACCCACCTCCCCACCCCCCCACCCCCGCCATGGGATTTATGTGACTTTTCTCATACACTCCTGGCTGCCCTAAAGGAAAAACAAATAGTTAACTTATAGAGATCACAATCCTGCAAGATGGGAGTCTCCCTCAGTTTACAAATATCTTAGCAATCTACAAGAACAAAGCATTCCTATCACCTATAATAAGCTTCCAGAAGGAAATGTAGATACAATTAAATGCCCTTAAAACCTGCAGCCCATTGACAGATAATTGAAGTAGGCAGAGTGTACTGTTCCTGCAGGAAGTTCCCAACTATCTTAATGTTAACGCCTTACTAGAGAGGTAAACAACCTTAACTTGACAATTGCAAGACCTCTGGTGTAGGTCCTCTTTAGCATATGAAAGTTCTTTTGAAACCTCCCTTTTTCCTTACCTACCCCAACCCCATAGCATAGTATATAATCAGCCACCCTTCAGAGCCCAGGGCAGCAGCTCTTTCTGCCCAGAAGTCCTGTCCCTGTGCTTTAATAAACCACCATTTTGCACCAAAGACGTTTCAAGAATTCTTTCTTAGTGGTCAGCTCCAGAGTCCACCCCACTGAACTTCACTTATATTCTAGAACTTCATCAACATGAGGCCCTGGTCAAAACCATAAAGTCTGTATCATAGGATTCCAAATACTCAAGCAGAACTCATTAAGTGAGCTCTTTAGATGTGCAAGAACCCTGCACAGCACTAAGTATGGAATTTGGGCTAAATAGATGTTATAGTTTTTTTTATATTGATCTCTTATATTTTTTGTATCCAAGATAATTGGATTATAGTTTATCATTGTTACATTAGGGAATCGCTCCCTTGGTTTAAAAATTCTAGTAACTTGGAATTTAATTACTTGGCGAGAGGCAAAAAGATTAATTTCCTCTTTAATTCAGGTCATATTTTAAAAATTATTGCATTTACAACCTGGTTTTGATGGTTCGTTCCTTTGTATTAAGAAAGCCTCCATGACATGAAACAAATTCACCTCAGTCCCTTTAATATATTTCTTCTCTTTTCTTTCTTTTTTTTTTCTGATCTTCTGAGAGACCTTCCCCAGTCATTTTCCAAAGGTCCTGATCTGGTAGTCATTCACTCTCTGAATAACTATTCAATTTAGATGAGTTTCTTCTATATGAACTTTGTAGAAAGAATTTTTAGAGATGACATTTATTTCTGACTTAATATCCTTATATATTCAATTTGAAAAATAGAAGAAAAAATCATAAAGCTCTTTTGAATTACTTTTTAGAGAGGCATGTACTACTTCACTATTATCATTTTACTCCTCCAGGCCCTTTATGTCATGCTTTTAAATCTTAAGGAAGGAGATACAGCTTTCCATGGTGCCAATTTGGGCTAGAGAAATTGGTAAGATTGTAGCATCCACTTGAAGTGAGCTTTTGTGTCTACGCTGCTTTTGTATTCTCATTTTTTATGTTTGGTTCATTTTAAGAATCAGTAATGATTTTATCTTTACTTTTGTGGAAATAAACAAAGAAAGACTGAATGAGAACAGGCAAAGGCTATTTTTCAGGATTTTCAATTGCAAGGGTATAATCACCATCACTTGTGCTTTGGCGGAAACTCAAACGCAGGAAGCATTGGAAAGTTTTATGATGGAAAACAGAGAAGGCTTCAGGTATGTCCTGTTTGGAGGCTGTTGGCACGGGGAAGCTATAGGTGGGCTAACTATAAGAAGGGCAAGCTTTGTCACGTATGCATACTTGGCTTTCTCTGGTCCTGTGTTGGAAATAGGGACAAAAATTAGGGAAGATGAGAGTTATTAATCAGGTCCTGGCCATTTTAGGCTAATTGTTACAGGGGTGTTTGTTTGACTTTTGGAATGTTTGCTAGAGAGAGTGAGTGGTCTGACTTCCTACATTGACTTGTGGATAGTAGTTTGGCTTCCTGTGCTGGTTACTCTAGATAATGGGTCAGTTTGTGGGCTGGTTGTTACAGACTGAGCCAGAGTTCTGCCTTTATATACATATACGGTCTGGGCCTTGTCCATTCAGTCTCCCACTTTTCACAGATAAGCTTTAGATGTTATTGCTTAAAAGGTTGTTTTAGGTTGATGAGCAAAGGGGTAGGTCTAAATAACTAGAACTTGTGTAACACAGGTTTAACTAAGAAAATATTATCTAAAATTTAATAAATTTTCATATTATGTACTATATTTTATCATATATTACTTGAATATTTGTTATCACTTGTAAAACTTTCTTCAAATTTTCCTATTATACAAGACAAGCTTTCTTAAGAATAGAACAAACTTGGGGCACCTGGGTGGCTCAGTTGGTTAAGTGACTGCCTTCGGCTCAGGTCATGATCCTGGAGTCCCTGGATCGAGTCCCGCATCGGGCTCCCTGCTCTGCAGGGAGTCTGCTTCTCCCTCTGACCCTCCCCCTCTCATGTGCTCTCTCTCATTCTCTCTCTCTCAAATAAATAAATAAAATCTTTAAAAAAAAAGTATAGAACAAACTTATTTTGATTGAATTCATAAGAAGGATTGACCTTAAGTAAAAAAAAATTTCTCATCACATCAACTGATTATTTATAAAAGGAATGTAAGATTCACTGATGAACAAACAGATATATTTATTTTAGGTTGATTTTAGTCATTTATTGCTGAGGGATGCTTTTAAAACTTCTCCAAATTCTGGGGAGAATAAAATAAGCCCATAAAAATAATTTCTGCCATTTATTGAATCTTTTCTACATACTAGACAATTTGCTACTCTTTACATATTTTTTAATGACACTCTCTAAGAAGTAGTATAGTTTTGTTTGTTTATTCACGTGAGTGAAGTGAAGCCCAGGGAGCTTTTAAATTCTAATAGGCTTGGGAGAGAGAATCCAGAGTCTGACTCCATTAGGTTTCACAGCCCTTCAAGTGATATAGCTTTGTCTTATCTACAAATTGTTTATCTCCAAATTGTATGTCTCCTAAAGTGAAACTGTCAATTTAAATACAACATCTAATGTGAGAGCAACAGAAATTACACTGACCTAGAATTAAGCCTGATGCTTTCCTATGTCAATGCCACAACTACTAGCTAATGTAGAATGATTCAACAGATTGACTTTGATTTTGAAATAATATAGGAAAAATAAAACTAAGTAAACAAAAAGGGAAGCAGAAATATGGAAGCATGTCTAATTTTTGCAAACCCATTCTAGTATTGTGATAGAATTTAAACACATGTTTTTTAATTAACAGAGAAACATAAGAAACAGCCTAAATAAACAGTAGAAGAGCAGGTAGATAAAAAGTTATGCATCCAGACATTGAGTCATTATGTATTAATGGAACATAATCCATTAACTAGTGATATTTAGTGAGTTTTTAAAATAAGATCTGTTAGTATTTTTTATAAATAGGAAGAGCAATTTTTAACTTTACCTGTTTATTTATTTGTTTATTATTTTTACCTGCATATTTAAATATTGACTGTGAGACTATTAAGATATTGTGGCAATATTTTAACATAATTTCCAAAGGCAGATTATAAATAATTTCAATTTTCTCATGAAATATGCTTAATTAAAGGATTTTTCTTTCTTTTTAGTGTTGTAATGATTTAGAGTGTATAATTGTTTAGAATATATACCCTGAATTGAATCATTGTCTTTGGGCAGAAAGCTACTGTCAGTAGTCCAAGAAATAATCTGTTGGGTTCTTTGTGGCTTTCATCACTCTCATATGGCAGATGAGTACTCAAAAAAAAGCTCAGCCTGTTAGCCTGGACATCCATTTCCATATAGAAACATTTTATTTCATCACCAGCACTTTACAGAAAGTGCAGTTATTAACATTGTCATTTAAAATGTCATCAAGTTTAATATAATGATATATTCACATTTCCTTTGTTTGTTTTTACTTTGAGCTCAAAATGTGTATGGTTATTTTTTCTTAGACATCCCCATTTAGGACATTATAAATAACATTGAAAATTTTCCCAGAATCTCTCAGATTCTGTGACAAGGTGCAATTTAACATTCAGCTTCTGTCACTGGACCCTACCAGTAGAAATATTTTAATTCCATGTATGCTTTACATATTTGTTATATTAAAGAAAATTAAAGTTTATTATACAACATTCTAGAGAGTAACAAAAAAACACATTGGTGTAAAACTTCTCATTTAATATTTCTGATTTCAATTACAGTGTATGTGAGTTCTTGTTTTTTTTTTGTTTTTTGTTTGTTTTTTTAACATACCACCAGTTTGGAGACACAAGGTGGATATACTACAGTTCTACCCAATTATCCCTCTAGATAGTGTCAGATCCCATAGGCTAAGTTGGACCCATGAGACTGTGCCCAGTTCAGATGCCAATTGCAAATTTAGGTGCTTCTGACTGACTGGTTATAAATCAGGGGTTCCCACACATCTTCTTTGGGTTTGATTAATTTGCTAGAGTTGCTCACAGAACTCAGAAAAACATTTTACTTACTAGATTACCATTTATTATAAAAGATGCAGATGGTAAGGTATGTGGGAAGGAGCATGGAGCTTCCAGGCCCTCCATGAGCACACCACTCCTCTGGCACTTTCACAGGTTCATCAACCAGGAAGCTCTGAACCCTGTCCTTCTGGGTTTTTGTAGAGGTTTCATTAAACAGGTATGATAGGGGTGCCTGGGTGGCTCAGTTGTTAAGCGTCTGCCTTCGGCTCAGGTCCTGAGATAGAGGCCCCCATTGGGCTCCCTGCTCAGCAGGAAGCCTGTTTCTCCCTCTCCCACTCCCCCTGCTTGTGTTCCTGTTCTTGCTATCTCTCACTCTGTCAAATAAATAAATAAAATCTTAAAAAAAAAAAATAAATAAAATAAATAAATAAATAGGTATGATAGATTAAATCATTGGCTGTTGGTGATTGAACTCAATCTCCAGCCCCTTTCCCCTCCCAGGAGGTCAGGGGGGAGGCTGAAAGATCCAACCTTATAATCACATGGTAGGCTCCAGGTGGAAACAAGCCTCCATTCTTCAGTGCTTTGCAAATCACCTCATTAATATAACAAAAGATACCTTTCTATTTATCCTCATAAAAATTCCAAGAGTTTTAGAATATCACAATATTATCTCAATATTATATTATCACAGTATTATAATATTAATCTCAATAATCTATAGCAATGAGTTATAGAGTCTGACCAAGAGAATTCCAAACTCCCCAAATCTTCCGACTGGATTCAAGTTAAATTCAGGTTGCAACATGTTAATAGTATTTATTTGGCTTCTGCTTTCTTTTAAAGTAGATTTATTACTTCAGATTACAATCTAAAGAAACAAAATACCTATATTATCACACACAAACAAGGCAAAGATTCCCAAGAATATTGTTTTATTTTATTTTCATGAGAACTAGAAGACTGGTTGGGCTCTGCTATCACCTTGAACTTTATATTTTAGATGTTTGGGAGACTCCATTTCAGATATTCTTTTCATAAAATGTTACTCAGAGAGAAGAGTACTAACGTTATGGCACAATGTCTTGTAATTTATTTAGGCCTTTATGAGTGTCTCAAAGACAGTGTCCATATACTATACATCTCTTTATTCTGTCTGTCATAGGGACTGGAACAGAAACTTATAAGAATTCAATGGATATTTATTGAATATCTAGATATACTAGGGATCTGATCTTTTGATCTAATTGTGTTGTAGTATAGCATTCCATAGTCAGTTGGTTTTTATCCTACTGTAAGACCAGCTTTTTCTCAGTACCCTTACAGTACCTCTTTGCTTATAATAATTTTAAGTTCTTGTTTTGTTCTCAATGCTCTTTGTATGTGATGACTCCCAAAACTATATTCCCAGACTACTCAAAATACTGTCGTGGGAATAATGGATATATACATACACCCTTTCTCCAGTTGGGTTTTTATAGGTATCTCATTGGTTTATTCAGTCATAAAATATAATCAACTATATTTGAACTTTATTCAAATATAGTTATGAGAGTACATACCTCAAGATAGTGGATCAGTCACTGCTCAGAATTAACATGGCTAAACAAAACAAAGCCTTCAATTCCCTTCACCCACAATAAATCTGTTTTCTTTTTTTAAAGTCTTCTCCATTTAAGGAAATTATTACACCATTTGTATCTTGTTTAACACATATAGATTTTGAGATATGCTCAGGCCCAAATCTATTTTTAGTGTTTCTTATTCTCTGTGGGGCTGTAATCCTGTTCTAAGCTGTGATGGCTTCTTGAGAAAACTCCAATTCTAGTCTCCCAATGAATATCTCTCCCCTGTCCCTCCACTCCTGTTCTGCTCCAATCTTCTTTCCATAAAGCAACCATAATAAAGTTTTTAAAGCATAATTACCAAGTTCTTCATGATGGCCTCCAAATTTGGCTCCTGAATCTGATCTGGCCAAAAGTCTATACTTTCTACCTGATATTCAATGCCCTAGTCATAATGACTTTCTTTCTCTCCCTCAAAAATACAAACTGGTTTTCTCTTCAAAGCCATTTTCTATTTGTTTATTTGTAATTTTTGGTTTTTGTTTGTTGTTTTCTGATTCAAAATTGTCTCACATGATCACATATCTGATACTTCCTCTTCATTTTACTGCCACCTCAAATGTTACTTTATCAGGATGGACTTCCCATGATCTTAGGCAATGGATTCATCTAGTCACTTTCCCATTATGTATGACCATATTACAGCCACTTCTTTATTGTTATCACTCTCTGTATATATATCACCTCCTTAAGTCTCCTGTGTCACAAAGCCAAGCAGGAAAGTAACAGTTCCCTCACCTCCTACCCATTACCCAGGCCCCACCTTAGGGGACTAGGGATTTTACAGAGACTTCAAAACTCAGACATGAAGCATAAAGTTTGTATAAGCTTGTTATTCTGGTATGATGGTGGAACACACAAAATAGATATTAAAACAGACAATCATTAACAACCAAAAGCCCTCTGGGATTCCACATGATTATATAATTCAGGGTGAATAAATGCCAACAAGTACAAGCCTAGAAAAATGGATCAGCATGGTGCAAAACAGGAGACAGGAGGTGACCTCTTCAATTGACTGAGTTACCAAAGGAGACTCAGGGGAAAAGAAATCTAAGACATATTTGTATTGATAAAATACAAGTATTTAATATAGAAACAAACTCCAGAACTAAGTTTAAATTTGTTATAGACAAATAGTCAAGTAATTCATATGCATGCCTGTTACAACTAAGAACACATGTATCCCTAGAAGCAAATAGCAGATATTATTGGATCTTGCTCTAGGTGATGCTGAAGCATACTGATCACAGCATGAGCAATTTCTAATAGAATAAGACTGAATGCACGTATTTTTAAAAAGATTTATTTATTTATTTTAAAGAGAGAGAGTGTGGAGTGGGGCAGAGGGAGAGAACCTCAAGCAGACTCCCCACTGAGCACAGAGCCTGACCCGGTGCTCAACCTCAGGACCCCAAGATCATGACCTGAGCCGAAATCGAGTCGGATGCTTAACAGACTGAGCCTCCCAGGCACCCCTGAATGCAAATATTTTTTAACAAGCACAAAATATGTAAGCAATCGACCTGGATTTTCCATCCTAGTAGAATCTGTCATATCCATAGGAGATAGTTATAAATCAGGACACGAATAGAAAATGACTTCTGTTACATTAAACTGTAAGTGAAAAGTTTCCAAACAAAATGCTATGCTGTGACATTTTATATTAAATATTATCTTTGTTATTCAGAATTTAGTTCATATGGAAGGTTTACTCATAACATGCAATTGGTAATAGAAAAAATAGATCAAAGGCATAAATAAAAAATTAAAAGGCATAAATTTCAATGTTAGACGTAGTGCTAAAATGCTACACAACAGTGTGTATAAATATGAATAGAGATAGAAAATATATATGGAAGGTTTAAATAAAATTAGCAGGTATACTAGCGGAGGAAAAAGAAAGCTGAAATTATTTTGAAGGAGAGAATTTATGTTTACTTCTGTCGTTCCACTTTTGCTTTCCTTTTTTCTTTCTGGGGACATTTCAGACAAATAAAAGGGTTAGAATGAAGATTGAGCAAGTTGACATTTGTTTTAGCTGAAGCAGAGTTCAAGGCACAGAGAGGGAGTTAACCAGGGGGTATCTCAATATGAACCTTGCCATTAACTTAAATGAAGTCCAGAACCTTTATCATACTCACAATTCACTTTCATATGGGATATGTTTAGTTGTCTCTCCCAGAGAAATTATATTGCACCATACAAGATTAATATAGCTTGGGCCCTGGTGGCCATTATGTTGCCACAGGTTTATGGTTTTTCTACGGTATTTTGATTTATGTTACGCTTCCTTTTAATAGAGGTTCATTATTTGTACATTAAGTTTGTAACTTACTCCATCATATGCGGACTTCTATTAATCAGGGAGCCTGTATAGTTCAGCCTACATTACTGTCCTTTTTGACAGTATTGCTCAAACAGAGCTATTTGTTAAATGTGCACACCTTCCGGGGCTTAAGATTCACTTCAGCAGCTGAAGAAACTTTTGCATTCTAATGCGAAATGATTCTTGTGTGTCATTTCATATATCATTTAATCTAGGTGATTGACTCTTCAGTTTAACTAAACACTATTTGTTTTGATTTTATAGGTCTTTGCTTAAAAAAAAAAAGCAAAATCCAAAACTATGCTGTATCCTGGTCTTACTGTATCTCTTCTTGATAAAGTAGTGAGGAGACAAAAACCAGAGCACTCTCTAGGCCTTGACCTTTGGTTCATAGTGCTGTCTTTCACATAGATATTGTTTTTATCTGTAGGAGAGAGAGAGAGAGAAACAAAGACGTGTGATTTTTATCTGAGAAAGACAGACTTAAGACCAGATTCAATATTTATGAGCACTTTAAGTTCTGAAATTCCATACACTTCTAATGCATTGCAGGTTTATGGAAACTACATTTCTATGTAACATTATATTTTGTTCCAGAACTCCACATTTCAAAAAGATCAATTCTGATGAGGTTTATTTGCTATGGAATATTAAAGTGAAATTTTGGTGAAATAATACCAGTAAGCAAACTCTGTTTAGAGGCTTGAGATTTAGGGACACTTTATTTGAAGTTTGAATTTACATAGCCAATTCAGGGAATAAAATGCTTTATGTCAACACGTAAAGAGTAAAATGATAATAAGATGTCTTGGTTCAAGATATGTATTAACAATGCATAGATACATAAACCTGAGTCCTTATGCTAGACTAGGTATGTAGAGGTTTCCAGAGGCTGGACAGGCAAATACCAATTAAAGCAAGAGCATTTAGTGTAATCACAGCAATGAGGAATTTGAAAGTTGCCTTTTCTTTTGCCTTATTAAATTTATAGTTTTCTAATTAAAGTACTTAAAGTTTAGCATAGGTATGGTATTCAAAAGTCTTGTTTCTATTTTGTTCACATTTGAAAAACAGATTTTGTATTATTTGGATACCTTTTTTTATTTTATTTTTTATTATTATTTTTTTATTTTTTTAAAGATTTTATTTATTTATTTGACGGAGAGAGACACAGCGAGAGAGGGAACACAAGCAGGGGAGAGTGGGAGAGGGAGAAGTAGACTCCCCGCTGAGCAGGGAGCCCGATGCAGGGTTCGATCCCAGGACCCTGGGATCATGACCTGAGCCGAAGGCAGACGCTTAACGACTGAGCCACCCAGGCGCCCCTCAAGTCAGTGTTTTACTTGGTAAACATGTCTGAGACCATGCATCCCTAGCTGGATACCTTTTTTAAAGGTGAAAAATGTATCTAGTTAAAAAGTCATTACCACACAATTATTTGTTTATATACAAATATATTTTTATAATTATATTTATTAATAACAGTCCTTCCTCCATTTGCACATTAACTGGATTTAGAAAAAGCATATATTTTAATGTTTTATTTCATAACAAGAAAAACTTGCAGCAACTACAAAATACAAAAGAGGGGAGTCAAAGAGAGACAGAGACACAGAGGAAGAGAGAGAATCAGAGAAGGCAAGGGTTAGCAGTATACAAATCGGATAAACAGGGCTCCCCTGTGAATAAATGGTAAAGACATATGCTGTACAGAGATACGGAGTTCTTAGAATCACTTTGGGGATACAGCTGAACTGAGATGTCCGCATGAAGTCTGGCTCCTTAAGGAGGTTCTAAAGTTAGTGATTAATGCTGTGTTATAAACTACCACACACTTAAGGGCTTAAAAAAAAAAAAAAAACAAACAAACAAACAAAAAAAAACCTCACACATTTATTGCCTCACAGTTTCTGTAGAACAACAGTCCAGGTGCAGTTCAATTTGGTTCTGTGCTCCAGAGTCTCCCCAAGGTGCAGTACAGTGGTCGGCTGGAACCGCAGATTCCTCAGAGGCTAGACGAGCCAAGAGCTATATCCATGCTCCCTCAGGTTGTCGGCAGTATTCATTTCCTTGTGGCTGGGGGAGGGAGGCTTCATTTTCTCCCACCCATGATTCCTTGCAATGTAGGCTTCCCCATCATGGTGTACTTCATGGGAGTTTACTTCCTCGAAGCCAGCGACCTAGAGAGGGTCTCTGACCTCAGGAAGGGCTCAGTTCCTTTGATTAATTCAGGCCCACAGAGGATAATAGCCCTTTTAATTAACTCAAAAATCAATGGGTTTTGGACCTTCATTACATCTGCAAATGCCCTTCACTTTTTAAAGCGGGGTATTTCATAATTATAAAATGCTTATTTCCTCATGAAGATATGTTTCCTAATTATGTATATGCTTGATAATAGGTCTTTTAATATGCAAATCTAAATCTTATAGAAATTAAAAGAGGAACAGTGATAGATTTCTGAGCACTGAACCTAACAAAAGCCTGGTTACAAAGTAACTGGTACTCTAACACATGCTGGTGAGAATGCAAAATAATACAACCACCTTGAAAAGCAACATAGTTGCGTCCTATGTAAGTAAAGATTTTACCAAGCACTCCCACTCCCAGCTATCAAGCCAAGAGAGATGACAATCTATGTCCACACAGATATTTTTATGTGAAATGTTCATAGCAACATTATTCATGATAACCCCAAACTGGCAGTAATGAAATGACCTTTAACTGGAATATGGATAACAAATCATGACAATACTATCTAATGGAATATGAGTAAACAATAAAAAGCAGCAAATTACTTATATATACATCAATACAGATTAATGCAATATCTTCATACTAAGTTAAAGAAGCTAGCTACAAAACAAAACCCTGCATCTGTATGATTCCATTTATAGGACATTTTGCAGAAGTCAAAACTATAAAGATAAGAATTACATAGTGGTTGCCACTGGCTAGACATGGAGGGAGGTGTGTAGATTGACTGCAAAGAGATCAGGAGAATGTTTTGTACTATTGGAATGTTTGGGGATGATGATCCATTGTTTCAACTGTGGTTATGGTTACAAGACTATGTACATGTATTGGAATTCACTTAAAACAAGTTCATTGTACTCTGTGCAAATTATATGCCAATAAGTCTGGTATAAAACAAATTAGATACTTTTGGAAGGCTAATTTTTTTTTCACTTCATTTCTCTGGGCCATGATTTTTGACATGTGCTTATAGCAGTCCTTGCTTTAAGCATCCCTGACATGTTAACCTGTGAGATATAAGAAAAATTGCAGATAATCCTTTGTCTTTATAAATATCACTGTATAATTCATATGTAGGAAACTTTATGCATTCAATATTTTTAAATATGATTCTTACTATGGAATTATAGTTGGTTCCAATCTTTTTAATATGAGACATTTCTGTTTTAAGTTATATATATATATATATATATATATATATATATATATATATATTTTAAGATTTTATTTATTTATTTGACAGAGAGACACAGCCAGAGAGGGAACACAAGCAGGGGGAGTGGGAGAGGAAGAAGCAGGCTTCCCGCTGAGCCGTGAGCCCGATGTGGGGCTCGATCCCAGGACCCTGGGATCATGACCTGAGCCGAAGGCAGATGCTTAACGACTGAGCCACCCAGGTGCCCTGTTTTAAGTTATATTAAAGGTAGAGCACTAAATAAAGAGAAATAGTGTTTCTAACATTGCTACAAGTACATTAACATTTTCACAAGCTAACTGAAACATATTGCTTGATATTTGGTTATACTATCTCAAAGCAATCATCATATTCACCTTTTCTGTTTTATAGATGGAGAAAGGGATATTAAGTCATTTGCACTAGAGCTTAGTATATCTTTGAGACTGAAAAATTTGTATAAAAACTCAGTTTACATGTTTACACGATAAGGGCTTGCTCTACAAATTTCAGTTCATGTAATGTCTCTATGCCTCAGTTTCTTCATCCATTTTCCAAGTGCTTTGCTCATATTATAACCCTACTCAAAACTTGTCATTTCTAGCCATATAAGGCTAAACCCCTTAGCTCACAATTTGGAGAAGTATACAGTTAGACATCAATCTCATTCTGAACCTGTCAGTTCCTCCAGTGCCTACTTTAGTAGATCAACTATGTGCCAAACTCATGCTAGAATTTCTTACACATTTCTCATTCAGCCCTACAAGGTATATATCATAATTTCATTTTAAGGATAAGGAAACGGACTCAATGAGTTGACTTGTTCCAATATCACATAACAAGAGTGTTGCATGGAATAGAGAAATGGCAAAGCAAGTAATAGTACGTAAGACTTTGAGAGCTCAATATATAGAGGAAACTGCTCGATTCAGATCATATTTTCAAATACTTCCTAGTGGAGGACATAGACTTTTAAACAAACACACTGAAATCATAGTTACTCTGATGCACAAGACATAGTGGTAATATAAATGCTTGAGTATTTAATTCTAATTGAGGGTTATGGTTAGGAAATGTGTCATAGTAGTGGATTTGCTTGCACTAGTCTTGAAGGATGAATAGGCTTTAATGGGCGCAGAACTGGGCATGCGTGAACTCAATAAAAGAAACCACAAAATTTTATAAGTTACATGGTAAATTTCTGGCATGTTTAGCACCCTGGCTCTAAGAGCAGAGGATAGAATATAGAGGGTTGGTAGTGATGTAGAAGCAGAAATAAAAAACTCTGAAGGTAGTGGACTAGGTATAGTCAAAGCAAATTGAGAGAAAATGATTACAAGTTTCGACCAATAGAGTCAGTGATTAAAATGGTGGCTAGAACAGAAAATGATGTTGCCTTGATTAAGTGCTCTGTGAAAAAAAAAAAAAAAAAAAAAAAAAGTGCTCTGTGAAAACATATGCTGGAAAGAATGAGGAAGAAAAATAGTTGTCAGTGTGGATCTACACTCTTATAAATTTTGGAGGGATACAGTTCAGTCCATAAATTGAAGCCTTAACCTCCAATGTGACTGTATTTGGAGATAGGGCCTTTAAGGAGGTAATTAAGGTTAAATGAAGTCATGGGATAGGGCCCAAATCCAGTAGGACTCGTGCCCTCATAAGAAGAGGAATAGATATCAGGAGTGCATGCACACAGAGGAAAGGCCACGTGAGGACACAGAAGGGGAGAGAGGTCTTACCAGAAACAAGCCCTGCCGACACCTTGGTCTTAGATTTCCAGCCTCCAGAGGAGGGAGAAAATAAACTTCTGTTGTTTAAACCAGTCTGCGGTATTCTGTATCGGCAGCCCTAGCTGACACACATATTGTGATCATTATTATTTTTTTATTTCTTTATACATCCTGTAATTCTCTTTATATAATTTTTAAGATGCACCAATCCTCCTCAAGCCTCCATATGTCTTTTACAACTCTGTACATTTCATAGGCATCCTAGTTAGGAAGAGGGTAAGAGGAAAGGCTAGAGAGAATGGCAAAGGGCAAATTCCAGCTGGGTATTTCCCTGCTTTAATGAAGACAAAGTAAACCTCTTAGAACTCCACTTTTGTCTTACTAAGCTGAACTCCGTCTCGTAACCCAAGCTGAAAGAGTCTGAACTTCCACCTGAGTTTCATGAAGGCAGAGATTTCGACTCATTTACTAATGTGTCCTGATGTCTACGACAGTGTCTGGCAAGGAGTAGGCATGCAATAAAGAAATATATGTAGATAAATGGATAAATGAAGCATCTTGCCTCCTGGAACAAAAAGAAAAAAAAGGCTCCTGATCGGCAAGGACAAGGAAGAATGAAACTTGTATATATCATTAGCAATAGGCCACATACATTTCCTTTCTTCTCTTTCATTTTAAACAGTGTTATATATAACATTTCGGATCATCATGTATGCCTAGGTATTTGTGGTAGAAGGTAATGAAAAGCCAGCCTGCTTCTAATCTCTCGCTCATTTTATGGAAGATAAAATCAAGGTCTACAGAAATGATGTGTTCACAGAAACACAACTAGCTAATGACAGTCCTGGGAGAGGGCTCACACTGGAGTGTGCAGACCCCATATCATTCTGTGAAGAATGGGAAAAATGTGTATATCACTCTGATCCAAATAGCAGTATACCTCTCATTTCTTCTCGTCTACTTAACTGGAAAATTGAATTTCCTTATCTTTAGCTTGCCAAGTGTCCTTGATTCCCTCCCTAGCTTCCCTGTTCATTGGTGTGTTATAGTCAGGGAAGAATCATGCTTCACATTTGCAACCATCGTGGGCTATATGATCTAGATCTTTTTGTTGTTGTTGTTGTTGTTTTGGGGCTTTGTGTGTGTGTGTGTGTGTGTGTTTATTTTGGCTTTGGGTTTTGTTGTTGTTGTTGTTGTTTATTTTTTTGCTTATAGCTCTTGCTATTTCAGTTTTTAGGTGTCAGCAATATTAAGGACCTGAGAGATTGCTGAGAATTATTTGCTGATTTTGACTTGGACTTCTGAGCCCTAGTATTTTGTAAATATCTGAATAGAAATGTGAATTCTATACATTATCCTATGGGAAATTCACTAACTAGATATATGATACTGTTCATTTCCTCTGTTATTACTTATGTAAAGCCTAGTGGAAAGATCTGTTGGGTGATAACTGGAAGGCAGTTTCTAATTACACTTTAGATTGTAGCAAAAGCTTCAGTTACAATTAGTAGAAAACATATTTTGTTTTGAAAAATATTGAACAACTGAATAGAACTTCCTATACTTAGGTGATGAACAAACATAATGTGAACTTATGCAGTCATTTTATTTCACAACTGTCAGTTTAGATGAGTATGTAAATGGGTTTTTAGACCCTCCCTCCAAAAGGAGACAAATTATCTTAATATGATACTTTTGAGATATTCAGTAGCTTCTTTAGTGAGGCAGGAAAAAGTTAAGTAGACTTTCCAGCCTGTTTTCCTTGCTAGATCTGCCATTTTTTCATACAAATTTGGGTGAACAAGATTTATCTGATGTATTGGCCCTACTCCCCCGACATTCCACTGTGTACAATATCATCAATGAGTCCAGTGTTTAATATTAAGTAGGATACAGTATTAAAGAGCCATTCAGTATTATTCCAACAGGTTTTCATAATCTGAGAATTTGATATGCTGTAGGGAAGCAAAGATAGGGCTTATGCTATCTTTCTAATCACTTCAAGTGGCTGCCAAACCCCAATCTAATATGGCATTTTCCCTGTAAATAGTGTTCATTAAGGTAAGTGAAGGGCTTTCAGAGCATTTCCCATAGAACTACATTTATATGTAGCCATCATAGAGAAGACACCACATATGCAGCCCTCTATTATGAATAGCAAAGGAAAGAAGAAACATAGAGAAGCAAAGCAAAGATTTTATATATATATATACATATATATAATGTAATATATGTATTATTATGTTTGCACGTATACACACATATGTACACATGCATAGATATGATTAATTTTCCTTTGTATTTCCTAGAAAGTAATGTTATCCACGGGTTCAGAGATTATAGCACCTGGCACTGGTGTAGGGGGAATTCAACTTCAGTAAGGTGGGAATGAATAAGTATTATTATGCCAGGAATTGGGACCTGGACTCTTGATTTAATAAGGAAATTTAGCCTTTACAAAAGTGGAAAATGAATATAAAGGAGGAACTATGTACCCTTCCTTTGGGGAATATGAAATCGTGTTCTCTTTTATGTTTCTTTCAAAGAGAAGTTCAAGGAAAAATCTCATTGGAGGGGTTAGTGAATTTAGTATTCTTCATCATAGTTCATAATTATAATAGAACACATAGTCCATGTCTATTCTTAATTCCAAAAGCCTGATGCCAGTAAGTGTTTATGTCTCCTATTATTAACCTTACTTCACAGGTATAACCTGTAATCTCCCCATGACCAACCTTCTCAAGTAGTATATACCCCACATTGGCTCAGAGTTTCTGTCTTAAAGCAAAACTTGAATATTGCTTCAAAACTTTACAGAGGTTAAATGTTGGAGAAGTCTTGAGATTATGATGTTTATATATCTAAGCAATGTGAGCATTTTATTTATTTATTTTTTTAAGATTTTATTTATTTATTTGAGAGAGAGAGAATGAGAGAGAGCACATGAGAGTGGGGGGGGGGTCAGAGGGAGAAGCAGACTCCCCACCGAGCAGGGAGCCCGATGTGGGACTCGATCCCAGGACTCCAGGATCATGACCTGAGCCGAAGGCAGTCGCTTAACCAACTGAGCCACCCAGGCGCCCCTGCAATGTGAGCATTTTAAATTCATGTCTTAAATGCTTTGAGCTACAAATCTTGAAACCCTGTGTGTGTGCATGCACCTGCGTGCCTCCGTGTGTGTGTGTGTGTGTGTGTGTGTGTGTGAGCGAAGTGGTGCTGAGCACTCAAGTGAGTATGGATGTTAAGTCAAACAGTGCCGAAACTAAAAGCCAAAAGATTGATTGATTGATTGATTGATTGATTGATTGATTGATTGAAAGCTCCAAAATAGGGGGCGTCTGGGTGGCTCAGTTGGTTTAGTGTGTACCTTCTGGTCAGGTTGTGATTTCTCAGTCCTGGGATGGAGCCCCTCATCCAGCTCCGTGCTCAGCGGGGAGCCTGCGTCTTCCTTTCCCCTGCCCCTGTTCATTCTCTCTCTTTCTCTCTCTCTCAAATAAATAAATAAAATAAAATAAAAAAAGAAAGCTCCAAAATAAAGCATACAGCAGACACCTAACAGCATTAAAATAAATATGATCAGGAATCTATGCGAATATGCATCACTAAGAAAAAACTAAGCTTCTATTTTTATTGTAATATCAATAACATTGTCATTATGTTTATTAAAATCTGTGTGTCATTTTATGTATAGGTTTGTTCATAAACAATAGAAAAAACCTAGAATATAACAGGATGTGATTTACCAGTCTTAAAAAAGCAATAGCATTCCTCCATGTTTACTGAAAAATAGTCCTAAATCTCAAAACTTGTAAGGATACATATTCATAGATGTATATGTTCAGGAAGAAGCATTATTGTTTTAAGGTATGTAAATTTTATTAGATGATATTTTTGAATGATGGCTCTCAGAAGAATTATTTTGTTTTAAAATTATATCAGAGAAATTTCAAAACACACACTTTTTCTTAAGAGCACAAGAAAGTAAGTTCTATTAAAATTCCTTTTGCATTTCCACATGAATATAAAAACATAATAGCAATAAACTTCACATTTTAGAAGTTAGTGACATATAGGCTTGCAGAGCCGAAGAGACCAATTAAACAGATTTCACTCTCATTTCCCCTGTTTCTGTCAGCTCTATTTCCAAGAAGTGACAGAGAAATTTTAAACTGTTAACATCTTATAGATTGCCAGGAAAGACCATTTTCTGTAACTTTGCGCCACATGCTCATAATATCTAAGAGAGAGGAGAAGCATAGGTACGGGAAGGGCTAAAGTGGCTGATTCTTTTGCTAAGGGTTGTTGTAACCAAGTACCAAACACTGGGTGACTTAAACAACACACATTATTTCCTCATGATTCTGGAAGCCGGAAGTCCACGATCAAGTTGTCAGCAGAATTGTTTGTTCCTGAGGCCTTTGACCTTGGCTTGTAGGTGGCCATCTTTTCTCTCTGTCTTCACTTGGTCTTCCCTCTATGTAGGTCTGTATCCAGTTATACTGGAATAGGACCCATCCTAATAATCTCATTGAGTCTTCATTACCTCTTTAGAGACCAGATCTCCAAGTCAAGTCACATTCTGACATACTGGAAGTTAGAGCTTCAACATATGAATTTGTAGGGGGACACATTTCAACCTTTTTGGGAAGAGCTCTCAGGTGCGATTTGGACAACAAAGCTCACAGAACAGAAAGGCTTAAATGGATTTATCAGAGTTCTGTGGTTGTAAACAATCCCTGTGCCTTCAAACATCTTTAAGGAAAGTGCACAAAAACACAAAATGCTTGGTGGGACTAGATTTCTTATTGGAGATTCAAATCATTTTATATTTTGGTTGATATGATGTTTAAAATGAGCCAGCTTCTGAGTTTGTGGGAATCATTGACATAGGGTTTAAAACATAATTTTGGTAAAGAAATTGTGAGTTTCATCGTTTACTGACATCATGTTAGGAAGTCTGCCATTGTACTTTTGTTATCGTTGTTATTTATTCTTTCTCTCTTTATTTACATTTTCATCCTAACAATTTCAACCCTAAAAAATGGCTGTCAGTTCTTTATACCTTCTCTCTCAATATTAAAATAATGAAGTTAGTAGTAATTTTATCCTTAAAACTATATTGTTATTTAAAATATTAAATATACTTTCACAATGTTTTAATCAGGACAACATGCATGCATTTAAGTATCTTGTAGTAGGGCTTATTATATAGCAGGTGGTATGCAGATATAGAAAAGTTATATTTCCACATTCATAAGGAGGGCGAAAACAAACTTACTATTTATCACCCATATTTTAATGATCAAATATTGGCTAATATGACCACACATGATGCATAGTTTGACAGGATAACTGAGTTATAAAGTTACATAAAGTGAAATAAATTCCTGAGGAACTTCACTTGCTAACACAAATATTATCATTCACTCATGAGTAATCTGGAGACATTCACATTCACTATATTGATATGTAGGAAGTAAAAAGAATTGCTGGCCTTAGCAGATAACACTAGGGTCATGTTGATGTCCTTCTGATAACTTGCATTCACTGAATTATGGCCCATTATTCATTTAATCCTTATTTCATATAGCATTATATTATAATTTTAATGACTTGAGAAAAGCATATATTTTAGTATATTATATGTAATTAAAAATGAGGATAGTAATATTTTATTACTAAGATTGCTACAAAAATCTCAGTAAGTTTTTAACCAGTTATGCCATAGGCTAATTTGACTTCTGTATAAACGACTGCTGTCTGCACAGTGGGGTGATGATGAAAAGTTTGAGGGGATGGAAATGATAAGAGAACATTTTCTACTCATTAAACTGCATGTTGTAGAACTGTTTTCCGTGATTCTCTTATATTAACTGCTGAAGGATGAAAGATTGTAAAATTTTACCAGATGAGTTATAAATTTTGCACTTGTTCATTTTAAATGGACATCAGAATATAAGATATTTTATCTTGTGTAGCCTAAAAATGCTAACTTTACCTCATCTTTGGCAATGAAATTCAGAAGGGAAGTGAATGCTTATCCTAAGAATTACTGTTAAATCTGAAATGGCTGAAATTTAATAAAGAAGCAATGAGACTATTTTGTGGATTGTTTATAAAAGAGAAATCCATGTCATATTTAAAGAAGAATACTGAATTCTCATCCCTTTACTGTTTTAAAAAGGGATTTAAATAGAGCAAACACAATAATTAAAGCACTCAAATTAACTAGAATGACACTAGATTTATGACTACATTCACAGCAGTACAACTCTTGAGTTTCATCCATAGATTGTAAATGTAATAGTATGATTAGAAACTTGGCTGAGGTGTATTTAATTTCACTCTTACACTAATTTATACTATTAGATATACACATAGCAGAAAATATCTATTTTTTAAAAGCAGTATATACCTAAGGTAATTAGAAGTTTTAAAAATTGTTATTGGTATTCCTGCCCCCCAAGGAATTGAAGAACAATTATATACAGAAACATTGTTAGAATAGGTTGAACTTGAAGCAATAATATCTGGACTGATTTATTCTTCTGACTTGAACAACTAGAAGACCAGGCAAAATATGTAAAACTAAGATTTTTCCATAAACTAAGATTTATGTCGGACAATAAGCAGTGTAGAGTACAGGAATCCCTGAAAAAGTTTACAGGCCTCAGCTAATGGAGGGAAACACAGATACCAGAATTCTTGCTGAGTTGCAAAGACAGGGATCCTGTAAAAGGTAATCTACTGTTTAAAGCAAAATTAACAACATATTATGGAGATTAAAAGTATGTAGAATTAGATCATAGGTTAAAGTGGAACAAGGATGGGACACCTGGGTGGCTCAGTCCATTAAGTGTCTGCCTTTTGCTCAGATCATGATCTCAGAGTCCTGGAATCGAGTCCAGAGTTGGGCTCCCTGCTCAGCGTGAGTCCGCTTCTCCCTCTCCTTCTGCCCCTCCCCCCCACTCATGCTCTCTCTCGCTATCTCTGTCTGTCTGTCTCTCTCTCAAATAAATAAATAAAATATTTTTAAAAACTTATTAAAAAAAGTGGAACAAGGATAAGACAAGTGGGGAGATGTTGTAAAGTTTAAAATATACGTGAAATGGTAAAATAATAATTGAAAGTGGAGAAGGAGAACTTAAAGATGTATATGGTAAATATTAGAGCAACCCCTTAAGACACTTCGGTGGTATTGCCAGCTTAGCCAAAACAGAGTTAAGTTGGAATCATAAATAGTACTAAAATTTATCTAAAAAACAGCAGTACTAGAGGAAAGATGGCAGAACAAAGAGATGGACAAATATAAATCAGACAAAGTTAGTAGATTTATACCTGAATAAATCACATTAAAGATAAATCATCTAAATCTGCATCATCCTGTTTATAGCCAGAAGCCATACGTAGCCACTGTACTTGAATATTGCAAGATGTGCTGTTAAGTATAAAATCTCCCTTGAGTTTTGAAGATTTACTACTGAAAACAGAATGAGAATTACCTTGTTAGTAATGCATTTAATATTGATTACATGCTGAAATGATAGTGTTGGGTTGAAACAAATATATTATCAAATTAATTTCACCTATTTTTACTTTTTAAAAATATGACACTAGAAAATTTTAAAATTACATATGGAGCTTATATTAAATTCCTGTTGGACAAAGCTAGGCTAGACATTCAAATCAAAAGGCATCATATATATTAGACTTGTACACTGAAGACTCTAAACATTATTGAAAGAAATTAAAGATATAATTAACAGAAAGAGATGTCATGCTAATGGGTCAGAAGACTCAATATAGCTAAACTCACAAATCTCCCCAGTTGGATCTATAGATACAAGGCAATTCCTATGAATATCCCAGCAGATCATTTTGTAGAATTTGACAAACTCATTCTACAGTATGTATAAAAATGCAAAAGACCAAAGCAGTTTTAAAAAATAATTTTGAAAAAAAAATTTGGATTACTATCTTTTACTGATTTCAAGTTCTAATAGAACTTTATACATTACATTTAGGGGTGCCTGGGTGGTTCAGTTGGTTAAGTGTCTGCCTTTGGCTCAGGTCATAATCTCAGGGTCCTGGGATCAAGCCCCACATCAGAGTCCCTGCTCAGAGGAGAGTCTGCTTCTCCTTCTCCCTCTACCCCTTCCCCCTTCCCCCTGCTTGTGCACTCTCTTTCCCAAGTAAATAAATAAAATCTAAAAAAAAACAAAAAACTATTTGTGAAACCTGAAGAAATAATGAAGGGTAAAACAGAATTGACATGGTTAAAGAATTAAGTAAACCAAGATAAAAAACAACATTTTCTGATCCTAAATTATTTTAGTTTACAGATATACATTATGAAAGAATTAGTATTTTAAAACTCAGCTGATTTCATTTTATGTTACATAATATGTGCATTGATACTTTATAAAAAAGTGATCATTAAAAGTCACTTAAAGGGCGCCTGGGTGGCTCAGTCGGTTAAGCGACTGCCTTCGGCTCAGGTCATGATCCCAGAGTCCCTGGATTGAGTCCCACATTGGGCTCCCTGCTCAGCGGGGAGTCTGCTTCTCCCTCTAACCCCACCCCCTCTTGCACTCTCTCTCTCACTCTCTCAAATAAATAAATAAATAAAAATCTTTAAAAAAATAAATAAATAAAAGTCACTTAAAATTCACCTAAAATGTTACTCTTTCCCAATTAATTTCCTACTACAGAGAAGTATGTCATTGACATAGGAACTCTTATACTACATGGATATCTCTATTAAGGAGAAAATGTATTCTGTCTGAACATCCCTTTGTTACAAATTCATTATTTGAGAATAACAGAGAAAGGGAATTATAGGCCATAACACTCAGAAGAGGTCTGTATTTCTACAGCAGATATTTGCAGGTAACAGTAATTTTAATAATTTGGAAAACTCATTAATTTTATAATGTGAAATATATACTTGTAAAGCTAATCTCATTCTCAGTTTAAACAGAACTAGTAGCAGAAATGCAATAAATAAAAAGGGGCACCGGGTGCCTGGGTGGCTCAGTTGGTTAAGCGACTGCCTTCGGCTCAGGTCATGATCCTGGAGTCCCGGGATCGAGTCCCACGTCGGGCTCCCTGTACATCAGGGAGTCTGCCTCTCTCTCTGACCCTCCCCCCTCTCATGCTCTCTCTCTCTATCTCATTCTCTCTCTCAAATAAATAAATAAAATCTTTAAAAACAACAACAACAACAACAAAAGGGGCACCTAATTTGTTGGAAAGCACACACACCACACACATTCTCTCTCTGTCTCTCTGTCTCTCTCTCTCTCACACACACAGGCACACACTCTTCTGGGACCCCAAAAAACTGCTTTTCTGCATACTTTCTTATTCTCTGAAATTCAAGATCACTGAAAATCTGTTGCATGAATTTCCAGATAATATCTATTAACTATCACAGAAATCCCCAGAAGTTGTACAAGTACATTTAGAATATTAAGAGAATTTAACATACTTGGATTCATGAGCTTGTTTTTGAACCCATCTAGGGTTCAAAAAAATCCTACTGCATCATGAAAGCCATATGAATGGCTTTGTTCTAGATCTCATTTTCTTCTTATTCTGGAACAACCTCTTGAATAAACAAGGCTTTCGTTTTCAATTTTATGTTGGTGAATCACAAAGTTTTAATTCCAGCCCATGTCTCTTCTCTGACTTCTGATGTCGGTTTAAATTGCCATACCCTTAGGGAACTTTCTTGACAGACTGGATTAAAACCTTTATATTCTCCAGAACTCTAGACATATTCATTCTTGGTCTTATCACATTTGAAATGATATATTCATTTTTTGTGAAAGTTTGATTTATGGTGTCTACAATTCTCTAAGCCAAGTGAAGACAAAGCTGGTGTGTGTGTGTGTGTGTGTGTGTGTTTTCCATCCAAATTTGTTGGTCAATGCTAGCACATTGCTGAGATAGAGTAAGTGAGCACTTAGAATTCCTTTTACTATGAATGAATGAAGGCCTTCTTTTATGAAATAGTCCATAAGAAACATTATGTCTCCAAAAAAAGTATCAGAGATATCTTGTTAAAGGGAAAGTTAACAAAGGCCAAGTTGCCTTCATACTTTACCAGCAGACCTCGTTCTATTAAGCATACAACTACAGAAAAGTCCCATTTTTCACTTATGTATAATAATGTCCTATGAAATGTCACTTTGAAGATCCTCTCATCAAGAATTGAAGTCTGTTTCCTCATCCTTTGAGTACAAACTTGCATTGGGTTTCCTCTGGCCAATAGACAGACGCAGAAGTGATAGGATGCTAGTTGTAAGCCCTGGCTGCTAAGACCCTGCATGCTCTATGTGACCAGAACCCCAAAACCAGGCAGTTGACAAGCTAAGCTAGCCTGCTTCAGGCTAAGTGATCTTGTGGAAGAGCACTGAGTCTTCTCAGCTATAGTGTTCCTAGACAGTCAGCCCCAAGTTGATCTGACAGCTGACCGCTGACCCATAAATCCAGTCAAAATCAGTCCTACTCACTGATCAGCACAATTTCCAGGCTACACTAAGTTTGTCAGAGTTAATAAAGGGTTATTGCTTTATGTTCCGGGGATTTGCAAAACAATACCAAGAATGACAACACCAAGAGTGATAATTATAAAGAAATATATCTTGAACAAATACAAGTAAACCTAAATCTAATTAGTCTATATTATATTCTAGTTTCAAAGTGGTATCTCATTAGAATAAACACCAATTCAAATGCCAAAATAATTAAAGTGAGAAAATGTTTAATATATGTTTTTGAGCAATGTAAGGGGAGGTTAGTACATTATTAATATTTAGTAGAGCATTATAAATATGAAAATTAGTAAAATTAATTTTTTCTCAACACTGTTCACTTCTCCCTTTGCCCACATTTTGCTTCTTATGTATCGACAATCTCTTTTCAAAAAACTGTCAAAACTGCTTAAAATTTTTGACCAAAAAATATATACCATTGCCAATAAGCTACCCTTGAATAGAAAACAACTCCATTTCTTTGGTTTTATGTCCTCAAGGAAGCTTCAGAAAAACCATACCATATCTTTTTGAAATGTGTACTTAAATATTTCCTCCTTTTATATAAAGACAAGGAAATGGAGACATGGATTATTTTATATTGAGACTGTTGGTGAGTTTTAATCTTACTACTGATATTACTGGTTGCTTTTAGATTAAACAAATGAGACTTGTGAAATCTTACAAAACAATAAGAGTTTTCTTATTATCCTTTGCCAAAATAATTTCCTGGAACTTTTTTTAACACACATTTATTTTTGAACAGTTCTATTTAAGGTATAATTTTGTGTGACCATAACTGCACACAATTGTGGAATATGTCAGAGTTGACCTTAAATGACACTGGGGAGTTGTTATTAACTTTTTCAGTGGCTAAAGAATTTAACCTAATAAATCCTTAATGCTGAATGCAAAGATCTGGAGAATGATTGTCAGAGTAAACACACACACACACACACACACACACAAAGTCAGCTTCAATTCATCAACTAGATAAAGAATACAGTCTATTCAATTTTATAGGTTGTCTTGGTTCATAAACACTGAGATACAATCAGGAATCATTTCCAAAAAAAAAAAAAATCATTCAATTTTATGAACTGCTGTGCTTACAAACAGTTCATGAACTTCAGGAATACACTTTTATGTTCAAAAGCATGGCTTTTTGCAAAGCATATTGGTGAAAAAAAAAACAGGCATTAAAAAAGGAGAGATGAGGGGAGCCTGGGTGACTCAGTGGGTTAAGCATCTGTCTTCAGCTCAGGTAATGAATCCGGGGTCCTGAGATGGAGCCCCACGTCAGCTCCCTGCTCGGTGGGGAGCCTGCTTCTCGCTCTCCCACTGCAGCTCCTCCTGCTTGTGCTCTTTCTCTCTCAAATAAATAAATAAAATTTAAAAAATTAAAAACTAAAAAAAAAAATTAAAAAAGAGAGATGAGAATGCTGGAAAGGACAAGTACCACAGCCATATAAGACCAGCTAGAATATTTCTGAGAAAAATCTCAAACCTAAGAAGGTAAGAAATTTTTCTAACATTTTTGTCTTGTTGAAAATGCCCTGTTGCAATTGTTGGCTCATGTCCATTTACGATTTCAATGACATGTTTTCCTTGTCACAATGGTGAGAGGAAAACAAACTTATCTAAGTATTTGTGACTATTATGTTCAAAATGTCAATAATTTCATTAATAATTTCAGCTATATCGCTCTGAAATATCTTCAATGCTAGATTCTCATTTCTTTACTTAATATATAATGTTCACATGTGTAATTGGGGAAACAAGAATAGCAATAGATTAAATCTATATGTTAGGTAAAAAATCATTTTTTATTTACAAAAATTTATAAATAATAATTTTACAAAGATTTTCTTTGCTAAAATTTTGAACCACTTGTTGGAATACCATTAAAGAACGGGACTGTAAGCTCTGACAAAATCAGCTCTGATGATATAAGTAATAATTATAATAAAAACAGTAATAGCTAAAATATTGTGGCTTACCACATGCCTCTGACTTATAATAAATGTTTTAATCATCATGGCAGTATAAAAAGGTAGGTACTGAATTATCCCCATCTTCAGATAGGGAAATGTAAAAAGAGCTAGGAATCAAGAAACAAACAAAACCCTGTATTAAACATAATAATATTACCCACAGATGAATGTTTTTGTTTCAGGTGTACCAAACTGTTTTTCCCCCTTTAATGACTCTTTAACCTCTCTGATCCTCTGTTTATCAACCGCAAAATGGAAATAGGAAAATAATCCACCACATGGGCTTACTGTGAAAATTGAATGAAGTATAAAATGATCAGCACAATATTTTACCATTCAATAAAATAAAACTTCTTATTAACATTAGTAGTACTGTATAATTTTGGATGTAGGACTTTCTTTTGATCATGGAACTTTAAGAAATATTGAATAATCACAATTTCCATGTTTTCTTAATTTTCAGGAAGCTCAAAGGGAAGATATATTCCAATTTTTGCTGTGTGTTTTTTTTTTTAATGTCCAGGGTTTTTTGTATAAGCATCTGCAACTATCACTTCTCTCACATTTTTGTTATTTATTGTTTATATCTCATTTTTATGATTTCATGGTTTCATTAATCTCATCTTTTATCATAGGGCACCTTCATATTGTCCATGGAAATTAGCCCATATGTTCACTGAGGGTTTTCTTTTGACTGTCAAAATTAAAGACCCAATGGTAATGGGTTCAAAACAAAACAAAACAAACCCAGGAGTTTGTTCTCTTTCTCACTCAAATCAGGAAAAGAGAGAGATTATCCATCCACTCTATCTTCACTGTATCTGTTTCATCACTGGTAGTCTGTGTCTTCTCTCTGGGTTAAATAGTATATAATGGAGTAGCTGACCTTCCATCCTGAAGCTCAAGTGTTGTGAATCCAGCGAGAAGAGGGAGAGGATCAAGGGGCAAAGGGGCATTACTATGAGCTGATTTCCTGGAAATTACCTCAAAGTATTTTTTTCCTATTTTTTCAATAATCCTCTGCAGTAGAAAAGAGGTTTGAAACATGAAATGCTTTTGCTAAATACATTGACACCTCACATAAATTCCTGGTTTTGCTACTAACAACAACAAAAAACAAAAATAAATAGTGGTTAGGCCACTAGATGTTTTGTCAAAGCAAAGAAGAAATGACAGAGGATCCTTGCATAGAAGCAAAATCTTTGCCAGTACAGACAGCTTTTCTGTAGAAAGACTCATGAACCTATTCTCAGGAAAATTCTGTAAAAATTGCAAGAGATATGCTTCTCATGTTATGCCTGCTTTAATTTATTCCTCTGGTGAGTGTAGCAACCTGTGACATGTAGGAACTTAAGAAGTAATATTGTATATCTATGTATCTATGAGTAAAGGTGGCCATGTATTACGGAGATGTTATTTTGAGATTAAGTAGCTAGCTAAAAATTTCATTTTGTATGTTCTGGGGACATATCTTAAATTTTACTTTATGAGTTCTGGATTTATTCAACTAGATAGGACTTTTGCATTATAAATGGGGCTGTATTTTAGAGCATATGCTGATAGTTCAGATGCCCTGTGTCCTTTGGTCCATACATTCTGATTAACTGCTCCTCGAATTGCTGTCCTACATCAAGTTGTGACAGAATAATGTTCTAGCACTTTTAGAGTTCATCTCATTTTAAGTTGTTTTGTCAATCAATGACTTGCTATTCTTAACAGATTTGAAATTTGAAAAATAGTCTCCTTATCAAGGAATTTTTTTATAAATTTCAGTTAAATTATTTGGTTCAGGAGTATTCTCATACAACTTTTGAATAAACATTCTCTGCATAGTCTTTAAACCTTATGACAATAAATCTATCCATTGATCTATCAGCAGGCAATGATGCTTACTTTGTTGTTATAATAAATGTACTAATTATGACTGATCTATTATTTAAGAGCTATTACAGTTGTTACTGGAAGAATAAAGTTACACTTCCTGCCTTCCTAGAAAGAAAACGAATATGAGAATCGCTAAGTATTTTCTCTATCTACCACTCATTTATTCATTTATTCATCTAGTTTGTGACTCTAACATGCTAGGTGATCTTGTATACTGTGGCTATCTAACAGCACATAAGAAAGACAAGTTTCCTGCTCTTTGGGGCTTGTATTCTTGCTGTGGGGAGAATACAGGTATTCTCCAGACTACCTCACAGACTACCAGTGATGAAATATTTCATCAAGTAAGCAAATATTTAGGCAAGATCGTTAGGATTAATGACAAATCCATGAGTAAAGAATACAAAATTAACAGAGTTCTTTATGTTAGAAGTTCAGGAAAAGCCTCATAAGAGGTTTGCATTTGAGGTGATATCTGATGCAAGAGAAGAAATTATGTGTAAAAATTAGGAGAAGTGTCCCAGGCAAAGAAAATAGGAATTCAAGGGCCCTGAGCCTGGAAGGAATTTGACAGGTTCCATGAACAAAAACAAGGCCAGAATGTCTATAGACTCTTCAGTAAATGGGGGGGGGGGGGGGAATGTAAGGTGAGAACAGAATGGTGGCTTGTTAGGACATCTGACTGAGGGAAAAGAAAGTTACTGAAGAATGTTCGCAAGGGGTGGATATGAACTTGGGCCATTTATGGTTAGTAAATTCAAATGTCAGCTCCAACTTTGAATAGTGAAAGGAGCAGTACACAGCTCAGCAGCCAATGGTTGGATAGAGGGCTCAAGGTCATGGATGAATTCCTAGAGTTTGTAACTTGGACTGAGTTCATCCTTTTTGGGTAGGAAGTGGATTCTCCAAAGTCAAATAGACACATAGTTGATTTTAAATGTAGGAAACGCTGTCACAAAGAAGCATGGGTCCAAAAAGGGGGGTGAGGTGAGGAACTGGGAATGGCCTTATGAAGAATACCCCCTCCCATCAAATGTTTATTTTTCTGAATAATTTCCTTTGTACTCTATATTTAAAAATCTTATTTCACATTACTTAAAAAAAATTCCCCCCAATTTTCATTTATTTTTTTCTTAAGATTTTATTTATTTATTCATGAGAGACAGAGAGAGAGAGAGAGGCAGAGGCAGAGAGAGAAGCAGGCTCCCCACGGAGCAGGGAGCCTGATGCGGGACTCAATCCCAGGACCCTGGGATCATGACCTAAGCCGAAGGCAGATGCTTAACTGACTGAGCCACCCAGGCGTTCCTCCCCCAATTTTCATTAAATCAGAAATTCAATAAAGCTTGATCCGTCCTTCTAATAATGGTATAAGATGAAAAGCTGTAAAAAGGAAGTATGGCTTGCCTTCTGTTCATTGACCACCCTCGGGGAAAGAGCAGCATCTTCTTATGTAGTGTACCCAGAGGTTAAAGAGAGGGCCAGTGAAGGTGGTGAGAAGCGGGCACATGAAAGGCCTGCATGGAACTAAGAAGAACCCTTGAGGCTGAGACAGCTTCTAAGTGGACAATTCAAGAAGGACAATAGGTAGAACCTCCCCTTTCCCCAGACTAGTTTGAAAAGAACGGAGCGAGTTCAGGCACCTGGAGTCAACATTACAGCATATACAGTGTCAGTTAGTCTGTGCCCATCATTCCATTCAGCATTTGTTTAAAAAATAGAAATTAAAGGTTAACTTGATACCAGGCAGTGGGACAGGTACTGGGGGTAGAGAGAGAGGTCCAGGATGAAGACCCTGTTCTAATGGAGCTCATGTGCTCCTGGAAAACTAAACTAAACAGGCAACTTTTATGACAATGTATGATGCATACACTGATCAAAGAACATTAGATGAAATTCTCCAGTAAGGGTCTAGAGGAAATCATTTATTTTGGCTGAATTGGGACAAAGAGAACTGCATGAGATGTGTTTTGGTAAATGAGTAGAGAATTAGCAGATGAAAGATAGAAGGAAGGGCATTATAACCATAGAGAACAATGTGTGCAAAGGGACTGGCCCCCTGAGCACATGTCTGGTTAAAGAAATTAAATGAGATTGTCATGGCCGAGATAGATGGTGAGGTGCAGAGAGCTTCAACATGCGTTGATGAAGAAGCTAGGGAGGAATAACTTGTGAATCATCTGGAATTCCAGAGTGAGGCATCCAGACTTGAGTCCAAATGTTATGGACAAAGTGGAAAGATTTTAGCAGAGAGCCAATATCTATTTTAGAAAGAAGAAAGATCATTTTAGAAGTAAGATTTCCTTACTTCTTTGCGATATTTTTAGGGGAGTCATCCATGTCCGGTTATCTATCCCTTTGAAGATTATCTATCCTTTTTGAAGTATCCTTGCTTATTTTTCAACTCCTTCAGACCATTAAGTTTTCCCTGTCTTTTCACTTATTTCACCAATTAAAAAAAAAAAAATCTTCCCTTCTTTTCTAAAAGCATGTATCTTAACCTTCAGTACTCCTGACATTCTCTATCCTATGGACTTATAAAAAAAAACCTTGTTCTTTAAGCCTGTTTAAATCTACTTTCTGGAAGGAGAGCCTAACCCCCAACCCCATTTTGCTTTTGAATTTTCAGCTCTGTTAGTTCCTGGTAAGTTTTGTAACCGATTACATCATGCAGTTCTCCTGGGTGCACAAGAATCAAATAAAGAAGCTCAGCCACCCATGTCAATTCCTGTGCTTTTTACAACGGAGAATCTTTCCTAATTAGCAGTTGTCGGGTTGGTTTAATTCCCTTGTCACCACCAAGCTCTGTACCTTGACTACCAAAAAGCTGTTCCTAGATGAGTGTCTGATTACTTCCTTTGACTCTTGCTGTATAATAAATAATTAATAGTTTCCTTTAATCTGATCAATATTGTCCATTGATGTCCAATTATTTATATTTCTTGATTTTTTTGACTGGAAGGTGATTTATATAATAAACCTGGCTTTAGTTTATGTGTTTTTGAATATATACTTTCTAAGAGTAAGTAAGTAATACTTTTGCAAGAAAAATATTTTGTCTTTTCCCTGCCTTCCCCACCTCCCCCATATAATCACATATTTATTGTCTCTCTGGTTAGCCTAAGATAGACATCACACTGGAAGTACATTTTATGCCAGAAAGGCTCTATTGTGAGCAAGGAGGCTGTTTACTACTTCAAATTTCAGACTTTGGAAAGGTCACTGTTCGAAACGATCCAGTACCAACATTTTTGTTTGTTTTGAATTAAGAGCATAAATAAGCATGGCCAGGCAGCCAGTTCCTCTGGTTTGCACACTTTCAAGTCCTTCCTGGTGTGTGTGTTTAGTTGAGAATTGACAGATACAATTTGTAAGTCTCTGTGGCTGAGGCATTGTTGTTGGGGAGACTATCTGGAGCCAAAGTGAGAATATGACATTGTGATAATATGATTTATAATAAGTATAGATTTGTTCTTTGTCCCAAGTTCTAACACAAAGCTCCCCAAACCCTTGGAATTTTTTAAATGATAAGAGCAATACAAGTGTCTTTTATTATGTTAAGGAGGTAACTTTTAGAAAATAGAAACCTAAGGTTGGGGACTGGTGGCCAATGGAGCCAAACTTGTGATTAAATGGTTGCCAACTTTTAGTTTTAGCCCCCTCAACTGGGGGAATGGGGATGGGCTGGAGGTTAAATCAATTGCAATGGCCCAAAATTTGATCAATCATGCCTATCTAACGCAACCGTCATAAAAACCCAAAAGAACTAGGTTCAGAGAGCTTTCAGGTTGGTGAACAGGTAGAAATTTGGGGAGAGTGTTGCACTCAGAAAGAACATGGAAGCTCTGTGCCTTTTCCCTAAACCTTGCCCTATGTATCTCTCTCATCTGGGTGTCCCTGAATTATATTCTTTTATAACAAACTGGTGATCTAGTAAGTAAAATGTGTACCTGAGTTCTGTGAGCTGATTTAGCAAGTTAATTGAACCAAAGGAGGGAGTCTTTGGAACCTCCAATCTATAGCCAGTGACAACCTAGACTTGGGTCTGGTATTTGAAGGGCGGTGGGGGCAGTCCTGTGGGACTAAGCCCTTAATCTGTGGAATCTAGTGCTATTTCCAAGTATGTAGTGCCAGATTTGAGTTCAGTTGTGGAACACCCAGCTTATTTTGGAGATTTAGATCTGGGGGAGTTTCCTTACCTTTACGGTGACCCTGTTTGACTTTAGCAGAGTCCTGTGTACCCCAAAACAGCAACAGTCAAGAAATCTCCCAACCTTTCTGTGTTATTGAAATGGCTAACTGCAAAGAATCATTCTTTCCATGATGACTTCAGCAAGACCCACCGGTAACCCCTGCTTTTCCTATGTGAAGGCTAAATGAAAAGTCTCCAAATTCTCATTATTTGTCTCCTGAATGCTGAACTCAACTGTTTATAGCCACGGAACAATCTGAACAAAATGCTCACTAAATTGACCAAACCTTACTCAGGCTTCTCCTTCCCCAGGTCTCTGAACCTTCACACACTTCTGATCATTGTGATAATGAACAGATCCTCTTTCCTAGCCTCTCCCAGGAACTGCCTGACCTCAGGCGAACATGCCCCATCCCCCCCATCCATTGTCCTGTCACACTGTCACCCATCCCACTGCCCCACACCTGGTTATTCCTAGCCTTGTTTACTCCTCTCTGCAAAAGAAAAGCCTTTTTTTTTTCTGGTGCCATTGGATACACTTGCAGATCTCCCAGTAGATTTGCCATATGGCAATAATCCCCCAGCCTTATTGCAAGAAATCTGGGGAGAGTGTTGCACTTGGAAAGAACATGGAAACTCTGTGCCTTTTCCCTATACCTTGCCCTATGTATCTCTCTCATCTGGGTGCCCCTGCCCCATCACAATAACCTTCCTCCCTTTACTGCAATATATATATATATTTTAATAAGTTCCTCCTCACTGAAGTCTGGATTTGTTTTTATTTGACAGTATACATCCAAGAACAGAAGATGGAAAAACCTTAAGATTGAATTATCTCGGAGATGCTGACTTTAACCTCAAGATCCTGTTTAAATTAACCAGTCAGACTAAGTTTTTAATTGATTTTTACTAAACTTATGTTCCCCATTATTCTTTCTATACCTAGAAGATTGTTGTGAGAAGACTGCAAATAAAAGAGAAATTTTAGAAAAGCATTTCTCCTCTCCAGGTGAATATTTCTAAGAAAGATTAATAAGTGGAAAAAAATCATCTTCAGAAAAGATCAGAGCTTGAGCTGTTCTTAGAAAATGCTTAGAAAATTAAGTAAAATACATATTTTCTGCACATCGAAGTTCACGAGTAAATCTGTGAACTGGCTATACATATAAATCTTAGACTTTGAAAACTAGTCTTTTTTTCCCTCAGCCTCTGTTTCTTATTTTGTCTTTCCCTGGAAACTTCAATCTAGCATTATATAGATTTTACTTACTATACTGATTTGTTTTCAAACATTTTGTTTTGATGGGTTTAAATGCCTTCTGCTGAGACAGTTGCATATCACCAAGAAAAATGTGAATCAGTGATGCCCCTTGTGAAAATAACTTTGTTCATTTAAGGAAGAAGAGACAAAGTAGCAGAGTACATGCTACTCCACTCCAGCACCTTTCTCTTAAGATCTTGTGTTGTGTTCTTAGTGTAATCTGGACATATTACTTTTGTATATGTGATTTAATTTTGTGTATCAAATTAATTTTTTGGCCTACTTCCTTTTAGTAATGAGGCTGCAATTTACCTACTATCTTTAAATTATTTCTAATTCTAAATATTTTTATACAAATAAGAATCTGGGAAATTTTTTAATTCTCTGATTGGAAGACTTTTAGGACCATATGTTACATTCTGTAGAATTTTCTAGAAATCCTAGAAAAATATTTTCCAAAAACATAAAAAAGCATAAGCTGATTATATAATATATTCACAGCACTATTTACTCAACTAAGTTCTTTCAAGACCCTGTAAATTGCCCTTGATCTACAGAAGCATTATTGATGATTATTTATGAATATTATTTATAAAATTGAAATTCAATGAGAGTGCTAAGCAACCTACTTAATAGTAGGTTAAACTCTACAGAGAGAATATATATTTAGAAATTCAATCCTGACAGGCATACATTATACAGGTAACAGATATCAGGCATGAAATAATTCATGCTGGTAATTATTTTGAAAGAGAAGGAAATAGAATATTATTGTTACAGAAATTTGTCAGGAGAATCTTGACTTTTAATAGATTACATAGAAATATGAAATGACTGAGGATAGAACATTTAAAATCTTCACAGGCAGAAGAAACGAAGTGGGTGGTCAAAAGGAAAGCAGAGTCCAATTGTTGAGGCTGGGAGAAGTCCTGTTGAGACAAGGACATATTGTAGACAAAGTCTTTCCTCAGAAGCACTTGAAAATGCATATATGGGGGTATAAAAATGACTTCGTGAAGAGTCAAAGAGAATGATAGTAGAAGAAGGTATGTTCTCAACAGCAAAATTAAAGCATCTAGGGAATATTTGCACAAAGTAGAATATATACAATATGTATCCCATTAAATTGCAGATTTCCCTCTGTCAGATGTGGTTAAATTTGTCAATTAATCTGAGGCAATGGAAAGTTTGAAACAAAACAAAACAAAACTCTCTTCCATGCACAGCCCACTCTGACTGAGGGGATGTATAAAACCACAGAGCACAAATAGAAGAGCTGAAGCTCTGATCTTTTCTGAAGATGATTTTTTTCTACTTATTAATCTTTCTTAGAAATACTCACCTGGAGAGGAGAAATGCTTTTTCTTCTACCACAAAAGAGGCAAGTCTTTGAAATCCCATCTTTGTTCTTCACAATGTGGACTTGTATAACTTACAAAGAATTCTCTCTGAAGTCCATAAACAAAAGAATGCCGTGCTGTATACAAGTTATCTGTTTAAGAGAGCTTTTTTCTCCTCCTCTGTCCTGATTTGAAGTGTTTCAACATGCCACAAAACTAAGATCTAATCATTGCAACAATTGACTGGGGATTCCCACTGAGATTTTAAGGAAAGAAACAAGCATCATGCAATGTTACACTGATAGACCCCAAACACACTTTGGAAATTGTTTAAAGATTATTTGCTTATATTTTTCTTTAAAAATACCAAAAGAAGTCAGGTTTTCAGTGAATAATATGCACCATTGTCAGAGCTAATCTGTTTACAAGTATTTGTAGATAAAATGTTTTTAAATGATGTAGAACATGCATATTATTCCAGATAGTTGAATTGCACTAAATGAACTAGAAACACTGGTCAAAAGTATTTCTCTGTATGAAAGTTTTACTTTTTTTTTTTTTTTGTAATAGTGGAAAGAAATTTTAACTTGTGAGAAATACATACTTTTACTGTTATCTTAGGGTAAAAATCCAGCATGCCCCAATTTAAGGAATTCTGTCCTCTGTAACCCTTATCCATTCCTGTTTTAACTTGACTTTGTGGCCTTTGGGAGATAGCATTCAATTATGAAGACTTCTTTGCCATTCTTATTAATTCTTATTCAGAATCACCAATGTCCTAGGAAAATCAGTCTCTCTCTCTCTCTCTCTTTTTAAAAGATTTTATTTATTTAGGAGAGAGAACGAGCAGGGGGAGAGGCAGAGGGAGAGGCAGAGGGAGAAGTAGATTCCCACTGAATGGGGAGCAGATGCGGGGCTTGATCCCGGGACTTCAAGATCATGACCTGAGCTGAAGATAGACACCCAACCAACTGAGCCACACAGGTGCCCCTCTTTCTTTCTATTTAAACAAAGTTAGGAGAAAATAATCTTCCAGAAAGAGAGGGGGGTGTTCAGAAGATGTGAACATAAATTGTCCAACATGGAGATAACCCATTCTAAAATGTTACCTCCATTTCAGAACACTATATCTAGAACCACAGCAGGGTAGGGAAGTAAATGAGGGAGGTGCTGTGTTGATTCTGGTAGCATGAGTTCAATTCCCACCACCTTCTTCTGCTTTTTGAGACCAGCTGCATGCAGAGTAGAACATTCATCGGGGAGGAGTTTGAAACATCCAGGTTTCCAGTGTGCATTAAAAGCCACATTTACTTGATTTTTCTCTCCAGAACATAGTTTTTCACTTTTGTAACGTGAAGAATTGGATTAGATGATTTTACTGTTTGGTTTTTATTTCTGTAACTCTGTCATTTAACAGAAAAATTAGGAAACAGTGTAGAGCAATGAGGACAGAGTGACAAAAGTTCCCCACAAGTAGTCTAGGCTCCAGATAAATGCATAAGTACTTAATGTACATAGGGAATTTTCTATGAATATGTTGCATAATATGATACATAAGATTAACTGTTACACACTTAGTTTTCTTTATTTTAATCCCACCCAATTCAGTGATTACTACTAGCCTAAAGTCTGTTTTGCAAATTCTTAATGTGACCTATTGTGCCTTTACAAATTCTTGACTTTTCACAATGATTGTGGGAGAAAATACTTCAGCATATTTTCTCAATAGAGTTGGAAAATCATATACTTCACTAAAGTAAAAACGGAAAAAAGAAATGAGACATTAAATGTTTCAGAAGAGCCCTAATGAAATATAAAGCTCTGTGAAATGTGTATTTAAAGATTTAAACCTACATATTCTTAATTTTTGGTAGACAAATTCTTAAATGTATTTAGTAATATCCCACCATCAATTTTTGATAGCTTAAAGTTTCTTTTAAGTCAGTTCAACATAAAATTTAAATGAAAAATAAATTTCAATGTGTTTAAAAAATTGTTTGGTAATATGGGATTATCAGGGAATAAGAATTCCTGTCCCCTTCAAGGATCCTTCTAACTCGACTAAAAATAAAACTGACATGAGACAGAAGAAACAGGAGAAAATCAAATTCAATAGTATATGTGTGGGGAGTCCACACAGACATGGAAATACCAACGACAGGCAAAATGAGGTATATATGTCATTCTGAACTAAGGAGAAAGTGGGTAGGGGGCCTAAGACTTCAAAGGGAAGGAATGCAATTCACAGGAAGATGAAAAAGAGCAAATGACTTTCTACCATACCTAGTCCATATCATAATATAGTTATCTTTGGTGTTTGCCCTCTTCCTGGAGCAGGTTCTCTAAATTCTTTTTAGGCAGTTGAGAGTGGAGGTGAAGAGCTAGAGCTTTTTCCTGAATCTGCTGGGTTGTGATTACTTTGTAACTCAAAATAATCTTCATGCTAAAGTGGCCCATCTTGTCCTATCCTTGGCCCCTACAGAATCAATGCAATGAATTATGATTAAGGGAGTGGCGTTTTGGGAATGGGAGAGTGAGTAATGCCGTGAACCCTACCCCCAACAAAACCACCTTTTAACTAGAGAAAATGATAAAAGACCAATAACACAACAAAATGCCAATCATTTAAGGTCTCTGTAAATTATCTGAAGGGCATAAAGCAAAGGAAAAACACTTAAGAAAGTCTATTAAAGCTCAATAAAAATAGCAGAAGCCTGGGACATTTGAGTCAAACCTCCTGTGTTTCCCTACTTCCAGTTCCATTTATAGAAACTCTTTTTTTGGTGCCCCATCCCAGGAGGGTGCAACCATAAAGATGGGATTCTTTATTCCTGCTCCATTTGAGGGCTGTGGGTTCACCTCAGAAGAGGTAGGCAGCTGACATTTCTAATCATTAGTCCTATTTTATAGAGCTCCATTCAAAACAGACATACTGAGAAGATTGAGGTCGGTTAACCCTATTCAAGCTCCAATTGTAGCATGCAGACTCCACTCGACATATGATAGACCAAAACTACTGGGCATAATTGCCTCATCTCCAGTTTGCTCATAGGGCAGAGTTTCCATGGAGGGAAGGGCAATCCAAGAAAACCAGGGGCCGTCAGCTACCCGCAGTGCCAACTTACAGAGCTGGAATGCCATTCTAATGGAAGGGACCCTTGGCTCACCTCCAGCTTCCGAGCAGACCTGCAAAGATTCTGATCAGGGGAAGAGGCAAGCCATAATGACTCAGAGCTCCGCAGCACTGCCTGAAGAGACTGACTTTAAGTGGAACAGATCTCAAAGAATTCCATGTCTCACGTTGTTGCCAAAAACCATGAAGACCTTAAAGGGAAGCAATTAAGAGCACACTGATAGCACCATGTACGAGTAGCATCAAGTGACATGGCAGAGAAACCAGAAATTCAACATAGAGAACCAGGAGAGAAGAAAACTTTGAAGAACCCTCTTTGGAATCACAGTCAACCATGGGGTTTGGGAATATTGTGTGTATGTTAGGTTGCACCAGCTTGGGAACAATCAGAACAGAATATGAGGTAGATTTGAAAACATTCCCAAACCACAGAAAAACTCATCAATAAAGGGCAGAATCCTCCCTATCCTATCAGAAGGATAGTTCTGAGAAAACATTGGCTGAACAGTAAGTTCCTCTGACTCAGGGGCACATCTTAGGAAGCCAGGCTTAAAAATAAAATCACACGCATAACTGGCAGAGTGGAAGACGATGTATGCCTTAGGCTGTGCCCTCTTAGCAATACTCAGAGAGGAAAAACCCGAACTATTAGGTGCTAGGTGAACATGAGACAAAATCATAAACTCCTTAAAATATGTGAAGACCCTCTATGTCGGACACATATATAACGGTAAAAACAGTGAAGGGTACAGATCTAGCTGGCTAAGGATATTTAAGCACAATCTTTGACCAAAAATTGGCTTAACTGACCTAGGTGTGACCACTAGGTGACTAAACGACCAAAAGACTAGAAAATAAAATAAAATAAATTAACAAGAGTCATTATAGCCTGCACACTATGGGGACATAGACTCCACAGACATAGTCCAGTCAAGTTACTAAAAAAACACATGACCAAGGAAACCATAACAACACAATATCAGACTACCCCTGCCCCGCTCTGGGGAGACAGCTTTTAATAAAAAATCGAAACAGACAAGGAAACTAAAAAGCATGGCTCATAAATAGAAAGAAAGAAACAAGCAAAGAAAACATAAACAGAAATTGGTCAGTGAAAATTGTTTTGAAGAAGCCCCAGTGTTCGACTTACTGGACAAAGACTTCAAAGCAGCCACTAAAAATGTGTTCGCAGAACTAAAGGTAAATATAGCTGAAGACTACCTCACCAAAGAATATCAGGAAAGTGATATTATAAATAAGAACCAAATTAAAGTTTGGAGTTGAAAATTACAATAAATAGAATAAAAATGTGCTAGTGGGGCTCAAAAACAGTAAATTTTAGCTGGCAGAAAAAAGAATCCTCAACATTGAACTAGAGTAATAAAGATTATATAATATGACAAGGAAAAAAAAAAGAATGAAAATGAACAGAACCTCAGAGAAATATGAAACCCCATTAAGCCCAGCAGCACATGCAGAATGGAAGTATCAGGTTTGGAAAGTAAGGGTCATGAAAAATATTCAGAGACATAATGGCTGAAAAATTTCTGAAATCTGAAAAAATATCATTCTACAAATCCAAAAATCTCAACATACTTCAAGTATGATTAATTCAAAGAGATCTACATATCATAGTCAAATTGTTGAAAATCAAAGAGAAAATCTTGATAGCAGGAAGGGAAAATGACTCATCACAAGGAAATCCTGCTATAATTAATAGCTGACTTCTCATAAAAAACAATGACTCCACAAGGCAGTAGAATGTCATTCAAAGCACTAAACAAGAGAAAAATAAGTGTCTACCAAAAATCTTATAACTAGCAAGCTATCTTTCAAAAAGGTAAAATAAAAATATTCTTATATAAAGAACAGCTTAAAGCATCTGTTGCTAGCAGATCTTCATTTTTTTTTTCTTGACGTATTTAAAACACAACTGCACTAAAATGTATATAATTGTACTGTTGGGCTTATAACATAATACACACGAAGAAATGGAAAAAAGGTAAATGAAAATACTAATATAATAAATGTTATAAATATATACTGTTCTTTCTTCTCTCTCCTTCTTTAAAACACATATGATTATATAAAATGGAAGTTAAACACCACATTCCACAATAACCAATGAGTCAATAAGTTATAAGAGAAAATTAGAAAATAAGTTTAGGTAAATAAAACAAACACACAACATACCAAATTTGTGGGTTTCAGCTGAAAAATATCAAGAAGGAAACTTACAGCTGCCAACACTTATCTAAAAAAAGGAATATGGATGTTAAATCAATAGCCAAATATTTCACTTTAATTAGGAAATCAGAAGAAGAGACCAAACTCAAAGCAAGAAGAAAGATAATAATAAACATTATCATGGAAATAAGTCCAATTTGGAATAGAAAAATAATAGTGAAATTCAGTGAAATCAAGTCATTTTTTGAAAAGATTAGCACTTCAACAAAACTTGATATATGATGACCAAGAAAGAAAAGACTCAAATTACTAAAATCAGTGATGAAAGAGGGCACATAACTACAGACCTCATAGAAATGAAAGAATGTAAGAGAATATTATGAGTAACTGTATGTCAAGAAGTTAGAGAACTTAGAAGACATTAACAAAGTCTCGGAATAGCACATATTATTAAACTTATTCCAAAAGAATTAAAAAAATATGAATAAACTATAAAGTAAAATGATTGAGTTAGTAACTTTTAAATTTTTTGCAAAGAAAAGCTTGGTTCCAAATGGCTTCCCTAGTGATTTCTACCAAATATATATAGAATAATTAATACTAATCCTTCATAAAATGTCCCCATAATAGAAGGTGAAACACTTCCTAATATAGTCTTTGAGGCCAATCCCATCCTGAAACCAAAAGTAGACAAGGACATTAGAAGATCAATATTCCTTGTGAGATAAAAATCCCCAACAAAATATGTTAAATCCAGAGAAATATAAAAAGGATTATACAGGGTGCCTGGGTGGCTCAGTTGGTTAAGCGACTGCCTTCAGCTCAGGTCATGATCCTGGAGTCCCAGGATCGAGTCCCACATCGGGCTCCCTGCTCGGCAGGGGGTCTGCTTCTCCTTCTGACCCTCTTCCCTCTCGTGCTCTCTGTCTCTCATTCTCTCTCTCTCAAATAAATAAATAAAATCTTAAAAAAAAAAAAAAGGATTATACAACTTGAACAAGTGATATTTATCCTTGGAGTACAAGGTTGGTTTAACATTAAAAAAATCAATTGATGTGATATACTATATTAATAGAATAAAGGACAGTCATCTCAATAGAATCAGAAAAATCAATTTACAAATCCAATGGTTTTCATAATAAAATCACTGAACGTATTAGGAAAATAAGGAACTTTGATAAAGTCATTTATAAAATTCCAGAGCTAAATCATCTTTATTGGTTGAAAATTGAATGATTTCCCTTTAAGATCATGAATGAGATATATCCACCCCTGTGATTATAAATGACATGATCTTGTATATACAAAATTTTTTTTTCATTTTGGTAAGTTTTTATTTTAATTCCAGTATAGTTAACACAGTATAATATTAGCTTCAGGCATACAATATAGTGATTCAACACTTCCAAACATCACCCGGTGTTCATGATGACAAGTGCACTCTTCAATCCCCATCACCTCTTTCACTCATCCCCCAACCCTAAATTTAACAAATAATTTTAATCCTTTATTTTATTTAGCTTTTTCCATAGACAACATCCTTTGAAAACTATAGGAAGCTTCCTCACATATATACTAGGTCTTATTTATTTACAAAATTTGTATATACAAATTTTTAAAGCATCCATGTAAAAATATTAGAACTAATATATGGGTTTGGCAAGTTTTCAGGATACAAGATCAATCTACAAAATTTAATTGTATATCCATACACTTGCAACGAACAATCTAGAAATAAAATTAAACAATTTTATTATAAAAATAAAGTGATAAGAATTAATGGAAAGGCATCCAATACTTGTGAATCAGGAGACTTAATAGTCTTAAGATAGCAGTATTTTCAAAAATGATCTACAGGGGCACCCAGGTGGCTAAGTTGGTTAAGCATCCGACTCTTGGTTTCAGCTTAGGTCATGATCTCATGGGTCATGAGACTGAGTACCACATGGGGCTCTCCACTCAGCAGGGAGTCTGCTTGAAGATTAATAAATAAATTTTTAACAACAACAAAAAAAAACACACAAAAAAAATGGTCTACAGATTCAACACAGTTCCAGTTAAAACTCAAGCTAGGTGTGTGTGTGTGTGTGTGTGTGTGCGTACAAATTGACAGGCTGATCCTAGAATTCATATGAAAATGAAGAAGAGTCAAAACAATCTTGAAAAAAAAAAGAAAAATGTTGGAGGATTTCTTAACCACATAGCTACAGTAATTAACTACATAGCTACAGTGTGTAATAGCATGAGGATAAATACATAGACACTTAAGGGAAATAAAACATGTCCCCTAGGGCGCCTGGGTGGCTCAGTTGGTTAAGCGACTGCCTTCGGCTCAGGTCATGATCCTGGAGTCCCAGGATCGAGTCCCGCATCGGGCTCCCTGCTCGGCAGGGAGCCTGCCTCTCCCTCTGACCCTCCTCCCCTCTCATGTGCTCTCTCTCTCTCATTCTGTCTCAAATAAATAAATAAAATCTTTAAAAAAAAACATGTCCCCTAAAAAACCCCAAACTTGTATACAACTGCTCATTACAGCATTATTAATAATAGCCAAAAGGTGGAAAAATAAATACCCATCATGAACCGATGAATGGGTAAGCAAATATTGATGATAGATAGATAATTATAAAATATTGTTAAAAAGGAATCAACTATTATTACATGCTATGACATGGACAAAACTTGAAAAATTTATAGGAGAAAGAAGCTTCTCACAAAAGGCCACATATTATATGATTCCATTTATAAGAAATGTCAGGAATAGACAAGTCTATAGAGACAGAATATAAATTGTTGTCAAAGGTTGTATGGGGATTACAGGGGGAGTAGATAAATCTTAGTAGATCTAAGATTTCTCTTTGGATTGATTAAATGTTCTAAATTTAAATTGTGGTCAAAGTTACATAACTCTGTGAACATATTAATAACCATTGTACTGTATACTATATGTGGGTGAATTACATGTGAACTACATATCAGTAACGATGTTTAAAACTTATGATTGAGAAAAGTAATGTGAAGTGAATAACTCAGGAAAAAATGTGTAATATTTACAAAAATAGGATATTTTGGGGCACCTGGGTGGCTCAGTCAGTTAAACGTCCCACACTTGACTGCAGCTCAGGTCATGATCTCAGGGTTTTGAGATCAGGCCCTATGTCAGGGTCCAAGCTCTCCCTTCTCTCCCTCTGCCCCTCCCCCTCTCGCTCGCTTTCTCTAAAAAATTCTAAAAAATAAAAAAATAAATGGCCATATGTGCCTAGTTGTTACCCTGTTGGACAGTTCAGATCTAGAGAAACCACTAAAATAGTTGTTCATTACGGTTGTTAATTCGTTTAATTTCTCCAGAAAAAGTGGGAAAATATGATGGTTTTTCTTATATAGGCTACAACTCAGGAACAGCCAAGATGGAAGAGAGCATTGGTGGCATGGATCTTCCCTGCACTCTCTGGGAACACTACAATCCCAGCCCCCCAAGTGTTCATCAGCCTAGGAGCTCTCCAAACCCTGTTGTCCAGGGGTTGGTATAGAGATTAATTGGCCATTCATGATTAACTCAATCTCCAGTCCCTCTTTCCTCCTCAGAGGTTGGGAAATGAAGCTAAAATTCCCAAGCTTTTAATCAAAGTGTGGTCTTTCTGGTGATGAGCTATCTGGGGGCCTACTCATCAAGAGTTGCCTCCTTAGAACAAAAGACTATCACTCTTATCACTAAAGAAATTTCAAGGTTTTTAGGAACTCTGTTTTTAGGAGCCAGGAACGAGGACAAAGACCCAATATCTTTCTACACCAGCACGACGGTATACTACCCTCACTGAATTAGCTTACCACCAGCAAAGTGAAATACTGGGTTACCAATTAATGTACTTATCACCACCCCATCAACATACACATACACACCTGTACAAGCATAGTGTTATAGCTCCTGACCAAGTATTCACCACTGCCCATTTCTTACCCTCTGCTTTGTCTTGACCAAACTTTTTTCAGGTTTCTCTCTTCTCCACAGGCCCCTGAACTATGGCTTGTCTCCAGCCCTGGGCAAGAATTGAGATGCAGAATATGTCCTTTTCAGCAGCTGATCCCCAAGTCAGGGGATTCTGCAGACACATCTCCTGTTAGATGGCACCTCTTTATGCTCTTTTTCTCATCCCCCCTTGCTTGTCCAACTTACCCTTAAAAGTTTCTGCTTAGCTCTGCTTACCTCTATAAACGAAAAGTCTTTTTCAGTCTGATTTTCATACACTTGCAGATTTCTGAGCTTCGAATATTTCTCACTATCTTATTAGTCTTTTCAAATAAAATCTCTCCTTATCTAAGCCTGGATGCATTTTTATTTGCGGCAAAATGTTAATAATGCTACAATTATATCAGATGACGATATAGCATCAAGTCTACTAAGACAAAGTAAAATTAAGAATTAAACAAGTCTATCATAAACTTGGGCAATACAAAATAGATAATCTGGATAATTTTGTGAGTTTATGAAAGTGCTTTTTTTTTAAGGTACTTTTCATAAATTGAGTTCGAAGTGAAAGAAAGATAAAAACACATCATTTAAAAATTAACATTTGGGGTGTCTGGGTGGCTCAGTCGTTAAGCGACTGCATTCGGCTCAGGTCATGATCCCAGGGTCCTGGGATCGAGTCCCGCATCGGGCTCCCTGCTCGGCAGGAAGCCTGCCTCTCCCTCTCCCACTCCCCCTGCTTGTGTTCCTGCTCTCGCTCTCTCTCTCTCTGTCAAATAAATAAATAAAATCTTTAAAAAAAAATTAACATTTGTCTACATACCAAGGAAAATTTCCTTAAAATTATATGTGCTGCTGGAGCAAGCACCTATTTTTTTTTTTTTTTTAGTAGAAGGCTATCTGGAATCAATTTATCCCATGTTTCAAGGTCTATGTAAGAGAGCTATAGACTAAGGAGGACCAGTCCTCCTCCTTAAAATAGTAATTCTAGGTGTTACCTCAGTGAGCCATCCAATTAGAAAATAATATTACTTATTTCATTAAAGATGAGTTGTTGTTTTTTTTTTGCCACTGAAGATTTGTGTGATAAAACAATATGGTGAGTGAGAATGTTGACTTTTACATGCATTTTAGCTATATAAATGGATTTAGCTACTTCATGTGAGTTAATAGTCTCCTGTTTACTAAATTGATGTTAGTAATTAATGTTAGTAAATTGGTTACTTGGAAATTAAATATGTTAACTTTAATAATAAATATTTATATTTAATATATATTTATAATATAATTTAAACACATGTATTTTTCTGATAATGCTTATTTAATGGCAATAGGAAATTAAGTAAGTCTTGAAAATGCAAAGGCAATGAAAAAAACACTTTTTCTATTGTTTTGTTTTTGTTAGTCTTTTCTTTAAAACCATTTTGTCCAAGCAAAAATGTTCTATTAGGACATCTAAATTGTCACTTTCTGACTTAGTAAAGTCATTATGTATTACTTCTATCAAATCAATAATTTCATAATAATAGGAAAACTAGAATCCTCATTGCAAATGGAAAAATAATTAAAAAAAAAAACAGTATTATGCTCACTCATGTGTCTTTGATTCCCTTGCATAGCTAAATAGGAAGCATGAACAAAGAACAGAGAAAAAAATGTTATAAAGTTTTTAAATGATCAGTTAGTAAATTTTAAGTATAAAATAAATACACCAAAAATACACCCAATTGCATGAATATTTCTCAAATGACAAGACTAGCAATTTTTTCACTCTTCCTAAATGGATTGTATGTCATGTGGAGCTCTTCCGGATCATTTGTATTCATGACCTCACCACTGGTAATAATTCACATATTATTGCTAAATCAAATATTTTATTTTGAAATTATGGCCAGAAACAAGCTTAACGAGTAATATTTATCTTGTGGTTTCTTATTTTTCAAAAGAATACCGGACATGAAACATTAAAAAAAAAACATGAGAGCTTCTTAAATGAAAATTATATTCAGTGAAACTATTCAGACTCATTAGTGATTCTGTGAGTTGTCACAAACCACAGTGTGGTTTGACTTTCACTCTAAATTTCTAACTTAGTTTAACAATAGGAGCAGCTTTTCTGAATGTGAAGTGATGCTACTGTAAACATCTGTGAAGAGACTTGCTTGGTAGATACTGACATGTTACATGGGCACTTTTAAACTAAACTGAATGATGCTTATTTTGGTCAGTTAATTCACTAAGAGGTATTGAGAGTTGCGCACATCAATCAGTTACCCCAAATTTGTTCAAGGAGTTTTACAGAAGGAAAAGGTACCATCTACCCTTCACTTTGCGGGGAAAACTTGACCTTTAGTGGACTCTCTGAGTAGTTCAGCAAACCGTATAATAAAAGATAGAGACAAGTCATTTAACCTAAGTTCTAGACACAACAGTACTCTCTTATGTTGCCATAATGTTGCATAATGAATTGGGTTTAACTAGGAATTGTTTTCATGTATAAGTTAGATCCTTGGTACTCAAAGATAGCTTGCAGACAAGAATATCAGCAAGTCGGAAAATTATTAAAATGTAGAATTTCATATTAAAACTTATTAAAAATGCTCCTCCCCAAAACTACGAAATTGGAATCTGCATTTTAGCAAGATCCTAAGGTCATTTGTATACACATGTAAATTGGAGAAGGACCAGGTTATGTGACCTTCATAAGAAAGGCTTTAAAAGGAATCCTCTGATCAAATATGGAAATGGAAAGGATACTCTTTAAAGCCCTTCCCAAGCCTGAGACTGGATGGGACTCTGAGAGGATAAAAGAAACAAATCTTAAATTTGCATTTAATCTGCCTATCCCTTATTCTATCGTTTCTCTTCTCTGAGGGAAAAAATTATTTAACTCACTTGTTTCTCTTTATTGGTATCTTGTCTAAGGAAATCAAATTAAAAATTATAAGAGGCATTTTTCTGTCTTTTCCAAAGTGTAGATCAAATCTTAGGGCTGGGCAACAAAAAACATTTAAATAACAGACAGTTTAGCTAGGTAGACTTTGCCTTTAATGTCAAAAACATCAATCAACAAATTTCTCCAATGTGTGGTGAATTTCAAAATTCAGTGAACTTTTGTTAACATCGGCTTACGGTGAGCTTTTTCCTACCTCGTCCTGCTTCTTCATTCCCAGTGCTATTACCCTGCTTCAAACCATAATCACTAATCATCTGAATTTCCACAGTACTTCTAGTTTCTGCCTAGTTTCTGAATTTTCACATTTGTTTCCTCCAATCCATTTTTTTAAAATATTGTAGCCATTGTATAATATCTGATGTAGAACACTGTTACCACTTGGCTTCAAATTCTTTCAATGTTTTCATTTTTGGAAAAAAGCTCAAACTTTCTGATATTCCTAGTAATCATATCCTTGCTCTACTTTTGCCTCCTTTCTGCATCCATCTCCTGTACTCTATATTCAGGGGATATTGAATTCCTGTCACTTCTCCAAGTATTCCTTCTCCTCTTTGGTTTTAGATATTTAATGCTCTCCTTTCCTTAATGTATTTATAGCATATAGTTTCATTTTTTTTTCACCTAACTGCCACCTCACCTGGAAACTAACCTATCCTAATTCTCCAAAAATGTTTCCCCTGTGGATGCTCACAGCACTTTGCACTTCTCTACCTTTGTACATTATTTTTCTTATATTAAATCATCCAATTGCTGACAGAGTTTTTTGAAAACATTATTTTAACTTCTTATGGCAAATTACTTCTTAGAAATAAAAATGACGGGCGCCTGGGTGGCTCAGTTGGTTGGGTGACTGCCTTCAGCTCGGGTCATGATCCTGGAGTCCCGGGATCGAGTCCCACATTGGGCTCCCTGCTCAGCGGGGAGTCTGCTTCTCCCTCTGACCCTCCTCCCTCTTGTGCTCTCTGTCTCTCATTCTCTCTCGCAAATAAATAAATAAAATATTTTAAAAAAAAAGAAATAAAAATGACTTTTTGTTAAAAAAATGGTTTGATTTAGGTGATTATAAGATAAGTAGATAGACACTGGGGAGGGTATGTGCTCTGGTAAGCGCTGTGAATTGTGCAAGACTGTTGAATCTCAGATCTGTACCTCTGAAACAAATAATGCAATATATGTTAAGAAAAAAAAAGAAGAAGAAGAAGGTAGCAGGAGGGGAAGAATGAAGCAGGGGAAATCGGAGGGGTAGACGAACCATGTGAGACGATGGACTCTGAAAAACAAACTGAGGGTTCTAGAGGGGAGGGGGGTGGGAGGATGGGTTAGCCTGGTAATGGGTATTGAGGAGGGCACATTCTGCATGGAGCACTGGGTGTTACACACAAAAAATGAATCATGGAACACTACATCTAAAACTAATGATGTAATGTATGGGGATTAACATAAGAATAAAAAAAATAAGTAGAAACCAGATAAACTACTTTGGTAAGAAATGAATGAGTTGAGTAAGAAATGAGTAGGAACTTGGGGTCTGGCTTAAATACCAAAAGAGCAGAAAATGTAAAAGTGAAAATAGTGTAAGAATCATCATCTGGAGCTAGACTTTATGAGAAAATTTGATTTAGGAAAAAGGTTTGATTTATAGAATGACCAACTAACTTACATAGAACTTGTAAGTTACAAAGTTTTGCTAACTAATTATAATCATAAGATTTTTCATATGCCCTTGTAAGTTGTATGGTGCAAAAGACTTTTGTGGTTTGCAAACTACTAATATATGCTGCATCCACTAAAGAGCGCAGTATTTTATGACCAGATTAGCAAGAGACTAAGGGGAAACAGTTGTAAAAAGGAGATGCATGACTCAGCAGAAGGAACTTGGAAGCAGAAATGGGAACAAGAATTTAAGGAAGAGGCAATTCATATAGTACTTGGAAAAAGGTATTGAGTTTTTCATAGGACATATCTTAGGAAACACAAATAAATGTCATTAAAACTTGTAAGACCGTGTAACCTCAGCTGATATCTGATTTAATCATAGCCGTACTCCCCACTAGGTTTCTTTTCAGTTGTAATTTCAGTAGATGTTTAGTACCTTTCTTGGACTCTGAAAGCTATACAGAAAATACAGTGAAATAAGTAAATGAGTGGATTCACATTAAAAGAGGATTCATATTTAAAGGCATGCTTTATCCCCAAACCCTATCATTATTGAGAGTGGTAACCTCAAAATTTCCTTCCAGCTCAAAAAGAACTCAGATATTTTTGCCCATGGAAAATGAAAATGTTTATCGTATTTAGAAAGAAAAGTATCTAAGCTATCTGATGGGTTTATCTTTGTTCTTGTATCGCTAATATTATGTGTCAGTTACCTAAAAGGTAGAAATGAACATTTGAATTTGGCTCCCACAGAGAAAGGATTTTGTAGCTCCCTCATCACTATATCCCCTGCACCAAGAAGAATGCTAAGCCAAATATAGTGATTCAATAAAGTTATTGTGAATGAGTGAAAGACTTCCTACCCAACAAATTATAGATAACCACTAGGAGCAGTGTGAAAAAATTTTGAGAAAACTCCATAAAAGTTTTGGGAATGTTTCAGATAGAAGAAAAACAGTAACAATACAGAAAAAACAATGGAAAGTCTTGCTCACTTTCCCTTTCTTTACATATGAACCATAAAATATCACCTGACTTTGAGGTGTTTGAGAAAGCATAAGGGACAGAGGAGATATTTAGAATGTGAATCCGACATTGCTGGGGTAAAATTTTCAGTCAAAAACCAAATTCCTCCTGAAGCCTAGACTTTTGGAGAAAACCCCTTTGCTTGGGGACACAGAACAGTTTTAAAAAAATCTGACAAATGTATGTAATGTTAACAAACATTTATAAGGTTGTGATTTTCTGGAATTCTCAATTTCTATGTGTAATGAATAGAATTAACTGGGTTTTTATTTAGTTGGTTTTAATTAATACTGAAAGAGTAAGGAGGAGAGTACTAGCTATCTATTTTATAGTAGGTGGGAGTGGGACCAGCTACATAGCTTGTAGGGCCCAGAATAAAAAGTAACGCAGGAAGGTCCCTTGTTCAAAAATTATTAGACATTTCAAGACATCAACAGCAGAGCATTAAACCAAGTATGAGGACCTTGAACACGCAAGCTGGTGCCACAGGTCCTGGTTGGGAGTGATGCTAAGTGTGATAAGATGTACTAAGATGGCAATCTGTGCTTCTATGAGCAAATGTTTTTGACACAGAAGCTATTTACATAAGAACCTAGTTGAATAATAGCTTAATATTATAATATTTTATATTTTCATTAACTCCATTTAATACTGAATTCAACTGTATCTTTCCTTTTTAGAATGGTAAAATTGGGGCGCCTGGGTGGCTCAGTCAGTTAAGCATCCCACTCTTGGTTACGGACCAGGTCATGATCTCAGGGTCATGCGATCAAGCCCTGCGTCAGGCTCCACACTCAGCGCAGAGTCTGCTTGTCCCTCTCTCCCCATCTGCACCTCCCCCCGCTTGCTTGCTTGTGCTCTCCCTCTCTCTCTCTAATAAATAAATACAATTAAAAAAAGAAATGGGAAAATTGGAGACCTATTAGACAGTATTAGATGATAACTTATCTTCTGATTGAGGATTTCTCAACCAAAACAATGAGGCAAAGATAATTAACATTTATTAACCAATTAGTATGTGCTAGATGTTGCAGTTATATAGACTCATTAATCCTAAGGTTAAATCTTCATTATTATCATAGAGTCATGTGTAATTAATGAAATAATTAATAAAATTAAGTAACCTGTCAAAGGATCACACTCTCAGTAGGTAACTAATTAAGAATCAACATCCATATTTGTTTTAATATGAGGAAGGAGAAGCTTCTCTGATCATTCCTCTAACAGACCATGCATGCTAACCATCTTTTCTTTTTCTAGTATCTCCCAAAGGAAGAGAAGTTACTAAAATGATTGATTAGAGCCCAGGGCACAAACTATATGTTAAAAAACACAAGCCCATAAATTTCTCTTGTTTTTCTCCCTTGTGATATACAGTTATTGTTGTTGTTTTTCTTTATTATTTATTTATTTATTTTGTATAATCCCTTCACTCACTCTGTCAACTTTCTATTAATTCACACGATGATTTCAACTCACACTGGGGGCCCCTACTATGCTTTAAACCTAAATCTCCTTTTACTGAGCTCTGCATTAGCATGCTGAGATCTTGTAAAGTTGTATTTTGACTCCTGCTTTGTTAGTGTATCTTCTGTCCTCAGCTAGAAGAATGGAATGATTGGCAGGGTAGTATTTATATACTTTTGAGTCTTTAAAGGCCATAATAGCATTTGACCTCATCCTTCACTTCCAATATCTTGGAGATACAGTAGCCACATAACTTATGTAGTGGGCATGATTTGTACTCAAGTCAGGATCTGAAACTTGCTGGTGATGTCTGGATAGTCACTTACCCCCTCTATATTTATTATCACATCTATAAGCCAAGTGATACCAATTTCAGTTTTGTTTTCAGGGTGAAATGAGGTAATGAATGGATAATGTCTAACTGCAAAATCCACTCTACTTGACACAAACAACAACAAAAATAGTAATTAGGAAAAGCTCTATGTTGGTCAGGGTTCTCTAAAGAAACAGAGAGAGAGAGAGGGCATCAGGAGAAAGAGAGAGAGAGATGAGAGATTTATTATAAGAATTAGTTCATGTGGTTACAGAGGCTGAGCGAGCAGTCCCACTGTCTGCTTTCTGAAAATTGGAAAATTAGAGAAGCTAGTGGTATTACTCAGTCCCAGCCCTAAGCCCGAGAGCCAGTCTACTGAATCAAATGCTAACCTCTTTCAGAAACACCTTTACAGACACAGCCTGAAATATTTTACCAGCTATCTGAGCATCCCTTAGCTCAGCCGAACTGACACAAAATTAATCATCACAAGTTCAAACATGTATTTTTTTGGGGAAAAAAAACCTAATTAAAATATATTTTTAAAAAATCATTAGGAAAAGTATTTTTTGAAAATAGCTTGAGACTCCTGATAAAAAGCGAGTAAGAGAGGCATGCTGCATTTCAGATTAGATACTGCCTGATTAGAGTAGTTAATTACCTTATGAAAGCTAGGCCTTTTCAACTAGAAATGATTTCTGGAAGAATTTTATCAACTTGACATTCATAAAAGCTATTTTTGATCATATATGACAAAATTTGGCAAATATTCCAGTTTCTCATGTCTCTATAAAAGCTAAAAATGAAATATTAACCATTACTCAATGAGTGTGTTTCTATGGAGACTAACATAAATAATGTATATAAACTGCTTTCTAATAATACAGCTTATTTGAGGGCTAGAACTTCAAAGACTTAAAGATATAGGATACTTTGGGGCGCCTGGGTGGCTCAGTCGGTTAACATCCTCTGCCTTTGGCTCAGGTCATGATCCCAAGACCCTGGGATTCAGCCCAGCGTCAGGCTCTCTGCTCAACAGGGAGCCTGCTTCTCCACCTCCCTCCCCCTCTCCCTCTGCCTGCTGCTCTGGCTCTGTCTACTTGTGCTCTCTCTCTGTCAAATAAGTAAATAAAATCTTAAAAAAAAAAAGAGCAAGAAATAGAATGCTTTAAGATCTTAAATGCATTAGGAAACACAAGGTGACAATTAATTCATGGCTAAGTTCCTTCCAAGAGCTTGATATGTCCATATTCTATATTGGTGAGTAAACAGAAATTCATGTGTTTTATAGAAGATAAATGTAGGTAGTGTTATTTATACACTGTTCTGAAAATGTAGGACATCTACTTGAATTCTCCTTCAGACAGATGGCTGGTTCACTTTCATAGGGACATAGGACACGGGAGTACATGTGGTTAGACCACATATATTATTTTTTTCCCTTAAAAAAGAGTTTTAGTTTTAGTTAAGTACTCTGACGTGCAGTTTGAGATCCAAAGTTCAGCCCCATAAAGCTTACAACAGACCATCTGGAACTAAAAATATTTAAGAACAGGTGTTATAAATTGGCCATTATGTCCATACAGGAGCAAGATGGTAGTTGAAAATCTGCTTTCAGGTAGAAGTACATCTTGATGGATATTTCAGAATAAATTATCTGCAGAATGTACTCTTAAATGAGTTTGTCAGGTTACATGACTTAAGAACATCTACTTACATTTTGGCAAATGTCAAATTAATTTTTCATTTTCAAATATTTTGTGCTTGATTGATCTTTTTACAATAAATACTTAAAGGAGATATTTTAAGTATTTATTGTAAAAAATAAAAATTAATTTATAAAATAAAAATATCTCAATCAAGCAATAACACATGTGTCTTCTCACTATAGTGATATGTTTATATCTAACAATCCTTTTTAGCAAACATCTTTATTTTATATACATACTTTCCCTTCTTCAAGGAAAAAATATATAATCCTTTATTTTGGGAATTTCTTTGCATCTTAATGTAAGAGGGTCTTTGGTTGGCAAAACTGTTTTATTTCCCCCACAATATCATGGTCCACATTACATGCAAAAAGCCAGTCTACAGTGTATGTAGTTCAGCTCATATCCAGTGAGAAATGAGAAAAAGGAACTCCTGGAATTTTGGGGTTTTTTTTGTTTGTTTGTTTTTAATCCTGTGATATGATTGCCCTGACATCCTCCTAAATTTGTTTTGCCAAAGTTGAATTATAGGAATTACTAGATTTTCTTGCTTTCTTTTCTTTTTATTATTTATATATTTATTTATTTTTCTTTTTTGAGTAAGAGAGAAAGAGTGAGCGGGGGGAGGCAGAAGGAAAAGGAGAGAGAGTCTTAAGCAGACTCTGAGCTGAACACAAAGCCCAACATGGGGTTCAATCTCATGACCCCGAGATCATGACCTGAGCTGAAATCAAGGGTTGAACGCTCAACTGACTGAGCCACCCAGGCACCCCAGATTTCTTTCCAAGTAAAAATTGGGGTTTTGCTACTTGGAATAAAAGACCTTAGACTGATTTCCCATCAAGAACATTATTATATACTACTACATGAAAAGAACCATGCTAGGAGCTAGGTTTAGAGTTTATAAAGAAAAATAAAATTTAACCCTTATCCATGAAGAATTTGAAGTCAACTATAGAAAGGAGAAAACAAACCCCTAATATTAAAAGGAATATGAAAACACTTGCAATTGAAGAATATACAAATTGCCGTTGAAAACACAGGTTTCTGTAAAGATGGATTTCCTAAGCCAGAAAATTATGTGCCATTTTTTTCCCCTCCCCTTCACTTTTCAGTTTCAATTTATTAACAGGTTTGTCCATCCTATGCATGGTCTTGAGTTCTTTGGATTTTTCTCTATTTCATTGTCTTACCTTCCTTAAGGATGTGGATTGTGTAGCATTTAAGAGAGTGAGCTCATGGGGTGCCTGGGTGGCTCAGTTGTTAAGCGTCTGCCTTCGGCTCAGGTCGTGGTCCCAGGGTCCTGGAATCGAGCCCCGCATCGGGCTCCCTGCTCCGCAGGAAGCCTGCTTCTCCCTCTCCCACTCTCCCTGCTCGTGTTCCCTCTCTTACTGTGTCTCTCTCTGTCAAATAAATAAATAAAATCTTTAAAAAAAAAAAAAAAGAGCATGAGCTCAGAAATCCAAGCACCAGAACTCAGACCAATTCCACTATTACTTAGCAGATACTTCATTTGGGAAAAGTCATTTAAACTCTCCATAATTGGGTTTCATCATTAGTAAAGATGAAAAAGAACCCCTACTCAAAAAGTTAAGTCTAAAGGAAGTGTGTCATTTTATTTTTATTTTTTTATTTTATTTTTTTTTAAAGATTTTATTTATTTATTTGAGAGAGAGAATGAGATAGAGAGCATGAGAGGGGGGAGGGTCAGAGAAAGAGGCAGACTCCCTGCTGAGCAGGGAGCCCAACGTGGGACTCGGTCCCGGGACTCCAGGATCATGACCTGAGCCGAAGGCAGTCGCTTAACCAACTGAGCCACCCAAGCGCCAGGAGGTGTGTCATTTTAGCATCCACTGAAATAACAATCAGTATTAATTATTTGGTATTATTGCTGCACCTTCTTATTTGTTTCATGTAGAGTCCACTCCCATTTATCCTTCACCCACCAACTGGACTTGTTTTGATTAAGATGTAAGCGTGATCATTCCATTTATCTACTTATAGCTTTGCAGGAAATCCCATTTGCCTGCAGGATGAAATCCTAGTATTTTTTAAGAGCATGCTAGGCCTTTCATCCTGAACTCCTTGTTTATATATATATATATATATATATCTAGTTTCATATCTGTCCACTAATGTACCCTCTTCCAGCCGGTGCCCCTTCTCCTCACCTGCCAGATCCACTCTTGGTACTCCAGATTCTAGAAAGAATGAACTACGTACATTCAAGTCTTTAAATTGGCAATGCTGGGGTGTCTGGGTGGCTCAGTGGGTTAAGCGTCTGCCTTCGGCTCAGGTCATGATCTCAAGGTCCTGGGATCCAGCCCCACATCAGGCTCCCTGCTCAGCGGGGACTCTGCTTCTCCCTCTCCAACCCCCCAACTTGTGCACACGCATGCATGTGCTCTCTCTCTCTCGCAAAAATAAATAAAATCTAAAAGAATTAATAATAAATTGGCAATGTTGTTCCTCTTCTGAGTCCTGTACTTGCTGAATTCCCATTGCTCCCTTCAATCTGTCGCCACTCACCTCCTTTCCTTCACCTGACAGACCTAGTGTTACCTCCTCCAGTAAGCTGTCCAATTGTACCCTTTACTGCATGGTTTCCTTCTCTGTGTGTGCTTTCTGTGTGAAGGCTGTACCACCCCAGATCATAGGATATCACCACAATGCACTGAGATGTCCAGTTTCCTTGTCAATTCACTGTTACTGAAAGTCAGGACCAGAATTATTTAATTATTTTATGTTAAATCATACACACACACACAGAGTGTTTGTGTAATCTTAATATTAATGTAGTTTATATTTAATAGGAAGAGGTAGTGTTTTCCTTGAGTCTTGAAAAAAAAGTGTTCCTGGTTTAAAAAAAAAAGGCAAAACTAAACAAAACCTCAGGAGAGCAGATTAATCAGAAGTTTAAGTCTGAACGTTTATGAATTGCAAAAAAAAGGAAAAAAGTGTTACATATATGTTCAGAAACCACAGTATAAACTATAGGTTTAGATTACTGTTCCTTTATGTTCTTGTTTTGCAAAATCAAACCCTGCTATTGAAATCTGGAAATATATGTATATAACATTATATGACTCTGTGTGGAGAGGGAACATGGCAGATTGGGAAAATTTTATCTACACTAAATATCTAAATGTGGTGTCTCATATTAGAATTCTTGACATCCAACATGTTGCCTGGTTAACCTTCAGCTACTTGGCTGATCTGATCACTGGTTTCTTCAGGCACATTTTGGGAAAATGGCTTTTTAAAGTCCCCTCTAGCTTTCAAAATCCTAAGATTACTGTCTGTTATGGGCTGAATTGTGTCTCCCTAAAATTTTTATGTTGAATCCCTAATCCCCGATGCCTCAGAATGTAACTGTATTTGGAGATGGGGTCTTTAAAGAGGTGATTAAGTTAGAAGGAAGCCTTTAGGGTAGGCCCTAATCCAATCTGATTGGTCTCCTTCTAAGAAAAGGGGATTTGAGCACATAAACAGGTATCAGGGATATGCACACACAGAGGAAAGACCATGTGAGGACACAGCAAGAAGATGTCCATCTACAAATCAAAGGGATGTGGAGGCCACTTTTAGGCAGGTAGGCTTGAGGGATGGAATGTAGAAAGGATACACAGTGACCACCTGGGTGAATATAGACAGGACCATCAGATGACCCACTTCAAAATATCCAGGGCCCTAAACAACCAATGGGCTACTTACAGCCAGACACAGTTACCAAACAAGGGAGAATTCCAAACATCACCATATCTCCTCCTCTTCTCCCTATAACAATAGCCCCCATCTGCTGCCTCGGTGGAGACCTTTCTTCTGTTCTTCCTGCCGCTCCCTTGCAGTGTCTTCAATAAACTTCTATCTCCTTTGTTCTGCCTCTGGCGAATTCTTTTACGTCCCATGCTACTGGCTTCCACCAGACTGTGGCCCCACATTTGGGGGCCCCCTTCTGATGGGGAGAGACACCCCATTTAGATACCACTAGGGAGGGGTCTCGAAAGAAACCAAACATGCTGATACCTGGATCTTGGACTTGCAGCCTCTAGAATTGTGATGGAAATTAATGTCTGTTGTTTAAGCCACCCAGTCTCCAGTATTTTGTTTTGGTGGTCCTAGCAAACGAATATACTGGATAAAGTAATTGATGTCAAAAATCAAAGTCGTGGTAGGCAGAATAATGTCTCCTGTAATGATGTCCATACCTCTAAGCAGTGGAACCTGGGGATATGTTGCCTTACATAGCAAAAGAGACTAGTAAGTGTGATTAAGGGGATGCTGAGACCTTGGATGGCCTAATTAACCTAATTATATGAACTTTTACAAGTAGAGGAAGAGGCACTCCACCTATCCTTACACTAGCGTTAAAGATGGGGCAAGGGAGCAATGAGTCAGGAACAAAGGCAGCCTCGAGAACCTGGGAGCAATGCTCAGCTGACAGCCCCAAGGAAAAGTTGATCTCAGACCTACAACCACAAGAGACTGAATTTTTTTCAACAATCCAAATAAGGAGAAAATGAGTTCTCCCCCAGAAATGCAGCTCTGACCATAACATTTAGTCCAGGGACACCTGTCAAACTTCTGACCTACATAACCATACAATAACAAACTTGTATTGTCTAAAGCTACTGCTTATGGTAACTTTGTTACAGCAACAATGGGAAACCTGCAAAATGTTCTGTTTCATCCAAAGTCTTCAGAACAGGATTTCAGTGTGTTTGCTGTGTGGGTATGCCCTGAAAGCTACAAGTTTCCTGTAGTTTTTCCTTTTTCAAGTATAAAATTCAACTGGCATCTTTTACAAACTACCTCATGTGCTTGTCACACAGCCTTTCATCCACGAATAGGCTGTAATTCACCATCATCTTGTTGACAAGGCTACGTTTCGTTTCACACATCATTGTTCATTAAAATAATATGTACCAGAGCCTTAGTTCCATCCCACTTCAAAGTCCAACTGCTAACAAATTTATAGTCAATTAATTTTAGTGGGTGAAGAGCAGTTGAAAACTATACATGTTTTTCACCTTTGTAATTCATTTAGGAAATTTAGAAACTGTAAACCAATTACAATATAATATTTTAAAAACTATTTCCTAAAATTTACTTATAGTGGTATTGAATCTTATGTGCAAATGGAAATGCATTTAATTATTTTTAAGCATTAAAATTTTTGTCTTTCCACTTATTTCAAAATTATAATTACTTCATTCTTTTTACTTTAGTATTTAATCTTAAATACAAAGTAGCTATATTGCGTGTTGACCTAATTCCTGCTTTCAGTAATTTTCCAAATACATTTTCTGTAGTCCGAGAGGAAAAATTTCCTGAATACCGTGTAAAAAATGTTGCTGTTATTTCTGAAGTCACTGTGTTGCTTATCTACTGTTATCCAGAAATATTGTTCATACTTTGATTTGATGAAAGGAGAAATAATATTTATATGGTTTTGATCAGTTTGCTGGCACGCTTTCCATTTAAGTTAAAGCAGAACAAGAACATTATTGATCCATGTTGAGAGATGGAGCCGCTAAGCACGCAGCAGTTTCCAACGCTGTGAAATTCTGCACTTGAAATGCAGCACTCACTAACTGTTTAACAGTGTTCTCCAGGGGAATTTTAACTACCTCGACAGCTGGTGGTGACAAATATAGCTAAAAATAGACCAAAAAGATTTCCTGGTTGCTGGGAGGTCAATTACATTGTCTAAGCCAGAGAATTCAACAAGAAGGAATTATCCTAAATGTGTGTTTCACAACCATACAAGAATTGCTTGAAAGTGGGAAAGAATCAAAGAAATGAGATCATAGGTACAAAGGATTTTAAATTCCATGGGTTTATGAAGGACTATAAAGCCATGTATTACATTGAAGGAGATGCCTTTGGGGGAATAAAAAAAAAAAATAGGCAAAGGAGACTAGAGAGGAAGTATTCACTATAGTTTGAATAAAAGGTGCATATCACAAGATATCAGCATATCAAAAAGAGTAGGAAGAATTTTCATTTAAAAGTAAAAACACAAAGTTTGAAATGAAGAGCAGAAATTTGCAACTAAAAGGAAAAGTGTCTCAGAATGAACTATTAAATCCTAGCAGGTGTCCATCTGTCCTCAGGAAGTTTCAACTTCCGAAGTACACAAAGGTTTTTGAAGAAAAACAAGTTTTTTACTTAAAATTTCACCCTGCTCCTAATCTTTTAAAATATACAATATCTTTTTACTTGTAGCTTACTATCTTGATTTTTCTGTTTTTCACATTTTAGAGAGAAGCACAATGTTGATCTTCAGAGATCTCAGTGGCTTTTCAGATATAAAATATTTCCTAAATATCTGTAAATGTGAAAGATATAATGGGCATGTACATATTGAGAACATATTATTTCAGTAGAATAATGGACTTACATGGGTATTTATATACATGTGTGTGCATGTGTATTGTGGTGCTGGACAGAACAAATTCTGCAAGCAGCATCCATGTCGCATCTGATGGTAATTACTATTAAAGGCACAACTACTCCGATCTGAGTCATTTGGTAAAGCAGTATGAACTAGGACTTACTTTGACTCTGTGGAGCATGCGCAAAATTTCTTCCCCTTATACTTTTCTATGAATCATAAGCTAAAGTTCAACAATTCCGACTGAAATATTAATTCATGTCATAGAAGAATATATCTTATTCTACTTTACTTTTTCACTTAAATCACATCTTTTAATTTGTAGGAATATTGTATTTTAGACTCTGGAGCCCGACTGCCTGGAGTAGAATAGCACTTGCACTCTTTCTTTGGGCTAATCTTCTTGAGTTTTCTCATGTGTGTAAAGGGGGCTGTTTGGAGATTAAATGAGTTGACCTGAAAAGCAAGGAGAGCAGTACCTTATGTAATTAGCACTTGTTATTAGAACATAAACTAGTTCATCAACTGGTATAAATGACTAATAGCAGATATATAGAGATCTATCTATCTATCTATATATATATATATTTTTTTTTTTTGAGAGAGAGCCCTGGAGTGAGCTTGTGGGGAGGGGCAGAGGGGGGGAGAGAGAGAGAGAGAGAGAGAGAGAGAGAGAGAATCTTGTGTGGGGAGTTGTTCAATTCCCGTGACCCAGAGATGGTGACCCAACCAGAAATCAAGAGTTGGATGCTTAACCAACTGAGCCACCCAGGCACCCCTGAGATTACTTTTTTTTTTTTTTTTTAATGTGGGAGAGCAAGTTACAGATCAGCAAATGATAGGCGCATGAGCTGCTCTTACTGGTAGGATAAAGCATTCATAAAGAGACACTTGAAACTGACACTACCTTGTAGATGAAGCACCATCAACTTTTTCTAAAGTGTGTTCTGTGAGATAATCCAGGCAGTATTATTCTATCAAATGCTCCATAATATCCCAAGATAGTCTCCAAAATGTTGGCCAAGACTGAAATCATGATGGATTTCCCTGGGCAGCAATTGACATGAACATTAGTTTGAATAGTAAATATATAATCCTAGTTCTGTTCAGGCTTTATTTGATTGTAAAAGGAAATTTACACTTGCTATTTCTAGAAAGAGGGACTGGAATTTGTTCAAGGATACATTTGGGACAATAATGGAGACAGACAATTACAGGAAAATCAAAAATAGAAATCATAGGATTGGAAAGTTTCAAGGAGACTGGAAATTGATGCTCTGTGTCTAAAGTAGTTCTAAGGATCTCAGAAACAATCCTTAATGGACACTCATAAAGATTCAACATGCCATCCATACTCAGCCACTCTGACTCTAACCTTTTGAATCAAATTGTTATCCTCCTGCTAAGGAAATGTAAGAACTGAAAGAATCTGACTTAAATAATAACTATCAGCTCTGAATAGATAGGCCACCTTAGAGATTATGGTACTACCTGGATTGTCTTTCTACAAGCTTTGTCAAATGAGATCTTGTGGCAAGAACTTGGTCACCCAAGATTGAATCCTCCACCAGACTTTGAGTTGGGCAATTTCTTTTTAAAATAATTTGCATAGCAAATATGATTTTGTTATTTTAAAAATTATTAGCCTTTTTTGAACAGTATACACAAAAAATATTAACCATCACTAGTTTTAAGTATATGATTCAATGAATTTTGACACTCATTGACATAGTTTTATAACTACCAGCACAATCAAATCCTAATAAAAAATATATCTTGCTAACCACAAAATGTTACCTTGTGCCCTTTTGTGGACATCTGCTCCCCTCAGCTGCTGGAAAACACTGATCTGCTATCACTATAGTTTTACTTTCTCTTAGAGTTTAATATTTATTCTGTCTTGTCAGAGAAAAAGAAAATTAACACCTTTATCTGCCTATTTATTTTTAGTTATGTGAGTCATCCTAAGACTTTTATTCAATGAACATGTTATCTATATCCTATAGACATCAGTATCTTTACTAAAAGCTGTTATTTTGAGAAGTTAAAAAATTACAAAAACCACATTAAGATAGGGAAATATGGTTGTGTTTTTGGATGTGAATATTACTAATTTTAAAAAAGGTGTTGGGGTGCCTTGGTGGCTCAGTCAGTTAAGCGTCTGCTTTCAGCTCAGGTCATGATCCCAGGGTCCTGGGATGGAGCCCTGCGTCTGGCTCCCTGCTCAGTGGGGAGTCTGCTTCTCCCTCTGCCTCTCCCCCCTGCTCATGCTTGCTCCCTCTCTCTCTCTCAACTAAATAAAAATCTTAAAAAAAAACATTAAAAATAAAAATTAAATATTGTTATTTTATGATTGGCAAAGAAAAAAATTATTCTCAAATAGTATATTTTCCTCAAAACGAGATCTAGAATAGGATCTCAAATACCTGGATTATTTGTTATATTCCACTTGAACTGTCTAAACATCTTTTATATGTTGGAAGCAGAATACTTGGCAAATTTCTTGATTTAATACAATAGTATTTTATCTCAGAATATCACGGAAACATAAAGGGAAATGCTTCTCTAGTCTGATTTTAACTCCCAGTGAGATGTCTGATAATATGAAGGAAAAGTGTGGAGTAATGAGTGAAAGTCAATCCCTAGTACTTTTTACAGTGAAGCAGGGGAGCTTCACCCTTGAAACAAGAGTAGATTAAAACAAACAAATAAAAAGGCAGAAGTAAGGTTTGAAAGCATTTTCTAAATTGAATATATTTTAAAGACTAAGCTCTTATTTGGCATTAGATGAGCAAGTATAATAAAAGAGAAACTTATGAAAAAATATTTGATGTGCTTAATAGAATGTTCACAGATCTTAGGGATAAGATAGCAAAATTAAACATAATAAATATAGATAATATTTATTGAGTTCTTACTCTGTTACAAGTACTTTTTAAAGCTCTTTCTAGATAGTAACATATTTGACCTTTATACTAGGAGGTAGATATCAGTAAAATAACTCCAATTCACAAAAGGTGATTCACATAGTTTAAACAAATTGTCCATGTTCAGAAAAATAGTGAGTTGGATATCCAGTGTTCAAGCCCAGAACCCTCTTAACAATTGAGAAATAATATAAGAAGTCTTATTTATATCTTATACTATCAAAGATCAGAGGTTATCTATACCAGAAGTAGAGGACAAGGTTTCCTTGGATCCTTATTTTCCATATATTTTTTAAATTTATTATAATGAGGAGGATAATTGTTCTTGCCTAATATTCCCTTTTCCTTTTATATCTCAGAATAAATTATACCTATAAGATATATATCCCCTCTAGAAAAGTAGACGCTCATAAGTAAAATACTTTGAAATCGTTTATTTTTTGAAAGACATTTAGAAAATCTCTCCAGAACTCTCTTGTGGGCATAACAGAGAAACTTTGATTTGTACTTCTTGGAAAATGTTAACAAGGATTACTGATTTACACATAGAAGATTTACTGGACTGAGATTTCTATGATAGCCAAGGAAATAATTTGTTGAGCATTAAAATGGCAATTCCCACAATGTGTGTCAAATTGCCCCACTAAAGTAAATCTAAAATGTGAAAAGAGTGCAACTATCTTTCTGAATGGCTGTGAATATCCTCTAATGGAGCTTACTTCAATCTGGCAGGGCCTCCTTTAACAAGAATTTTTATTACTAAATACAGAATATATGAGTGTCTACAATTTAAGTTTGAGATGACTAATTATTTAAAATTATCATTTTGAGATGTCAATTTTATTCAACTTTGCAGGACCTCTATACCCTTCTACTAAACCCATACCACTACCCTTTCAGAATATGAGTTTCACATTGGAGAAGTGTGGGCTTAGAATAAAATATTGAAGGCATGGTTTTCTGTTATATATATATATATATATATATATATATATATATATATATATATATAAGATTATATACATATATATTCATTGTAAGAGATAACTCATGAACTGCATGCAAAATGAGCAGTCATGATTATTAAGCATCTCTGTAGATGGTTTACATTTGATATACTATTTTAAATAACTTTTTAAGATATAATCTATCAGCAGTAAGTTGTGTCCATTTAAAGTTTACAAGTAGATGAATTCTAAAAGATCTATGAATTTGTACAATCACAGTCACATTTAAGATATAAAATATTCCAGTCATTTCTCTTTCCTCATTCATATCCTCATTTCCTAATTCTTCATCCCTCAATTATTGCTATGCTTCCTCTCTACTCTTTTGTGACTGGATTTTTTTCTCTCAGCATAATGATATTGAGATTCATCTGTTATATTGCTTGTATCATTAATGTATTCCTTTTTATTGCTGAGTAGTATTCCATTGAATGGATATGCCGTAATTTGCTTATCCATTCTTTTGATGAATATGTGCACTGTTGCCAATTTTAGCTTTTATGAATAAAAGTGTATGAGATTTTACATGAACTTGTCATTTCCCTTCAGTAAGTTTCTAAGATTGGAATGGCTGAACCACATAGTAACTTTACATTAGTTTTTAGGAAACTAACAAATTATTTTTCAAATAAATCATACCATTATAGATTACTAGCAAAAAGTATGCAAGTTTCAGTTATTGTATATACCCACCAACACTTGCTATTGACATTTTTTTTTTTTAGTATTATCTACTTTTTATAATTGTTATCTATGGTAAGATTCAGCATGTCATTTCTCCAACATTAGTAGAAACAGTCCTCTTATTATGACGCATTATTGTATGTTCAAATAATCAACTATATAATATAAAAACAAGGAGAGCTGGCTTGAGAGAAATATAGCAGGGAAGACTTCAAAAACCATTGTTACTCTAGGCTCTGTAAAACAAAACAGAAAAATAAAATAATAATGATACTAATGCAAACTAAGGACTAAGAATAATTATTTATGAGGAAGTAAGATAGTTCCATTATGGCTGTTGTGAAAATTAATAAAGGGAAACTTCACTAAAATGGAGTTGAAATGCCAGAATGGGGAGTTCTCATGCCCTACCACTCCTCATCAATGGAAGACCCCAACAGGAAAGAAGTGGTACCTTGCAAGTCAATATTACTTGACTACCCCAGCAGCAGGAGGAAACGTTTCCTTCTCCAACAACAGCTTAGCCAATGAGAGATTGTCACAACTCAGCCAATGAAAAACCACTATACTTTGAACCTCCAGTTTACTCCAAAGGACTTTCTGTTTATAACACCCCTTCCAACTTCCCCCTTTCCTCTAAAGAAGATCTTTCCTGTTTGTGCTTCAGACTTGCCTATGGTTTTGCCTTAGCTTGCATATCCTGAATTGTAATTCTCAAATAAATCCATTTTTGCTGGTAAAATAACTGACAGTTTTATTTTTAGGGTTAACATTGCCAATATGATAATTTTGTTCAGTTTTCAGTACTATAATGTGAAGTTATTTAATTTATGAGTGTGTTTTAATTAAATTAATGTAGAATGTTCACCATAGAATAGTTGGTTTCTAGAGCAAATAATCCTAGGAATAGACAGAAAGGTGAATCTTCATGAATCATTTGTCAAGAATGTTGTAAAAGAATTTAGGCATAGAAGGATAGGGAGGAAGATAGGTGAGACTAAGTGATCTCTGGGGTCCTTTCCAAGTCCTTCATTCAATCAGTTTTTAAAATCTATTTTATAGCCTATTAGAAGTAATTTACACTAAGAGAAAAAATATAGGTTTATAAGAAAACAAACTATGTAGTTATATTGCATTTTAAATATTTCAGAATAATTATCATCTTATAAATTGTATAAAGAATACTATTGTTTTATAAAACAAATTCAGTTCCATATTTAAAAAAATAGTGAAAGGAATCTTTCCTTTTCTTTTTGTTGAAGTAAACATGCTCTCCCTATTGCCATGAGCCACAGGACATATAATACAAAAGGGAGTGCAAAATATGATTAAGAGTAGAGGTAGGGGCAAAAGAAAATGGATAGCATTAAAGTGCTATATTAATATCTACAGTGAAATGTCATTAAGTCATCAATTTTTTTTTTGCCACATGGGTCTATAGATTAACTCATCTGAAAGATTGAACTGATTTATAGCCACATCATATTTTTGGGTTAAAGGCAAAATGTAAAAAGGGTAATTAATCTCCAATTAGCATTATATTTTACCATGTTGGAAGTTTTTCAATAAAAAAAATCACAAATGAGTGAATACCAAGAAGAAATACTATATAATGGCCACTTTTGAAATGCAAAAATGCAAGCTCACATCTTTCTGTTTATAATATTCACTACCGCTTTAAAATTCTGTTAACATAATCTTAGAAGGGGTTACAAATAGAGGACAATGAGGTTTAGTTTAATTTCATATCGGCACAGAGTTTAGTTGATTTTGGTTTTGACTTCATAATGATAACAAGGAACTGGGTGTAATTATTTGTTTAGAGAAATATGCTACAACAGAGTTCCCTATTTTGGTAGTATTTTCTTTACTCTTAGGAAATGCCCTAGAATTGCCTCTTTCCACCAGATTTCTTACTGGTATGTTATGAATGATTAAAGAAAATCTAAAGGGTGCCTGGATAGCTCAGTCAGTTGAGCATCTGACTCTTGATTTTGGCTCAGGTCATGATCTCAGGGTCATAGTCTTAAGGTCCTGAGATCTAGCCCCATGTCAGGGTCAGGCTCCATGTGGAGCCAGCTTAAGATTCTCTGTCTCCCTCTCCCCCTCCCTGCCTCTCTCCCTCTTAAAGAAAAAAACAAACAAAAAAACACACACACAAAAAGCTAAATTTGCCTTAAAAATGCCTTAAAAAATAAAAAAGCACAGAAATTTAACTCTGTAGTATCTCAACCACTGCATCTAAGTATATTTGTATGTATTCGTTGTTTCAGAATATTATATTGGCATTTAAAAATACCAAATATATTCAGACACATTTCAGTCAAAATTGAGTTCCTAGTGGGGGAGACATTAGGAAAAGGGTAAATGGGAATTGATGACCATCTCTCTTCTTCAGCAGCTCAGGAAAACAGCTGAGACCCGACTTGAAGGGCAAGCGTTCCACCTGCCTAGCCTGAAATGAGCTAATTGCCTACCTGTCAATTCATCCTTCTGTTTCCCTTCACTCATAGATGGCTTTAAACAATGTGAAATTCTTTATCTCTCTGAATGCAAAGAGGAGGGCAGGACTTGAAGAAACCAGTGGTCCTTTATGCTATTTACCATTTCACATTTTTAAATACAGAATGCTATCAAAGCAGGGATCAACTTTTCTGTGTGCTATTTTTAAAGAGAGGAGCTTTCTCTAGTGCCTTAGATACTGGTAGTGTTGTATTTGAAATTCATAAACAGGATTAACTTGGCTAAGCACATTCATTTAAAACTTAGATATTTTTATGGATTCTCCCTAGCCCTCTCGATGTAGAGAATCTCTAAAATACAGACCCAATACCTTGAACATTAACTATGGAATAATCAAGTTTAAGATGGGTATTTTCTCTTTGGAGGGAGCTAGGGAAATCTTCTTATTAGAATGCAACTTTGTATCTAAATAGGTTATATAAGAGATCCTTAGTAAAATGATACAGTTTAAAATACAAGTTAAGGTGGGGTGCCTGGGTGGCGCCTGGGTGGCTCAGTTGGTTGAGACTGCCTTCGGCTCAGGTCACGATCTCCAGGTCCTGGGATGCAGCCCCAGGTCAAGTTCCCTGCTCAGCGGGGGAGCCTGTTTCTCCCTCTCCCTCTGCCACTCCCCCTGCTTGTGCACTCTCTCACACTCTCTCTTTCTCTAATAAATAAATAAAATCTTTAAAAAATACAAGTTAAGGGGAAAAATTTCCTGGATGTTTGGAAGGCCCCAAATTCCCTCATATTAACTCATTATCCAATCAGTGATCAGCCGTCACTCTGCTTCTTTAACCCTCTTGTTAGTATCCACAGATTCTGGATGTATATATACAGCCCTGTAGTAGAGTTTATCATCTGGCTGTCCTGGCTTCTTCAGCAATACAGAGTCCTCTGCAATGGTATTGGGGGGAAAAAAAAAATCTCCATTGAGCACAAACTATAAGGAAACCTTACTGCTAGTTGTCCTGAGGCATACAGAGACAAATCGACTCAGCAACCCCTCATAAAATTTACAGTCCAAAGGGGAGATACACCTGTAAAAAGCACACTTGTATTTAAAGTCCATATCCTCCATATTAACTGTCTGGAAAATGATTTGAAGAGAAAAATGCACGAATGAATCATATGGAAGGTGATATCATTCTATATAAATGTAAGTGCTCAAAAATACTATGTTAATTTATTAGTGCTGTTGGGAGAGGTTCTGGACAGAAATAGCTCCAGGAATGGCAATTATCCTGAGACAATGAAGCTCTCCAAATAACAGGTATGATAGAAATGATGTTCCCTGAGTAGTGTGGACATGGAACAGAAAAGGTAGATTTTTGTTTCCTACCTGAAAAATGTTGAAAATATTCATTGAAAGCATAATAGATGTGTGTAGCAAACTAACATGTAATACGGTTATAGGTTCAGGCAAAGGAATAGGCAGCAAAGTGATAGTGAAGACAGGAATCCAAGAATTTATCAGAAAATGAGCTGATTTAGACAAGCCACATTTTGTTTAACAAGATCCAGGTTCCTTTTGTGGCCATACTTATTTTTCATAAAGTTGTAATTCTTGTTTAACACAGAGAATATTATGGAAGTTTAAAAAAAAAAAAAAAAAAGGACAGTAGGTGCTCAGGACAGGATTGAGGGCAGAGGTTGGGGGTTGGAAATTCTTCCTGGGGGGTTAATACTTTAGGCGTACATTTAGGAATTTGTCCTTGTCAGTTAGGGCTGTCATAACAAAGTACCATACACTAAGGGGTTTATAACAACAGAATTTTTTTTTTCCTCACAGTTCTGGAGCCTGGAAGTTCAAGATCAGGGCACCAGAAAGGCCTGGTTTTGATGAGAGCCCTCTTCTGGATTGCAGACAACTGTCTTCTCATTATATCCTCACATGGGAGAAAAGGAAGGGGAGAGAGATCACTGGGGTCTCTTTTAAAGGAGAACTAATCCCATTCAGAGGATTCTACCCTCAATACCTAATCACCTTCCAAATGCCATCTCCTGGGGGGTTAGAATTTTGGCATTTGAATTTTTGGGGAATAAAAGGATGCAGTCCATAAAAAATATATATAGTTGAAAGTCAGGAAGGTAGAGCTTTGAAAAGAGCTTTTTGGAGAAGTATAAGAAAGTTTCCAGTAGTATGTTCAAGAAAGTAAGCATAATTTGATGCAAATAAAACATGGGCACAGGAAGGAAGTAATTTCATTATAAATATTTTAAATAGCTTTGTGTAGCTATAGATTGGCACAAGTTATCAAAACATGTAAAAATACTTGTTGGATACTTTGAAGAGAAGTTTCTTCATATATGTTTAGGAAGGCAAGTTTTTTCCCATTGTCATTAATTCAGGTAACAGAAAATCAATTTGGGCCCAACTTGTAACCCTCCCTCCATTTTTTTTTCTTTAGCAATTATGAAATTGCCATAGGAGAGCTCAGAATGTAATGAATAAGTGAATTTTGAGAAAGGATTTGAAGTAGAGAAGAGTAACCCAGCAAGAAAACAAAACAAAACAAAGATGATTATTACCTAATACAGATAACATGAAGAATGCATCAGTAAGTAGGTTGTAGAATGCAGCATGTTTAGGTTAAGGCAACGGAAAAATATAAAAGTTTTTATGAAGAATATCAGGGAGGATTTTTCCACTTAAATTAATAGAAAAGTGATTACCTGGTGAAAATGATATTTAAAGTGAAGAGAAGGTGACTTTTTCAAATATGTCAAAAGCTCTGGAAAAAATTAATAAATTGACTCTTATCTGAGAAGTCAGTGAATCTTTCAATAAGAGGCTTAAAATCAAGAGACCATTCAGAATGAAGCTGTCACTTAAATGGCAAATGTCTGTTAGAGAAAGAGGCGGGAAGTGATTATGGTAATTGACCCATCATTGTCCTTAAAGGTGTTCTTGGAAGTTTCCGGAATGACTCAACTGATAAAAGGTAAGTTATAAAATGTTATATAGCTCCCTTCTTGAGAGCAGTATACCTGTATGAGGAAAAAGGAAAACTGGCAAAAAAATGATAAGTGAAAAAAGTGTTCACATTCACAAGGAAAATTAACCTGTTTGGTTAGCAATGAAGCGACAATAAATCAGATGTGTGTGCCAAGGAGAGATTATAGATGAAACATTCATTGAAGTTACCCACGGCGTTCAAATGTATGATATATACTCTTTAGGTTTAAGTGACCTTGAAAGTTTATACTTAAATAGAAAATCAATCGTTCGTAAGTAATGGATACATAGAGCAGTGGGGATAGCGTAGAGCTTTGAATACAAGCAGTTGCTTTAGAGATTCGTGCCAGGTGCCATTTGCTCTATATTTCCCAGCACAGATCTCTGTTCATTCAGTATCACTGCATTTTGCCACATTCTACCGGAAACTTCATTCCTAAGAACTTCTAACTTTAAAGGAATGTAGGACTTTAAAGATCATAAAATAAATGAGAAATTAGGAAGGGGTATAGATTTGGGGGGAAATTCTATAAATTTCAGTATGGTAATACCTTATCTAATATCCTCCGTCAAAATAAGAGAGAGCTTTGGAAAAAGATTTAGAATGCCTTAGTACTTTCAGAATTGCACATCGTGATTTCATAACCACCAAATCCTATTTTCTTCCTCCTCACATTTGACGAGTGATGTAACCCTGTTTTCAGTTTCTTTCATCTTGAGAGTCTTTATTTTGTTCTCTATCCCTCATCATTTTTTTTATTATGTTATTTACCAGATTTCTGTTATTTGCTGTTTCCTAAACCTGGCTCCTAAATGGATTTATTCCTCTCATTTCACATGATTTCCTTTAAATTCTCTACTGATGTACTTCGAAAATTCACTTCAGTATTGACAGCTCTCAAATTCAGTATTGACAACTCTCAGATGCTCTGCTTCAGCTCTAGATACTTATTTTCATCTCTTGGCTTGTGGCTCCATCTTAGTATGGTGCCTGCTCTTGGCAGCCTATCAAACAAAAACCTATTCATCTTCCCCTCTTTGATAATATCAGCAACTCCTGAGCCTGCCACTATTTTCTACTAAAAATCTTACCACATTTTTTTTTGGTTCTTTCTCTTTTATATCTCATCAAACATTGTCACACATGTATTCTTTCTTACTTTATTCTGGCAATGGAACATTCTCTCAGTTTTTTGCTGTAGCTTCCCGAATGTTCTCCCTGACTCAAATTTCATATGTCCAAATCCATTCTATAACTGACACTAGATTGTTTCTTGTCTTAATCCAACGATCTCTCCATCATATACCATTCAAATTCCTTTGCATCCAACCTGATAGCTTGCAAAAGACATGTCTAACTTTTATTTTATAATATTTGAGACATTTCACATTGTATCTTCAACTTTGCTTTCCAGACCGAGTATCCTTAAACCTAATTCAAACCAAGCAGAATGCTTTGATGTTTTCTGACAATATCCTTCCCATGTTCAAACTGTTCCTTGATCCTGAAATAGAATCCTACAACCAGATTGGTCTCCAACTTAGAGCCTGCCTTAAGAAGTGCTCAGTATAAACTTTCAGTGGTCTTTTTGACCCAAAAGTAATCACTTCCTCTTCACTGCTCAAACTACAGAATATTTGAACTTGTATAATAGCATTTATCACATTCTGCTTTGTATTAAGGCAATCCATGCAATAAAGCCTAAATCCATGTGGTCAAAAAAACACAGGGGCCAACCTGTAATCAAGTCAGAGATAGTGACTTGATGCAGAAAGGGTGACTCACCAGAGAAGTATCTTTTTAAGGTTCGGCTTCCCATGGAATGATTTTGAGAAGGGTCTAAGGAAAGCATGAGTTTTGGATTAGTCACTTTTTTCTGCAGCAAGATTAGAAGTGGAGATCAATTAGTCATTGCATGCTCTCTTAAAGTGAAGATGATTTAGTAATTGGGTATTTCTAATTATAAATATAAATAGCAAGGAGAGGTTGGGAGTGTGATTGGTAAGAAAAGGTATCTCTCCAAAAAGAGATCATTAATGCATTTTACAGCTTCTCTATGACTAGGGAGATACAGCACTTCCTGTTAATTTAGTAGCTGTCATGTTCTGTGTCTGCTCACACCCTTTTCCCCAGGCTGATTAATGAGAGGGCTTTTTGTCTTTTTTAGTTCAAGCCGATTTTTACTTTCTTTACAGACAGTATTTAACATTGTCTCATATCTATATATGATATTCTCTACCACTTGAGAAGACAGACATTACATCTCAGGAAAAATGGTATAACTGATTGTTCAAAACACAGTTTCAGAATGACACGGGGTCTAGTACTAGATCCTCTATTTTGTAGCTTTTGTATAATTTCATCTGCTTGGGCTGTTTTCTCAGTAATAAGATGGAAATAATAGTATAATATCTCATAAGCTTGTAATGAATAATGAAGTAATAATTCTTATAAACTGTGTTGCATGGTGAATGGCCTTTGGAAGTGCTCAAAAAAGCATTACATTATATTTCATTATTCCTATTCAGAAGTACCAAGATCTATACATAACAGACTTCTATAATCACAGAAAAATAAAATTAAGAGAAAAATACACTCTGTTATCAAAACTTGAAGACAGCTACTTTTTTTATTGTGATATAGTTATATATCTATATATCTATATCTATATAAAATCAGAAGTTGTTTTAATTTTTGGCTTTATAAAATCCAGTTATAAACATTTATGTTTAACATATGTTTATATATACATATATTTTTCTGTTTGGGATCGTTTCTTTAGAAGATATTTTGTGAAGTAGAATGGTTCTTTTGAAATCGTATTTTTATATGTTTAAGTCACATAAAAATGGATTATTGGGAATTATGGGGTTTTTTTATGAGCACAGTCCAAATTTATGAGAGAAATTAAAAACACTAAGAGAAATATGCAATGGAAAATTTTGGTCTTTTTTAAAGTTTACATAAATAATCATTAACTTTACAATAACCCCATATATATATGTATATATACTTCATAGGTCCCGTTAAAAAGCCCGTACTGGCTAATGCAGCGCAATTTCCAAGTGCACAAAACATTGCAAAAAGCTTCATGCCACCAGGAAGTCCAAGTAATCTGGCCCCGAGAATAGAGAAGAAAATGTCGCACACGAAGCAGATGATGACCCACTCCAGCCTGGAGGGAAGAGGCATCCAGAACCTGCACAGTCAGCCCTGCTCCTCGCCGTCCTGGCCGCTCAGGACCCCCCACAGCTTCTCCATGGTCCTGCTCCCCACGCCCTGGCAGCCCCGCTCGCAGGACCCCTATGCCCTCCCTAATTTTTCAGCTCCCTTTAAAACATTTGCCCATACCCATTGGCCCCAAAATTCAAATGTTGGGAAGTTTGTATTATAGAAATAAAAATACAAATACTAAAAAAAAAAAAAAAAAAAAAGCTGGGGCGGAGACATAGAGATCCTGCCCCCGTTTTTATTCCCCAACAAACCATCACTCTATTTATTTCATTGTAAACTATTTATCAATAAAGGCTTTTTCCCCCTCACAAAAATATATTTTATATCATTATATTATATTAATATATTAAGACATATTTTATTATTATATTAATATTATATATTAATACAATATTATATATTAATATTATTATATTATATTACATATTATATCTATTTGGATATATTGGATATAATCCATATTGGATATAATCCAATGGATTATATTATATCCATATATATCCAAATAGATATACTTGAACTCTGTCAGAAATACTGATTGGTACATAGTAGGTGATTGATAGTAATGAATTAAGTAATTGAAAAAATTTTACCATCTTGTTCTTTCAAAATGCAGTGAAATTTAACAGATTCTCCAAGGCTAGGAGGCAGTAGACTTTGTACCAAGGGCTGGAGCTGAGTGATAAAAATCATAGATCATCTCTTCAAGGAGTTCATAGTCTAACTGATAAACCAAAATAAATCACATATTTTACCACTTCTCATTATTTCAAAACCTTTCAAACTGCTAAAATTGAATCTTCTTCCTGCCCAGCTCCCCCCAAAAGATAAAAATAAAAAAAGAAGGCAGAGAAAAAGAGAGATTCATTGATTGGAGGGAGGGGCAAGAAAGCAAAAAGGACAAATGCATCATCACCTGGGCAGGAACTTAGTGAGAAGCTATATATACTGTATCTAGACTATTTTTCAGAAGTATCTTACTTGTAAACAGTACACTTTGTCTAATTTTTAATTCCATTATGGCAGGACATATCCTAGGAGATGAGATTTAATCCTGTTTTTTATTCTTACATCAACAAGGAAATATTTTTAAAAAATTGCAAAAACCTTCCCACCAGCACTATTTGTTTGAATATTTCAGCAAACCAGTTAATTTATGCTGGAAGATTAAAAGTCATTTATTTATTAACATCAAAAATGGAAAAGATATGGAAAACAGAATCAAACCAACTTGAAAAATATACAAAATTCTGTCCTTCCTTAATGCCATTTTTGTGTTATGTTGAAGCTGTTTTGTCTTTTTATTTTTTTTAAGATTTTACTTATTTATTTGAGAGAGAGAGAGCACGAGCAGGTGGAAGGAGAGGAGTAGAGGGAGAGGGAGAATCAGACTCCCCTCTGAACAGGGAGCCTGATGCAGGGCTGGACCCCAGGACCCTGGAATCATGACCTGAACTGAAGGCAGACGATTAACTGACTGAGCCACTCAGGTGCCCCCCGTTTTGTTTTTTAAGTGAAGTGGTACTTCAGATCAAAAGTTCTGGAACAGGACTATCTGGGTTTGAATACCTACAACCATGTTTACTTATTTTTATCAAATCCAAGACATCATTTTTTAAAGCATACATCATTATTTTATATTCTCCCCTAGACACACACAAGCAACCCCTACAAGTGATTTGTAGGATACCAATTATTTCAAGATACATCTTGATTTCGGAGATGTTATGATACGGAAAAAAGGCTCATCTTAGAGTTGATGGAATATGGCAGTAGCCGAGTGAACATGAGCACTAAGTTTCTTTATTCTAAAAAGTGGCAATAAAAGTACCCAGGTAGGACGCCTGGGTGGCTCAGTTGGTTAAGCAACTGCCTTTGGCTCAGGTCATGATCCTGGAGTCCCGGGATCGAGTCCCACATCGAGTCCCACATCGGGCTCCTTGCTCGGCAGGGAGTCTGCTTCTCCCTCTGCCCTTCCCCCCTCTCATGCTCTCTCTCTCTAATAAATAAATAAATAAATCTTAAAAAAAAATAAAAAGTACCCAGGTAACTCTTCTGATGGTTAAATTATACAGGTAACTCTTTTGATGGTTAAATTATACAGTTTATATAAAGCTCTTAGATGATTGCATGGCACATGTTAAACTTATTAGGGGAAGAAAAGGGTAACCTATTACATGTTTTTAAAGCATTTTACGATACAGTAAATAAAAAGAAACAAGGAAGCATATATATGTATTTTTTTTCACAATGACAGTTTTTCTGGGAGGCATTAGCAAATAGCCTGTGGTAATCTGCAGGTTGCCAAGTGGTTCTCTCAGTTTAGTTCCATTAGGCAGGGAAAGAGAAAGAGAAGATATGGGAGAGAGCTCACTGTCCTACAGACTCAGGCTCCCACGTGGCACACTGCCATTTACTCTCATGGAGAAAATCTGGCCCACTATACTATGTCTACCTGTAAAGTGGGCTAAGAAATGAATTCTCTAATTAGAAAACATCATGCTTAGAACCGCCCTCTTCCTAGGTAAGAACAGGAGAATGGATTTAGTGGAAGACTCAGAAACTCTATCATAGTACATGTTCTACAAATATCAGCTATTCTTATTTTTACCTAAAAGAGAAAAGGTATATGAAAAAGGAAAATGCTACATTAACATGATACAATTGGAAAACAGGACGGATTTTTTTTCTTCCTGAAACATAGAAAAATCAAGGGTTTATTTACTTGGGACACTTTAAGTATAATATGTTCTCACTGTTTCCTCACTGCTTATATCGTTTATCGAAGGCACAGCCACAAGTGGATCTCACTTTGCACTACTTGGTGATAAGAACAAGGCATTCACTGGTCACTTGCATAGTCATCCAGAAATGGGAAGCTATACCTCTTTAATGTTCCATAAATTATTTGGAAATAAATTTTAAAAATTAATATTTTGTTATGGTTAAACTGCAGTATTTTACACAAATAGTATGATCACAGTGATTCAGTCATAATAGAATCATGTCATGCTACTGTTAAGTCAAATAATTTTATTTTAGCAAAAAAATCTACTGCACATAAAAGATGGTTTTGTCTTTCAGACTTCACAGAAAATATGGAGCAGCTACTTCACATGTTTCTGTAAAATAATCTTTGAAATACTACAGAGCTTCTTCCTTGGAATGCATCAGATTATCAGGAAAGTCTTTTCTCTGTTCCCCTCTGTGTTAGGTTTACATTTTTATTAATCTGTGGTACCTAACATTTCATTGGACCTGTCCTTACCATTGCTTTCAGCTTTGGTCTCACAATCAATCCTAAGTAATTATTTTTTTCTCTATCACCAGTTCCAACTCTAGAACAGATTGTTTGTTTGTTTTTTATAAAGACGGCCAACCACAATAAATTGTTTGGAATAAAGCAGGTTGTATAAAAACAAATACACAGAAAGTAAAATACTATCGGCCATTAAAAAACATATTAAATACATCATATTTCTCAAAAAAGAAAAAAATTCTTGGTAATTCTCACTGTTTTTATTACTCTTTCTAAAAATGAAAGACATTAGTTAAACATATTCTGAATTCCCTAATGCAGTGTGTGAGACCACAGCTCTAATGATAGAACCAAGTCTAGTGAAACATTCTCTATACTAAGCAGTGTGTTTAACAATGTATCTCGTTTCTCATAGCTCATTAGCTCACTGAATGAATTTGTCTGAATCATGAAGGCAAAATGGGTTTAAATGCCTAGGGCACATCTTTTCTTCTACTTATGTAATTTACACCTTCATCACTTGCTCTCAGAGCAAAGATCCTTTTCACTAATGACAGTATTTTGAAGCATTGCTAAAGCAAGATATGATGAGGACATACTGAGAGAGTCAGTTAAAGAAATATAGAAGGAGAACAAGAAATTGCATACTGAGAAAAAGAGTTACACAAACACTTAACCCAAGCACTCTCTCTGGGCTTTGTGGTTTTGCTACTTTATTCCTGAAAAATAATGTGAATAGATAAAAATCACACCAGGCTTTAAGTTCATCTTTCAGGGAAGGGACATCCACATGTTTCTATGGTTTAGAATCACAAAAGTATTTTTTATATGGTTTCATTAGATTGCTGTGTGTAGAATCAATTTACAGCAGGAACCAAAGATCAGGGAGTTGAAATGATTCTTTAAGAATGATTCCTATAACATGTAGCTTGGGGAGGTGGCTATTAATGATAAAAAGAAATGGAGAGCAACCCCAGAACAAATATACAAAGATATAGGTTTTTCTAAATAGACTTCTTAATGTTAAACATTATATGAACCTGGCTATCTCCCTCTCCTGAAATTCATATATATATGTGTGAAAGTATGATTACATAGTAAATTATTCCAATTTGTAGATATATTTACAAAATGAATTCTGTATAATTTCATATATATGTATATGCAAACAAATTTTATGTGTGATTACAGGAGAAAATGTGTTATAAGTAAAAACTTAAAAATCAAATTTACTTTAGGTCAAATCAAAATAAAGTCAACATATGGCTGAGCTGTAATGTTAATAGTGGAAATGGAAGGGTTATTCAAAATCAAACATTTTAAGATATCAAAAAACCAAGGTTATGCACTGAGAGCTCCAAAATACATCAAAATAGTAAAAACTTGAGTTCTAAATAAGGAACTATTGACTATAATGATTCTTAATTCTTGAGGGATTTGACACACCTAATTTGGAATATCAATATGTAGGATGATTGTATATGCAGTTAAGCCACATCTAAAGAATGAACAAATAAACCAGAAAATTGTCTTGAAGAATAAGTTACATAAGTGATTTCATTTCTGTTGTACAAAACAGTCTTTTTCATACAATAAATCTGAACGTAATGAGAAAAATACTTCCCCCCACCCAAATGGATTGGAAAACAGCCTTGGTAAAAGATTACATTCAAATATTTATCACATTGTAATGTTATTCCGTGGGAAGATGTGCACTCAATTTATACTCTGTGGTGCTTTGCTTCAGTTCAAACAAGTTGGGTTGTTAAATAATATTTTCTCATAAATTTTTTTCATGAGACCTTTTATAATTAACTTATCATTAAATATTATTTTTGCTTAAGTGAATGATTTGTGGGATTAAGTTCATTCACCTAAATTTCAAACAGTACATTTTGAAAGGTAACAAAAGAAATATATTACATATCAGTACTTTCTGGTTTTTTGATTAGAATCTATTTGACTTTATAAAAGCTGGAACACTGTGCTTATTGAGCAAATGCTTTCATCAAGGAATTTTTTTATTTCTTCCGATTTTTCAACCAAGGCTCCAACCATACCCATGAAATTAAACTAAAATTAAAAAGTCAGTTTTATTAGAGTGATTTTATAATTGAGTTTACTGTGAAACTGGCAATTAAACTCAGAATCTGAGGGAGTGCCTGGGTGGGTCAGTCATTAAGCGTCTGCCTTTGGCCTCAGGTCATGGTCCCAGGGTCCTGAGATTGAGCCCTGCATCCTGCTCCCTGCTCAGTGGGAAGCCTGTTTCTCTCTCTCCCACTCCCCCTGCTTGTGTTCCCTCTCTCACTGTCTCTCTCTCTGTCAAATAAATAAATAAAATCTTAAAAAAAAACCCCTCAGAATCGGAGAACAGATTAAAGTCACTATGAATCTTTTAATTTCCTACTTAATTTCCTGTTTGTTTTACATTTTTATTTCCTTTGATAAAATTAATGATATTTGTGTATAGTTGCACATTTTTGCTCTGTTGGACTAATTATGAACTTTAATATGTGCATAAATGAGCACTAAGTTTTACTATATTATATTTTCATTAAAAAAATCTACTTAACCTTGGGGCGGCCTGGGTGGCTCAGTCGTTAAGCGTCTGCCTTCGGCTCAGGTCATGATCCCAGGGTCCTGGGATTGAGCCCCGCATCGGGCTCCCTGCTCGGCGGGAAGCCTGGTTCTCCCTCTCCCACTCCCCCTGCTTGTGTTCCCTCTCTTGCTGTGTCTCTCTGTCAAATAAATAAATAAAATCTTAAAAAAAAAAAATCTACTTAACCTTTAATAGTAAAATTTTAGACTTTTTTTTTTATTATTATGTTAGTCACCATACAGTACATCATTAGTTTTTGATGAAATGTTCCATGATTAGACCATTGCTTTTAATCAATGCAGAAGAATTAGATAGCCAGTGAGGCGGGGATTCAACTGCTTTAAACTAATCTCAAATACTTGAAAGAAATCTTGAAAAACCTTAAGTATTGTGCAATGAAGTATACATCTATATCTTATGGTATACTATACAAGTTTTATTGGCTTACAAGGGCAAATATTTCTCCATTGGCCAGAGAAGAATAAATGAGTGAATGTGTTATCTCTGAAATAGACCTGATGTTGTTGTGAATATATGAGAACTTTTGAAATAAACGATGGGCTCTGATGGCCCCAAGAAAACTATAGTCACTGATCAGGTACTTTCTTTACAATTCTTGTTTATAAATAATTTTTAAATGCAAGTTAAAGAACATATAGGGACTTTTAATAGTTATTATTTAGTGTATTTTATTTTATCAAACAAGACTTGTTTTTATTTAAATGCTTTTATTTTTTTTTATTTTTTTTAAACATTTTATTTATTTATTTAATTGACAGAGAGAGAGAGAGAGAGTGAGAGAGGGAATACAAGCAAGCAAAGTGGGAGAGGGAGAAGCAGGCTCCCCGCCGAGCAGGGAGCCCTATGTGGGGCTCGATCCCAGGACCCCGGGATCATGACCTGAGCCGAAGGCAGTCGCCCAACCAACTGAGCCACCCAGGAGCCCCTATTTAAATGCTTTTAAATTGCCCTTTAATGTCTCAATTATTATGCAGTATCCATTATGATTTACCCTATAAAATCATCTAAGGGTCATTATCATGATAAGCTATATATATATATATATATATATATATATATATAATTATAAGGAGCACATGGTGTAAAATTTTTTGAAATTTTGGTGGAAATAGGTAGTAAAAATTACTCAAAAATGACTCAACGACAAGAGACTGGGTTTTTAAAATTTATATTAACATTTATCAACTTTAGTACAGAATCTGTTTATTTTATCACAGATGACTTTAAGTAACTCTAATGATCTTCAGGAAATCCGGGGTACCATTTCCTAAATTATTTTATATGACTAGAATTTTTTTTAAGTATGTTTAGAAGAGTTTCTTGCAGAAAAGCAGGTCAGTCGCTTCAGTTTTATCTTGGCATCCCAAATGTTACATATTCAAAATCAAAGGCAGGGGGATAAGGAACGTAAAATTGATTTAAACGTTCTAATTCTTATTTGGTTATTCTCTTTTCTACCACGGGGAGTTATACAACATAAAGTGAAGTGAAAGTAAGGGGCAAATCACTGGATTATTTTACTCTAAAGAAACACAAATATATTATATCTCATTATTGGGAGCAAGGGAGTTTTCAGTCCCCTAAGACACCCTGCAAAGCGGCCATGTATAAGATAGCAATATACTACATTGATTTTAAATGATGATAGAATGAACATTGTTTTTTTAAAGGTTTATTTATTTATTTTTAGAGAGAGCACAAGTGGGGAGAGGGGCAAGAGAGAAGGGATCTCCAGTGACTCCCTGCTGAGCCCAGAGTCCAATATAGAGTTTGTCTCACGACCCAGAGATACTGACTGAGCCAAAATCAAGAATCAGATTCTTAACCGACTGAGCCACCCCAGCAATGGAATTAACATTCTTTTAATGGTACTCTTCCAATTAAAAAAAAAAAAAAAAATATATATATATATATATATACACACACATATATATGACTATGATTATTCCTTACCATCCTTTGTTTTTGTATTATTTTGGTTTCTTGTTTTTAGTTTTGTTTTTCTTTGTTGCAGTGAGACTGAAATTGATGAAGATGATGGAAATATGTGGACACTAATATGATAGTGGAATATACTTCTAATTGTTTTTGAAAATTTAAGTTTCTTTATTTTTTATTTTATTTTTTTTTAAAGATTTTATTTATTTATTTGAGACAGAATGAGAGAGAGAGAGAGCACATGAGAGGGGGGAGGGTCAGAGGGAGAAGCAGACTCCCTGCAGAGCAGGGAGCCCGATGCGGGACTCGATCCAGGGACTCCAGGATCATGACCTGAGCCGAAAGCAGTCGCTTAACCAACTGAGCCACCCAGGCGCCCTTAAGTTTCTTTATTGATGGAAAATCAAAATACGAAGACAACAAAGTCTTATGCTTCAGAATTCATGTAATATATTCATATATAAATGTTCATTTTCACTCTCATGTTTGGGCAAGTACCTTCTATCTACCCCATTCCAAATGTCCAGAGTTCATATTATGATGTTGAGGCAGGGTGTAATATGTGTATGGGTATTAGTGATAAAGGCCTGAGGGACCTCATTGTAGTTGGACAGAATGTGTTCCCTTCTACATTTCTTTGCCTTGTTACAAATATACTAATGTAATAGTAACCACAAGGATGAGCATACTAAAATACTAAGATATATTATTTGATCTGTAACATTATAATTGACTACACAGCAAATTGCGATCCATTCCCATTCATCCACACATTCATTCTTTCACTCATTCAGCAAATATTGAGCACTTTCTCTTTGTCTGCCATTGTACTCTAGGGGTCCAATTTGAACAGACAAGAAATAATACCAGCCTTCATGGAGCTTACCATTTAAGGAGGTGACAAAAGTAAGTTCAAAAGTGGCATAAATAAATATGTAACTGCAAAACTGGAAGAGGAAAAATGCTCAAGGCTAAGAAATGGTGGAAGAGGGGTGCTTGACCTGGTCTGAGAAAGAAAGGAAAGTTCTCTCCAGTGAGATCTGAAGCATGATTATAAAGAATGAATAGATTAACAGGGGACAAAACAGAAGAACATCTAGATAAAGCCCATCCCATGTGCTAGAAAGAAGAAGGAGCACTGGGTGTTTATGACGGTGAAGGCAGGCCAGCGTGGGTGAAACACAGAGAATGAGGAAAGCATGGAAGGAGAGGAGGTTGAAGAGGGGAGCTGAGTGTACATCATCTTGGGCTCTTCTCATGGCATGGAGTTTAGAACTATACAGTCACTTGCAGTTTGCATTGAGAGAATTATGTTAAACTTTCTTAATGACATCATGATGCCTTTCCCAGGTATGTTGCCTTACTCTTAATGTCATTCACTCAGCAACTGTCTATTGAGTGATTACTTGGGAATCATTACTTTTTCAACAGACCTGAATTCTGTCACCCCGGGAATCAGATGATTTAGACTAGAGAAACTAAAGTTGCTTTTTCTTCCAGGGTATTGAGTGTCCCGTACCATAATGCATCTAAAATGTAATGATTCATAAAATATCAATACAGTTGAGGAATGTAGCAAAGTAAAGATTTATTCCATCTTAATTTCAGGTATTTGAAGGGACTGAGAGTCAGATCATATATAGTGCTTCTCTGTGGTGACATTATTTTAATGGTGTCATTTAAATCCATTTTCAGTGCCATATAGTAATTCCTAAATGATAAATTACATTATTTAATATTTCAGCTGAGATATTGGTAAGATATAGAGGTCCGATTGTTTTAATGAAGAGTTTAAAGATTTGCTTGCATCTTAAATTAGAATCCTGCATTAAATTAATAGTTTTTAAACTAACCGTTTCTTTCAACTTGTCAGAATATCATATATTGATTGTAAAACAAGTGTTACATGTTGTTTTTAGTTCCACTTAACTTTCAATTTTGAACAAACCTACAAAAAGTGCACAGCATGAAAAGAAAAGATGAAAAATGATGAGTTCACTTACATGGCTGCTCTCTTAGTCCCAAAGCAATAAGTCTTTTTTCCCTTTTTCTCATTTATCACATATTTGTAAGAGAGACTTAGTTGCCCTGGGGGAGAAATGTTAAATAGAGAAGTTAATATTTGAAACACTTACCTGAATCTTTTTTTTTGTTCCTTTTCTATTTATAAACAAAACAAAATGATAGCTAGAAGTAAATCATTTTTAGCAAATAGAATATGAGTATACACTAAATATTTTGACCTTTTATTTATATTTATTTATATTATTCAAGTGTGTTTAGTCCGATCCAAGTGAAAGATAGACAAAGAACATTTTTGTTCAACTAGAATTTGTTGAAATACTTCCAGTCATCGTTAGATGCTAAAATTCTGTTTCAGGAATTAGATTTGGGGACACTGTGATTTCTTTGTGTATCAAAATGAATGTGTTCTTACTCTCATGAAAAAAAGACCACAGTCAAGCAGAAATATTAGGTTTGCTGTAACAGCATTTATTGTTGCAACTTTCAGAGATGAAAATCAGTGACAGGCGTGCAGTCCCTGTTGCCTTGTCACCACATTCTGGGGTAGCTGATACAAATCTGAAGTCAGCTCATGGGATCTGAAGTGAGATTTGAGGAAACAGATAGCAGTTCTTGGGCAGTGGGGCTTTTGGAAAGAACTAGAGCCCCTCCCATGGTAGCTGGGGACAACATAAAAAAGTAATTTGATGGTTTAGAACCTTGAATCCAAGCAACCTGTTGCCAGCTCAGTGTAAGTAGGGACTGAAGTTTGGAGGTGGAAAACTCTTCCCTGGGAGGATATGTTTGTGAGCTGGGGCACAAGACATGTTGTTGCAGTTGTGTTATGTGACAAACTCCTTGTCACATTGTTGTTCATGGCTGATTTGGGAGGGGATCTAAGCTTTGAAATTGACATTAATTCTTTCCTTAAGTAATGGATTTGGGGGTGATCAGCACTTTGTCTAGGAGTATCTCCTGCAGAAGCTTAGCTTTGGACAAGTTACTTGCATGCATCAAGAGTAATCTTACACAATTTGAAGATTCAAAAGGACAGGTATTACAGACCTACAATTATCACTATAGTCAGTTACCCCCTTTGATTCTCTTTGTGTCTCTGTGGTAACTCATTCACATTTCTCAGGAAAGTATCTACTTCTATTTCCTTAGAATGGCTTGACACACTTCCATACAGGTGTAGTGGGAATTCTGAACTTGGAATTCTGAAACTGGGTGTTTCCTAAGTGGCATTAACACGTACCTCCTGATCTTGTAAAGGAATTCATGCAACTAAGGTTTATTCTTTCTCATAGTGAAACACTTTTTTTTCTTCAAAAGCAATTGATATTGTTTGGTCAGTTTCAATTTTTTTTCTCTTTTATGTAAGGAAAAATAATTATCTGAAGTAATACATGCACACATTTATACATATAGAATAATATGAATTAATATGTACACACAGGTATCTATAGGGAAAATTAAGCCATACTATATTGCTTTAGTTCTAGGTGAGAATTTTTGTAAAGCTTTCTAGTGTATAGGATTTCTTTGCCCTTGTATTGGACTGCTATGTGAACATTTTACAACAAAAATACAAAAGCTGCTCTTTTTAACCCACTTTTTTCACCTCAAGATATTTTTGTCATGTTCATAAATTGGTTTACTATATTCCCATTGTCAACAGAAGTCTGTGCTTTTCAACATTTTACACCTGTGAAGAACTATGACTTTACTGCAAGCGATAGACATAATTGGTTACAAAAGAACTTTAGCTCACTAGCAGGAATGTCAGACTTGCAACAAATGTTTTTCAGTTGAAAGAAATCTGAATCTCTAATTTACAGTTTTATTTCTTTCCTGATTTCCAGCTGAATATGTTTACTTTCAAATTCCTGGTAGTTTCTGGTGACCTTTATATATATTTCTTTAGCTGTCCCCAGTATGCTCTCTCATTTATTTGCTTGTTTATTAGCAATTTTGGTGTTTTTTTTTCTCATTCAAGATACTATGTTTATTCAGTCTTAAGTTTTTCTTTCAAAACAGTATATCTCTTTCACACTTGCATAAGTGTGCATATCTATATTGTGTATGAAAGCAAAGCAAAAAAGAGCTAGGATAACAAATGCTCATGAGTTTTTAGATGCAGTAGCCAAATTCAGTGCTCCCAATATAAGATGACCCACGATTATGAACACTTTGGTTGGGGGGGTGTTGGTGGATAAGAGTATATACAGGTCAGGTTTAGGTTGTAGAGTTTAGAACAGCATGCAGGCACACTGTGTTCCTCCAGAAGAGTGGGGGGTGAGTGTTCACCCAAAAGTAAATGGAGTTTGTTGGTTAGCCAAGGAAAGAGGGATTTATTTTCCTTCCCACTTTTCTTCTCTCTTGAGCTGCATGACTTTTTCCACAGGCATACAGAGTGAAATGACTCATGGTGGTGTAACACCATATATTGACATGCTGTGTATTATCACATGAGCAGCTATAGATTGGCAGGTGAGCAGATTATGTTCCAAAATTCTCTAAGATCTCACATTCCCAAGTAAAATATTTTCCCATGGAAACACCTTTTTTTGTTAAAATTATTTTTAGTACCGAATTGATATCAAAATAAACTTGGTTCATAAATTACCCCTTGCCCAAGTGATGGTGTCAAAGTTAGGTATTTGTGGTTCGTCGTATCCAATCACAGCCTTCTTCACAGCCATCCTCTTTCACCAATCTCTTTATTTTCTCTCCTCTCATTGTCCATTGACCAACTAGCACTTTCTTTGCCCTTGTAAGAGTAGCCCTTAGTCAAGCCTGAAGACTGCACGAACCAAAAAATATTCCCTAAAGAATAAAGTTTTGCTTCACCCGTATGAGAATAGACAACTAGGAAGGCTTGGGAGATTTGTTTTGTTTTGTTTTGCACCGCTTAGTGGCCCCCAAGGAACCAGATATCACTCAGTTGCTCTATCTGTGTTTTTGTGTGTGTGTGTCCTTTATGTCTGTGTTAAGGGTTGGGCAGCATATAAAAACACTTGTGAGGATGGCAATAAAGGTTTTCATGATTGGCAAAACCTTTATGACTTGAGGTGATATAGGCCAGTTATTTAAAAATTAATGGGAAACTTTGGGGATTCGCAAAGCTACATCACCATCTAGAAACACAGAGCGTTCTCTCCTAATGTACATAAACATCTCTCAAAATGTTCATATATTGTGTTTCTAATGAAAATATTGTGTGTATCTGTTGGTCTTTTTTTTATCAGTCATATTCTTGTCTTTTTGTGAAATCACATACTTCCAGACTCTCTAATATTCACTCACCTTTTATATTGTAATTTTTTTTAGAATTATGTAATTTTTAATAAACACCTCAACATTCTTAGTTTTCGCAGAATGTCCTCCCACTTATTCCCCTAAGTGTAACATGGTACTGCCAGTGTTATTTATCTATTGCTAAATCACAAATGACCCCAGATATAATAGTTTAAAAGAACAGACATCTATTATGGTCCAATTTCTGTGAGTCAGGAATTTAGGATTGGATTTGCTGGGACACTCAAGATCTTTCGTGTGATTGGAATCAGGATGTCAGCTGGGGCTGCAGGCACCAGAAGACCTGACTGGGGCCTCGTGTCTGCTTTCTGGAGAATGCAACTGACACGTTACATCAACAAGCCAAGTAAGGCCACCATACATGTTTTCCCACTCTCTGTGCAAAAACCATCATGTATTTCTATCGGTTTTCATCTCCATTTTTCTAACAGCAAATGATGAGTTGGTTTTTCTTCTTGAACAACAACGACAACAATAAAACTCCTTTGCATGGAACTTGACTTCATCCCATCTCTTCTCATTGTTCCTCCCTTCTTTTACTTCTTCACCAACTTTCCCCGCTTCTCAACTTGCTTCAAAGCGTTCCTTGGCTACCCGTTCATATTTAAGAATGGCAATGACATGCTCTGCTCTGGGAGTGTGGGGTCTGTAGTGCATTGAATTGTGATTCCCAAAAATATAAGCTCATATCCTATAACCCCTGGAACCTGTGAATGTGAACTTATTGGAAAAAGGCTTTTTGCAGATGCATGTAATTAAGAATTTCGATCACTCTGGATTATGGTGGGCCCTAAATCCAGTGACAAGTATCTTTATAAGAGAAAAGAAGGAAAAAAGATAAATACACAAGGAAGAAAGTCATGTGAAGATGTTGGTCAGAGAGTTAAGCTATGTTGCCACAAGCCAAGGAAGGCTTTGAGCCACAAGAAGCTGAAAGAGGAAAAAAAGATTCTCCATAAATGCCTTCGTGGAATGTGGGTTGACACCTTGATTACAAAACTTCTGGCCTCTAGAATTTTGAAGGAATACATTTCTATTGTTTTAATCCACCATATTTGTACTATTTTTTTATAGCAGCCCTAGGAAACTAATACAGGGTATAAAGGGAAATAGGCAGTGAGATTCTAGATGTTGGAATTTACTCTAAAATCATTAAACAATGAGTAGGTTTTTCTGATGTGTAGATATTTCCTCTATTCCTTACTGGTTTTTCCAGAAAAGAATTCCCAACCCTAGTAGTGGGACACGGTTTATATACATGTTGGAGAGCATTCTGGGAACAGAGCCCAAGAATGTTCTGGAAGGGTATGGGGGGAGGTGGTCATAAGATACAGAGTGAAGAGTTTTACTTATGTCCCTCTTTTTTGTCCACTGCTTCATCTTTATCTGCCGAAGTGGCAGATATCCTAGAGTCTAAAACATTCGAATTCAGTATTTTCAGAGAATAAACTTCCTCTAGGACCCTGGGGGAGGAAAAGATACAGCTATTCATTCAGTCCTTCTAATTTCAGCTTCTAGTTCTCCACTTGCCCCCCAAGGTCCCTCCAAATCCCAAACTTAAAAGATTCAGGATAATTGTACTGGTTTTATTCTTATCATTATCCCTCTTATAACTTAGGTTCCATCTTTCTCTGTTCTCCTAAATGTCCATCCCTTCTTCTTTTTTTTAAAATATGCAGTTCTTATGTCTCTGTATCCAAGTGCAGCTTCTGAACAAGGCATGCAGGGCCTTCATGCTATGATCTCTCAACATCTCATTCATAGTTTTCACTGCTCCGAGGCTGACACTTTATATTCTAGAATCACCTATCATCTCTGTGGCTCTGTCATTTTCTCTAATTAAAATGACTTTCTCACTTCATCTTTTCTCTTCAATTTCCTACTGATCTTTTAAAATAGGTCAGGTATCTTGTCTTCTCCACATGAAGCTTTCCTTGCCTGCTTCGTCCCCACCTATCCTGTCCTGCTCAACCAGGCTCGTTTACTTACTGATTGTTTTCTTCGCTCCTGGAAGCTGCCTTTGTTATCTTGATCACATTTATTATAATTATCTTTAAATGCTCTCTTCCTCCTCTGAAGTGTTGGTGTTTTGAAGGAGGCAATATACTTTATCCATAAGTGTAACTTCTTGCTTATAGCAAGGTGATGGGCACACAATTGATCTTATTGAAAATATGAATAAATTGATGAATCTTTGTCCTGAATAAGGACAGACAGAGAGGGAAAAAGTGTACTCTGATTTCCAAGAAGGCAGTCATGTGTCTTCCAAGTGATTTTTTTGTCATTGTTGCTAGTCAGAATAAACTTCCATGGTTCAGTGCTTTCACTGAGTTTTGTCCTTCTGCCTGGAATGCCGTTTCCCAACTTCTCTTTACTGAATACCCAACTTGGATCAGACACCGTGATTTTTTTTTAAGTTCTCCATGTAGGAAAGTCTTATTTTAGCACAATCCATCAGAAATAATGGCATTCAGAATGTATTTCTCTTCCATGCCGCAGAGGTCAATTTTCCTACCTCTATTAGAGCATTCATCACTCTAAGCAGTAAAGTGGAATACCTCCCAAAACTTAGGAGTGGAACCATGGAAAATCAACTTGCAGTAGTTGACTTAGCCTTGAGTAAAGTATAATACTTCCAATCAATAATGCACAAATGGGTCATTGAGCAGTTTTCTCTAATAAAGAGGTCAGGATCTTGTTTCAGAAAAAGACTACCTGTGTGGGCAGGCTCAAGTCTATAGCAGAATCAATGTCTACAATGAAGAATGTTTCAATCAGGGACAAACAAATGTTTAGCCAAGAAAAAACAAAAGCAAAAACATGAAATCAAGACTAGGATGAATCAGTAAGCATTCAGCATTGATCGTCTACCGAAATAAATGGACTGAGGATTATCATCTTCCTATTAAATATTGGGGTAATACATAAATGCACACATGCTCGCCTGTCCCTCCCCCTGCCTGCCTCTCCTCAATCTCTCCATCCTCCCCCTACCCCCAGCCTCCCTCCTCTTTCAGATCTGTTGAACTTGGGTTCTGTTTACAAAGCTCTTTCCCTCATTAGCCTGAGAAGATTGACTTAATCTCTCCATCTAGACATTCAAACACACATTAAGTGTTCAAGAATTTTATTAAGTGAGTGCACGTACAATATTTTAAACACAAACAGGTTATAGATCGATTATAAATCTCAACTACACAGCTTTATACAATAGAATATTAGATCATTTCAATTCTCAGGTTGTGATTTTATAAAACTTATGAGAAAATCTGTTGATAGTGAGTTTGCTTGACATTTTCTTTTACATTTTTCTCCTTTCTCATTTGTTATAGTGCAGTCCAAGGTAACCCTTAAGTAGAAGGAGAGTCTGGAATAATGATATTATTAGTCTTCTTTATTTTCGAGTTGAAGGGCACTGAACCAGTCACTAATATTTCAAACCCCAAGAAATAAGTCCTCCGGAGGTTTGGGGGTACCTTGTTATTCCTACCTCCTTTGTTTTATTTGCTTTTTGGTGCATAATAACCCTTAACATGTTATATTTTATTATTTTAAAACATGATGCATCAAACATGTCATATCCCAGGAGATCATGATTTAACATGGAACAAGAATATTCTCAGAAAATGAAATGAAAATCAGATCTAGCAGTTGCTAGGGAGTTGAAGATGGCCACACAATTACTTGGTGTAACAGAAATAATCTGCCTGTGTATCTTTCCTGCCTTTTTTCTCTTTGTTGTGTGGAGGAGAATTTGGTGTCTCATTTTCTCTTTTAGGGTCATCCTTTTCATGAGCATATCATATGTCAAGTGTGAATATATCTAGTAGACGCAGTAAAAGATGATAGCATTCTGAATATATTCCATGCATAGCCTAGGAATTCAATCCACAGGACTATATTCCATTATATTTGCACTGTTGGAAATAGAGAAGAAATAAAAAGGCCAGGATCAAAATTATAAACTGTTGATAATACCCCCCAAAAATAAGTGCTCAGAGATGGTAAGAATATTTCCTTTGGGTTTCTATGATAAATGTTGGACTGTATACCATATAGTATATTCTAGTAAAAAGAGTAAGAAACACAGAAACACTGATATTTAGTTATTTAAAACTGGAAACTTAAAGACCTGTATCACTGTACAAATAAACAGTACTATTTGCAAATTCTGAATCAACATTGGGAAATATCTATTTCATATCATTGAACAAGCAGTTCAAGGAACTGCAAAAGAACAAACCTACCAATAGGGATCAAAATTCAAATCAAAGTGTTTACAAAAGTGTTTACAAAATCTTTCACTGCCTTTTAAACTTACATTTATGAAAATTTTGTGACTTGCCACCTTCAATTTGCCCTGGCCTCCTGTTTTCCTATCCCATTTCTTCTTCTTCTTCTTTTTTTTTTTTTTAAGATTTTATTTATTTATTTGACAGAGAGAGATAGCAAGAGAAGGAACACAAGCAGGGGTAGTGGGAGAGGGAGAAGCAGGCCTCCCGCTGAGCAGGGAGCCAGACGTGGGACTCGATCCCAAGACACGAGGATCATGACCCAAGCCGAAGGCAGACGCTTAACAACTGAGCCACACAGGCGCCCCTCCCATTTATTCTTCTTGCACATCCTTCAAATTAATATTCCTCTGCCCTTTTCTACAAAAATAACCTTTTATTTCTGCCCCGCCCAGACACTTTGAATTATAAGGGATAGGGTTACTTAAAATGTCTTTGGGAAAGTATATGAAAAGATACAGATGCCTGATAAGTCAGGAAAAAATTGACAAATAGGCCACAATTGGGGAAGAATCTATGGAACATCTGCAGACCAAGTGCTCTTTACAGTGTTCTCTTTCTCATCTTCTCTGGCCCCATGTCTTTGTGCATGTGTATCCTCATTTTGAGCATCTGCCTTTGATTTCTCTGCCTTGCCTGTGTTCCAGTATGTACGCTCCCAACAGAGTCCCTGCATTTCTAGTTTCAGCACCTATCACCAGAGGAATTGATTTCTTAGATTCTCAAGTCCATAGAGTACCGTATGGTCTGTTCAGTTTATCTGTTCAACAGAAGCCACAAACCAAAGATAGCTGATCAAGCTATTGAATGCTTATCACCGAGTTGAATTTATACCTATTTATCCATTATCTACAGCTGAGAGGCACAGGAGCATAAAGAAAAGATCAATGCACTTTCTTTCAAAGTAGCTATAGGAAGATCTAGTATGCACAGAAATCTATCACTGCTCTATTTTGTTTCCTATACATTTGATTTCCAGTCACAACTCATCCTTTTATATCTATTCAATCAACACAGGGAATATTGCCTTTATTTTATGCAAACCAAACATGAATTTTCCCATCCTCACATTTATTTGACACTGTTAAACTGAATTTAACCTAGATATCTAATCTTCAAGTTGATACATGTTCTTGATAATATTTTCAAAACAAATTCAAACACTTAGGATGTGCTTGCTCAAAAAGTGGATTTCAAAACAAGTTGACATCCTTTTATTTTCTTTCACTATATAATCCCCATTTTTAGGACAATCCCCCAATTTTCATAATGCAGTTAGTGATTTGGAGTTTATTTAGCATTTTACTTCTGCTTTACAGAATGCATCTAATTACATTTCTTCTCTGTGCACCCCCCCCCCCCCCCCCCCCCCCCCCCCCCGCCCCACTACTGGACAGGCATTTCTGACTGGTTACCTGGCGATTTGGCGCCTGGAGTCAATAGAAGTTCAGCTGTTAGGAAGCCATGAAGGCATAATTCACAGCAATGTAAATACTAACACTTTGTTTAGAACGCTTAACTAAATTAACCCCTAGCTACATCCTAGAGCTTTAAAACTTAAATATGGCTCAAAGTAAACAAACATTTAGTGGAATCAATTCTTTAATATAGCTAAACTTCTTTTCCTCCTATTATGTGAACATCAAAAGTTTTTAATGAATAATTCCTAGTTCTTTTTTTTTTTTTTTTTTTTTTTTTAAGATTCAACTATCCATTTCAAAGAGAGAGAGAGCGAATGCAGGGGTGGGGAGGGTGGAGAGGCAGAAGGAGAGAGAATCTCAAACAGACTCCGCAGTGAGTGTGAAGCTGGACACGGGCTCTATCCCATGACCCTGAGAACATGACCTGAGCCAAAGCTGAGTCAGATGCTCAACTGACTACACCAACCAGGTGCCCCACATAATTCCTAGTTCTTTATGGACAAACTAAAAGACATATTTTTATTATTAAACATAATAGCTAGTAAGCAGGTCTCTTATCTATGTTAGTTGAAAACAGTATTATCATCAGTAACTTAAATACACATTAAATCTTAAATATTTGTATTTATTAAATATTAAAATATTAAAATTATATATTATATAATTTATATTATATAAAAAGTTATATAATATAAATATATAATTTATATATTACATACTATATATTCCCTAACTAGCATATTTTCATAGCTTTTACTTTTAGCAAAACGCTAATGTCACTTCTGACAGGAGTGGAACAACCCAAGGTTGGAGGAAGCAACAACCCAAACATTAAGTAAATAGTAAGAGAATTAGAGAGTCTTCAAACTGCCCCCACATATTTTTCTACCCAAGAGCTTTATTTTCAAAGCTGTTAGAATTTCTTATTGGGGGGATATATCCATATACAACTGCCATAGCACTTTATCGCCTTCTTTGGAATATTTTAGAATTATTTATACTTAGGAATTTGTGGTTTATGCATCCACACAATTTTCCCATTACAAAAAAATAAAACAAGTTTTAACATGCCTCCTTCAATCCTGGATCTTGCTTCAGTCATCTTTCTCTTCTCCTTCACAATTAAACCTCTTCGGAGCCTTGTCTGAAGTTCATGACTCCAGATCTCTACCACACATTGTTTCAGCTGTTATGATCTGGCTTCTGCCTCCACTGTGTTTTGTTCTTGTCGGGGACATCAGGGCTAACGTTTTTGTGAGAAGTGAATTTTCACACCTTAGCTGTCTTGACTTCTCAGGATTACTTGTATTTATTGAGGATCCTTCTTAAATGCTTTTCTTCCTTCCTCAGTGTCCACTTTTGCTTTGCCAGAATCTAACCCTCTGCCCACCCTTTGAATTTGTTGTTTTTCCTAAGCTTTCTTTTCTTCTCACTTAAACACTTGCACTGGGTGATCTCCTTTATTCCTGTGACTTCAGTTACCATCTCTGGTCTCTGTCTCCCAAATATGCCTCCAGCCGAGATCACTTTAATGAGCTTTAAGTCCATATATCCACCAGGCTCCTGGAGATTCTAAAGTACCATAAAATTAACTAAATTCTTTACATGTTTCTTCTCATTTGCTTTTACTCATGATTCCTGTCTTAGGTAAGGTTCCCTGGAAACAGACTCGAGAATGAAAATTTGCCTGCAGGAAATTTCAGGGAAAGTAATTGGGGAACATCTCCTGCAGGAGTAAGGAAGGTGGAGTTGGCTGAAAGAGGGAGTGAATTGTAACAACAGTAGCAAAAGTGGCTTTAGCCAGTAACACAGTGAGCTCTGGAGCTGGGATGGACTTTTGGGGTTGTCCCAAATTGAGGCAAGGGAGTTAAACTTTTCTACCATGACTGTCAGTAGTCACTAGATGTGGACTGACCCTTGAAGGAAAATTAATTACCTCAGGAGATGCATCTTCCTTGGTCAAGAGCCATTCCTTTGAAAGTCTCAGTGGTGAGCCAGGAGCTCACAGCATTTCTGGTAGCAGGATGAATAACTGCCTTGTTTCTGAAGGGTAGTCTGGGTGGCTCAGCAAAGAATCCATTGTAGGTCATGACTTACTACATGCATCAACCCCAGCTAGGTATAGATCCTTTAAGATTCTTATTGGCCTTTTTCTGGAGTAACTTAGAAGAGGAAGGTAAATGGGACAAAGCAATGCTTCCACTAATGCTGTAATTCTCAAGGTGACACCTAACATTCTCTCTCCCACTACGCAGTCTAGACCCCACGCCCTCTCCTAGTACTTTTGTTAGCCTAGGTAGATGATAGAGTGGGATGATCCAGATCCAGATCCCAGAGTTATCTGTGTTTGCCCATTTTCAACATGTCCTTCTCAGGCTGTAGCTGCTGCATCTGTTCATTTGCAACCAAAACTGGACAGGGGAATAACAAGAGAGACCACAGGTGACTGCCAAATGAGTTTTTTTTCCTGCCCCTACCATGTTAAGATCATCTTGCTAGTATGTTGACACTTGTTTTGGTCATGAAGAGATGCAATGACCAGGTGACAGCCCATAAAGTTCAGTGATACTCTTACTCTCTTTCTTGGGAAAGGTGTTATTCTCAGGCAACCAAGACCTCTAGACACACAAAGCCTAAAGTTGTGATGACAAGAAGCATGAATTCCCCATTTGTGGAATGACAATAAGTAGAACACTTCTATTTTCATTTCTTGATTCCTGTTCTACCTGTCCAGGATCCAACACTATAATATGATAATTGATTTAGGATATATGCTGTTTCCTGAGGTATGGGTGATGGAACCCTATCACTGTAGAGCATATTTTCCAAATGACATTATCATCTGCACCTTCAAAATCTCTTTTGTTGCTCTATCAGGATAGCAGCTTCTGGGAGGTATGGTTTGCAGTGCAACCGAGCTCTCATGGTCATGAGCTCCCTAGCATAGCTCTTTGCTATAAAGTGGGCTCCATAGTCTGAAGCAATTTTATGTAGGATTAGATGTTTGCAAGACTGAATTTTATGCTGGCCAAAGCCCTGTAGGAAAGATAGACACTTAGCTGAAATGTATATTGGTCCCAGTCAAGAAGAATCTCTGCCCCTTCAGGTTGGAAGTGGTACTACATAAGAAATGTAACAATAGGTATTACGAGTTCAGCCCTGGTCTATTCTCCTGGTTATTTGGACATCAGGCTTGGAGAGTTGGAGTCCATGGTGTTGGGTCTATCTACAGCCATCATCCTGCCCCTATGGCTACTCTGTTATGAATCATTGCGCCATTGCTCAGTGATAGAAATTTGCTCCTGTCAATTGGCTATGCCATTCTATCTACTTGGTTGGTTAGTGCCTCTTCCCTAGAATATACCCTCGGGTGGCTGTTACCTTGCATTTCAAAGATCTTTTGTACTTTGTGCTCACTGCCATCCATATGCTATTTCTTGAAACTTCTGTATCCTTGATCCCCACTCTTTTTAAATATTTATTTGCAGTGCCCTGAACAAAAAACAAGTTGTTCACCACTGTCAATGTCAGAAAATGGGAGATTTAACCAGGGCATAAAGTAAATGTTTGTGTCACATAAATAATGGCTGATTCTGATTCTCATTTCTGACAGGGATGGCAAAGAAAATGTATTAACAAAAATATGTTAATCTGCTAAGATACTACATCTGGCACAGCAGATGCAATTGAGACAATTATTTTTTAAAGTACTCTTTTGCCAGAATCCTCCTGTTTTTGTATGAGCCAGGCTGGTTTAATAAGGATATGTCTGAGACAAACTTCCTCTGCATATTTTAAGACTTCAATAATCTCTGCTATTCTCCCTGCTTCCCAGATGCAATACAGTCTTTGATTTATGTTTTGGCTGGGCATGCGGCTTTAGAGGATTCCATGTGGCTTTCCCAATGAGATATCTCTTACCGTATGCCAAGGAACTACTGTGGTAGTTCTGCTAATTATCAGGTATGTTTATTCCAGCTGTGCATTTGCTAAAATGACCCCCAGGTAGTTTTATGGATCTAGTAGACTCATGGTGAGTCAGAGCTGGAAACAGGGGTCCATTTTTTATTATTCAATCCATGATGATGTTTTGTGGCCCATGTATCAATGCCAACTTCAATAGTTTTTGATGTGTCTGAGTATTCCAATTCACCCTGTGTATGATTACCATCTAACTGGCAGTAAGTGCATTTGGGAAAGAACTACTCAATACACTTGCCAAGGTGTTATGGCATTTTTCTTCAAGGGGACCTGGCCTCTACTTTAATCACTGGGTTCCAAGTCGGAGTACTGGGTCAGGTCCTGAAACTGAGCAAGAGATCATGAATATTATTAGATCCCCTGCCTTCACCCACTATTCATTCATTCTTGATATACATTTTTTTTTAATTCTATACAGAAATACTTTTATTGGCTGTCCGTTTGTTTTCCCCAGGAACACTCTGTTCTATTCACTATTTCCATAATCTTTGTAGTTCAGGATTTCTGGCTGCCAATTTGACATTGCTGTTTAGTACTTAATTGTACTTCTGCTTTCTACTTATGCCTAACATAGTCATCTGATATCTATTATTTTGAGAGTCTATCATCACTCTTCTGCCCTAATGCTACTAAGGAAATCAATTCTGTAATAGCATTTTATATTGTCATCCATGTCCCAGAGAAGATAGCAACCATCAAGCCTCTCAGCAAGATTGTTATCCCCTTCACTAATAACAAAGTATCTTCCCAGTGCTCCTGTAAACCATAGTTGGATGGTGAGTTTTCTGGCCTTGTGTTCACTCTACAATGGCCATTTCTAACAATGTAACCCTCTCCCTTTTACATACCCCCCCTTAGAATCCATTGTCAAAACTGGCTTCTCCCAGCATATATTGACTAGGTCCCTTTCTGCAACTAAAAGACCCAGCACTAATTCTGTTTGACCCTCCTTATAATCTGGTGGTTAGGATGAGAAGATTGAAGAGATCCCGAGGAAGGGGTGGGTTGTGTTTTCAAGGAGAAGAGGTCCCTACATCATTCTATTAGCAAAGTTAAGTATCAGGCTTATCTTAGAGGAGAGTACCACTTCTCCTGGCCCAGGGAGTTTTGGAAGATCTTGGGATTCATGGTTCTTAAGCACATTGGCTCACAGGTCCCCGCTCTGACTCCAGCTGAGTCTCTTGCCTTTCCAATCAGTGCTCTAACTTCAGAAGAATAGAATTGGGAAGTAGAGAGTCCAACCTCTCCAGGGACTGCTCCGCACTTATAATTAAGTCCTGGACCTGATTTTTAAGTTTCTGTCCTTTGAGTACAGAAGATAAATGTCTTTTTAAAAGTGGTCTTCTAACTTTCACAGCTGCTTAAACTAGAGATTAACAATCTCAGCCTTTTGTTGTCTTTCTTTGATATATTGGTAGCACTTAGTTATAACCAACTGATTCCACAATCCGTATGGTCATCAGTTCCCACATAGCTTGCAAATGTCTTGGCTATTATGCCATTCAGTGCATTTCCTTCCATTAGTACCCCATCTGAATTCCTTAGTAGTCAAATTGTACCACTACTGAACCTGGGGCTGTCACTCTTCCACATACTGCCAATATGCTGGCCCTCATTGTCAATTAGCCAGCAAATAAATGATATAGGTCCAAAATTCCTATTTTAAAATTGGATAATTGCTGGTTCAACTATACTAAGTCAATTAGAAATAGAATCTGAAAGAAAAATGTACAGGCAAGGGATTCACTGTATAGTGTCTAAGAAACAACACCTCTGCAAGAATGAGTGGAGCAGAACTGGGCAATTGGACAATTTGAACATTAAGAAAAATATAGTTGGAATATAGATCACAGCAGATACTCCAAGGTCTCTGGAGCTTCAGCCTTTCAGAGTTGTCTTCCTTGACAGAAAGGAGCTTAGCCTTTACACAGCTGCATTAAATAGCCATTGAATGTGGGCTACTTTCTGGGGGGAAAAAAAAAGGATGCCTCTGTAAAAGGATGTTCCTTCAGCTGAGGGCATTTCCTAGAAGCAATTCAGATGAAAACCATCACCTACCAACACTCCCAGGATCTAAGGAAATATGTCCCTCCATCCTGAAAAGGAAGTTATTTGTTGCATATTCCAGCATATGCATAATAGTCATCCATTCAATGAAAGGCATCTCCTTCCAACCACTGTTCCACCTTCTAATAGTGGGAAGCATGCTTGACTATTTCGACAACACTCACATACTAGTCAATAAAATCCTGGCAATTCTACCTTTCAAATGTCTCTTGATGCAGTTCACTTCTTTCGCCATCCTCTCATCTGTTCTAGTTAAGACTGCCATTGTCTGGGTTTCCTACACCATCCTCCTATTCTCCCACCTTTAGTCATGTCTCCTGTCAATTCTTAAGGATTGAAGGTAGAGGGACAGTTTGAAGTCATAACTTCACTGATTAAAGCAATGTAAACCTTTTACAAATACTTCACTATGAAGTCCAAATTTGTAAATAGCTCAAAAAACTCCTTATGGTATGATTTATATTTTAAACTGCATTGCATGTTGTATTAAAGTATTAGGACTGCTGTGACAGAAGACCACAGACTGGGTGGTTTAAACAACAGAATTTTCTTTTCTTACAGTTCTAAAGGCTGCAAGTCCCCAAATCAAGGTGTTAGCAGAGTTGATTCCTTGGGGGAGAGGGGGTCTCTTGCCTTGGCTTGTAGATGGCCACCTTCTCCCTCTGTTTCACATGGTCTTTCCTCTTTGAGTGTCTGTGTCTTAATGCCCTTTTCTTATAAAGACACTGACTATATTGCATTAGGGCCCAGCCAATGAACTCATTTAATCCTAATTACCTCTGTAAAGAAAACTGTCTCTAAATTCAATCACGTTTGGAGGCCCTGGAGGTCAGGACTTCAACATATGAATTTTGGGGGGACATCAATTAGTCCATAATACATGCCACCTTTAAAATCTGGTGAACTATATTACTTCTCCAAATATGCTGTGCTCTTACTTAATTTAAGTTTGTCTAATATTATTTCTTAGTTTTCACTTTCCTTCATCCTTCTCCATTCCTTCAGGATTGGAATTGAATGTCATTTTCACTAGAACACTTTCCTTGTATCTGTAAATTGAATTAAGTGGCTTTTCCCTGAATTCCCATTGCACTCTTTTTATTTATACCATAACACTTATTAGATGTTATTTTAATTATGTACTTATTCACTTATTTCCCCCAGTTGACTGTAAACTCCAAAAGAAAAGAAATATTATCTTATTCACTATTATATCCCCAGGAATAAGATAATACCTACTGTGGATTAGAATCACTATAAATAATTTTGATCATATCTCTTTTCTTGCATTATTAATCACTTAAAGGTAGCTTGTGTGCTTTATGCAACATCGTTTCTACCGTAGCATTCAGAAAATTCTTATTTACCTAACAATAAGTGCATAATAATTGCACTTATTATTAAATTATTGCACATAATAATTTAAATAATTTCTTAAAATACTTAGTCAAATTTTGGAACACCTATAGAAATTTGATTGCTTCAGGAATTACATAAAGTGTAGTTATTAACTCATATGCCTGTATACTTTGGATAGGTTCTGATTATGCCTAACATATCAATAATACTGTTTTCAGAAATGGCTTTTAAATGGCAGGTCAGTGAAATATTTGGATTTCATTTAAAAATTTCTTATGTTGCTTATTCAATATTAATTATTTTTCCAAACCAGTTTTTGTGTATGTTATGTATGTATTTAGGCAATGAATGCCTTAATAAAATGTCTTAGGAGGCTTCTAGATTGTTTTCTTTCTTTTTTTTTTTAAATTAAATTTAAACGAGATTAAAAGACACACTTAAGGATTTTATGGGAAAAAGAGTGGCATAGTGTATCTGAAAAGTTTTTTATAATAAGATAAAATGAGACATCCAGGAAAGCTGGAAGAAAGGAAGTAACTAGAAATAGAGGAGCAAATATCTTTGGGCATCATTCTGAGAGATGAATCATAGTAATTAAGAAGTAGGAAGGAATTTAGAGAAAGATCTAAATTAATGCATTATTTGCCTAGATGAAGATTTGACATAGAAAGATTCAAATGTCTTATCTTCTGACCACAAATTTAGTAACAGTGGCAAAATCACACCCTCATACACTTTGTATAACACTTTATTCTCAAACTCAAAAATCTGCACTAAATACGTGCACTCCACATCTGTATTTATGAGACAATACATATTCATAACACTATTTAAAAAATGGTTTTTTCACTGCCTAATATTGGACACTTCTTTTGGATGTGTGGGAATTCTATAAAAATGAGATTTAAACCTAAGTGTAATAGAGCTTTTAGCAGAAACACATAATTGGCATGGTTCAAAGAAAAAGGGTTAGTAAAGAGCTTCTAATACCTGTTATCTTACAGAAATTATATCTTTATCTTTTAAGACATAGGGTGAAAGCATATTGATGAAAAGAAGTTAAAAAACAAAACCAAAAAGTATAACAAATGGTTGTTTAACAGAGTTAATTGACAAAGAGAAGAGATTCATGAATGTCAATTATAATTAATAATAGAAGGTATATTATCTTACATTTGTACAATCTTTTACTGATTTTAAGGCACTTCTGATATAAATGATCTCTTATTTGAGCCACAGGCTAATGAGGTACGTGGCTCACTTAATGTTACAATTTATACATCCAGACATAGAAGCTGAGAACTTTTGTGATTTGTTCCCATTTACTTAAGTAAACTGTCTCTCATCAAAATCACCAATGCCCTCCACAATGCTAAGCCACTGACTAAATCTCAGTCTTCATCTCACTTGACTTGGTAGCAAGATTTACCACAGCTCATGATTTACTCCCATATTTTTGAAACACTGCCTTTATTTGGCTTCCAGAACACCATTTGCTTTTGGTTTTTCCCTTCCCTTTCTTGCTGCTTTCTCTTCTTTCTGTCTTCTTAATATCAAATGCCCCCTTTGCATTTTCAGATAGACTTGCTCCCTTGTTGATCTCTCTGCCTCATCACTACAAGTACCCACAATCCCTCTCTAAAATGTATTTCTCTTCCCCATAGGGTCTGGATTTATATATGTGACTATCACACAATATACCCATCCAGGTGGCATACAAATATCTCAGATTAGACACAACTGGCTGAATTCCTCATTGCCTTCCCCCAAACTTTTGAGCCCATAGGCTTCGTTCGGCACCATGGTGTATGAACAACAGTCAAGGAGCAGATCCTGTGAGATGGAGACTGAGGTTTGACCATTGGCTTCGGCAATGTGCAAGTCATTGCGGAGTTTGACAAGAGGCAGTTTACTTATGTAAAGGCTTATGAGTTGCAAAATCACAGAGTCTTTTTAAGTGGATATATAAAAAATATTTTCAAGTGCTGGTAAACGTCTCCATATGCACTCCTCACACCCTGGTCATAACCACAGCCATCTCTCACTTGGATTATTGTAATCAGCTTTCTCTATTTGTTTATTATCACTGCTTGCTCTTCTGTCCCTCCCAAGCCAGACTACTTGTAATGCAGCAGATCTTGTAATCTTTCAAAATCTAAATCAGATAATCTCACTCTTCTTGGCAAAACCCACCAGTGGGGGGGGGGGGGAACCCACCAGTGGCCTGATATTGCTCAGACTAAAGGGAGGTCCTTACTGTTTTCTGTTCCATAACTCCATAGCCACCTTGTAACTCCATGATGTCATCTTCCACAACTCTCCCTTGCTCACTGTGCTGTAGTCACATTGATCTCTTCTGCTGTCCTAGAAACACATCAGGCAACACCCATCTCAAGACATTTGCGCTGTTTTTTTCTCTCTCTGGAAAGCTTATCTCTGGCTATCATTTTTTGATCTTTCCATCTCCTCCTTTGTTCAAATATTGCCATTCCCCATTAGCTCTGCCTTAAAATTCTAATCTCCCTTGCTTTTCTTGTATTTTTATTCACATGCTCATTATCTGGACTATTTATCTATCTATCGATCTATCTATCATCTATCTACCTATCATCTATCTATCAGAATGATATAATATCCTCACAATCTGAAGGCAATTACTGGGAACAAGTCAGGTGTCCTGCCTTCCATGGAGATTCTTAAAAGGCCATTTAGTGATTATTAATTAATTACTAATGATTATTTCTCTTTGGAGGATGAGAATACTTAAACAAATATGTAAGCTCATGAATGGGAATTTGAATACCACAATGTATACACTATTAGATATTATGAATGCTTTGGCTTAAATCATGACAGTTAATTATTGTACATATTACTGAGACCTATTGAGAATAATGTTCTCGAACTTAACTCATAAACTAAATGTCAACAAATACTCATTTATCTGGGAATTGGAGAGGCTATCAGCTAATCAGTTGTACTTCCAGTCTGTGTTAGAAGGACCAGAGATTATCATCTTGATATTTTAGGGAGGAAATTGAGAGAAATCCACTATGATATATCTGGGCAATGGTCTCAGATAGCCGCTCTGCTAACTGACTTTACTGCTTTCTTATTTGGGTAACATCTAGAGATTGAACAGTACCACTCAGACTCTTATGAGAACCTTGGCAGAAATTTAGCCCAACTGTATCAAGGACCATAAATGGCTTAAACAAAGCAATAGCCCTACTAAAAGAGTGTGAAGCAGAAGAGGGGTTGGGACTTAAGTGAATGTATCCAAATATATTGGTTTTTCTCTCTAATTTGAGTGTTTGGTATAAATAATATATTCCAAATGTAAAAGTAGCTTAAGACCAGCTGAAATTATCTCTAATTTACTTATTTTTTTTTTCAGAAACCATCCTAGAAAATCTCCCCAAACTTAAATGAAAATGAAACATCCTTACAAAATTAAATATCCATAGTGGATTGAATAGTGTACCTCAAAAATTCACATCCTCTAGGAATCTCAGTAGGTTACCTTATTTAGAAATGGGATCTTTCCAGATGTAATTATTAAGATGCAGTCATATAGAAGTAAGATAGATTCTAAATCAAATGACTGGTGTCCTTAAGAGAAGAGAACACATACACACAAGGAAGAGACTATGTGAAGACAAAGGCAGAGGTGGAATTATGTTCCTATAAACCAAAGAATGCCAAGGAATATCAGGAGCCATAAGAATCTGGAAAGAACAAAGGATTCTCTCCTAGAGCCTTTAGAGGAAGCCTATCCCTGCCAACATCTCAATTTTTAGACTTCTTGTCTCCATAATTGTGAGAGAATAAGTTTTTATTGTTTTAAGACAAAGAGTTTGTGGTAATTTACTACAGCAGCCCTAGGAAATTAATGTACATACTATAAATAAAATGAAGATATATAATAATTATAATCAACCTTCTATAACAATTATTCTACCAAAAGAATAATTTGTAAATAAATAGTTGAAAATATTGAGAAATACCCAATTTTTAACCAATGTGATCTAACAGCAGGACATAATAAATAAATTTATACTGCACACCTGGGTGGCTCGGTCTGTTAAGTGTCTTCCTTCAGCTTAGGTCATGATCTCAGGGTCCTGGGATCGAGCCCCGCTTTGGGCTCTGTGTTCAGTGGGGAGTCTGCTTGAGGATTCTCTCTTTCCCTCTCCCTCAGCCTCTCCCCCCAACTCATGCTCTCTCTCGCTCAAATCAATAAAATCCTAAATAAGTAAGTAAGTAAATAAATAATAAATAAATAAATAAATAATAAGTTTATACCTAAGCAGTTGCATAGTCCTCCTTCTAAAGAAAAAGCTATAAAAGAAGAGGATATGCAGTTGAAACTAGCAACACAGGGACCACAAAGCAAATTGTTATCAGGAAATTCTCTGTAGCTTCAAAGATAGAAGAAGAGGTACTGATTGGCCAATTTATACATGTATTTAACATATACTTGATAAGCTGTCAAAAACATTATGCCATACTAAAGAGTTATATTTTTATTGTAAATAAATTAAAACCTAATTGGACAGAAATGTATTGTGAATGTGATTAATGTAAGCTAGCAATCATCTCTGCATACATTAAAATCTTCAAACTCTAGAAACCAGAAACTGAGGAATGCAACAAGGAATGTAGTGACTATGTCATGATACACCTCATTAACTTAGTTATTCAGTGAGACAGTCAAGTATTTATCAAGCAGTTTCTTTATTAGACACTGAAAGAAGTTTTCTAATAATATTTCTCTGGTTTCCCTAATCACTTTCCCAGAAATTATCTCTATTGTTATATGTCACATTGTAACAAACACAAATACATCCAATTTTCTCTTTCCTCTGCCTTTATTTGATCCTCTTTGTCCATTCAGGAGACAGAAACTATAATTTAATTTGAACAAGAGAAGCTTAATATCAATAGTTGTTAATAATAAAAGCAAAAAAATAATACGTAAAGAGAATTTTAAAGTACAAAAGGAAGGAAGGACAAAGTTGGGTGAGTGTGTCCCCTATCCAAGACTGGGATAAAGATCTCCTTTTGAGGAATTGTAGTTATATCCCATTGGATGGCAGAAAATGTTCGTTGGGCTGCCCCAGCCAGAGAGGCTGAAAGCATCCCATTCCTTATGCAGGTGGGCAGAGAAAGGTATACAGAAGCAGTTGGGGTGTCAGGAGCATGGAATACACACACAGTGTGCTGTCATTAGGGTTACAGAAGCTACTCTGTTACCTTCGAAGTGTGGGCCGACTGACGCTGGCAAGCAAGGGTGGAGAGGGAGTTGGAACTTTGGGACCTGCTGGCTGCCGGGGGAGCAAAAGGGTCTGGGGAGTACAGTGTCTATTTCATGAAGGCAACAGAAAAGTGGTCACCAGGTCACGGTGGGGACTGCAAGCTTGCTAAGAAGCTACATGCTCTGGGCTTAAGCAGAATCCCTTGTACAGCTGCACAGCGACAAGGAGAAGAAACAAAAATGGCAACAAAATAGACCTAGGAATTGGGGCGCCTGGGTGGCTCAGTTGGTTAAGCGACTGCCTTCGGCTCAGGTCATGATCCTGGAGTCCCGGGATCGAGTCCCGCATCGGGCTCCCTGCTCGGCGGGGAGTCTGCTTCTCCCTCTGACCCTCCCCCCTCTCATGTGCTCTCTCTTTCTCTCATTCTCTCTCTCAGATGAATGAATAAAATCTTTAAAAAAAAAAAAAACAGACCTAGGAAGAAAAACACCTTACTACTGTAAGGTCTTTCCAGAGTTTGCTACTGACACAACTTAGTATTGTACTTGCTACAGAGCTCTTTTATTACAGAACCTGTAAAGAAAGATGTATTTGGAGATATCCAGAACATTCTTCGTTGGCTCTCTGATTCAAATATTTCTAAAACCACTATCTCAGATTCCCACTGGACTAAATTTTAGGTCTCATTTTCCATTTCCACGTCTCATTTTATATTGCCACTGCTATTTTGATGTATTTCTTATTTTGCAGTTATCTTCAGAGTCACTGTTTTGCACACCTCTAGGGGGTGTCATTTGTGTGGATGCCACATACCACTTTGGGTGGTTCAGTGAAGAGGCACAGCTTTTAAATAGCCATATACACTGTATTTCAGGTCACATAATTTAATTCCTTAAGAATAAAGCCCAAACTCCTTAATATTTTATGCTATACCCTCCGATCAGCCTTCCAGTGATATTTCAAGACTACTTTCACTCCCTATTTTATGCTACAGATACTCCAGATACACCTTGTACCATTTGGCCTTTGGGCTTTGATAGATTATGCCAAAACTAGATTGTTCTTATTTTGTGTTTCTACCTATAGAAAATCTACAATATAGTCTCATGACTTGGCACAAATGGCATCTCCTTCACTGATCTTCTGAGATAGAAACATTTATTCCTGAGGAGAACTACAGCAACATATTCACTGTAGCTTCTTTTTTTTTTTTTTAAGATTTTATTTATTTATTTGACAGAGAGAGACACAGCGAGAGAGGGAACACAAGCAGGGGGAGTGGGAGAGGGAGAAGCACGTTTCCCGCGGAGCAGGGAGCCCGATACGGGGCTCGATCCCAGGACCCTGTGATCGTGACCTGAGCCGAAGGCAGACGCTTAATGACTGAGCCACCCAGGCGCCCCTCAAGTCAGTGTTTTACTTGGTAAACATGTCTGAGACCATGCATCCCTGGCTGCTAAGCACCATGGCAGACAGGGATAGAAAGGTAACAGCTTTATTTTGAGCAGGGGGCAAAGACAAGGCAGCACTTTACAGCTACATTGTAACTAGATCCTGCATCTGTAGCTTCTTTTTAATACATTCTTGAGTTACTACATGGTATCAAAAGTAAAACCTATCTCTTCACATTTATTCTTCAAGATCAGGAACTGTGTACCTCAGCTACGTAATATTTTGGACAAAGAAGGTGTCAGTTTATTTATTTTAATATGATAATGAATGACTTCTAATAAACCTGTAAACTTTTAAAATACCGCTCAACTTTTCCTTTATTTTTAATGAAACAGGAGTGAGAAAATATATTAAGCATTTAAGCAAAACTGTTCAAATTTTACATATAGATAGATAGATAATAAACCTAGGACACATAATGTATATATTTATTGACATAATCCACCCTGATAGTCTTTGGTTTGGCAGAGTGCATCTGCCTTCAAAAAAAAAAAAAAAAAAAAAGGCTACCTTCACTAGAAAGATAATTTCTGAGAAGACACATCATTTCAAAGTGTAGGCTCAGGATCAGCCTATAGGCATTTCAGTTCTGGCTGTGTTCTGTCTCTGTAGCCTTGGGAAGTTAGTAAATCATACTGGGCCTGTTTTTCTGTTTTTTTGTTTTCTTTTGTTTTGTTTTGTTTTTCATCCACCAAAAACAGATGACAATATTTCATCAGTCTGAAGATGTATATACAAACATCGTTACAAACGCTCATGTGCAATTATTTTATTTATAACTGGGCTTTAATTAAATTCCTCATTCTGCTGGCCGATAAATAAAATCTCACTTAAGTCATGATTTTGTCATTATTTCCTGAGCCATCCCCTAAATTCTAGATAAGAGAGTGATTGGAAAGATGGTACACTTTCATGGCAATTGTGTCTTCATGTGCTGAGGGATGGAGACACACCACATTATGTCCCAATCATGCCATCTGCTGAGTGAGCCTCTCTCGTTTCAGGCAGAGGCTTTCACTTCCAGTTAACCAGTGTCTTGCCATGTCATTCTCCTTAGGTTTCTGTCTCTCAGTGCTGGCCTTGTGGCTCTTAGCACAAGAGAAAGACTTCTGCATACCCCGAGCTCTCTTTGGCTTGTGGATTCAGACACCTAGGTTAATCCTGAGACTCTTAAGCCATGGTAGACTCAGGAAAACTCTGGGATTCTGACACTTTCTTGGATAACAGAGGCAGAGGATCCCTTAGCTCTTTGGATCGAGTCTGTATCAGGATTCTCTCTCCCACTGGTTGCTTTCCAGCATAGGCTGCAGCATTTGTACCTTCTCAGGGATTCTTCAGTGTCTGAGTTCTTTTTCTTTCTCTCTTCATGTTCCTCCCATTCCCCAAATCAAATGCCTAAGGTATATATATGTATGTGTGGTTTGGGAGAGTGTGATAAAATATAGGGGGAGTGATGGAAAAACCTTTCTTCGATAAATAGCATCTCCAAATTTAGTGATTATACCTTATGTCTTAAACTTTTAACACAAAAGCTAAGATTGTGATTGTTTTTGATTAGCCCTCTGCTGATCAGTGAATGAAGAAAGCCTAACTCCCCAAGATGAGGGAAAGAAGAAAGAGGAGGGATAAGAAATGTTAAAGGAGCAAAGAGTAATGTATTGAAATGTTTTCTCTCAATAAAAAAATTAAACTAGAAAATGTATATAAAACAGTACCCCAAACATTGAAATTGCATAATGCATATTTGTTACTGGAAATCTGCAACCTTTGCTTCAGAGCCAGAGAATGGGCTGCAAAGTGTGACAGAACAGGATAGGAAAATAGAGCTTTTGGGGCACCTGGGTGGTTCAGTTAAGCATCTGACTTAGGCTTACGTCATGATCTTGGAGTCCTGGGATTGAGCCCCACATTGAGCTTCCTGCTCAATGGGGAGTCCGCTTGTCCCTCTCCCCCTGCCTCTCACCCCACTTGTGCTCTTTCTCTCTCTCTCAAATAAATAAATAAAAACTTTAAAAAAATAGAGCTTTCTTCACACTTGTATCTTTATTTTTTGTAATCAAATTTCAAAATGTCAGGGGTGCCTGGGTGGCTCAGTTGGTTAAGCAACTGCCTTCGGCTCAGGTCATGATCCTGGAGTCCCAGGATCGAGTCCCACATCGAGCTCCCTGCTCGGCAGGGAGTCTGCTTCTCCCTCTGACCTTCCCGACCCTCCCCCCTCTCATGTGCTCTCTATCTCTCAAATAAATAAATAAAAATCTTTAAAAAAAAAATTTCAAAATGTCAGAAATACCTATATGCCCCAACTTAAATAAAAGCTATGCTTTGCATAATTAAAATTAAGTCTAGTAGAAATTAAACATCAAATGAAATACAAGGAGAGAATAAAATAGAAAAAAATAGATATGGTTTTAAAACAAATAAAAAAACCTAATATATATATAAAGATTGTTCAAACAATAAGAATTTAATATTGATTTGATGAGATGTAAGAAGCTAAACCATAAGATTAAAAAGAGAAAAGAAAATAAAGCTGAAGTTAAAAAACACAAAAATAAAGCTCATGGTAGGATTTGGGATTTTTTTTTTTAAAGATTTTATTTATTTATTTGACAGAGAGAGACACAGCGAGAGAGGGAACACAAGCAGGGGGAGTGGGAGAGGGAGTAGCAGGCCTCCCGCAGAGCAGGGAGCCTGGATTTTTTTTTTTTTAATAAAAGAGTTTCCAGGGCACCTGGGTGGCTTAGTAGGTTAAGCATCTGACTCTTGGTTTGGGCTCAGGTCATGATCTCAGGGTCATGGGATTGAGCCCCATGTTGGGCTCCACACTCAATGGGGAGTCTGCTTGGGATTCTCTCCCTCTCCCTCCCCCTCTAATCTTCCCCCTTCTCTGTCTATAAAATAAATAAATAAATAAGTAAAATATTTAAAAAAAATGTTTCCTTCATTCTGAAATTAAACAAGTAGAAAAAATATCTAATTTACCAGATATTATAATGCAGTAATCCTCTTTTTAATTTGCTAATATTAGATTTTACATATTACCTAACTTTATTTATTATAGCTATTGCAGATGGAAGCATTTTTGTTCATTATCAGTAAAATATGAAACAAGAGTATTTTTTAAATTTTTAATTGAAGAATAAACATACAATATTATATTACTCTCAGATGTACAACGTGGTGATTTGACATTTCTATACATTACACAATGCTCACCATGATTAGTGTAGTTACCTTCAGTCACCACACATTATTACGATATTATCGACTATATTCCTTATGGTGTACTTTTCATCTCTGTGGCTTATTTATTTTATAATTGTAAGTTTGTGACTCTTAATCCTTTTCACCTATTTTGTGCATTACCCTACTCCCTTCCCCTCTAGCAACTACCAGCTTGTTCTCTGTATTTATAAGTCTGTTTCTATTTTTTCATTTGTTTATTTGTTTTTTAGAATCCACATATAAGTTAAATTATGTGGTATTGAGACAAGAGTATTTTGTTTTCAGAGAGAGAGAAAGAGCACATGCATGTGTGCACAAGGCAAGGAGGGGGCTGGAGGTTGGGGGTAGGGGTGGGGCAGAGGGAGAGGGAGAGAATCCCAAGCAGGCTCCATGCCCATCGTGGAGCCCAACTTGGGGCTCCATCTCACAATAATGAGATCATGACTTGAGCTGAAATAAAGAGACACCCAACCAACCAACTGAGCCACCAGGCACCCTGAGATAAGAGTATTTTTAACTTGGAGTGGTTAACTTTAATGTTTTCCATCAGTTAAGAATCCATTTATTTTCTTCTACTATTTTTGTTCATGAACTATTTCCCAAATAGATTGTAACCCAGACAATGAAAAAAAAAAAATTGTGTGTGAATTTTAAATTTTGGGGGGACTCAGACTCCTTAGGTTGAGTATTAATGCTGTTAAAAGGATTTAATTATGTTTTTATTTGTCCTTCATTCTGCTTGATAAAACTATATTTAATCAGATTGAAAACATTCAGAAATTTGTCTTCAAGTCTAATACAAATACTACATACCATGTAAAAGATACCAGTTAAGGGGCGCCTGGATGGCTCAGTCGTTAGGCGTCTGCCTTCGGCTCAGGTCATGATCACAGGGTCTTGGGATCGAGCCCCGCATCGGGCTCTCTGCTTGGCGGGGAGCCTGCTTCTCCCTCTCCCACTCTGCCTGCTTGTGTTCCTTTTCTCACTGTCTCTCTCTGTCAAATAAATAAATAAAAAATCTTAAAAAAAAAAAAAAAGATACCAGTTAAATGGATCAGTGGTTTAAAAATTGAAGTACAATAGATAATTTTAGCAAACAAATTATTTGCAGGTTTTGCTAATGGAAAATAATACCCAATCAAAATATCCAAATGTTCCTGGAAAGATTTTAAAGATCTTTACGAACTGGCAGAATGTGTCCTAGTTATCATAACATTGTCTCTTTCTTGGTAATACAGGCAAGAACATTTGCTTCTTCCAGTTTTACAAACTTAAGATGATTTTAACTGGCATTAATCAGTGAAAGGAGTGGTAAAGGTTGGGGAATATATTTCCATCTCTTACAAGGCGATGGAGAAAAGTGTGGATTATTGTCCTGATCCCCCCCCTTTTTTTTTTCTGATTTCCTTTTTCTTTTTTTAAGTAAATTTTATTTTTTAGATAAATTTTAGGTTAACAACAAAATTTAGTAGAAGGTACAGAGATTTCTCAAATACCCCCTGCCTCCATACATGCATAGCCTCCCTCATTATTCAGCATCCCCAGCAGCAGTACCTTTGTTACAGCTGATGAAGGTATGCTGACACATCATTATCATTGAACATGCTACTGTTCTCCTTTGGTTGTATGTTTTCTGTGCATTTGGGATCGTGGTGGTCATGTTATCATGTAACATTTTAATTCTTTCTTTCTCTTTAACAATATAATATGACCATTTTTTCATACCATTAAGTATGCTTTATCAAATTATGGACTATTTTATTTCACTGGCCTCTGCAGGTATTATTATGTTTATGCTTCAGTTTTAATTATTATAGCTTTAAAATTAGCCTTCGTATGAGGTTGGATAGGATCAAATTATCTTCCTTTTAACTTATCTTTAAATTACTTTAATAGAGCTTTATGATATTCTCTATTGAGTTCTCAAACATCTTTTGTAGATTTACTCCAGAACACATTATATTCTTTCTTTCTTTCTTTCTTTCTTTCTTCCTTTCTTTCTTCCTTCCTTCCTTCCTTCCTTCCTTCCTTCCTTCCTTCCTTCCTTTCTTTCTTTCTTTCTTTCTTTCTTTCTTTCTTTCTTTCTTTCTTTCTTCTTTCTTTCTTTCTTGCAAATATCATCTATTAACTGATTTCTTGATATTTGTTACTGAGAAAGAGGAATACAGTTGAATTTTTTAACCTTACGTATAACAACATGGCTGCACACATTAATTCTAAAAGTTTTATGTACATATTATCTGCCTGTAATGATATTTTTTTTGCTTAACCTCTTCTATTTCTTTTTTTTTTTAATTTAGTCTCTTTACCTGGCTTTTTAACTTTACTTTGGATATTTAAATCATTATTTAATAGAGGCTTTCTTTATTCTTAATGTTTTTCACAATAAAGTTAATTTTGTCTGATATTTATCTATATATCTATATATCAGATTTCATTTGCTAGTTCTATCCTATGTTTACATTATACTTTCTATTCCTTTTTTATATGTCTGTCTTCTCTAAGTATCATAGATTTTTAAAAATTTCAATCTGATAATTTCTGTATTCTACCAGAATGTTTATTCCATTTTTATTTATTGTGATTACTAAAATATTTATATGTGTACATGTATCTATAAATTTAATCCGTTTCAGCCATTTATTACATATTTATATAAGATATTTTATAGATATATGTAAGATATATATATGAAAATATGTATATATTCTTTGATTCCAGGCTCTATTTTTCCTGCCTTTTTTCTATTCCCTTTTTAATTTCTTCTTTCTGGTCTCCTTTGTATTGTTTGCATTTATTAATCATATATTTCCATTCTACTCCTTGGAAAGATATACACTGAATTCCAGTATTTTAATTCTAATACTGAAACTTTTCATATCCATACTTAAATTTAAAAACTCTTATTTTTAATTGTATATGTCTTTATTTCTCAGTTTAGTTCTGCTTCTCATATTTTTGACTGCTACTTATTCTTCTTCCTGGCAGTTGTCTTTCTGTAATGACTCGTGTCATATACGTATATATTTTCTTTTTGGTTGTCTTATTTTCTTTCAAGTTTTTTGCAACTTTATGACTTCTACCAATAATTCTGTTTATATTTCTCGAGTATTGTTACTTTTAATTTTATTATTGTATTCTATATTCTGCAATTAGTGGCCTCCATTGCAACTTTTTCTTAGTCAGAGACAGTGTATTTTCACTCCTTCAGGAGATGCCTCAATATTTCTTATACATCAAAATACCATTTCTATTTTCTGATCCTAGCCCTCTAGTCCCCAGTACATCATATATTTTCTTGTATTTCTTGGCTGGCACTGAATGTTGGATAGATAGCACTTGTGCTTACTTTTCATTCTAATTTGTCTTTTGGATCCCTTTAAAGAACATGCTTTCAAATATTAACTAGGTTGTCCATGCTATTCTATCTCATGGACATTTGTCTAGTTATTTCTCTCGGCAGCAGTGGACACATTTTACAATTTCTCCTTCTCTAAGCATGTTTCTCTTGGTGCCTATGATATACTACTTTGATAACTTACTTTCACCTCCTTTAAGATGTTACAATTTTTGAGGGTCAACAGTTCACTTGCTATGGGAGTCCTGAGTCTCTTCTCTGGCAATTTCTGCACAACTAGTCCATCAGTAAAATCATGGAATTTTTGACTTCCCACTCACTTGCATTTGGATGAAACACCATAGGACAAATTGGGGGATCTGGAATCCTTGAAGGATGCCCAAGTCACTAGATATTGCATTCCAGAAATGGGTATGAGGTATTTTTCTCGTGGGATAAATTTTGACCACGAAGAAACAGGAAATAGGAAAACACTTAATTCTCCTTATTTTCTCTGATTGAGCTCTCTGAGACATGCATTCACCTTGCAGCCTGTCCACATATTCTTCCTGTCGACCAAACAGCCCAGCACTGGCACTGTATGATCCAACTGGTACTATACCTGCTGAGTCACCTGCGGAAGTGAGTCAGTTCTGGGTACTTTACTAAATAGTAACAACAAAAGAGTGCATCAGTACACATTGGTTTGTTTACCTTTTTATTGTTTCTCACCCTGATACCCTAGATTCTCACGCTTAAATAAATCATCAGTCTTTTTATTTGCTTTAGGCTTCATTCTCTAAGGGATCAAGGCTAAGGTATTATCTTTTTGTAGATCTTAATATATCAAGTGTCTAGATGTGGGGTCTGGCACATAGCAAATACTCCATTAACTTTCATTCAATGTTTTAAGGGGCTGGAGGAATAGTTACAAAGTAAAAAAGAGCATCCATCTTGCCCAGGGAATGTTTCTTTGTGCCAGAAGCTAACAGGCCTGTTAAATTATTATTTTAGTTCATCTTCATAACAACACTATGAATGTGGTTTTTTAACCTTCATTTGACAGAGAGTTTGGTGGCTTAGAGAGGTTAGCATGACTTATATGTGACACAACTCATGAATGATAGAGGTGGGAATTGTGCACAAGAAATTTCATGTTCTTCTGCTATTTGGTGCTATTTTAGAAGCTTCTTTATTCCTTATGACTCTGCGTTGGAAACACACGGCTGAAAATTTTTCATAGAGAGTGACACGAAATACTCTCATGGCTTGTAAAAAGTCATTTCTGCCCCTCCCCCCCCCCCAGCTATTCTCTACTAGTTAATGTGATATATGAAAAGAAGAATCTTTGGAGAAATGGAGATACCATTTGCCATTTACTTACTGTGTGACCTTGGGCAAGTAACTGAGACGCTGTGGACTACCGTTTTCTTAAATCTAACAAGAAGAGAATAAAAACTGCCTCAAGAATTTGTTGTCAGGTGATGCCTGGGTGGCTCAGTCGTTAAGTGTCTGCCTTCGGCTCAGGTCATGGTCCCAGGGTCCTGGGATCGAGCCCCGCATTGGGCTCCCTGCTCCGCGGGAAGCCTGCTTCTCCCTCTCTCACTCCCCCTGCTTATGTTCCTTCTCTCACTGTGTCTCTCTCTGTCAAATAAATAAACAAAATCTTAAAAAAAAAAAAAAAAGAATTCGTTGCCAAATTTTTAATACATTTTTAATAAGTGTTTCTATCCTGTTGCTATATAATGCATTTCTTGGCTCTTCTGAAATAAAGTAAAATATAATTTTGCTCAATGTGAAATAGTGTTAGAGCAAGCTAGAATGTAACTTAAAACAGTGAATATTTCAAAATCCATCTATAAATGGCTTTCGACTTTACCAGATGATATTTTAGCCCCAAAATGTATCTTCCTAGTGAGGTTTTAATTATTTAAAATGTCTTCCAGTTCCCTAACTGCATGCATCCATTAAACTCAAATTAGGAAATTAAAAACAAAACAATGCTAAGAACCCATGGTTCTAAGTTGAGTAAGGCAATCCTTACTTTTTGAAAAGCTGAGAGACATACATCTGCTAAGTAGTTCTGCTGTAAAGTGAAGTATATTAGGTCAGATTAAGTGGGAAGAACTATGGGAGCACAAAATGAATTTTAATTTAAGTGGGGAATCTCAGCCTCTCAGGAACACCTTCCATCTTTCTGGACCTTGTTTTCTTCTATCTTTTAGTACTGGCTTAAAGTCTACTGACTATGAAGTAGACCTGCTGTTTGAATCACAATATGCAATGTTTCTTACGTCTATGAATCGTCTGTAATTATATATTATTTCTCCATGCTATCTTATTTTGGACACATTTTTAATGTGTTTTCCTTCTTCACTGTTAAGACTTGATGTCTGTTGTGATGTGTACACAAAAGAGATGATAATTTAATTGTGCTTACAAAACATATCCCGTCCTTTATAATATTTACCCTCTCAAGTCCATATTTGTGTGTTCAAAAATATATCTGATGAAGAAAGCACTGAATGCAGATTTTTTCTAGCTGTATGGTTGTGTGTATTTGTTTCCTTTTTTTCCCCCTTCAGTTTAAATCATACTGAAGTGGTTATGTGTAGAACACATTGGAGATGTGGTTCCCCCCCCAAATTGGGTATTAATTACCTAAAATACCTTGTTGATTTTGTGAACAAACAGTTGTGGGAGACTTTGAAATGCATTAGAATCTAGTAATATGGTGTGACTTTTAAGCCAGAGCAGATAACACGGTTCTTATCATGCAACCTGGGAGTGACTAATAGGCTGTTCCCTTACAGCTGATAAGGATTATCTTACCTCAGAAAAATTCCGTTTCTCCTATACTCACCCTCTACTACCATGTTCACAACACTTCTAACACCAGGTATGTGGGTTTTTTCCCCACATCCAGAAATTCTCTGCTACAGCAGCTGGGTGTCCTAAAACTCAATTCAATTCTGACACTAACTGGAGTAAGCACAGACCCCAAAGATTAAGGGCTCAGTCTCACAAGACTGACCCCCACATCTCAGAAGAGAGTTGAAAGTCTAGGTTGTCATCTGTACTTCTGACAGAATGGTTCTAAATCAGAAGTTCCCACGATCCCCTCTTTGGGTTCCATCATTTGGTAGAACAGCCTACAGAACTCAGGGAAACTTACTTTTACCAACCTATTATATAATAAAAGATATGATCAAAGATATAAATTAAGAGCCAGATGAAGAGATACATAGGGTGAGGTCCAGAAGGGTCCCAAAGTCGAGAAGCTTCTGATTCCATGGAGTTAGGGTTCATTACCCTCCTGGCAGTGGATATGTTCACTAACCCAGAAGCTCTCCAAAGCCTGTGTGTTGGGGGTTTTTATGGAGGCTTCATCATGTAGGCATGATTGATCATTAACTCCATTTCTAACACCTCTCTCCTTCCTATAGGATGGGGGATGGAGCAGCAAGTTCCAAGGTTCTAATCCTTTCTATCACCAGTCCCCACCCAGGAGGCCACCAAGTGTCATCTCATAAGAACAAAAGACACTGCTATCACCCAGGAAATTCCAAGTGATTTAGGAGCTCTGTATTAGGAATCAGGATCAAAGACTGAATATTAGGGAAAAAAACAGTACTCTTAGAGCTCTTATAACTTAGGAAATTACAAGGTTTTTAGAAGCTCTGTGCTTTTCTCTATATATTCTATTATTTATGATATGTATTCTATTATTTATTATCATATAAATATTCTATTATTATATGTCCATTTTAATCTTTTCCCATTAGTTTATGTATCCAATCACCTACAATGCACTGACCGTATTCTAGGTACTGCATATGGCCCTGGAGATATCAGCAGTTAATAATCCAGTCAAAAATATTTGCCCTGAAGGAAATTACATTCTAGTGAGGGCAGAGAGGTGGTAAAATATAGAGTAGGTAAAAATGGTAGTTTGCGTTCCCAAACCCAAAGAGTTCTAGGTTTGGGGAGACATAACTTTAAACAAGGTGATCTGGGAAGGTTACATAAAATCCATATTGTTTATTCTTTGTATAGTTCACTGAGGTGCTAATTTTTAACATATAATATCATAGTTTATCTAGCTATTACATGAATTAACTTTAAACATGGTTCATTGATCTGACATATTTTCAAAAAGTTAACCATAAGCAGATGACTTGGAAATGTAATATTTTGTGGGGGGGGAGGTGGGAAGGTTGGTGATTTTTTTTTTAAATTAATAGACTATTGCTTAGAGTACAGTTAGGTTTACAGAAAAATTAAACAGAAGAGTTTCCAAATACTCTCTCATTCCCTGTCTTTAGTTTTCCCTATTGTTAATATCTTGCATTGGCGTGGTACATTTGAGATACAATTGGTAAACCAATACTGATACAATAATAACTAAGTTCCGTGGTTTACATTATGGTTCACTTTTTCTGTGGTACAATTCTTTGCATAATGTCTTGTGGCCACCATTATAGTATGATTCAGAAGAGTTTCACTTCCCTAGAAATCCCTTGTGCTCCACCTAGTCAGCCCTTGCCCTTTATCCCCAGAATCCTGGCAACCACTGACCTTTTTCTCTATCGTTGGGTCCTTTCCAGAATGTCATACAGTTAGAATCAAAGAGATTTTCAAACTGACTTGTTTCACTTAGTGGTATATATTTAGGGGTCCCCCATGTCTTTTCTGGCCTGGAGAGATAACTTCTTGTTATTGTTGAATAATATTCCATTGTATGTATGTATCGTAGTTTGTTTACCCATTCACTATGGAATAACATCTTAGTTACTTCCAATTTTTGCAATTATGATAAAAACTGCTTGTAAACATTTGTGTGCATATTTTTGTGTGAACCTAGGTTTTCATCTCATCTGGGCAAATACCTAGGAGAGTGAATTGTATGCTAAAACTATGTTTAGCTTTGTAAGAAACTGTGTGTCTTCAAAAGTGGCTGTACTATTTTATATTTTCCCCAGCAGTGAATGAGAGTTTCTGTTGGTCCACATCCTCACCAGAATTTGGTATTGTCAGTGTGTATGATTTTAGCCCTATTAGTACACCCATTCTGATAAATGTTTAGTGGTATTTTAGTACTGTTTTAATTTGCAGTTCCCTAATGACATATAATGTTGTACATCTTTTCATATGTTTATTTGCCACTGGTATACTCTCTTCTTTAAAGATTTAATTTATTTATTTGAGAGAGACAGAGAGAGCATGAGCAGGGCAGAGGGAGAGGGAGAAGCAGACTCCCCGTTGTGAGCAGGGAGCCTGATGAGGGACTCGATTCCAGGACCTTGGGATCATGACCTGAGCCAAAGGCAGATGCTTAACCAACTGAACCACCCAGGCACCCTGGAATACCTGCTTTTAGTAGCTGTTGGGTTGTTTGAGATTTTTTACTGTTGAGTTTTAAGAGTGTGTGTGTATGTGTGTGCGTGTGTGTAAAACAAGTCCTTTATCATATATGTACTTTTCAAATATATTCTCTCCGTCCGTGGTTTCTCTTTTCATTCTCTGAAATTGTTTTTTTAACAGATCAGACTTTTTTTAATGGAGTCTAACTTAACCACTTTGTTCTTTTGTCAGTCATGCTTTTGGTGTTGCATCTAAAAAACTTGCTGCTTAATGTAAGGTCACATAGATTTTCTCCTTACTATATTCTAAAAGTTTTATACTTTTATGTCTTGCATACAGATCTGTGAATACAAATCTATGAGTTGATTTTTGAATTAATTTTTGTGAAAGGAGTAAGGTCAGTTTCCAGATTTTTTTGTTTTTGTTTTTGTTTTGTATGAAGATGTCCAGTTGTTCTAGTACCATTTGTTGAAATTTCTCCAGTCAGTGAATGGGTTTGCTCTTTTTTCAAAGATCAATTGATTATGTGTGTGTTGGTCCATTCTAGAGTGTTTATTCTGTTCCAATGACTCCTCTTTCACCAACATCACACTGCCTTGACTACTGTTGTTTTCTAGTAGGACCTGAAGTTGGGTCATGTCAGCCCTCCAACTTTGTCCTTCTTCAATATTGTGTTGGCTATTTGGCTCTTTTTCCTTTTCATAGATTCTTTTTTTTTTTTTTTTAATTTTTATATCATGAAATGGCTTGTTGGGATTTTGTTTTGTATTGCATTGAACTTAGAAATAAAATTGAGAAGAGCTATTATCTTAATAATATCAAGTCTTCCTATCCATGAAAATGGAATATATTTCCTTTTGTTTAGATATTATTTGATTTCTTTCACAGAGATTTGTGGTTTTCTTCATATACATCTTGTACATATTTTGTTAGATTTCTACCCAAGTATTTCACATTTTTGGTGCTAATATAAAGGATGCTGTGTTTTTAAATTTCAAATTCCAAATTTATATTGCTCATGTATAGTAAAACAGTTGACTTTTGTATATTAACCTCATATTTTGCAGTCTTTCTGTGATCACTAATTCATTTCAGAAGTTTTTTTGTTGATTCTTTGTGGTTTATACATTTATAATCATGTAGTTTTATTTCTTCCTTTCAATCTGTATACCTTTTATTTTATTTTCTAATTTTAGCTAGGACTTCCAGTATGATGTTGAATAGGATTGGTGAGAGGGAGGTCTTTTTGCTTTGTTCCCGATCTTAGCAGGAAGCTTCTAGTTTCTCATCAAAAATATCACTAAAATCACTAAATATGATGTTAGCTGTGTTTTTTGTAGGTTCTTCATCATGTTGAGGAAGTTCCCCTCTATTTCTAGTTTTCTGACAGTTTTTTTTTTTTAAAGATTTTATTTATTTATTTGAGAGAGAGAGAGAGGATGAGAGAGAGAGAGCAGCATGAGAGGGAGGAGGGTCAGAGGGAGAAGCAAACTCCCTGCTGAGTAGGGAGCCCGATGTGGGAGTTGATCCTGAGATTCCAGGATCATGACCCAAGCTGAAGGCAGTCGCTTAACCAACTGAATTGTATTCATGTATTTCTTGTGGTTACCAGTCATGGTCAGCTCAGGCTTCTGTACAGTGATTAAGAACAAGGAACTTAATCCCATGGAAAAACTGTGGAAACAATGCAAAACAACAACAACAAACATCTTAAAATTATCCTACCTGAAATAGGAAAAGTCATTGTTTCAGGGCTGTTGATAATATTTATTCCTTGGAGGTTCTGTTTGCAGTAGTTCCAGAAACAAAAGCCTTCAGGCATTTGGAAATTGTATACTGAGAGATCTGTGAGTTATATGTGGGACAAGGATAGCATCTGCCATCTGCCATAGGAATGAATCATCAACAAGGTTGTTTGTGCTAAAGTAAGTAAGCTACCCAAACCCTAGTTAACTAATATGCCAAATGGAGCTTGGAATGATATGATGTACAAAGTAGATGAGATTGTGATTATGATATATTTTTTTAACTAAGATGTGTGTAAGCCCTCCTTGACCTAAATATCCAAGCACTTTCTTTTATAATGTCCATTTTCTTTCTAGTTCTAAAGTTTTACATTCTCCTATATATATATATATATATATATAGATTCAACCCTCTGCATTTCAGGTTCATGTTTAATAATGTTGATTTAATATTACATAAATAAAAGAAGTATGACTGAATCTCCTTTAACAAAATAAATGCACTCTTTTTCACATTTTGTTCTGATTAAGTTTATTTCATCTCAATTTTTGAGAATCATAGTTATATTTTTTATTTTTATTTTTTTATTCTTATGTTAATCCCCATACATTACACCATTAGTTTTAGATGAAGTGTTCCATGATTCATTGTTTGTGCACAACACCCAGTGCTCCATGCAGAACGTGCCCTCCTCAATACCCACCACCAGGCTAACCCATCCTCCCACACCCCTCCCCTAGAATCATAGTTATATTTTTTCAGTATGAGAAAGGAAAAATAAATTTAAAAAATTTATTTTATAAATGTAATACAAAAGGCTTTACAGTAAAATTATGCATTTGTAAATAAAATTTGGAAGTTTTCTTTTAAATTTTAATTGAAGCAACTTTAATTTTTGAAACTAATATTGTATATTGTGATTAAACAGAAATATTTGGTAATACATTTATTAAGTATGTTATCTTATAATAAAATGTTTTCCACTATTTTAGATAATGAACAAATATTATAATTATTCCCCCTAATTTTTCCCATTTTAAAATATTTTCATTATTTTATAAATGAATACGACTATAAAATATTAAACACACCTATTTTAATTTTGGAGCTTATATTTGTTACTTCTGTACAGTCATATCTTTATAATCTTAGATGAACAATTAACATTTTTATAGCCGTTTAAGGTGGGAGAATGTAAAAATTCATTTGGCAAATATCAAGCAATTGATTTTCAAAAACCTTTAAAATTCATTACATATTTTTATCATATATAGGTTTTAACTTTTGTAACATTCTCACAATAAAATGTCTGAATCTTTGACCTTTATCAATTAAAAATTTCAACATTAGAAGTATGTCAAAATAAGCAAAATTCTGATTCAGTTCCTTTTGATTACAAATATATGTTGAAACACTGTAATACAAGGGAAAAATATATATATATATTCTACTCTGTTAAAAGGAAATTTGGCCAATTAGATCGTTTTGCTAAAAAATAAAATATCCTCAACAAAGTTATCATTATAGTATTCTTTTTAGAAGCTCTTCAAAATCTTAGGCAAAGCAGATTTATGAAAGTGGACCTTTAAGATAAGTCAGCAGTTTTTATTTAACTAAAACTCTTCACTTTTCAACACAGTCTGGGCACATAGTTTTACTGAAAGGCATTTACTTTGATCTTTCAAATGGCTTATTGTGCCTGATTAATCCGTATATTCCTTTGGGTCATAAGTGTTCTCATTAAAATACAAACAGCTAGAGGATTCACAAAAAAGTACTGTGGAAAAGAGAAAATCAATTCTTAGATAAGATGGGTTCCTCTATTCAAATATGCTATACACTTGTAGTAAAAAGTCTGTCTTCGTGAGTCACTGTGAAAAATCAACCATAAAAATGAATTTTCCTTTTTGCTTAAGATATGTTTATATAAAGTATTCTTTTAATGGGGAAAAAAAGTCTTTGTGGCTTTACGTATTTACTCCCCAAACATCATAAGATGCAAAAGAGAACGCTAAGACTTTTAATCACAACTGTAAAATTAAAAATGCTTTAATATTGCAAAATGTTATTTACCCAATGGATTTTGTCAGTTAATTTTATCAACCTCTCTACCCACATTTGACAGAAAGACTGCCTTTTAAAATCTGACAAAACTATTTTGAATAGTCTGACAGTATTTGAGTTATTTCAACAAAAAAATAGATTAAATAATGTAGAGCTCTTATTGAGGATAATTAATATTTTCATAAAAAAATAATTTTCATTAAAAAAAACCCTAAAACAAAAAAAGTAAAAAGTGAAATTCCAAGCTATTTTCTGTTATGTTCCCACAGGGAAAGAAAAGTTAATGAAAGCTGATAATTATGCTCATACATATATGTATGCCATTGCTTTGTGTCCATCAACTATGAAAAAAATGCAATGAAGGATTTTCTATGATATTTTAAAGGAAATATCTAAAAGAGTCCTTCCTTTCTTAAATTGAAGATAATTTCACCATCAACCTACAACTTAAAAGAATAAGAGATGAAGCAAGTTATTTTTCTCACCAATTCCTTTCCTCAAAACAGAAGACTAGTGACTACTGTTTCTTGTTTTGCAGAACCTGATGTTAATAATCTGAAATATTCAAATATTTTTGAATGCCTTAAAGTTATAATATATATGTCAGAGTAGAATATGTAGATATAGACTATACATAATATATAAAGAATAGAATGGAGAATAGAATAGGATATGCATATGTAATAACTCATTGCTATCACATGTGAGACAACTATTCTTCCCTAATTTTCAAAATATTAAATAACATTTACGTTGCTATTTTTCAAGAATTGTAACATTAAGATCAATCTCTACACTACTTCAAGTTGTTCATTGCAAGGGCATACACTGAGTAGCACGGAGGAGCTGAAATTCAGCTTGTGGTGCTCACAGAATCAGAATAGGAATGGAGATATTTGCATTCAGAGGAAAAGAAATCTTTTTAAAATTTACATGACTTTATACATGGACTAATCATATTCCTGTATAATACCATATGATTTTGAAACTAAGAGAATGCAAGTCATATATTAATACCTTTTATTTTTATGCTTTATTTTTACATTGAAATTTAAAAAATGCTATTATTTGAAATGTTTACATTTCTATCCTCACTTTTGATCAAAAGTTTCAGTTTCATATCTTTTAGTTGTAGAAAATATTAAAAGTAAGATGAGTGCTATGCCAGCTAGTGCTAGTGCTATACCAATTTTAAAGGATTGAAAGATTTTGTATGCATTGGGAAAAAGCCACTGCCCTGAGCTTCCCAAGTAGGTGACAACTGACCTGGGCTCCTCACCTCTTCCCAAGACCTCATAGACATTTATGTAATCTGACTACTGAAAAGTTTGTGGCTCACAGGAAGCCTGTAGGATTCTACCCTACAGCAAAGGCTAGTGTCCATTCTGATTATGTTATTCTGAATAACATCTTTAAGAGATTGAAAAAAATGCAGAGAAATGTAGAAAAAATGATAGAAATTTTTAGAAATATCCTCACCTTTACGTACTGCACTCTGTCCACATTAGCATTCTGCTTTGATCGTGTTCCATTCTCTCTGGCTTCAAGGTCTAAGTGCGTACTTTTCCTTCTTTCTGGAATTAAACCAACTTTCTCCTCAGCCACTGTACAACTCTGTCCAAACGGAGCTTTCTATAAGAGAGTCTCTATTTTTGGATGTTTGATTTCTGACCATTTTTAAGCCTCACCCTTTCCCGTTCCTCTTTGGTCCACATCTGGACAAGCTGATTAAGAAAGCCCAGGTGCTCATTCTTTTGGCACCACTAGGAGTTTCAAACTACTACAGACCCTTTCTGTGCACAGGAACTGTTATCATGGCCCCACTTATTATTGCAAACAAGTCCCCTTTCCTTGCTCTTTCAAGCAATTTTTTAGATCAGTTTGGGAGGCCTGCTTTGCTCTCACAGAGCCTCATCATGTAAGTAATAAAACCTTTCATACCTTTTTGGTATGTGGGTGGCTTCATCAATCTTGACATCTGAACCACATTTTGGGTAGGAGTTCATCCTGTTCCTAGAGAGTGGATGTACCTCTCTTTTATTCCTAGTCTCAGCTGAAATATCTTCTTTTCTGAAAAGTTATGAACAACGTATGGAGTATCTCCTGACTCACATACTACACAGTTATGAAACTTATTCTCTATATTATTCTCTATAAAAATGTATCCTTTCTCCTTCAAAATTCATGTATAAATTTGCAATTACTGTTTTTATCTATTTATGTGCTTATAGTTTGATATACATATATATAATCTCTCTCTTCTTATGTCTAATTGGGAACTCAGTATCTTACTGCCTTAAATTCTACTTCTTAAATGTCTTTCAAATGGGGTCCTCCTTTGTACCTTCCTGAAGTAAGACCTACATGATTTCTCTTCTAGATTACTAAAATGGTTACCTAACTGGTCTTTCTTACTACCATCACCATTCATAGTTTTGCTAAACTTTGTATTGTAAATCCTTTATGTCTTCAATCTAAAATTCTTTAATGGTTCATCATATTTATATTTTTATTAATATTTGTATTTTATTCTACTTTACTTGCTCCCTCTTAACTATATCTGACTCTTATGCTATTGTTAAGTAAAAATACATGCCTATTTTAAGGCTTTTAATATATATTGTTAAATTCACATCTTTTCCATGGCCTCCAATGCTCTAGATAATCAGGTCCCTGCTTACCTCTGGGAACTCAACTCACACTACTTTAAGTTTCAGCCACATCAGCTACCTTTCAGTTTATGAAATGTGCAAAGCTTCCTTCAGGGTAAGGTATCTACCCAGTTATTTACCTTGCTCAGAAAATTATTCAGATTTGCATATGACCAGCTCCTTCAATTGTCACCTTCCCAAAGTAGTCTTCCCTCCATCTCAACATCCTTCCCTCTCATAAGACCTTAATCTATTTTTTTCACATTGGAAATTTCATTTTTATTTGTCTTTATTCCAAATCTTTTCTAAGTTTTACTCTAAGTATTCTCAGAATCACCTCTTTTATCACATAGGTCATCATAAGAGTAGAGACTGTGTCCTACGCAATTCACGGTTCTATCCTTAATACATAATGTGTAGTATATAGCAGGATCACAATAAAGAAATGTTGACTGAAAGACTACTATTTGAATTCAAATTCCTGAACCATATTTTAAAAATCCTCAAAGGAGAAAAAACTCTTCAGTTTGCCACTTGAGAGTCCATGTCATAGTATCTTTTTTATTTTATTTTATTTTATTTCAAGATTTTATTTTATAAGATTTTATTTTATAAGATTTTATTTATTTATTTATTTATTTGACAGAGAGAGACACAGTGAGAGAGGGAACACAAGCAGGGGGAGTGCAAGAGGGAGAAGCAGGCTTCCCCTGGAGCAGGGAGCCTGATGTGGGGCTCGATCCCAGGAACCCGGGATCATGACCTGAGCCAAAGGCAGACACAACTGAGCCACCCAGGTGCCCTCTTTTTTATTTTAAATTACCGATTTTCCATGTGCATATTCAAAAGCAATACAAAAAAAACATACTTTCTAAAATGGAACATTTGCGGGCGCCTGGGTGGCTCAGTTGGTTAAGCGACTGCCTTCGGCTCAGGTCATGATCCTGGAGTCCCTGGATTGAGTCCCGCATCGGGCTCCCTGCTCAGCAGGGAGTCTGCTTCTCCCTCTGACCCTCCCCCCTCTCATGTGCTCTCTCTCATTCTCTCTCTCTCTCTCTCAAATAAATAAATAAAATCTTTAAAAAAAAATAAAATAGAACATTTGCTTTTGTTTTGTTTTGTTTTGTTTTTTAATATTGTAAATACTGGGTTTTTTTTTTTTTAATTGTAATATTTATATTTCAGGATGTGTTTTAACTACTGATTAGCATAAAGTAAGGTTTTGCTATTCATACTACTTTGTCTGTTTGACATTCCCTTTTCATTCTTAGTGAACACAAAAATTACATCACAGAGGGATGCCTGGATGTCTCAGTCATTAAGCGTCTGCCTTTGGCCGGGGTCATGATCCCAGGGTCCTGGGATTGAGCCCCACATTGGATTCCCTGCTCGGTGGGAAGCCTGCTTCTCCCTCTCTCACTTCCCCTGCTTGTGTTCCTTTTCTCTGTCAAATAAATAAATCAAATCTTTAAAAAAAAAATTACATCACAGAAATCTGAAATCTTGCATTGTTTCAATTTAAATATTAAAAGTTTTTTTTTTAATTCAACAATTCAGAAATTGTTATATTTAATAATTTCTTCTTAGCAAGAACATCAGATAGTGTGGTTCTAAAAGATCCTGAACTCTGTCACTGAGCTCTTTCTCTTTAAATAAGCTGCTGAAAATATGTTGGATATGAATTTAATACATATAATACATATTTTTAAAATCTCTAGCTATTATTACTCTAGGATGAGAAACTCACAGAAATTATGTGACTTCATGTTTTTAAATGCATGAAACGATTAGACATATTTCCGATATTACCATGTCATTTTTAAAGCTGCCATTTGATGTCCTAGAAGAAAACAATAAAATATTTTTCTTTTATCCTCTATCCATAATTCAGTGATCTAGGCTAAATATGTATTACATATGCAGACATATATGAGGGATGCATCTGTAGGATGCATAATTAATGTGTGAAATTTAAGCAGAAATTGCACATGGCATGCTTAATATCATAAAAAGTGATACAAAATAAACAAAACTGTTAGGAAAATAAAATTCCTCTTTTGGTATTATCTATCACCAAATATTGAATCACACTAAGTTATTAAAAAAAAACAGGCTCTTGTATTCACTTTTAGCTATTCCACAATTCTGACAGATTATATATTTTTAAAATTCACTTTACGTACTTTGTACCTGGCAATCAGATGCCTTTTTTCAAAAAGATGTACTGATCTTAGAAGCATATGCTTTGCTTTGGGAAAGATGTTTGAAAAAGCATCAAGGAAGATATGAACTCCACTGGAAGAATTGTCAAAATCCGCCAGGTAATGTTTGGGTTAATGCATATCTCTGTTAAATTCCCTAATATCCCATAGACGTGAGTTCAGCATCAAACGGAAATGAAGCATATCAAGTAACAGGAGAAATACATCATATTAGCAGAATGATTAGTAATAATCCCTAGTTGCATTTTCACAGATCCTAACCATAAGGAGTGTATCATGAGGTAAGTAGAATAAGTACAGATGTTTCACCGCATTTCATACTTCTTAATTTTGCTTCTGACGGATTCCCATTAAATGCTAAATGATTAGCTAAATGTTTCGATAGTTGAAGAGAGCTATCCTTTAAAAGGGTTCTTTACAAGATTGCTGGTAATTTTAAATGGAGAAGATCATAGAGAATGTCATACATATAGTCATTGAATGGGTTTTCTTGTATGTTCATAGAATCTATGAAGACAGGGCACATATTGAAGAAATAGAGCAGATGTTGACAGACTTTCCACATATGTTACTCTCCATCTCAGCTCCTCTATAAATCAGGAAACTTGACTGTAAAAAACAAACAAACAAAAATACCTTTTGAGCCATCTTAAGTAAAGACGAGTTTTTCTGAAGATACTAATGAATAATGAATCTTGGGTATCTTCTTACTGAAATTACAGCTGGATTGCTTAGCAAATGAAACATCAGACAGCTGTTCTCTATCTCTTACTCTGGAGCCATGTGGTCTTTTTCCCTTTCCGTTCTCTTTTTAGTCTCATCTCTGCATAGCACTTTGCTCTGCAGAAGTTTTACTTTCTACCTGGAAGAATGTGGTTTGCATGTGGCAGAGAAGGGAGATGTTGTTGCCTTCAAGGTGTTCTACCATCTCACTGTGTTTCCTAACTCCAAATCTCCATGTTGTTTGGTTAGATGCTGTACATCGGCTCATTCAGATAATTTATCAATAATTTATCTATGACTCAATCATTTACAGCTAGAGAATTGGGTTCTTATACTACATAGGACTCCTTTATTCAAGCTCTGGGCAGAGTAGAAATGGATGTGAGTGGAAAAGAAATAATAGTTAACATTAATAAGCTCAATGTCCATGATCATTTTTCTTTGATCCTGCAGGCATCATTGATTATTTACCAGTTTGTAAATGACAATAATAACCAGTCATGTGAGATTGAAAATATTACTTTATTGGGAAAATAGTGTTTTTAAAGAGAAAGTTTGACAAAATACTAATTAAGAAAGAGATCACCAGTGAGAAAATTAAATACTTTGCTTTTCTGTATATCATTGTAAACCTTGAGTATTGCAGAGAATTAACTTTGCAGGTGCAAAAAGAAAGTCACCGCAATGATTAATACATTGGAAATTTTCTTGGAACTCAAATATAATTTTTAGATTCCAGGAAAACATAATCCATTCATATATTTAACATTTACTGAGAACTGATAATAACCTATTTGCTGTGTTTATTGACTTATCTCTGCCCTGAAGGTGTTCAGTTTATTAATAGAAACATATATTATTAATAATAATATTATAAATAGTACACTAATAATATAGTTAGTCACTATAAAGTAATTAAATTTATGAGCATATCAATAACTCCACAGAAGTATATTTGAATTGACTTCCTAAGGCATAAAGAATCATGGAATAGAGAGGTGTTGGGTTTGGGGAGAGGACCAGCAAAGGCATTCTAGGCAAAAGCAACAACATGGATAAGGTTTAGTGACCTGAAGTTACTCTATGTACTAAGGACCTGGAAGTCAGTTTATTTACCTCTATGTTAGACTGAAAGTTAGGGAGTGGCAGAAGATAAGCTGGAAAATTAGGTTGGTGCCAGACTGCAAAATACTTGAAGGCTGGGTACCTGGGTGGCTCAGTCAGTTAAGTGTCTGCCTTCAGCTTAGGTCCTGATCCCAGGGTCTTAGGATCAATCAAGCTCCACGTCTGGCTCTCTGCTCAGCCCAGCCTGGAGCCTGCTTCTCCCTCTCCCTCTGCCTGCTGCTCCCTCTGCTTGTGCTCTCTGTCAAATTAATAAATAAAATCTTAAAAAAAAATACTTGAAGGTCTTGCTGAAGAGGGTTAATTAACTCTTTTACTGTTGGTGGTGGAGTGCATTAGAGACTTTACAAATTTCAAGAAACAGTAAATAGATCGAAGATTTCAGAATAGGACTGTGTTAGTCATTTGCTCTCAGTGTCATTTACTTCCTCATCTGGGCTCTTCTTGGCATAACAATGGGGGCTGCACACTTTTCCCAAACGCTCGTGCCTATTCACTTCTGGCTAGGTTCAGCCAACGCACTTGGGGGGGTTTGGGGATGGAAGGAAGTTTGAAGAGTAGGTGTTTCTCGCCTATTTCTCCCTCGGGCAGTATCTCTGGCAGAAGCCGTATCTCTTCTACATCGTCAGCTCTCACCACACCACCTATGTTGCCATGACCCCAGCAGCTGACAGGCACATCTGCTCTAGCCCCTCCATTCACTTTGAGTTCCTACTCCTGAGACTGGTACCCCTGCCTGCTCCCTATGTTTCTTCAGCTCTAAGAGTGGTGGTAGCCTCCAGGGGTTGTTAAAATGGACATTTCTTCATTCTCCCCTAATTGCCCTTTTCCTGTTACAAAATTCTGGAATTAATTTTCCATGCTAAGTTTCCTCCACTGAACCACCTGGCATGAGTTTGTTTACCTGACTGTACCTTGATAAATAAAAAATAATAATAAGATAGCTCTGAAAGGAAATAGGTTTAAATTCTTTGTCATCACTTTTTCTTTTTCTGCCATTCTCTCCATTAAGGCTTTTGAACAGCCTAACATATTTTACTATCAACTGGTACTACTTGAGAAATGTCAATATAAACAGCCAAAATAAGACTGTCTTATTTCCTTGTTTTCTTCTTTGTATGTCTTTTTCATATCAATCTGCTTTTTTTATAGAGATCTAAAAAGAGTTTGAGAAGTTGTTTATAATTTAAAACCTTAAAGTCATTAAAAATTTAATGGCTCAGTGGTTAAAACAGACAAGTTGCTTCAGGCTCACCTGGCTTTGTTTTCAAGACAAAAATATTTGTCCTAGTTGCAATGCAGGCGTAGTATAAACACATCAGTAGTGACAACACATTTTGTGCTTATCTTTTTTGTCACCACTGTATTTATAAGGTGAATTTAGGAACTTTCCCACAGAGAAGGGAGGTGAGGTTGATAGACAACAGGGATAAAGTAATTTGTGCAAAGTTAGATAATATAATCGGTTTTAAAATAGAATTTGTACTAATAATTTTGTTTCTGTTTACTTTTATCAAATTAAGTATAAGCTCATTCATAAACATTGAAAGTATATAAGAGCATTTATATTAATCCTTAGCTTTTAAAAAACATGTTTGACTTCTCTGAAATTTAGTATTTTTTTGCTTAAAATTACCTATAAGTTCTTTAGAAAATGATTTGGCTCCCCTCTCTGATAATAACACATCTTTCTTCATATTATGTAAATAAAGAAGTTTAAGTGTGAGATCAATATAGAGTTTGGATAGTTAGAGGAATAGATAGGTAAATTTATTTTCATTAAACTTTGTGTATTTATTTAATGTGAAATATAATTTCTGAAGTATCACGGTAATTCCAGTGCACACAATAGAATATTATAAGTTTTAATCAGATGTCCATTAGATTTCTGAGTTTATCAGTTAAAGATCTCCTTTGAAAAAAATGCTTAAATGTTCCAAACATTTCCAAACATTTCCTTGATGCATACCCACCAAAACTGAATGTGGTACTTGGTTGGAAAAATTTTTTTTTTAATTTTTTTTAGATTTTATTTATTTGAGAGAGACAGAGATAGTGAGATAGAGAGCACAAGTGGGGAGGAGAGGGAGAAGCAGGCTCCCCACAGAGCAGGGAGCCCAATGCGGGATTCGATCCCAGGACACTGGGATCATGACCTGAGCCGAAGGCAGATGCTTAACCGACTGAGCCACCCAGGCGCCCGGTTGGAAAATTCTTCAAGCATACAATTTCTCATTTGGACTCTGACATTTGTATAAGATGATGATAGGATTGACCAACCCTCAGACTATTTTCATTTTCAATAACAATAATGGAATAATGATGATATGTTTATGTATAATAATCATATTCCAAGTTTCATGGCTTAGCAAAATATATGAACAGAAAAAGAGGTACAGTTTTGATCATGCAACCTGATTGTAAAAGTTAGACAGATGTTCCCGCCTTCAGGTTTAAGTAATCCTGGTAAATTGTATACCAGTAAAAAGAGAAAAACTTAACTGACATATCATAAATCCCCAAAATATGCTCTATAAACATAAAAGCATCTTAAATTGCTACACACACACAAATATACATCTTTATCTGTATATATTCATTTTTGTGGGTATGTATTGTATGTATACAGTTTACAGGCTGTTCAATTTTTCTTCCTGATCAGTTTACCCTCTTTATATTTTAAATTCAAAATATAGACAGGAAGTCCTTTTACCTTCCATACAGTAATAAAGATGTGGTGAACTTTTTGTGCCATCTGTAGCAGTCATTCGTATTTAGAAAATTTTGTGGAACTAAGAAATATCAATACTCATTTAGTGATTAATATTTCAATATCAATAATATTAATAGGCTATTTCAATGATGAGATATTGCTACTTTGGAATCTCCTTTCCTCAACTGATTTAAAAATGACCGCCATATTTTTACTCACAAAATATTTCAAGCCAGTGGATATTTCTGTTTAAATGAAAGAATTTTCCTAATGTTCATTAGAGGAATCTGAGTAGACCCATACAAGTATGTACAAAACCCAGCAGCTATTTGTACACTGTATTGATGAGGCACCATAAATAATTATTCCCCAAAGTCAGCAGACCAGGGTTATTTTGTTCACTGGTACATACCGGCAATTAACAGTGCCTAATATAGCATAGTTGCTAAATCAAAATATTTTGAATTGATGTGTAACATACTTCCTCCAATTTCTGTCCCATAGCAGAATTTATGACTGACATGAGTCAACATAGGTGGAGTCAGGGAGTCATAACTCCACTCCATTTGGGCTGACTTGTAATGGGTCATCAGTGACTTTGTCTTGAATGGTCAGGAGAGTTGACATATAGACATGACAAGTATTATTTACCCCAATTCACAGCTAAGGGAAAAAAAATCCCTGAAAACCACTTCATGATTTATTTGAGGGTAAGTAAGCATTAAGGAAAGTTTTTTTTTTTTTTAATTATTATTATTCTTAGTCCAGTGTTCCTTATATAGCAGAAAACCAATGTTCTCGAACCTTTTCAAATCAGAACATTAGAAAGCTTAGCCTCATATAGTCATAGTTTTCTTGAACTTGAGCTTGAAGCCTAAGATGGAAGTTTTTACCTCAGAAAAGTCGGTTTCCTCTATAAAAACAGGAACTTGTTTTATGGTGGTGTTTTATTTTCACAAACGTGTCTACTCTCCAGCACCGAATAGTCCATTCCCATTATTAGTAATTTTGTGTTTGTGAATTTGCCTATTTGCTAAAATGTATTTGTAATCCTAACCCAATACTTGGAGTGTTTTGTGGTCATTTGTGGACATGCCACATGCACAGAATAGTGAAAAATTTATGTGACCTAATATTCATGTTCCCAGCTGAGGTCAAACAAGGCCATTTTCTGCCTTCTTGCTTCAGCTTTCATATTGTAAACATGTCCCTTTTGCATTATAGTTAGTGTCACAATTCTGCATGTTTCTGTCTTTCATTGTTTTTGTTGATTGTGATTCCAGCTGTTTAAGATGGTTCCTAAGTGTAGTGCTGAGGTACCGTGTAGTTTTCCTAAGTGCAATAAAGTATGATGTACCTACAGAGAAAATAAGTATGTTTAGGTAAGCTTCACTGAAGCATGAGTTAACATGTTGGCTGTGAGTTCAGTGTTAACGAATCAACAATATGTATTAAATAAGGTATCTTTAAAGATAAACTCACGTAACACAAGGTTATGTATTGATGGATTGATGACATGTTTTGACGAGAGTCTTCCAAAAATCCAACCCTGTATTTCCCTTAAGAATAAGGATTTAGTATTCACTAATTCAGTGTTCTTGGAACATAACTACTGTAGATAACAAGAATCGACTGTATTTCATTTCTTCATCCTGGGACTCAAATAACTTTGAGCTCTTACCTCACCTGCATACACTCACATGAAAACATAAATATAGGGCGCCTGGGTGGCTCAGATGGTTGGGCATCTGCCTTCGGCTCAGGTCATGATCTCAGGGTCCTGGGATCGAGTCCCGCATCGGGTTCCCTGCTCAGTGCAGAGCCTGCTTCTCCCTCTCCCTCTGCCCACTCCCTCTGCTTGTGCTCTTCTGTCTATCTCTCTGTCAAATAAATAAATAAAATCTTTAAAAAAACACATAAATATATACACGTACACTTACTCTAGGAACACAAATTTATTCAACATTTTTACCATAGCTATAAGAAGATTAATAGCCACATCTGGGTTAGCATAATTCATTGCCTTTGTTAAGGTTGTCAAGCTATGTCATAGTTACACTACGGCATTTTATGGGCCACACCTTATCAATTTCAAATGATTAAAATTAGGGAAAAGATGGAGATTAAAGTTAGGGAAAGATGGAGAATAGTGAATTATTCCATTCTCCAGAGAGGACTATGGAGACTTCCAATAAACCAAGCTGTAAGAGATCTTAGAGCCAGTCAATCAAAACAAGAGGCAGAAAAGGAAAACTTCCAATCATGAAAGCAGTTGTGATCAGGACTATGCTTTCTATCACTGTAGCTCACAAAGCAAAATAACCCCTCAAATTCAGATTCTATATTATTCAAAGGAATTAGTTTGTAGATTTACTTTATATTGTGTAATTAGACAACTACGTGATTTCATAGTCACACAACCATGGTCTTTAAACTGATAAAAACAAATTTAGTAACACAGATTTTTGATAGAAATTCCATTATTCATACGTATATAATTATTTTGATTTTGTACTTGGTATTAATTAACATATAGAATAGTGTCCTGCAAACATAGCCTTGGAAAGAGTTCTAATGCCACTGTAGATTCAATTCATGTGTACCCATTAACATTCTCAAATTCCATTTTCTGTTGCTAAGTACTACTTAGCATCCAACATTCAGTATCTTTGGATTTAAGCTCATAACGCTGTTTGAATCTCTCCTGAAACTCATTGTTTTGATATGTTGATGTCACCCCATTACCTAATTTATCAAAGTGACACTACATTTTAATAGAGTACCAAAGTATCAATGCCTTATTTCATGTAGAGATAAAAATCCTGATAACATTCTAGTTGGGAAAAAAAATACAACTTGAAGCTTCCTGTGTGAAGTTTCTGTGTCTGTCAAACTGTCATTTTCTAAGAGCACTTTGTAGTAAATACAATTCAATAAGGACAGGCAAAAACATCGTGCAAATCTATGAGACTTCATTATACTCAATTAAATAGAGCCAACGAAGGCATACAAATATTTGAAGAACCACTTACCCATTGATTTGCCTTTTGTTTGAGAGTTTTAAAATCATATACACTTTTGCTCACTTTTGAAATTTATTGTTTAATTTTTAATATGAGAAGATTACCTAATATGCCTAACTCTTACATCTGTACCAAAACACTTCAGAAGGGCATCAGTAGTTGATAAATATTTCCATTTACTAATAATAGAAGTTCTGTCTGAATAATATTTGAGGAAATGAAGTTGCAAATTCCACTGTGAATATGCTTTCCATAGAAATTACTGTGATGAATCCAGCAAGTGCTCTCTACCTGCACTATGAGCATCCTGAATATAGCCATCTTCATCTCCTACCTGGAAAATTGAAGCATATTCTTCTTCTCCAAAGTTCCACTGTTATTTATCATCAACCAGGTGACAGAGACAAGAATGACCCATAGAACAAAACAAAGTCACTAACATCCTTGTTTAACATTCTAATGGTTTCTCATTGTCTTTCGATGAAAATCCAAACTGCTTTACTGGAAGGTCCTGCTTGTTGTCTCTTGCTACAACTCAAACCTCAGTTTATAGCACCTCCTCATTCCATTTTTATCTCATTAGGATCTAGAAATACTGACCTTTCTGCTAATTGAACAGCCAAGCACACCCAAGCCCTAGGTGTTTGCTCACGCTCTTGTTCTTTGGCATGGTGTTCCCTCCACACTACGTGCTCACATATGAATCCCTGCAACCTCCTTTCTAAAGTCCACAACTGTGTTATCCTTAGTCACTCTCAGTTCACTATTCTTACTGATGCTTAGGTGTTTAAGAAATCAGGCATGTCCATTTATTTGCTTAATTATTTTTTTGCCTTTCTTCTTCTGTTAAAATGTAGGCTTAATGAAGTCAAGAGTCCTTCATTTTTTCAATATTTCAAGAAGACCACTTAGAAGAAATGCACATTTTCAAATGAATGCACGTACTCACTTTATTAGGAAGACAAAACTAGCTGCTCTAAAAACACAAACCCTCAAATCTGAATGGCTTAAAAGTTTATTCTTTCTGTGACTGGCTTATTCTACTTAGCATAATGTCCTCGAGGTTCTTTCAAGTTGTTGCATGTGGCAGGGTTTTCTTCTTTTTTAAGGCTGAATAATATTCCATTGTATTGATGTAGCACATGTTCTTTATTCATACTGCATTGTGCATTAAAGAATTATTAAGAGGGTAGACATGTTATGTATTTTTACCACTATTATAAAAAAAGGTTTATTTCTCAGTTATCTAATCATCCAGTGCTTGCAGCGATAAGTGGATTTCTTTCCACCTTCTATTTCTTCTATTGATAATACCCGCTGACCTTTCATCTTATACCTGAGCCAGTGATTGACTATGCTGCCCAATGGAAGCAAGAATTCCAGTAGACAACATATTTTTTCTAGCATAGCCTCTCACATCTTACTTAGCTTTTTCATTTAACTTAGACATAATGAGGATTTTATTTTTAAAGCAATGACATTTAAAAATTTGTCTAGCAAAAGACTTCAGCTTTTGCCTCAGACCCTGCTGCAATAACACAATCAGATTTAATGTTTATTTGATCTCACAGAGATTAAAGGATATTTAATTCACTGTAATGAGTTGCCATGTGTTCTGTCTCTTCTTCAGTGCTTTCATCCAACAAATGAAACAACATTGTAGAGATTCAGTACGCTCCAAAACTAACATAGGTCAATAATCAGAGGAAAATAAAGACATACAATTTCATAAAACATAAAGACAAATATGTTTCTGGTTTTTCAGTTTCTGCTTTACATAGGGCCTTCATAATTTCAGTATATATGTGTGAAATACAGGTATAAGGCCAGGGATCGTTCTAATGGCTGAAAGAGTATATAGAAAATAGTAGGTGCTTGGTACTTTTGAGGTCCTATGCAAATAGCGTGAGGTACTCTTGAATAGTCACTCCTAACTTTATATTAGACAAGGTATGTAAAACAGGCAATAGCAATTCTCACTGAGAATTGATCCACATCCAGAGTAAAAACAGAAATTAAAAGAAAATTAATTATAAAGGAAGAGGGTATCCCTCTCCTCTATATTCCTACTGTGAAGGCAGATATATCAGATATTTTAAGCATGCAAGTAACTTCATTTATTGTTTCTGTGCTAACTGAACTTGTAATTTTAGTTCTGTTTTCCTTACATCTCAGTATAAGTAAAACAGTCATTGACTGGTGGCTAATAATCTCCAGTTCTTATAGCTGTTGAAGTTCTTATTATAAAAATATATATTTCTGATTTATTAAATACACATTGTTGTTTTAGGATTATTTTGTTTCATTTATTTTTTTGCTGTGTGTGTGTGTGTGTGTGCGTGCGTACACCCCAGAGATGCTCATCTCAGGAGTAATGAAAAGATTGAGTTTCTGAATCTACAAAAGAGAAGGTTAGGCCCTATTGATTTTCCCTTCTCTTTTTTTCTTTTACCAGCCAGCACCTCTCTTTTTCAGGAAACACAAGACCTTGCTTTTGGAATCTCTAAAACTTTAGATTAAGGAAATGATAGCACTCTTGTTTTTACAGGAAGGGGTAAGGAATATGGTTTCATACGAGGATTTTAAGAGAGGTCTGATCACATGGCTTCTTTTATATGATGGAGAAGGCAAGATGATCTGCTAAGAGAGGGTATGGATTTCAAAATTTATGGAGAATGGAATCATTTTGAATAATTTCTATGAAGAATGTGAAGAATAATTGCCAGGAAATAGAGCAAAACAAGGAAAAACTAGAGAGAATTTGGCAGCATATTTTAGGAACTACTGAATTTGGTAACCGAGGGAGTACATTGGCTCATTCATTCTTTATTTGTCCAATTCTTTTTTTCTGTAATACACGATTCTCTTGAGAAAAGTCCAGAGATGGCTGATGGTTAGATACAGTTAGAGTGAGGTTGTTTTACAGAAAAGCAATCTAATAGCATTGAAGTATGGAGTTGAAAACACCAGAACGATAGCAGAAGAGAAATGAAAGAGTGTAAGGTATATAATACTTTCATCTTTGTATTATCATTGTGTAATACATTTTAAGTTACCTAAATAATAAAGACTTAATCTATAGAAACTCTTTGATCCAATACTTTTTTTTTTTTTAAGATTTTATTTATTTATTTGACAGAGACAGAGACAGCGAGAGCAGGAACACAAGCAGGGGGAGTGGGAGAGGGAGAAGCAGGCTTCCTGCTGAGCTGGGAGCCCGATGTGGGACTCGATCCCAGGACCCTGGGATCATGACCTGAGCCGAAGGCAGTCGCTTAACCAACTGAGCCACCCAGGCGCCCGTTGATCCAATACTTTTATGTTTAGAATTTATACTGTAGAAATTCTTACATAAATATACACATATATAACTACTACAGAGATGTATATAAAAGTGTTTTTGTGATAATAAAGTGCCAAAAATAATTAAATATACATTATATAGAATATTATGTAACCCCATTAATATGAATCTCCCAAGTTATAGAAAATTGTTTTATTATCCCACTTTAGAAAACATAATATTTTTATGATATGCCTAGCAAACTAACAAGGAAGACACAACCATTTGTTTTGTTTTGTTTTTATTATGTTCAGTTAGCCACTGTATAGTACATCATTAGTTTTTGATGTAGTGTTCAGTGATTCATTAGTCACATATAACACCCAGTGCTCATCATAACACGTGCTCTCCTTAATATTCACCACCCTGATACCCCATCCCCCAACCCCCCTCCCCTCTGAAACCCTCAGTTTGTTTCCCGGGGTCCATAGTCTTTCATGGTTTGTTCCCCTCTCTGATTTCTCCCTCTTCAGATTTCCCCCCTTTCCCTATGGTCCTCTGTGCTATTCCTTATATTCCACATATGAGTGAAACCATATGATAATTGTCTTTCTCTGCTTGACTTATTTCACTTAGCATAATCTCCTCCAGTCCCATCCATGTTGATGTAAAAGTTGGGTATTCATCCTTTCTGATGGCTGAGTAATATTCCATTGTATATATGGACCATATCTTCTTTATCTATTCATCTATTGAAGGGCATCTTGGCTCCTTCCACAGTTTGGCTATTGTGGACATTGCTGCTATGAATATTGGGGTGCATGTGCCTCTTCTTTTCACTACATCTTTATCTTTGGGGTAAATACCTAGTAGTGCAATTGCTGGGTTGTAGGGTAGCTCTATTTTTAACATCTTGAGGAACCTCCATACTGTTTTGCAGTGTGGCTGTACCAGCTTGCATTCCTACCAACAGTGTGAAACGGTTCTGCTTTCTCCACATCTTCGCCAACATTTATTGTTTCCTGTTTTGTTAATTTTTGCCATTCTCACTGGTGTAAGGTGGTATCTCATTGTGGTTTTGATTTGTGTTTCCCTGATGGCTAGTGATGTTGAGCATTTTTTCATGTGTCTATTAGCCATTTGTATGTCTTCTTTAGAGAACTGTCTGTTCAGATACAGCCATTTGTTAATAACAATTTTCTCAGGGTGAATCATGGGGAATTTCCAGTTTTTATTTTACATATTTTTTATTGTTTAAATTTGTTTATTAGAACACATGAATTATTTTAATAAACAGCAACAAGGAATTTAAAGGAATTTGGGACATTGCATAAGTTAGTCTAATTAATCAACTGGGCATGTGTAGATAGATGCGTCTAAATTGATGGTGGCCAGAGGGAAAGTCCTATTTTTCTCATGTCCATTATAATTTTTGACTTTTTCACAGAGAATTACATATTACTCTATGCTTTGTACAATATGGAGCTAGATATTCCAACAATAACTGGTACCTGAGACTCACACTCATGCTTAAAGAGTAGAGTATGAAATAGTAAGATGTTCAGCCCATCAGAAACACTTTAACCTGGATCATGACTCACTGGTTCAAGCAGATCTCTCTCTCTCTCTTTTTTATTTTTTTATTTAAGATTTTATTTATTTTATTTGACAAAGAGACAGATAGCAGATAGCGAGAGCAGGAACACAAGCAGCGGGGAGTGAGTGAGAGAGAGAAGCAGGCTTCCGCTGAGCAGGAAGCCCCATGCGGGGCTAGATCCCAGGACCCTGGGATCATGACCTGAGCCGAAGGCAGACACTTAACGACTGAGCCACCCAGGCGCCCCTCTCTCTCTCTTTTTTAAAGCTATATTTATTATTTTGGAAGAAAGAGAGAGGGGAGAGAGGGGCCAAGGGAGAGGAAGAGAGAACCTCAAGCAGACTCCTTGCTGAGTGCAGAGCCTGAGGCAGGCCTCAATCCCACGACTCAACACAAGAGCTGAAACCAAGAGTCTAACGCTTAACCAACTCTGCCACCGAGGGTCCCTGAGCAGATATCTATTTTTAACGATTGAACATGGAACACTGGAGAGTTAGTAGAGAATAGAGTGGTCGAAATTGGGGAGGCATAGAAAACCGAATAAGGAGAAGCCAAGAAGTGTAATTAGTCATGAGGAAAAAGATCATGAAGTAGAGAGAACAGTTACAGTAGAGAGAACATTGCAGTAAAGTATTAAGGAAGAATAAAGAACAGGACAGAAAGAGAGGCACTGTGGCCACAGATACGACTACTGGAATACTTGTTTAGAATGATTGTTGCTGCCTAGGGCTAGGGGTGATTCTATTGCAGTTTTCTGTGAGCTCTAGTTTTGCAGCAACTGATCTTATTCCTTCCTTCTTACTTCATTATACACACACACAATGTATCTCCATTAATAAAGTAACTGAGTGGGTCCTTTCCCACAGAAGTTTTAAATAATTGTAAATTGTAATATGCCTGACATAGTTGCAAATCTGACTGCTTAACAGATTGACCCTTTTTAAAACTAGTCTCTTTCGCTTCCTTCTAATTTTCCCATTTCATTCTTCTCTTCTTATTATTAGCTTCATAGTTCTTTAACTTTGTCATGTATTTTGAGTATCATTTTCTCAGACTTTCAGTCTTCAGTGACATCCTTCCCTAATTTACTGTCTCATCAGACAGACTTGGCACACACTTTAATGAAAATTTTCTAAAGCAAATGTAGTTTTTATACATCATACTTAGTTTCATTGAGACCACATCTAGAGTTTGGTGTTTCTTCTTTAAGAATATTTAGCTATTTCTGATAAACACATTTAATCATTAAAATGTTATGCTGTGTGTCATTTCCATAAGCTTTGCCAACACAGTTCAAATTCACATACTGATTGAGTTGGTGCACAAACAAGAAGCGGAGGAAATAGATACTTAAGTTTGAGTGCTATAAATTAAGAAAAGTTTTTTTTTTTTTTATGATGGCATGGTATACAATTTTCTTGGACTCCTAATCATATAAATAACCTCCCCAAATATATGTAATGCCTGCAACCTGTTTCATATAAAGGATTGAACACCAGATAATGACTATATTTCATTGTTAGGAATGTAGTAGGCATTTACTAGAAGTTTTCTATATAAGAAAAAGGAAATGATTCTCAAATGTTCACTAAGACTTATAGATAATGTATTAAATAGATTTAAGTCTCTCACTTCACAACCTGTGAAACTTAAGCTCTGAAAATGTACAATTTAAAATCATGGCTGCCTTTATAATACATTTTAAAAATTTTTATTCCAGTATAGTTAGAAATTGTAGTACTTTTAACCCTCACATAGGTAATCCACCTCAATGATACACTGGCTCTAGATTTCACAGTAAGATTTCTTACTATTAGTCAATATCAGGCTATTAGTCTTGATGTGAAATGGATTTTACTTTTTAATTCTCTTGTAGTAAATTTGTGCAAATAAGACTTGCAGTAATGACAGTCATACTCATAATCTTCTCATGGTGTTTATCCCACAATGCAATTGCAGAGAGACTATAATCAGGGGATGCGTTTAATGATCTTATCTATGCCAGGGAGCAAGCCTTGGGCTTTTCAAAAGGGCATGAGTAGCAAACATAGCCATCATGAACACATGTAGTCACTGGAGTTGTCCTGAGGGCCAGAATCATTGCCATCATTAGTAACACTTTAATTTGTTCAGTGACGAGAAATCAATCTGTAAAAGGAGGATATCTATTGCTGTTTTCCAAAAGGCTGCTAGTGATAAGTGTAAGGACATTGTAAGCTTGACATTGTAAAGATTTGTTTACATAGTTCCACAAAACAATTAAGACAGAAGAATTGGTCAGATATGGAATTGGTGATTTTCATGTCTCCCCATAAAAAGTGGTTAGAAACAATAAAACTATTTTTTTCTTACTTCGCACTCTCCAAAAACTAGTGGAAAATTTTGTGAGAAGGGAAAATTTGTCCATTTCATTCTTAAAAAAAATTCACTGCTAACCTCAATAATAGTGTTTGAATATCAAAAGAAAAGCATTACTTAAAATTTAGTGAAATAAGGGCAAGTAGTACATATTATTCCTTAGCTCATTTTAAACAACTCTACATGAAATTGATTCGTTTAGTAATGTAGAAAAAGTAGTATCTAAATTTTTAAACTTTGTAATTTATATATCCTTTGTGACATATTTTTGAATGGTTCTCTTATCAGCATGTTTCATTGATAATGAAAATTATATAATTATATATGGATGTCCTTAAATTCAGTAAGCAGATTTTCTAATAAGTCAGAAAATTGCATTTTAATTTGCAGTTTCTTCTTGATCTACTACTAATGAAAGTTTCACTGAATTATCTGCTTAAAGGTCAAAATGCTAATTAGAAATTTCTCATCAGTGATAATTCAGGTATATGGAAAAATGATGGCATTAGCTTTTTATCTTCTTAAGGTAATTTACTTTGTACTCCATTGTCTTATCAGAGTTCTGATAACAAAGAAGATAGTTTATGATATTTACTGCTTCCCATTTCAATGCAATACATACATTCTTGTTTAAAGGAACACATTATATGGATCTCATCACAATTTTCTCCTTTCCAAATGTGACTCTGTAATATACACTTTAGTAAGCTAAATTTTACAGACCACATTTTAAACCACGAGTAGAATAATACACTTTACACCTAAATTTTGTTTTTACACCTACAAAAATCAATGTTTTTAGAACATGTATTACATTTAAAAATTCTTGATCTTACAGTTCAAATTTTCTAGATCCAGGGAGAAATAATCATTTCATCTTATCTACTTATTATATGTACTATATGATTTCAGAATTCATAGCATATCACATTTTATTTGTGAGAAAGCTCATAGAATATGAAAATCTATTAATGAAAACCAACATCCCTCTGTATGTACAAACATAGTTGTGTCCTGCAAAATGAAAATACATATTAAAGGATATTGGTCATCTGATTTAAGTCACAAACATGTAAATATATTTACCAGTATTAGAGACTCTGTGTGTGTGTTTGTGTGTTTGTGTGTGTGTTTAATCAAATTTATGTTGTCTTTAAATGTCACTTGAAAACACATACACAATGTTATGACCATGGCAGTAAAGTGATGGCATATCCCAAAGGAACAATTTAAGACAGTTTAATAGGGGTCAGTTTCAAAGGTTTTGGCAGACGTAAGAGGAATCAGTGAAGGATAGTGGATATTGTTGCCAGTGGTAAGCCTGAAGGAGAAAAGTCCAGAAAGAGTTGTAATTGTGGAAGAAGGCTGCTCAATAGGAGCTGTGCCTTTGGTAATGAAACTCACCTTCCCTCACTTTCTGCCTTCTGATCTCTTATGGGTGCCCTCTTTGGCACAAGCCAATGAGAAGCAGAGGATAAGGAAGCCCTTGATACAGTCTATAGAGGTTGGTGTCCTGGATTACCAAGCCAGGTAGGGAAGGGAAAACAGGGAATTAAAAGAGGAAATGGAAAACACCTAGCTTGTATTTTCAGCATATATTATGTTCATGAAGTAGAAGACTCAACAAGAAGACTCAGTCAAGAGGTCCATTTTCCTCAACCCATCTAAAGAGCAAACACAAACCAATCAAAATCTGTGGCAAAAATGTTTGTAGACAAACTACTATATCAATTCTAAGACTGATAAGGAAAGGCAAACTGGAATAGCCTAAAGAGCTCTGAAAAAAGAAAGCTGAAGCATCCACACTATCTAATTTCAGGACTTACTATAAAGCCACATACATCAAGGTGGTATTAGTAAAATAATGATGGAACAGAATAGAGAACATAGAGATAGACCCATGTATGTAACTCCATCTTGGTAAGAAGCTGCAAGTCCTTTAGTTATTAAAAAAATTAATGTTCAGGGGCCCCTGACTGGCTCAGTCAGAAGAATGAGTAGCTCTTGATCTCAGGGTCATGAGTTAAAGCCCCACGTTGGGTGTAGAAATTACTTAAATACATATACTTAAAAAAATTAATGTGCAATTATACACAATTGATCAAAATGAGACAAAGATTTTATAAGTTCTTAACTTTATTAAATCTTTTTTTTTTAAGATTTTATTTATTTATTTGACAGAGAAAGACACAGCGAGAGAGGGAACACAAACGGGGAGTGGGAGAGGGAGAAGCAGACTCCCTGCCGAGCAGGGAGCCCGATGTGGGACTCGATCCAGGGACTCCAGGATCATGACCTGAGCCGAAGGCAGTCACTTAACCAACTGAGTCACCCAGGTGCCCTCTTTATTAAATCTTAAAAGAAAATATTTTACTGAAAATATAGCTTTTAATGGAATGAGAGGAGTTTTGATTTTTCCAATCAGTATACAATTCATGAACACAAGTTATTGATTATTAGAATGAGATATGATTCCAGTATTAATTTTACCCCTGTTCCTTTGTTTCTTAAAAAATATAAACACTAAAAGGTTTTATCTCCATAAATAAGTAGAAGGAATAGAACAAGCTTTTTTATAGCAATATAATTCATTTCTTCAAAGTTTTGCTATTGCATTCAGAGCTTACTCTGATTTATCATAAAAAGTGTTTAGTTATTCATAAGTGGATAACTAGATTAAGTTCTCCTTCAATTTTTTTTTTAAATAACAATCTGAGAATAACCTAAATTGAAAAGTGCTTTGTTGCTTGGCATTTGATTCATTCAATTCTTCCTTGTAAATTCATTATTGACAGGAATTATCACATTGTGCAGGATTGTGTGCTATAGGACATAACAACAAAATATAATCTGAGTAAAATATGACATTCTTTTGAAAATCAGGAGAAAAGTCCCTTCGTGAAGGACATGTGAGAAAGGGAATGCCACTAGGCCAAAGATCTTTGCTGATGCAGATCAACTTTCAGAAATGGGACACTTGGACCATAAAGATACAGTCTTTTATATGCTTTGAAATTTATATACTCCTAAGGTTATAGATGCCCCAGTTTAAAGACCATCATTCTACATAAGGTAGAAAGGGAAATGCTCTATTCACTCAGTGTGTAGCCCTTTGATTTCCCCTGATTACAAAGTATCTTATGAGAATTTATTCACTGGTCATACATCAGCTGAGGGTCCTGGATTCTTTAGTGTTTTAGGATACTCAAATTTGTAATTAAAAGCAAATTATGAAATCAAAGTAATTGTGAAACTATACCTTGAACTACATGTTATAATTAATTAAGAAAAGAAAAAAATCTACTTCAGTTTGGCAAGAACCAATGAATGTTGAATGCAATATTTTTTATATTATAATTTTAATTTGAGAATATTGACCAATAAAGACCATGAAAAAGTTACACTTTTCTCTTTTCTTTCTTTTTTTTTTAAGATTTTATTTATTTATTTGACAGAGAGAGACATAGCGAGAGCAGAACACAAGGAGGGGGAGTGGGAAAGGGAGAAGCAGGCCTCCTGTCGAGCAGGGAGCCCAATGTGGGACTCGATCCCAGGACCCTGGGATCATGACCTGAGCCGAAGGCAGACGCTTAACTACTGAGCCACCCAGGCACCCTCTCTTTTCTTTCTTACTCAACTCTTTTTACCAAAGAGGGAGAACCAATATGTGTGAATGAGTGTTTCTATGTAGATATACACACATATGTACACATATATTTGTATACTGTTGGCCACACAGAAGTGCACACACACACACACAAACTCAAGTTAAATTAGGCCTAAGGCAGCTTTTTATTTTTTTTAGATTTATTTATTTGAGAAAGAAAGAGAGAAAGAGAGAGCATATGAGTAGGGGAGGCGCAGAGTGAGAGAATCTTCAAGCAGATACCCCAGTGAGCTCACAGCCTGATGCAGGGCTTAATCTCACAACCTGTGAGATCATGATCTGAGCCGAAACCGAGTCAGATGCTCCACTGAATGAGCTCCCCAGATGCTCCAGGCCAAGGCAGCTTTAATGTAGTAAAGAATGTGGAAGAAAAATCAAAAAGAACATAGAGGTTGAGGAGATATTTCTGCCAGAGAGACTCACACTATCTTCCCTCCTTTCTTTTTCTTCATTTACTGCTGTATATGGGAAGATCATAGAAATAAAAGTGTCAAATTTTTTGCTTACAGTTTTGGTTGCTATTCTGGTCATTTTTTTTATGGCCTTCACCCCCCTCTTTATTTAAGATTTGTTAATCTGTAATTGTCAGCCTAGAGTGCATCCTATTTTTTGACTGTATCTTAGTTCCTTCCCTCTTTCTCTCTACACAGAGGTGAGAGAGTTCTAGTGCTAGGGGCCACATCATTAAAGGCCAGGTGTCAACTCTGAGCAGCAAAATACCCAGAACCTAGGAAATGAGTTGGTAAAAGAGATCTGAAGGGATTTGGGTGGGTGACAGCAATATCTGCTGCAGGGCCTGATGTGACTGACTTATTCCTTAAACTCACCAAATGGTCCCACTTTGTATATAAAGGGGGGGAAACTTGTTGAAATGGTTGCAAATGAAATATTCTAGCTAAGCAAATGTTCTGGTTAGTTACTGAATTGCTGAGGATTTAAAAAGTACAAATAAACCGATACCATATGATATCAGAAAGTGCCACAGAGTTATTATATTTACAACTATTATAGTGTTGTTGCTGAAAGGAAAAAGTGCAAGTGAGTAGTTTCCTCATATTTATTTTATTTATTTTTATTTTTTTTATTTTTTAAAGATTTTATTTATTTGCGAGAAAGAGAATGAGAGACAGAGAGCATGAGAGGGAGGAGGGTCACAGGGAGAAGCAGACTCCCTGCTGAGCAGGGAGCCTGATGTGGGACTCGATCCTGGGACTCCAGGATCATGACCTGAGCCGAAGGCAGTCGCTTAACCAACTGAGCCACCCAGGCGCCCAGTTCCCTCATATTTAGAATTGTGGAAAATCAGGTGAACTTTAAATATATCAGCATCTTTTTTTTTTTTTTTTTAAAGACTCACTTTACTAGTACTTATGATAATATAATATTCAAAAAATCATTCTTGGGGCGCCTGGGCGGCTCAGTTGGTTAAGTGTCTGATTCTTGATTTCTGCTCAGGTCACCATCTCAGGGTTGTGGGATCAAGCCTGGGTCAGGCTCTGCCCTCAGTGGGGAATCTGCTTGAGATTCCCTTTCCCTCTGCCCTTCCGCACCCTGCTCTCTCTCTTTCTATCTCAAAATAAATAAATCTTTTATTTATTTATTTATTTTTAATTATTTATTTATTTGAGAGAGAGAGAGAGAAACAGCATGAGAGGGGATAGGGTCAGAGGGAGATGCAGGCTCCCCGCTGAGCCGGGAGCCCGATGCGGGACTCGATCCCAGGACTCTGGGATCATGACCTGAGCCGAAGGCAGTCGCTTAACCAACTAAGCCACCCAGGCGCCCATAAATAAATCTTTTAAAAAAATCTTTCTTGACATAGTTAAAAAGTTAAAAAGTATAATGTAATAACCGAATTTAAACCATCAGGATGACAGTGAACTCAAGAAAAAAAAACAAATCTTAAGGAAGATCACATCCGGCAATCATAGTGGTTAAAGTGTAGGCAGTAAAGCTAAATCTTAGGGTTTTAAACTCTGCACTGCCACTTGTTGTGCAACCCTAGACTAGTGGATTAACCTTCATATGTTTCAGTACTGTCGTCTTTAATATTAAAATAACCTACACTTCTGAAACATAAGTTGCGAATCTGAAATAACTTAAACAATGTAGTGGTCAGAACAGTGCCTGCCATGCAGTAATTTTTAGTTTATTATTATTAATGAAAGCTGCTAGGCAACAAACTAAAATTCAAAAGTATTTTTTCTTACAGCAGGAGTCAGCAAACATTTTCCATAAAAGACCAAACAAACGGCAAGCAAATGTTGGCTTTGTCACAACTATTAAGCTTTGACCTTGTAGCCCCACCCCCAGAACAGCGCAGGTAATATGCAAATAAATGGGTGTGGCTGTGTTTCAATAAAATGTTAAATACAAAAACTGGCTGCAAGTCACATTTGGCCCATGAGCTGTAGTTTGTTGGATTCAATCATAAAATAACAAATTGAAATGCCTTTTTCTACAAGAAACAAAATGTGATTCTGTCTCTTTTAAAATATAATAAATATTTTATGAATATGCCAAAAACAATCTACTTGATGAATGTCAATTCTATAAATTACTAATCACAGTCAAGGTAGATCAATTTAAAATTTGACTTGGGGGAAAAATGAATTACAAATCTCAAAGAGAACATACTGAACCTAGTTCAGGGACAGAAAAGATATGAACTATCAGGAACACCAAATACTGGATATTTTTATTAATCTGGCACATAGCCCATGGGCAATATGCCAAAAACAGCCAACAATAATATAATCATTTCCCAATTACAATATTGATTTACCTTACACTACTTGGCTTAATTGAAAGTTCAATACAGTGAGGAATATTACTTTCTTGGATGTTGTTATTGCAATGGATAAATGATCTAATCTCAAAAATTTCTAAAATAGCAGAGAAAGAAATTCCAAGAACCTAAAGATGTTAGAAAGAAGGAACTAAGAAAATTAGAACTACATTGGACTTTGTGTATAATAACTTGCTACATAATGTATCATGTGAAAAAACAAAGAGGCTTAAAGACATTTTTCTATAATTACTTAAAATCCATCTAGTAAAAACATATACTGTCAACCCAAATAAGGGGATAAGCTGAGGCAAGGTCACATGACCAGAATTTGAGTTCATTCAGAAATAGCAGAGGAATTGCAATTTGGGTAATGAATGTGGTAACGGACTATAGGCACATGGGTTGAGAGTTTAGGGCAGGCTGTGTTTATGGGCAGGGAATGCAAAGAGGAGGACATGCAGCTAAAGTCCAAACACTGTTTATTGGCTTGAGGATGAGGAGAGATTCTTGGCAGATGTTCACTGGTCAGGAGAGAAGTCTTGGTCTTCTGTAAATCAGGCATTTGATGGAAATCATTCTCTCAGTTCTTAAGTTTTGGATGTGTTCCTGAAGTCCCATGCCTCCATTTCATATCCTATGGTTCCATTTTATTTTTTTATTTTTTATTTTTTTAAGTTTTTATTTATTTATTTGAGAGAGAATGAGAGAGAGAAAGAATGAGAGGGGAGAGGGTCAGAGGGAGAAGCAGACTCTCCGCTGAGTAGGGAGCCTAATGTAGGACTCGATCCCGGGACTCTAGGATCATGACCTGAGCTGAGCCACCCAGGGGTCCCTATGGTTCCATTTTAGATTGAAATCCTTTCACATAACTACTTTTTTTTTTTTTAATTTTATTTATTTATTTGACAGAGAGAGAGTTAGCGAGAGCAGGAACACAAGCAGGGGGAGTGGGAGAGGGAGAAGCAGGCTTCCTGCCGAGCAGGGAGCCCGATGTGGGGCTCGATCCCAGGACCCTGGCATCATGACCTGAGCCGAAGGCAGATGCTTAACGGCTGAGCCACCCAGGCGCCCCTCACATAACTACTTTTGTAATGGTTTATTTTTTGTGCCACTCTCTATTAAACAGACACAAATGCATACTCACACACACATATATGCACTTAACAGAGGACCACAACTATTCAAAACTGCACAGCTGAATTTCAAATATAGTCGGTCTACATTCTATATCACATTATAGTAAATTCCTAAATAAAGTTGGCTCTGAAAACAATGTCATTCTCTACTCACCATGGAATTACCTTATCCAAAGTGGCATATCAAAATGCCTTCCTAAATAATATTTTTATCTTTCATTTTTTATTTTCTGAATATATTTATCTTATCAAATAAGTTTATAAAGAGTATGGTACTTGTACTTATATTGTAGCAAATTCGTGGTCTGTCTCTCTAGGAATTTTTAAAAATTCAGTTTTTAAAGATATAGTCTTCATTAACTTTATGATTCTAAACACTGGTAGTTCAGAAAAAGGAAAAAATGATTAGAAGAGATTTGGTCAAAGATGAGTCTTGGGAGATTTATTCTCTAACACACAAAACTGCAAAACAGTTTTTGTAACTGTGTGTTAACTCAGGAATGATTCCTTATTCCTTTCAGATTTGTGCTATGCCACATTTCTATGTTTCTGGTGTGATGGCTTTTGACCCGGTTCTTCTGCTCTGTTGGGTTTAAAGGGATCAATCTGTGTAACTTCAGGCCTGAGCATAGTGCCTGGCCTACAGTAAGCACTCAGTACATTTTTGCTGAATAAATGAATGCATGTCAGTGTCAGTATGACCTGTTTTTTGCTCTTGTAGGAAAATTCACAACTAGTTCTGTTCAATTTCACCTTGACTGGTCATGGAGCAACTTTTTACTATCCATCAAGCCCCATCACTATCTCCTGTGTTCAGCATGAGATCTAAGCTAAACAGTGTTCAGAACTTGGACAGACGGAGGTACAGAGTAGAATGGATGTCAAAATCCCATACTCCAGGACAGCCTGGTGCTGAGCACCATACACAGCCTGGCCAGATTTAAAGAAAATAACTTCCCATAAACAAACCCCTCATAAGCTCTTCTCCTGACCTCTCCACTGTTTCCTCTGAAGATTCAACTGGTCTTTGGGGGCTGATAATTTGCTTTATTAGCAGGCATTTGAATCTTTCATCTTGTCAGTTTGGGTGTTAATTCTTCATTACATGTCTAGTATAATTATCCATCAAAACAATTTTTTCCCAGTGAAACAATCTTTTCTCATATATATATCTTTTTTTGGTGTTCTTTTTAATTGTAAATTTAATTTCTTTAATGGTTATAAGGTATTCAGATTATGTTTTATCATGGTTGAGTTCTGATAGTGCATGGCCTTGGAGAAACTGGTCTGTTTCTGCTAGGTTGTTAAATTTATGGGCATAAAGTTGTTTGAAGTGTTATTTTATTATTCTTTTAAAGACTACAGCATCTCTAGTGAGATCTTGTTTCATTCCTGATATTGATGATTTGTGTCTTCTGTCTTTTTTATTTTTGTGAATCTTGCTAGTGGGTTATCGGTTTCATTTATTTTTCAAAAAAAAACAAAACAGTTTTTTTGTTTTATTGATTTTTTTTCTCTTGACCTTCATGGTGTTTTGAGCCACTTCATTAGTTTTCGACAGTGACTAAGTCCTGTCTGTAGACCATTATCATTTCCATTGATATCAGTTACGTATAAATTATAGATACGTAAATTTGCTTAAGAAAATGAAAAGCAGAAACACTGTTGGTTGTTTCAAAATCTTTCAGAAATTTTTCTGCAGTTCCCTCCAGAAGCTTTATCTTCTGCTTGTTCTTCCTTCCTCTTTTTTGCTCAGTACTCGTGATGGAGAGTTAGTCTCCTGGTTTGCCCCATGTTGGCCATAACCAGATGCAGTATAGCTTCGGTATTGCCATTCCTGGAAATGGGGACCTATACTGCTTGTAAGTGGTCAGAGTTCAGTGGTCATAATAAAGATGCAGAGGGAAGACATACAACGGCTCATGGCTGTAATGCTTTCCCAGCATCAAGAGCAGAAAAAGACTTAGCCTAACTAGTCAGGCCATCTTCAAATTTTTGCTGAAGAAAAGGACCAACCACAATCTTACCCAATCTTATTCTGAAGGGTAAAATCATGTAAGAGCTTTCTCTGTTAGAATATTAGAATTAAGGGGCACCTGGGTGGCTCAGCTGGTTAAGCGTCTGCCTTCGGCTCAGGTCATGATCTCAGGGTCTTGGGATCGAGCCTTGTGTCGGGCTCCTTGCTCAGCGGGGCGTCTGCTTCTCCCTCTCCCCCTCCCCCCGCTCGTGCTCTCTCTCTCTCGCTCTCTCGCTTTCTCAAATAAAGAAATAAATAAAATCTTTTAAGAAAAGAATATTAGAATTCAAGTAGAATCTGAAATATCACTTGAACACACATGCCACCTGTTCCAACTTCTGCTTAATTGTAGAGAAGCAGGTGTATGTGTTAGAATTGGGACAAGAGGGAACCCTACCTAAGTCAAACTGCTATCTTCGCGTGCGCTTGCCAAGAACTAGTGATTGCTACAGAAGTGATGCTGGGTCTAATGGGCTTTGTGCTCCCCACAAATCTTATTTTCAACTAAGATCTTATTGTGGATGCTAGTATAGTTTTCAAAAAGGCGAATCTAGTTGGTAAATTAGGCAGCAGGACAATCTTAAAAAAGATTCTTAGATACAATTTTATTATTTTTACTTTTTTAAAAAAGATTTATTTATTTATTTTACAGAGAAAGAGAGGGAGAGTGTGCTGGGGGCTGGTGTGATAGGGACAGAGGCAAAGGGAGAGGGAAACCCAAGCAGACTCTGTGCTGAGCGCAGAGTCTGACCAGGGGCTCAATTCAAGACCCTGAAATTATGATCTGAGCTGAAACCAAGGGTCTGATTCTTAAACGACTGCGCCACCAAGGCGCCCCTTAGGTTTGATTTTAGAATGCACCTTCCATAAATGGTGTAGAATTTAACTGGTTCTTGAGTCATGCATGAGGTTTATAATGTGATAGAATAATTTGCAAGACATAGACTGTTTTCTCTGACTTCTGTTAAAATCTAATAGGTGAAGCAAGACTATTTTCATAACAAGTGGGAAAAGCAAACATGTTTCATTGACATTTCATTAATATAATGATTGTCCTTACTCTTTCATTACTTTTCAGTCCAAAGTATAATAAATAGCAAACACTGTCCATGTGTATAATGATGGTTGTGTCATCAAGCGTGCATAAACAATATTTTTTTCTTTTATTTCATCTAACTTAAAAAAGCATATTATTTATGTTTTAAGCATACAGCTCACAATACTTAAGATTATATAGTCTTGGAGGGTACAGGACTCTCACATGATTTTTTTTTAAAGATTTTGTATTTATTTGATAGAGAGAGAAACACGAGAGAGGGAACACTAGCAAGAGGGAGTGGAAGAGGGAGAAGCAGGCTTCCCACTGAGCAGGGAGCCCGATGCGGGGCTCGATCCCAGGACCCTGGGATCATGACCTGAGCCAAAGGCAGAGGCTTAGTGACTGAGCCACCCAGGTGCCCCTCATATGATTTTTAAAGAAATGAAACACAACCCCATTTAAGGGAAAAAGAAAAAATACCCCAACATTCTGAGGCATGTATTTGAAAAACAATACCCTCAGCCCTTATTTAATACTACCATTTGGAGTTGGGCATTTGACAAATGCATCCATCTGTCCACTGTATCATTGATTTTGGAGGTGATTTCTGACTCTGTGAAGGGTCTTCTCTTGAGTTTGACAGCTGTTGATGAAAATATGAAATTAGAGAATAACCTGAGCTGAGACAGATGATCAACGTTATCTGAGGCACTGAAAATAAGTGCCCTAGTCTTGTTCTCAGATTGATGACTTACTTATCGAAATGCACTGGGGAAACTAAAGACTATCACAAGTGATTGAGGAGAAAGCATAAAGGATACAAGGGCAATAAATAAATAGTTTAACTTGAACAGTATATTCCCCAAATGTCCACTAATACTTACAAGAGATGGAGAAGAAGGAAAATGTTAAAATGTTAAAACAGGCACGCATCCACACACACCTACAACAATGCAGTATGAGGTAGGCGGTAAGGGAAAAGAGAATTGTTAAAATATTTGGTGAAATTGTAAGTTAGGTAATAAGCCAAGTGACATGAAAATTGTTGATAAGAAAATGATCTTACTTTGTTAGCAATAAAATTGGGAGCATACTCTGCAGCCAAAATTACCCATGTCATGTTTCAGTAACTGTTGAAGCTATGAAAGTTATAACCCAGAATCTTTAGGAACACACTAAAAGACTGGCATATGTTGGGGCGCCTGGGTGGCTCAGTTGGTTAAGCGACTGCCTTCGGCTCAGGTCATGATCCTGGAGTCCCTGGATCGAGTCCCGCATCGGGCTCCCTGCTCGGCGGGGAGTCTGCTTCTCCCTCTCCCGCTCCCCCCTCTTGTACTCTTTCTCTCTCTCACTCTCTCTCTCAAATAAATAAATAAATCTTTAAAAATAAATAAATAAAAATAAAAAAATAATTTAAATTTAAATTTTCTAATTCAGATGTATAACATAAAATTTTTCTATATTCTCATTATCAGAAATATTCACCATTGAACTTAAATCCTAATCCTTTATATTTTTTAGGATGTACTGACAAAGAGGTATAGTGTTATGGATATTGTTAAGATAAATACATAGGGGGGCACCTGGGTGGCTCAGTTGGTTAAGCGACTGCCTTCAGCTCAGGTCATGATCCTGGAGTCCCGGGATCGAGTCCCGCATTGGGCTCCCTGCTTAGCAGGGAGTCTGCTTCTCCCTCTGACCCTCCCCCCTCTCATGCTCTCTCTATCTCATTCTCTCTTTCAAATAAATAAATAAATAAAATCTTAAAAAAAAAAAAGATTGGCGTATGTTTATTCTCACTCCTAAATAAGAAAAACTGGATTATATTTCCTAATATATCTATGTGTGTTTCTGTTTCTTTCTCTCTCTCTTTCTTTATAGATTTATTTATGTATTTGAGAGAAAGAGAGAGACAGAGAAAGTAGGGAAGGGTGTGTGGGGGGGGGGGGGCTGTGACCGGGGGAGGGGCAGAGGAAAGAGTGTCTTTAGTGGACTCCACGCTGAGCACAGAGCCAGAGGCAGGGCTGGATCTCTGGATCCTGAGATCATGACCTGAGCCAGTACTAAGAGTCTGACATTTAACCACTGTGCCACCCAGGTGCCGCTCTGTTTCTGTTTACAAGGGAACAGAATTATGAAAAGAGGAAGACATAACAAGAACCTGCTTCTTACCTTCCTCTCTAAAGGGAAGTAGCTGGGGAGGCAGTAATTATAAAGGGACTTCAAAAGGAATAAGGAGGAGACTAAATTTTTGAGGCCTATGTTAAATGTTTTTTTTTAATTTCTTTAACTTGATAACGCTTTTTAAAGAATTATCCCTTTTATGTATCTCAGAATGGCTACCATTTTATTGTACAGAAGAAACTGATATTTTACTTTTGTTTTTGTATTCTACCTTTCATAAAATTTATAGCTTTGTTACTGTAAAATCAGTATAATGAATCATAAGGTACTGCAACACAGCTTATTATTTCAGGTTTAAATTTATGGCACATTTTGGGCAAATGACAAATATGCAAAATATTTCTTGAAGACAGAGAAAAATTGGCATCTAAATTAATGAAACTTCAAAGCTGATTTGAACTGTGGTTCTTAAATTTCTGTGGAATATTGGATTTTCAGGATTATCTGTTCTAAAATACAGAAGACAGTCTAGGGCACCTCTTACCATATTAGACAAAACAATACAAATCTGAAGATGCGCAGTGTTTTGAGAGCAACGTAACTAATAAAAAGCAGTTACCAGAGTAAAATATTTGAAATAATTAAAAAGTCAAAAATCACTTTCTGTTTAAAGAACAATTTTGAAAAATAATATATTCACCTAAGAATTTTCTGTGGCTATAATAAAAATTTTAGTTTAAGAAGTTAAGATTCCAAAAAGTTATTGAGTTATATCACTACAGGTAACAATAAATGGTTCTGTTAAGTTATTCAATGTGTGAAACAAAATGACCACCTACCAACAATAAACATCTTGTTTATTGTGAAAACTACTGAGAAAGAGAGAGGGATTATAGAAGTCTGTGCCAATCAACTCAGGTTATTAAATTTGCATATTGTCCCTTGATTTTGAGTCTCATTATATTTTTTGTAAAATTCCATAAAGATACACATGGGTATCATATAATGTGTTAGTGACAGTTCTCCAGGGGAACAGAAAGAGGGATGGAGGAGGGAGCAAGGGAGTGAGGAGGGATAGAGGCAGAGGTGTGTGTGTGTGAAAGAGAGGGGGGGGGGAAGGAAAGAAATGATTCATTATAGAAATTGGCTCATGAGGTTATGGAGGTTGAGAATCCCCACAATCCACTGTCTACAAGCTGGAGAACCAAGAAAGCTGGAGAACCAAGAAAGCTGGTGGTATAATTCAGCCTTGAGTTTGAAGGCCTGAGGACCAGGAGAGCTATTGGTGTAACTCCTAGTCCAAGGCTGAAGGCCTGAGAACTGGGAACTGTTGGTGTGAATTTCAGAGTCTGAAGGCCTAAGAACCAGGAACTCTGATGTCCAACGGCAGGAAAAGATGGCTATCCCACCTGAAGAAGAGAGATGGAATTCACCCTTCTCTCACCTTTTTGTTCTATTTGGGTCCTTGATGGATTGGCTGATGCCCACACACATTGATGAGGGCAGATTTTTACCCAGTCTACAGAATCAAATGCTCATCTCTTTCAAATAGACCTTCACAGACACACCCAGAAAGAATGTCTTACCAGCTATCTGGGCATCTCTTAGCCCCGTCAAATTGACACGTAAAATTAATCATCACATATAACCAGTTAACAAGTTATTGATCTCAAATGTTCAATAAATGCAAGACATCATTTAGAACCTTTTTCCATCTAGATGAAAAACTCTTCTGATAGGACATGTCTAACTAAGGAGCATTAACTTTTTTTTTAATAATTCCAAATTTAAAAACACATCTGTGTCATGTCATAAACAATGAAATAGGAGGCAAAGACCTGCACTCTAGTCCCAGCATCGTCATTCTACATACCCTGGTGACCTTGGAAATGCCATTTAACTGTTCAGATTTTTCCTTTTATATTTGCTTAAATCAAAAGCGATTTTGGGGTCTGATTTTCTTACTCCATGTTGAGCGATACTTTTTAAAATTTTGTTTAATTTTAAACATCAATCTTAGAATTGCTTAAAAAATTCTTCTACATCACAGGCTTACTCATGTTTGATGATAATTTGTCCAGTCCTGTCTTACATTTTCAGCTTTACATTCCAGTTTCCTTTGGTTTTTGCATCTTTTTTAAAAAAAAATTATTGAACATATATAAGATAAAAATACATAAATAAAAGGTGTATATGTCCCTATATTGTACGCCTGAAACTAATATAATACCATATGTTAACTGGAATTAAAATAAAATTTTAAGAAAAAAGAAAAGGTGTACATCTTATCAAATTTATATTAAGGTGAAAAAGTGAGTAGCTACCACCTAGATCAAAGAATTGAAAACTCTTTATACCTTCACTACTATCTTGACATTTTAAAATAATGATTCCTAGTTTTTCCCTATAATTTACCATCATTCTATTTGTTTTGATTCTTTCACACATATTGTTTTTTACTTTGTATTTCCCTTTTATTATCTTCAGTGTTCCATACTGTTTTACTATTTAGTGGTACAGTAAGTGGTTGTGATATACATTAATGAATAGTATCACATTGTGATAGTAATTAGTAATTTTATCTTCTTGCATAATGCAAGGAAGGAGGAACATGTCAATTTGTTCTCTTTCCCCTTGCACTATTATATATTTTAACTATCCTTGTACTTAAAGCCCTACAAAATTATTATTCTTTTATACAGGTAATATTTATTTAGACTTAATCAATTATTTACTTTTTTATTTTTCTTTTTGCTCTTCTCTCCTTCAGGTATCCCCAGACTTCCATCTAGGCCCACTTATAAGGAAAAATACAAAATTACCCACTCTAAAATGTAAAGATTCACTACTGTGAACATAACTAGAAAAATGCTTTGTAAGTAGCAGATACTCAATGATGTTGGAAAAAACAGTAATATGTTGTCATTCGATGTTGTCCAACATGGCATTGGTTACAACACCGAATAGATTATTGGATGAAGACCTAAGCCTCATTTTTGGGAACATTTATCTATAAATAAATAACTTGCATATAATTACTCAGTAAATTCAGCCAATGGTTTGTTCATATTGTTTTTCCCTTATAATCCTCTTGAAAATTGTCTCAGATTTATTGCTAAAATCAAGGAACAATGCACCCATTAATCTCATTTAGGAACCTGGATTTTACTTACAACATGATTTCATGTGAGCCCCCAGAGAGTAATGCTTCCTTTATTTTTTTTTTCTCATGTCATTTTGTTTTATTACTCTTTCTGGAATATTGTAGTAAATTAATAATGTTAATTTGGTTGTCTCTACAACCTCTGATTTTCAACCCAAATTTCACTTTTAAAAAATCTTGGTCTTGCTGACTTTCAACAAACAATGATAAAAATTAAAAATTTTTAAAAACAACAGAATAATTGCCCATTCCAAGTCAGATGGTACCAAATGGAGGGACTATCTCATTTTGAACACTAGAATCTTTACCAGTCTCACCCACCTCTATGTTCTCATAACTTCCTTCCTCTCCTCTCCACGAAGTCTCAGAGATTTATGAAGTGTTTCTATGATTAGGTCTTTTATAATTTTAGGCCCTTGAATGTATTTCATCTGGTTCTAAAGATTTGAATTCATTTAGAGGTACTAATCCTCTTCTACTACTCTCTGTAAATAAAATAGTTTGGTAGTCGTGTTACATAGCTCTGTATGCTTTTCAGTTATCAGTGGATGTGATTGATCTTTTAGAGTTAATTGTTAATTCATGTGAAGAGTTATAAAGCACCACATGAGTCTCTTAAAAATATGCAGTCTTTTAGATCCCTATTTAAGTCTGTCTCATTATTTTTTTTTTTAAGATTTTATTTATTTTTGACAGAGAGAGACACAGCAAGAGAGGGAACACAAGCAGGGGGAGTGGGAGAGGGAGAAGCAGGCTTCCCGCTGAGCAGGGAGTCTGACGCGGGGCTCGATCCCAGGACCCTGGGATCATGACCTGAGCCGAAGGCAGACGCTCAATGACTGAGCCACCCAGGCACCCCCTGTCTCATTATTTTTAATGTAATCTTCTTCCTTATCAGTATCTTTTTAAACCTTTATTTTGCCATCCAAAATGTTTATACCTTTATCGTTCTTCAGTTCTCCTCTTAATTATGTTTATTCTATCATTTTGAAATTGAAAATAATTATTTTGGGTAAAGAAGAACAAAATACAATCAAATAATGCTTTATATTTGTCCTTTATTAAAAACATAACTCATACCACAGTACTTTTTTTTATGCTCTGAATAATGCCACACTAGCTGCTTTGCTTTGTCCTTCCCTTTCCTCAAAGGTCTCAGTTAATTCTGGGCTTTAACCTTCCAGAATATACTTGCATTCCCTGCTTCTCCCTTGAATTCCTTATATGTTCCTCTTAGTCAATCTTCAATTTATAATATTGTGTCCTTCATGGTTAGATCAGTTTAAGGATGCAAGAGAAACATGTAAAGTGTTAAATTAGAATACATAAAACAATAGAGCAGCAGTTAAAATTGCATGAACCATATAAAAACTATGAGCCTTACAGTATCACCCCATTAGGAAAGACCAATTAAAAACCATGGTTCCTTCATTCTTCCCTGATGGTCATTAGACCAAAGGTTTGACAGATAGAAAATTTGGTCTAAATTACTTATATTGCATATTTTTAAAATAAACCTGATTCATTTCTTGACACCACAAAATTCCAAACTAATTTTCACAAATCATTTCAATGTTTATAAATACAGCAAGGTATTAAGCAAAACTGAAAAAAAGAATGTACGGCTCTTTGAATGCATCTTTGGAACGAGCTTTGCCGCTGCTTCCCGGGCTGCTTACTCTTGTCATTGCCACAAAGCCAGCCACCGATTTTCCCAGATCTAGAATTAACCTCTTCCCAGGTAAGACCCTATCAGAGCTGATGACTGCTCTCAGAAACAAGTTTGTTTCTGATTTTGGGAACAGACTTCCTTGTGTTCGATGAAGGGTGTTTATATTACCTGGGTTAACTTAGAGAGATTGCAGAAATATCACACATGCTAAGAATGGGAGAAAGAGTAACCAACTGAGGACAAGACTGGAATCTCTACATAAAGACACCTGCTGCTATTTAGAAAACAGTAAGGTAAGGGGCGCCTGGGTGGCTCAGTCATTAAGCGTCTGCCTTCGGCTCAGGTCATGATCCCAGGGTCCTGGGATCGAGCCCCACATCGGGCTCCCTGCTCCATGGAAAGCCTGCTTCTCCCTCTCCCTCTCCCCCTGCTTGTGTTCCCTCTCTCACTGTGTCTCTCTGTCAAATAAATAAATAAAATCTTAAAAAAAAAAAAAAAAAAGAAAACAGTAAGGTAAGATAGAAAAAAGCAAGAGGGGAAAAGACAAAGTAGGAGTTGAAATTTAATCTTTTTGTTTTTTCCAAATGGAATCCTTAAGAAGAATGAAAGTCAAGATGGCTGAAACATCAGTTTTCTCAAATCTCTCAGCTTTTACCTAAATCCCATTGCTTATTTAAACTCTAGATTCTAGAGAATGGCATTATCAGCAAAGGTTCTGAGAATACAAATGCTTAACTGTAATCTTCTTAGAAACCTTATATGATAAATTGATGGAGTTGGTTTTTACCATAGGCATCACATCACAACTCTCTCATGTTTTTATCAACTCTTTTATCATAACCACCCAATCCCATAGTTTATAAAATCCCAGTGGCTGTTGCTTTCCTGGTTTGTGAGGAAAATCAAGATCTGTTGGCTTTAAGAACCTCAAGAAAATTATTTCACCCAGTGTTCCACATTACGTGAAAATCAAAAATGTTTATCCTACCAAGAATTACATTGTTTAAACTCTACTACAGTAATGATTATTTGTGTTTATAACCATTCCTACCTTAACCCCACTAACTTACTTTAATAGGCCCCATCTTTTTAATAAGCATTTGTTATATGAGGAGGTGCAAGTTCATGTTCCTCAGAAGCAAATCCTGAGCCATAGATCCTTATATAAGTGATTTTTGAGTCTTTTCAGAAGAAACCTGTAAAGAGGTGAGAGAAAAGTAGAGAACAAGAAGAGACTGAGCTAAGATGTGGGTTCAGGTGAAGACTAGCCTCTAGCCTCATCTGATCCCTTGAGTAGTTCTGGAGCATAAATCCCACCTATATTTGAAGGGGCTGAGTTTAGTCACTGACTAGATGCTGCCTAACAATGAGAGAAAGTACGAGTAGTATAGTCTCCCAAGCACCGCCCATCACAGGCAGTTCTTGGTGATGGATCAAAGTACGAACCATTATCTTTTCACAGCTTTAGCAGCTACTAGTGGGAGTCCTAGTCTGGTAAAGAAAATCCAGGTGGGGCATCAACAATATCTGCTATTAGGAAGAACGGAAGGAGTGAGTAGTAAATGAAGTTGACTAAGATTTCAGAGTTGTTTTCCTTAAAGGTCATGATTACCCTGGTGAGCAATTTGTATTTTTGGATATATAGCAGAAATCATTTGCCACTACAAAAATTTGCAAATAGATGGAGCCAAGCCTTCCCAGAATCCTGTTTCAAATGTTATTTGTTAGATTCATTCCAGACTTCCCATAAATCCCACATCACATGATATTATCCAAATGTCAAACAAACCAATCATAAATTCTTTTCCATAAAACTGGGGAAAGATAAAGAGGCTCAGCCTTATTTATGTAACTGTACCTTAATCACAAGACAGTAATAACATTGCTACACAAAAGACAATGGCAGTGGTCCACTGAGGAAAAGGAAAAAAAAAAAAAAGGAAGAAAAATGTATTTGAGTTTGAAATATCGTCTTATATCAGACATCTGACCCTGAAGTTGGGAACAGGATCATGCTAGCATTTTTATTAAATATTCTTCTTTAACAGTACACGATAATCTGTGTATCTTAAAAATGCATTTTTTTATTCATTTTAAAGATCAGTCAACTAGATCTTTATATTGCTGCTATATATCCAAAAATACATTTATGGATCGGGCAGCATCCCATCTAGCAAGTAGAGGGGCCTCCAAGGAATTGTCTAAAGGTTTTATAGGCGGGTAGGGACACCAAAGTTATTAGCAAAAGAAAATGATTGTTTCAAGGGGGCTGCTTTCTAAGGGGAACTTAAGTATGCATTAAGTCAGTCACTCGAAGAAACCAAGAAACCAATTATTCAACAATTGCCTATGGCAAATTTTGGCTAATAAGTTGAAAAGTAAAGCATACGTCCACCTTAATACAATAAAAAATGCACAGAATCAACACTCAATACAGACAGTATATTCAGCTACTCAATTTAAACAAAAATACTCAAAAGAGACACTATAGAGGGATGCCTGGGTGGCTCAGTCATTAAGCATCTGCCTTCAGCGCAGGTCATGATCCCAGGGTCCTGGGACCGAGCCCCACATCGAGCTCTCTGCTTAGCGGGAAGCCTGCTTCTCCCTTTCCCACTCCCGCTGCTTGTGTTCCCTCTCTCGCTGTCTCTCTCTCTGTCAAATAAATAAATAAAATCTTTAAAAAGAGAGAGAATAGAGTATGAAAGGAACAATGGAATAATAGTTCTTTGATGTTAAATATAAGATCTCCTGGGGGAAGAATAGATGGTTGTGAGCATAAATCAAATATAAAATTTGTATTTCATTTGATTATATATATATGTACATATGTTTATAATATTTGCATATATACACTTTTAAAAGCTGAGTTTTGATCATGCCTCTTCTGTCAAGGGAGGGGAATAAACAGACCGTGTGCAGAATGTGCTCACTGTGTATTCCAGCTCTTTGAGGCTGGTTCGTCTTCCTATGTTACCATGGCTCTTTCTTTAAAGGGCAAATTAATCAACGTTTTAAAAAACTGAACATAGCGAAGGTTCTGCATATAGACTAACCAGTTTCACAACACAGAGCATTTTAGCATAGGTGTTTCTATAACTGTGATAACAGTGCCAGGTTTGATTTTGTTTATAGTGCCGTGGGGATCCACCGCAGCTCGTGGCTTCAGACAAAGCAACACCTGCCACCGTGTGATGGGAGGGAGGAATTCTACTCGTAGACTGCTAAAATGTTTGCCAGCCAAAACCTGCGCGGGGTTTCCTTTTCTCCTTCCCTATGGTACTTTTGTCTCCATTTAGGTAAACTGTAAATGGGTCAAAAGACCCACGTATTGAAGAACCATAGACGTCAAAATGAGAGACATAATTTAGAGCAATTAAGTGCATTTATTACCAAAATGAGATGATTTCCTCTAAAGTATTCTAATTTCTTTTTATTCATTCAATTAGGCATTATTAAGCACTCAGTGACCCCTTAATTATACTGAACACTTTCATAATCATGTATTTCTATGGTAGATTTTTAAAAATTTTTTATTATGTTCAGTAAGCCAACATATGATATATATATATTTTTTTTTTTAAGAAATCACATATAGAAGCTCTGCCTTTTTCACCCCTTTTAGAAGTAAATGACATGCCCTGAACACTGTTCTTGCTACCTCCTTCAAACACTAACAAAAATATACAAACGCAGAGATAACATACAATAAAACGCTGTTGCACAAGTTAAGGTCTATTGGAGTAAAATAGAAAGTTTGATATCTTTGAATATTATTCTGTTGAACAACATGGTTCTATTTTTTCCTATGCCATTTTGCTCTAGTTGTAACTATGATTTACTTCTACAGTTTCACACACTCAGCCCTCCTGTCTATAAATTATCTACAAGTTATATTTGATATTTTGAATATTTATAAATAAACACCAATCCAGAATCTTCTTTGAAGCAAATTTTATTCTCCAGTCATAAACATAAGTTGTAGAAAAATAAAGTAAAATCATTATAAAGCCAATCCAGCGCCACATCCTCCTCAATGGCCTCAAGAAGCATCTTCTTGTTGGCTGCTACTTTGTGGCTTACGTCTTTGGCCTTGATGTTTAACAAAGAGACGCAACGGCCAGATTCAGGAACATATCTCCTCTACTGGTATGTTTAGTTTGGCTTTTATAGTGTTTAAAAGAAGTTACAACTAACATTTAAAAGTTGGAAGATTTCACATAAATGCATAAAAATACGACTTCCCTTGAGCAACTGCAAGTGTTGGTGGCAAAGAACGCTAATTTTAACCTGACAACACTTGGCTCCAGTTGAGTAGCAACTGCTTTGCCTTAGTCGACAGGGCCCACTATAGTGTGTAGTCACATAGAAAATGCCTCTGAACTTAAACCCAGCTAATTTTACCCATTTAAATAGCCAACAAGACCCCCTTAAAGATTTGAGTTTGAGAATCCTTCCCAAACCAATTTTGTTATTGTTGTGTGTGTGTGTGTGTGTGTTTTGCTTCTACTTCTACATAGTCTAAGGTAATTATCCTGCAATTCAAACAAATGCCAAAGGGTATCAGTAAATATCATGGTCAAGCTTCCTGAAAAGGCAGTTGACTGTATCATTAAAAATATCAAAATTAACTGTATTTGCCTTTAATTTTATACATTTAAAAATTTTTTTTTATTTATTTGAGACAGAGAGAGAGAGAGAACACAAGAGGGGGTAGGATGAGAGGGAGAAGCAGACTCCCTGATGAGCAGGGAGCCCGACGCGGGACTCGATCCCAGGACTCTGGGATCATGACCTGAGCCGAAGGCAGTCACTCAGCCAACTGAGCCAAATAATTATGCCTCCATTTTCATTCTAAAAGCTATGTAATATTCTATTTCATGGATATTGAAAAGAGAATTAATTCATTTAATTCAAGTAGTATTTCATTATTGGGGGTTTAGATTCTCTGAAGGTTTTTGCTATTATAAACAGTGTTTGCTGGACAATATTAAAGAAGCATTTCCCCACCTATGCTTAATCATGATGAAGATAAATTCTTAAAAGAGGATTAGTTGTACAAAAGTATCTAGATTTTGGGGCGCCTGGGTGGCTCAGTTGGTTAAGCTACTGCCTTCGGCTCAGGTCATGATCCTGGAGTCCCGGGATCGAGTCCCGCATCGGGCTCCCTGTTCGGCAGGGAGTCTGCTTCTCCCTCTGCCCCTCCCCCCTCTCATGTGCTCTCTCTCATTCTCTCTCTCTCAAATAAATAAATAAAATCTTTAAAAAAAAGTATCTAGATTTTAAAAATTTTAATGTTTATTATCAAATTGCTCTCTGAAATATAACAATTCATACTTGTACCAACAGTATATGAGAAAACTTATTTCCCATCACCATATAGTGATACTAGCTTTCCACTAAAAGACATTTATCCATTTAATGAGTTTGTTTGTTTGTTTGTTTGTTTGTTTGTTTTAATACAGAGAACTAATCTGTAAATAATCTGTGTTATTTCAGCACAGAGATGTGACCGTTAAAAGTCGGTGGGGTCCAATTATTCATTTAATACCACAGCAAGATGATCAATGCCCAATGCCTAAAGATGATTTCTGGATATAGTCTGCCAGGTTTTAAGGCTAGCACTGCTGCTTATTAGTAAGGTTATTTCAGGCTACGTATTTTGTCACTCTATGTCTCATTTGGAAAATGGAGAATGTCTTAGAATAAAAAGTTTTTATGATGGAGGAAATTTTATAATTTAATATTATATATTCATGAAATATATTACTTAAATTCTATGAAGTAGGTATGTGCTAAGACCAGTTTGCATATCTGAAACAACATGGTTCGGAGTTATATAATTAGCAACAACAGAGTTAGACTCAAACCAAGATATTCATGTGTCTGAAGCCAGTTATATTTTCTGTCTCTATGTATTGATGTTTCTCCCTGCAATAGTTAGGACCCCACCTTCAATGGCATACACAATTTTAACAAAACTTTAAAGGGGGTTGAAAAAGAGATTTACAAGAGATTTTAAAAGGCCAGTGATATGCTGGTAACATCTACTACTTAATATTAGCCAATGATTTGTGAATTAATTTCTATTAGTTGATAAAAAATGTAAAACATTCTTTAAATTCTTTAAAGCAATTGCTTTAATAAACTGTCCTACTAGGTTCCATTTATCTTAAGAGAAACATAGGGGTAAGCTCCTTGATGTTGGTTTTGGAAATGACTTTTTGGATTTGATACCAAATGTAAAGGCATCAAAAGAAAAAATAAGTAAGTGGGAGTTCATTGAACTCAAGTTTCTTTATGGCAAAAAATACCATCAAAAAAATGAAAAGGCGGGGCGCCTGGGTGGCTCAGTCGTTAAGCGTCTGCCTTCGGCTCAGGTCATGGTCCCAGGGTCCTGGGATCGAGCCCCGCATCGGGCTCCCTGCTCAGCGGGAAGCCTGCTTCTCCCTCTCCCTCTCTCCCTGCTTGTGTTCCCTCTCTCGCTGTGTGTCTCTCTCTCTGTCAAATAAATAAATAAATAATCTTTAAAAAATTAAAAAAAAAAAGAAAAAGCAACCTGTGGAATGAGAGAACATATTTACAAACCACGTATTTGATAAAAGGTTAATATCCAAAATATATAAGGAACTCATATAACTTGACAGCAAAAAATAATAATAATAAAATTAAAAATTAAAAAAAATTAAATGATCATAGGACCTAAATAGGCATTTCTGCAAAGATATACAAATGGCCAACAGATATATTAAAAGGTGTTCAGTATCAGTAATCATCAAATAAATTCAAATCAAAACCATAATGAGATATCACCTCACACCTGCTAAGGTTGTTTATTATCAAAAAGACAAGAAATAACAATGGAACAGTATAGAAGTTCCTCCAGAAATTAAAAATAGAACCATTGTATGTTCCAGCATGATTCACAATAGCCAAGGCATGGAAACAACCAAAATGTCAGTTGATGGATGAATGGATAAGGAAATAAGGAAAATGTGATTGATACACACACACACAATGGGATATTGTTCAGACTTAAAATAGAAGAAACTCTTGTCATTTGTGACAACATAGATGAAACTGGTATCATTATGCTAAGTGAAATAGGACAGAGAAACAGTATCATATCACTTATATGTGGAATCTAAAAAGAAAGCCAAGCTATAGAAACGGGGAGTATAAAAGTGGATGCCAGGGGTTGGGGGATGTGGGAAATAGGGAGAGGTTGGTAAAAGGACTCAAAATTTTAGTTCTAAGATGAATAAGGTCTGAGGATCGAATGTATAACATGGTGGCTATAGTGGATAGTCCTATATAGTGTAAGTGAAATTCACTAAGAGAGGACTTAAGTGTTTTCACCAAACGAAAAACCATATAAAACATTTTTAGACTTTTCAAAACAATTGCTTTAAAAACCTGTTTAGCTAGTTTCTAGATTTGTAAATCTATCCAAAATTTTAGTAAGAATATTAGGAAGTTTTTCTAAAAAACAAATGCAATCAGTGGCCCTTCTAAGAAAAAAAAAAAAAAAATGAAATAGAAGGAAATCAAATACCAGATAAGACTTTTCAGTAAAAAAGGAAGGAATGTAAGTTTACATTAAAATGGCACTGCAGAATACGGTAGTATCTAGCCAGGTGTGGTTGTTTAAATTTGCACCTATAATAAGCAAAGTTAAATTAATTTAAACTTTTACCTTCTCAGGTTCACTAGCTGTATTTCAAGTGCTTAGTAGCCTCATGATGGACAATGCATTTACAGAACATTCTCATGATTGCAGTGCTTCATTAAGGCAAAACACTTAACAGAAGGAAAGCAACATATTTATCGTGGTTAAAATGTCACTGCCAAATCATCACCTAAGAGTCTTTTTCTCAGGGAAGTCCCAAGAAATAAAAAAGCAAAGTATCAACACAGAGTACATTAAAAAAAATAGTTCAGGGCGCCTGGGTGGCTCAGTTGGTTAAGCGACTGCCTTCGGCTCAGGTCATGATCCTGGAGTCCCTGGATCGAGTCCTGCATCGGGCTCCCTGCTCAGCAGGGAGTCTGCTTCTCCCTCTGACCCTCCCGACCCTCCCCCCTCTCATGCTCTCTCTCTGTCTCTCTCTCTCAAATAAATTAAAAAAAAAAATCTTTAAAAAAATAGTTCAAATAAAAGCCTTAAAGGAGTTATTGATAGAGAGATAGACAAATGATGATGATGATCAACACAGAGTACATTAAAAAAATAGTTCAAATAAAAGCATTAAAAGAGTTATTGATAGAGAGATAGATGATGATGATGATGATAGAAGGTTGCAACATAGGATTGTTTTGAAAATTAAATAAAATTAAATGTAATGAATATAAAATGTGGCAGGTACAAAATAAATTCTTGAAAATGAGAGTTCTTTTTAATACTAGTCAATGAATAAAAATATTAGATGAATAAAATACAATTCTTGATATTCAGTTGATTAAATGAAAGGAGAGTTGGGGAAAACTTATTCTAGACCCAAAGCCTTATTGCCATCAGATAGTAAATACAGTATTTATTTCCATAGTATTTTATGGGTGAAAATTCTAAGCCTGCATGCAAATGCCACATGTATCAAAGATTCTGCATTTAAAGGCTAGAAAGGGTATTAGACTCTCTGATTCAACACTGGTTTCAATAGTGGTATCTACACCGAAGAAAATTGAACGCTGACTTCATTATGTCTGAAGACACTACTTATAGACAGAGTTAAGTCTAGATACCAGATTTTTAACAAATCCTGACAAATATATACTCAAATTATATTTTTAGGCATTGAAACTTCAAGGAATAACTTATTAATTCAATATATATTCATTATTTGCCTAACATGGGACATGCATTCTGCATGCATTTATTAACTGGCCAGAACTAAAAAAAAAAAAAAAAAAAAAAATCTCTGTCCTTATGGGGTTTACATTTTTATGAGGAAGAAGTCAAATTAGTAAGCAAAATTTGTAAATAAATAAGATAATTTTAGATTGCAGTAACAGTGCATGGCTGTGTTTACATGGGGGAATACAGTGTACATGGAGATGGGCCTGGGAGTGGTGAAATAAGGAAATTCCCATATTTGCTGTCCATTTATCCTGATAAAAAGTGGCTTAACAGAAAATTTGAAGTAGAAACATGCCCCCTAAATTAGCATGCCATTAACTGTGAGTATGAAATATGTCCTGGATCAGCTGGAAATTAATCACCATGGGGAGATATTAATTAGTTTAATAGCAGAATGAGAAGGAAAATATAAAGTAACTATTTTCATTTCCAGTAATGTCACTGTTCACATATTGCCTGATATGAAGAATTACACTTACCAAGTGCTCAGAATGTTATAGTCTATAATGCACTTTAAAAAAAAAAAAAAATTATTGTTATGTTAATCCCCATGCATTACTTCATTAGTTTTAGATGTAGTGTTCCATGATTCATTGTTTATGCGTAACACCCAGTGCTTCATGCAGAACGTGCCCTCCTCAACACCCATCACCAGGCTAACCCAACCTCCCAACCCCCTCCCCTCTAGAACCCTCAGTTTGTTTTTCAGAGTCCATCGTCTCTCATGGTTCGTCTTATAATGCACTTTTGACTAAGCTCATGCTCTGGTCAAGTGGGAGATTTGAGTATTTAACCTGAAAATTTTAACTACAAACATTGTTTTTAACACAATAATATACTTAACCCCAGGATAAAGCATCTGGAAGAAACCATTAGAGAGGTAATTCATATATTAATCTTTTTTTTAGAAGTTGAATGTATTACCCAGAAGGGATAGTTCCTTGTTCTGTGCCTTAAAACCTTCATAAATGAAGATGCATAATTTAACTTGGGAGCACATTTCGTGACCACAACGCCAGCATTCAAGATGGTCCTACATCTAAAAATCCAACTTTAATATAATTTCATTTCTATTTTATTTTACTCCTGAGGTCTTTAGTTGCATTGAACAGAAGTAAGCATCAGTCCATGCAAGGGTTTTGTTCCATTTTCTGATGTTTTGAATTTGTTTTATATTACCATCTTTTCCCTGTCATCCTTCATTCCCAATTTCATATCTTCATATCCTCTGAGGTGCCCATCATGTGCACTGAAGCTTTTCTTCCAACCTATTTTTCTATACATTTATTTAGATACCTATTTATCCTTGAAATAAATTTGCTATTTTTATTAGAAAATATGTTCCTCTATTTTAAATTAAACAAAAAAGGATATTAGGATTAGAGAATGTTGGTTTTTTTTTTTTTTTTTATCCTAGGTATACGTCACTAAAAAAATACCATAAAATATAGCAAAAATGTGTTGTGGGAAAAAGGTAAAGTACCATGCTTCAGTGAGAAGGGCTGAAATTGGATGCACATTATTGTAATTGATACCTTTTGTGTTTTTGAGAATTATAGAACAAATTCAGTTAGTTTCTGTATTAGTTCTCTATTGTTGCCATAACAAATTACCACATATTGAGCACCTCAAAACAACACATTTATTATATTGCAGATCTCGGAGTCAGAATTTCAACACTGACTCAGTGGGCTATAACCAAGGTGTCAGTAGTATTGTATTCCTCCTGGAGGTTCTAGAGGAGAATCTGTTTGCTCATTCAGATTGCTAGAAAAGTCCAGTTGCCAAGATTGCCTACATCCCTTGGCTCATGGTTCCCTTCTTTCATATTCAAAGCCAGAAACAGTGGGTTGGTTCCTCTCATGCTTGAATCTTTCTCGTTTCTTATTCTGGGTTTACTCTTTGACTCAAGCCAGGGAATATTCTCTAGTTTTTAAGAGTTTATGTGATTAGATTGGAATCACCTGGATAATCCAGGATAATCACCATATCTCAAGATCCCTAATCTTAATCCCATATATAAAGTCCCTCTTGCCATGTATGATCACATAGTCCCAGGTTCCAGGGAGTACAGTACAGACATCTTTGGGGGATACAGGAGTCATTATTTGACTTATCACAGCTCCTTCTCCTCCCCCTCCCCCAGTCTTCATTTTTTCTTTTCTTAAGTAATGGACGTTATTTTTTAGAGTAATTTTTGTTTTACAGAAGAATTGAGTGGAAAGTACAAGGAGCTCCTACATATGCTTTTCCATTCTCCCCTCCTCCCCTACAGTTTTCCCTATTATTAAAATCTTCCATTAGTGTGGTACACTTGTTGCAATTGATGAACAAATATTGATACTTTACTATTAAGTAAAGCTCATAGTTTACATTAGAGTTTATTCTGTTGGTTTTGACAAATGTATAATTCATGTATCCACCATTATAAGATCACACAGAATAGTTTCACCGTCCTGTCCTAAAAATCTTCTCTGATCCATTTACTAATCCATTCCCTCCTCTCCCCAAACACCTCGCAACCACTGATCTTTTTTACTGTCAGTATACTTTTGCTTTTTCCAGAATGTCATATTGTTAGAATCATACATTATTATAGCCTTTTAAGACTTCACTCTTTCACTTAGCAGTATGCAATTAAGTTTCTTTCTTTGTCTTTTCATGGACTGATGGCTTATTTATTTTTAAAGTTGAATGTATTTCATTGTGTGGATGCACCCAGTGTATTTATCTATTCACCTATTGGGAAAAAAATTTGGTTGCTTCCATTATATGGCAACTATGAATAAAGCTGCTATAAATATTTATGTATAGGCTTTTGTATGGACATACATTTTCTGCTCATTTGAGAAAATACCAAGAAGCCTGATTGCTAGATCATATATATAGTAAGACTATATTTAGCTTTATTAAAAAAAAAAATGTCAAACTGCCTGGCAATGTGGCTGTAGGATTTTGCATTCCTATCAAAGATGAGTGAGCAAAAGCTCCTGTTACTCTAAATTCCTGTCTGCATTTAGTGTCATCAGTGTTGTGGACTTTATCCATTCTAATAAGTGTGCAGGTGTATCTTGTTTTAATTTGTGTTTGCTTAGTGACAAGTGATGTTTTTATATACTTACTTGATTTGTGTATATACTTTTTGCACAGCCTCTTTTTTTGATTAGTAGAAAATCAGTTTATATTCTGAGAAGTAAGTGATATTATGAGCAGATTAATAAGAGTTGTATGTTAAAACCTACATGGGGAATCTGAAAATGTCAAATCCTAAACTGATATCCTACAAACCTCTCTCAAATTCATTATAAACAGCCACTAAATCCTAACAACAAAAGAAATGCTGAAGATAAAGAGAGGTAGACTGTGAGGAAAGCTACAAATCTGGCTAGATGTAGAATGTGATGGATGGCAGAAAACAATATTTATTTTTGCTGTAGACATTATCTGCCAGTACAGAGTCTAACATCTGGAAACTGTCAAACTCTATAGTTAGAGAAGAGATCATGGCAGAAAACATGTGGACTACATAGACAAGGGTAGCAAAGCTGGGATAGATGCTATCAGAAAGTCTCCTGCTCTCTAAAGATCTGCAAGAGAACAGTTAGCGTTGTTCCTCTCCACTGAAGCTGGAGAGCACTAGGTTTTGCACCATAGCAGATCAGAGAAATTGAAAGGTTCACAGGCCCATTACTTGCCACAAAAGTAGATACTTATGAGTTGGTACTCCTTTGTGTGCTACAAAAGCTGTTCCTAAGAAGAATCCAGAAAATTGAAAACTAACAAACACCCAAAATAAGAAGCCTGCACCTAACAGAAAGAGTAGAGTTTTTTTATATGTGATTGAACCTGAGAGATCAGCCTGAAACAGGCTGCTATAAGATGTTTCATATAAGCTTCATGGTAACCACAAAGAAAAGAACTATAAAAGATTCACAAAAGAAAAGAGAAACAAATTAAATCATATCACTATAAAAAATTAAGAAAACCTAATAGAAGATAGGAAGAAAGGAAAGGACAAAGATGTACAATCAGAAAAAAATTAACAAATGACAATATTAAGTCCTTACTTACCAATAATTACTTTAAATGTAAATGAATTAAACTCCTCAATAAAAGACATAGAGTGGCTAAATAAATTAAAAAATAAGATTTACCTGTACACGATCTACAAGAGATTTGCTGTAGATTTAAGGACATACATAGCCTGAAAAGGAAGAGATAGAAAAAGATATTTCATGCAAAAGGGATAGCTATACTTACATCAAACAAAATAGACTTTAAGTCAAAGCCCGTCATGAGAGACAAATAGGTCATTATATTGTGATAAAAAAGTCAACTCATCTGGGCGCCTGGGTGGCTCAGTCGGTTAAGCGACTGCCTTCGGCTCAGGTCACGATCCTGGAGTCCTGGGATCGAGTCCCTCATCGGGATCCCTGCTCGGCTGGGGGTCTGCTTCTCCCTCTGACCCTCCCCCCTCTCATGTGCTCTCTCTCTCTCTCTCTCATTCTCTCTCTGTCAAATAATAAATAAAATCTTTAAAAAAAAAAGTCAACTCATCAGCAAGATGCAACAATTGCAAACATGTACGCATCCAACATTAGAGCACCTAAATATTTAAAACAAACATTGACAGATCTGAAGGGAGAAAGGGACAGCAATGCAATAATAGTAGGGGACTTCAATGTGCTACTTTCAATAATAGATTGTCCAGACAGAAAATTAATAATGAAACATCAGACTTGCACAACACTATAGACCAAATGAACCTGACAGACATAAAATCTTCCACATAACAGTAGGAGAATACACATTCTTTTCAAGTACACACAGAACATTCTCCAGGACAGATCACATGTTGAGTCACAAAGTCTTAACAAATTTAAGAAGATTGAAATAATACTAAATATCTTTTCTGACCACAATGGAGTAAAATAAGAAATTAAAAATGGAAGGAAAATGGGAAAATTCACAAATATGTGTAAATTAAGCAAAATACTTTTGAACAACCTAAGAGTCAAAGAATAAATCAAAAGGGAAATTCAAAGATTCTTTGAGACAAATAAAAAAAAATATATCAGACTTACAGATTGCAGCAAAAGCAATACTAAGAGAGAAGTTTTTAGTGATAAACACATACATTAAAAAAGAAGAAAGATTTCAAATAAGCAATCTAACTTTATACTTCAAGGAACTAGAACAGGAAAAACCAAGCCTAAAGTTAGTGGAAGGAAGTAAATAATAAAGAATAAAATAGAAATAAATGAAATAAAGAAAAATAGAAAAAAGTCAATGAAACTGAATCAGTTTTTTGAAAATATAAAAAAACTTGACAAACTTCTAGCTAGACTAAGAAAAAAGAGAGAAAATTCAAATAAACTTGTAAATGAAAGAAGAGACATTATAATTGATGCCACAGAAATAATAAGGATCATAAGAGACTACTATGAACAATCATACACTGTCAAATTGGACATTGGAGAAATGGAGAAATTGGTAAACACATGAATTATCAAGTCTTAATTATGAGGAAATAGACAATCTGAACAGACAAGAAAGAAGAAAGAGCTTTAATCAGTAATCCAAAATTTCCCAATGAGGAAAAGCCCAGGGCCAGCTCACTTCATTGGTGAATTCTAGCTAACATTTAAAAAATAATCATCAATCTTTCTCATATTCTTCCAAAAAAAACCAAAGAGGAAGGAACACTTACAAACTCATTTTTATGGGACCAGCATCGCCTTGATACCAAAGCCAGACAAAGACGCTACAAGAAATGAAAACTACAGGCCAATATCCCTGATGAACATAGACACAAAAATTCTCAACAAAATACTAAGAAACCCAATTCAAACACACATTAAAAGGATCATGCATCATGACCACCTGGGATTTATTCCTGGGTTGTAAGGATGATTCAACATGTGCAAATGAATACACCACATCAACAGAATCAAAGATAAAAATCACATGATCATCTCAATAGATACAGAAAAAGCATTTGATAAAATTCATCACTCATGATAAAACTATAAACTAGATATAGAAGGAATTTATCTCAATATAGTTAAAGCCATATATATGAAAAGCTCACAAGCTAGCATCATTCTCAATGGTGAAAAACTGAACGTTTTCCTCTAAGATCAGAAACAAGACAAAGATATCCACTCTCACCACTTCTATTCAACATAGTATTTGAAGTCCTAGCCAGAAAAATATAGGCAAGAAAAGGAAACAAAAGGAACCCAAAATAAAATATAAAATTCCCTCTGTTTACAGATGACATGATTTTAAATGTAGAAAACCCTAAAGATCACACCCACACACAAAGCTCTTAGAACAAATAAAATCAGTGCAGTTGCAGAACACAAAATCAACATACAAAAATCACTTGTATTTCTATACATTAGTAATGAATTATCCAAAAAAAAAAAAAAAAAAAAGAATTTAGGGAAACAATCCCATTAAAATGGCATCAAAAAGAATAGTATACTTAAGAATATATTTAGATTTATTCCTAAGTAGTTGAAAAGACTTGCACACTGAAAACTATAAAATATAATGAAAGAACTAAGGAAGATTTAAATAAATGTAAGGTACCTCATTTTTAGGGATTAGAAGACTTAACATTGTTAAAATGCCCATACTTCCTGAAGCAATCTACTATAGATTCAACAATCCCTATTGCTGTAGACTGAATGTTGTGTCCCCACCCCAAATTCATATGATAAATCTTAACTCCCAAATCTTTTATGTCTCATCCTATAATTAAGGAATTTACTTATCTTTTTCAGCTCAAATGGCATATATAGTTGTGTTTGTTTGTTTATTTTTGTGGTTTAGACCCCACCTATATGATCCCTTCATTGTTAGTCTGTACTGTACTTTTACTACTTGCATGAAAATCTTACTAAACATTTAGTATCATATGGCACTTTCAAGCACTTCACTGAAAAACAGCCTTGGGCTAAAAAGAAAAAAAAAAGATTATAAACTTAGGTGATTATTTATTTTTCATCTGTTTTTTGTTGTTTATAAGTCTGTATATTTTTTATAGGTAATACTTTCACCTGTTTCAAAGTCAATCCAAAAAGGGTAAACAGTTAATATCTCCCTGCTTATATCTGCTCCCCAAATCACCCAGTTTTCTTCCCTTCTTAGGGCATCCAAATTACCTTTTTTAAAAGTAAACTTTCAAGGATATTTCATGCAAAATAAAGAAATAGCACACATATTTTTCTCCTCTTTTTGAAAAAAAAACAAAAAACAAAAAACAAAAAACAGTATCATTCATACTGTTCTGCACCTTGTTTTTTAACTTCATATACCTGGGAGATCATTCCATATCAGTAGCCAGTGATTTCATCATCTTTCCCATAAATACACATTATCTATTCATGTAGCAAATTGGTTTGACCAGATCCCTAGATGTGACATTTAGTCCACTTCCAGTTTTAGACATTACAAATGATGCTGCTATAAATAACATTATAAATGATCATTTCCAAGAATATTTGTAAAATAAATTCCTGGAAGTGAAGTTACTGGGTCAAAGTTAAATTCTTGTGATTTTTACATTGGGGCTGCATTATCTTAAAGGACAAATAATGATAAGTTTTATTTTTAAAAATAGAAATGTAATCATTATTATTTACCAGCCTGTGACTTTTATCAAGTCACTTCTGCAAGATAAATTGAGGCATGTGACTATCCCATGCCATCTCTCAGTTTTACCCTTGTTTTAGCAACTTGCTTCTTTAAAAACTGAGTCTTGGAATGGATTTTGAAACTTATTTACACATATATGAATAACTGAATATTTGATAATGGCTTAAAGTTTAGGAGGACGTTGAGAGAGAGGCATCTTTTAACAAGTCAAAACCTTAAATTAAATAAACAAATTGGGTTTATAGAACTTATGTTATATAAGCAAATTAAGGGGAATTGTTTTGGAGGTGAAAAAAGAGCCAAAGCAGAATCTTCCTGATACACCTGAATTCCCAAGGGATGAATTCAGCATTTTATTGCTATACCAGACTGTAGACATCAGCTCTCTTATGGTAGAGACCTTTACAGCAATCTCCTGCAAAACAAAGAACACTGGCTTTATAAAATTTTGGCAGGTTTCCATTCCTACCTTTCAATGATATTTGTTCATATGTATGTGGGTGAAGCATATGCGATCTTTTTTATTTTATTTTTCATTCACAGAAATATTTATGTCTAATTATTATTAGCACTTAGTTCCCAGTGGTTTACTAATGAGAAGAATTCCATGTCTTGTTTCATGAATATTTTTTGTTTGTTTGCTTAGCAATCTTATTTCTGCTCCAAAGAGTCCAAGTCATTTAAAACATAGGTACTGAACAATCATCACCAGGTAGAAGAATTTAGCTATTTATATATTAACTAGTGTCAGAGCTTTGATAGTAAAATGATTTTATTGCACAATGTACTGGTAATAGAGTCAGGTTATGGCTTAAATAGCCTTCCTCACAGAGGTTTCTAGAGAACTGAGAAAGATTTTTTTTTTTTAATTTACTTTGTGAAATGCCTAATATACATGAATTGTATATGTTGGTCTTTTCATGAAAACAAATACCAATAAATTTCTAAATTATTGAGTAAATTATTCTAAAAATTTTTTAATGCTGTAAAATGTGAAGTGCCAGGTGAGTGTTCATGCCAAACTCAGCTTATCTTCCTCCTTATGATGCTGGTGACACCAAGCAGCCTCGGGCTCATACCAGATACTTCCCTGCAGATCCATAGAGGCAGTTCCCTACAGTGAACAGCTTCCCACAGACTTCTCCATGAACATTTCCTTCATGTTCCCATTTCAGAGGCCAGCATGATTGTCAGTGCAACAGATAATAAGGTCTAATTCCAATCTCTCCTTATTCCCATCATAATGGCTCCGTTTGCCCGAATGAACTCTAGATGATGCTAAGATTAAGACCCTAAAGTAATTTAAGAGGCTAAAGTTTGGCTATACATAGAAATATATTTGTAATGTCTTTAGATATATCAATATGTTGGAAATAAATTTCTAGGCCCCAAATGGAGCCCCTCCAGCCTGGATTCTATGCCAGCAAATGGAAATTTAGATAACTTTTGTGTCATTTTGCTCCACTTGACCAGAAACACAGTCTACCCAGTCAGCCAGTCTCCAAACACCCAGCCAACTCTGGACTTCTCACTCTAAACAAAGTTGACTCTGGCCCCAGATAATCAGAAATTTTATCTTTTTCTCTTCCTTGTTCTTTATTTTTATCTTATAAAAGCTTCTTCTGTCCCATTTTGCAGTTCTTTGGAGGACTGTCTGCTTCATAAAGTATTAAATAAATTTGTTTGCATCACCTAAACTGTCTTCTTTAACCATTTTTAAGTTTCTGGTGACAAGGAACAGCATCTGAAGCAGGCATGAAGGATGAGAGGCATACGCGAGGCATTTGCAGATTCTTTTGAGTTCCCCGTTCTTGTCATCACTGAGGGCCATGGGTAAGTCCCTGTTGGATTTGAGCCTCACTCCCTTGTGTGTAGCTCTCCAGTCCAAACAAACTTTATTAATTAATATATATATTAATTTATATATATGGTTAATTATATATGTTATATATTATATAAATTTATGTGTGTGTGTGCGTGTGTGTATATGTTTAGTTAGTTCCCATTAGTGTCCTGGAGTCTCAAAAGGTTCACAGGGTTTGTTAAAGTTCCCAGAAATGTTCTGAGATCACAAAAAGATTTTGGGGTAGTTATAGTGGGAGTCTGCAACAGCTGGCAGTCGTTAAGGAATTCACAAAGTTTGAGGTAAGTCCATAGCATAAACTGCTGGAGGACTTGGGGAAAATAAGACAAGAAATTTGAACTGTTTTGACCAAGGATTATCAAAATCTAAGTAGGTACAAGTCAGATTATTAAAAGCCATTAGGGTGTCTGCTGCTATAAAGAAATCTTCAGGTGAAAGGAATAATAGATCCGTTGCTAATGGGAATATCAGAAGACAAAGGCACGAAATTGGTGGGCATGGGTGGAGCACTTAAACCAGATAGAGTGCCCACCACCTAACTCTAGGACTCCTGTTCTAGGATAAGTTTATCATGGAATGGTTTAGATTAACACTAGGTCACCTGCCAACCTCAAGAAAATTTCCATGCAATGAGGTACATACTGTAAAATGCCATCAAATCCCCAACCAGTTAATATCTCTCAGGTGTTAATTTGGCTTGGAGAAACCCAAGGCTTAGCTAAAGAAATGGGATCATTAAGTTTCAAAGAATTGTGCACACCACCTTTTGGCATACCTGCTTATGTTATGTCTAAGATGTGTGATTGTGGAAGCTGTAGATATCTACAAAATGGAGGAATCTTATTAAGACAACATAGAATTAACAATGGCCATTATGGAGAATGTTCCAGTTAGACAAATTGTTCATTTAAGAAGTGCAAGGAGGGGCGCCTGGGTGGCTCAGTTGATTAAGCGACTGCCTTCGGCTCAGGTCATGATCCTGGAGTCCCGGGATCGAGTCCCGCATCGGGCTCCCTGCTCAGCGGGGGGTCTGCTTCTCCCTCTGACCCTCATCCCTCTTGTGCTGTCTCTCATTCTCTCAAATAAATAAATAAAATCTTTTTTTTTTTAAAGATTTTATTTATTTGACAGAGAGAGACAAAGTGAGAGAGGGAACACAAGCAAGGGGAGTGGGAGAGGGAGAAGCAGGCTTCCCGCGGAGCAGGGATCCCAATGCGGGGCTCGATCCCAGGACCCTGGGATCATGACCTGAGCCGAAGGCAGATGCTTAACGACTGAGCCACCCAGGCGCCCCAATAAATAAAATCTTAAAAAAAAAAAAGTGCAAGGGTTCCCAAGTCAACAAAGAGAATAGGATACTTATGTTAACTGACACGCAGAAGTCTCCATAAGTCTTTAGGATTTTGAAATATCCTTACTGAAAGTTTCACTGCAAGAGACTAATGAAAATTTAAAAAAATATGTGGTACCTAAAACAAAAGATTCTAAGACTGACATGATTCCTACTACTCCTAAATATCCTCCTTTACCTGAGCACTCACAGTCTACTAATCCTCTATCTGAGCTGTCTTTCCACTCTGAAGAGACCACAAGACTATGAACAAAAATCCACCAACTTAGTGGGCTTACAGCTATAATAGTGCCGAAGCCAGAATCCTGAAACACCTAGTCCATCCTCCTCTGTTATACCCTCCAGTGGTCCATCATAAAAACACTGGCCCAGAAATTGGGGTTGAATTTGTAATCAACTAGGCCACTAAAAGAAAAACTGTCCTTGAAGTTTTTATCAAATTCTTCTACACCAACCCAATGCCCCCATAACCACCCTCAAATGAAGTCCCCCATATAAGCCCTTTTTAGGGTTGAAGGATTCCAAAATATTCTATGGTAAACTGCTACCAGTTATTCCCTTAAAGAGCCAAGGGGAAACTAAAATTAAAATTAATGTAATATCTCACAAATTTGGGGAGATACTATGTTTTGGGGCTATATTCTCTACTTAAATTCACTTGCTCTGGAGCCTGCTGATAGAATGCTGGAAAAAGTGGCTGAAGCTGGAAAAGGGTAAGCATTCTTACCAGTCAGTTCTCCTGAATCTGTATAGTGCCTGGTGGAGAAAGGAAGGTAAAATTTTACATTATCCATTCAGTTCCAAATTTGTATTCTTGTGAATTTGGGCTTGGCATACTCTTTGGTTATGGATCGTTTTTCTCCCAGAAACAGCTGTTGCCTTCTTGTTTTGCTTCTTGTTTTGTGTCCTGAAAATTTGGCTTGCCCTGGACATGCAGGTTGTTGGTTCTTGCGTATGCAGGCAGCTCAGCCATCAGGTTGTGGGTCCAGAAATATGGCCAGCCAGAAATGTGGATTGTACTTCATTTGCAGCTAGATATGGCAGGACAGGAATGTAGGTTACACTCAATCTGCAGCTAGGGTCCTACTGACTGTTAGCTCTCAGAGGAAGTCTCTCTTTCTTTAGGCTCTCTTTTGGAGTGACTCTGGATCTTGGGAGGGCAGAATCTGCTGCACCCTCTTTAAAGGATGTCTTTTGTGCACATGAGGTTTTCAATATTGCCAGGAGTGTTTATTCTTTGTCCCAGCTGAAACTTGACAAGGCATTTGAAAGTTGATTTTGTTTGTTTATTTGTTTGTAGCTCTCTGGTCAGAAATTGACCAAATTAGAAGCTGATACTCAGAGCATGACAGGAACTCTTTTTAGGCCTTCTTCCCTAAGCTAAAATGAAACTATGTACCCAAAGGGAAAAATAAACATTCTACAGACAACTAGAACATTAGGAATATTTGATTTCTATTTAGTTGAAGATCTTCTTTCTGAAATAAAGAAGCCAACTGTAGTTGGTTGATACTCAGGTTGCAACCTAATTCGTTGAGGACCATTTGTTTTACAAATTGAGTCTTTACAAGAACAGAAAATGTCCACTTATCCTTTTTACCAATCCCCAAACACCCACTATTTATCTCAAAAAAACTTAAGAGCATTGTAAAAATTCTGGATTTGGCAAACGAAAATCCTTCCTGAAGGAACTTGCATCTTTCACTGTGCCTTTGAGATATAAATTTTCTACCTGGTGTTCTCTAGAAAGTGAGGGCCATCTCTTTGAAATCCAAACTTCAGGGAGATAAATCTTATCAGAGAAAAATAAAAATAGGGGAGGCTATTTAAAAAAATAGACAAATGAAAAATTTTAAAAATCTTTGCCACAAATATTAGTGAAAAAGTTAACCCATTAACTTAGTTCATATGCCAGAAACACAGTTTGGATCCAACTCTCCTTTTATATAAACTAGTGAGTTTTTGCATTATCATGTCTGTCTCATGGCTAAAATTTTAAAACAAAAGTAATAAGATCTTTGTTTGTATTTGTTTATATATTTATGTATGTCCATGTATGTATGTTATAGATATGTGGTATTTGTTTCTACTCCAGATGGTATTGTCAAAATTAATTTATAAACAGCTCCTTTTAGATGGCTTTAAAAAATTAAGCATTTATAATGATCAAGTATACTTACAGAAATATAAAAACTAGGGGGGTAAGATGGTGGAGGAGTAGGGGACACTATTTCAACTGGTCCTCGGACTTGAGCTGGATGTCTCCCAGACCACTCTGAGCACCCAGGAAACCAGCCTGAGATGTAAGAAGATCTGGATCTCTACAAACAGAATATCGCAGGCGGTTGGTTTTGAGGTACGAAGCGGGGAGCCGTGATTCCGCGGGCAGATATCGGAGGATGAACGGCAGCGGGAGGGTGCCTGGCGGTGGGGATCCTACACCACTGGTGAACGACAGCCTCGCTCACTGGGGACGGGCACAGACTCGCAGACTGGTAGCGGCGGGGAAAGGAGTTTAGGGCAGCCCCTGGAGCGGCGGGGTCGAGTGCACACGAACTGGGAGCGGCTGGCCGTTTTAGAAGCACAAAAGGCAGAGACGTGCCCCGACCTGGAGGCAGGACTGGGAGTGCTGCGGAGGGGCGCACAACCCAGGACTCTGCAGTTTATAGCAGCACAGACAGAAACAGAGACAGTGTGGCCTGGAGAGCTCACTGAAGAACAGACCGCGGTCTCTCTGCTCTGAGGCAGAGGGTTGGAAACAGTCTCTTCTGCTCTGACTCGCAGAAGAGATGCAGAAAGCCACCAGTGAAAGCCGCCAGAGAACAAAAGCCCCAAAGACTGATTCCCGCTGAGCCCATCCCCTGCCACAGGGGGGCAGGGCAACTCCGCCCAAACAGTGTTGCCTGAGTAACAGCATGGCAGGCCCCTCCCGCAGAAGACAGGCTGGGAAAACAAGAGACCAGCAACCCTAAGGACCCAAGAAAACAGGTGCATCTTGCTTGGGTTCTGGTCAATAATTTGGACTCTACACATTCCCTCAAACACCCATCAACAGAATGACTAGGAGGAGGAGCCCCCAAAATAGAAAAGACTCAGAGATTATGATTTATGCTGCAGATTTACAAATGGATGCAGATATAACCAAGATGTCGGAGATGGAATTCAGGCTAGCAATTGTGAAGACAATGGCCAGAATGGAGAAATCAATTAATGGCAACATAGAGTCTCTAAGGGCAGAAATGAAAGGTGAATTGGCAGAACTTTAAAAATGCTATCAATGAGATCCAATCCAATCTAGATAATCTAACAGCCAGAGTAACTGAGGCAGAAGAGCGAATAAGCGACCTGGAAGACAATATAATAGATAAAAAGGGAAAAGAGGAGGCCAGGGAAAAACAACTCAGAATCCATGAAAATAGAATCAGAGAAATAAGTGACACCATGAAGCGTTCCAATGTCAGAATAATTGGAATCCCGGAGGGAGTGGAGAGAGAGAGAGGACTAGAAGATGTATTTGAGCAAATCATAGCTGAGAACCTCCCTAATCTGGGGAATGAAACAAACATCCAAGTCCTAGAGGCAGAGACCTCCCTCCTAAGATCAAGGAAAACAGGCCAACACCCCAGCATGTAATAGTAAAACTTGCAAATCTTAGAACCAAGGAAACCATCTTAAGGGCAGTTAGGGGGAAGAGATTCCTTACGTACAGAGGGAGGAACATCAGAATAATGTCAGACCTATCCACAGAGACATGGCAAGCCAGAAAGGCCTGGCAAGACATATTCAGGGTACTAAATGAGAAGAACATGCATGCAGCCAAGAATACTTTATCCAGCAAGGCTTTCATTTAGAATGGATGGAGAGATGCAGAGCTTCCACGACCGGCAGAAGCTGAAAGAATATGTGACCACTAAGCCGGCCTTGCAAGAAATATTAAGGGGGGTTCTATAAAAGGAGAAAGACCCCAAGAGTGATCTACAACAGAAATTTACAGGGAAAATCTATAAAAACAACATCTTCACAGGCAACATGATGACAATTAATTCATATCTTTCAATAATCACTCTCAATGTGAATGGCTTAAACGCTCCCATAAAACGGCACAGGGTTGCAGATTGGATAAAAAGACAGGACCCATCCATATGCTGTCTACAAGAGACTCATTTTGAACCTAAAGATACATCCAGACTGAAAGTGAAGGGATGGAGATCCATCTTCCATGCCAGCGGACCTCAAAAGAAAGCTGGGGTAGCAATTCCTATATCAGACAAATTAGATTTTAAACTAAAGTCTGTAATAAGAGACACAGAAGGACACTATATCATTCTTAAAGGGTCTGTCCAACAAGAAGATCTAACAATTGTAAATATCTATGCCCCCAACATGGGAGCAGCCATCTACATAAGTCAACTGTTAACCAAAATAGTCATATTGATAACAATACGTTAATTGTGGGAGACCTCAATACTCCACTCTCAGCAATGGACAGATCATCTAAGCAGAAAATCAACAAGGAAACAAGAGCTTTGAATGATACATTGGACCAGATGGACCTCATAGATATTTACAGAACATTGCACCCTAAAACAACAGAATACTCATTCTTCTCGAGCACACATGGAACTTTCTCCAGAATAGACCACATACTGGGTCACAAATCAGGTTTCAACTGATACCAAAAGATTGAGATTATTCCCTGCATATTCTCAGGCCACAATGCTCAAAAACTGGAACTCAATCACAAGAAAAAAATTTGGCAGAAATTCAAACACTTGGAAGCTAAAGACCACTCTGCTCAAGAATGTTTGGGTCAACCAGGAAATCAAAGAAGAACTTAAACAATTCATGGAAATCAATGAGAACAAAACCACATCGGTCCAAAACCTATGGGATACTGCAAAGGCAGTCCTAAGGGGGAAATACATAGTCATCCAAGCCTCACTCAAAAAAAATAGAAAAATCCTGAATTCACCAACTAACTCTACACCTTAAAGAACTAGAGAAAAAGCAACAAATGATGCCTAAGCCACACATTAGAAGAGAAATAGTTAAAATTAGAGCAGAAATCAATGAATTAAAAACCAGAAACGCAGTAGATCAGACAACAAAACTAGAAGTCGGTTCTTTGAAAGAATTAATAAGATCAATAAACCACTGGCCAGACTTATCCAAAAGAAAAGAGAAAGGACCCAATAATTTGAATGAAATTCAAATTATGAATGAAAAGGGAGAGATCATGACTAACACCAAGGAAATAGAAACAATTATTAGCAATTATTATCAACAACTATATGCCAATAAACTGAGCAATCTGGATGAAATTGAGGCCTTCCTGGAAACCTATAAGCTGCCAAGACTGAAACAGGAAGAAATTGACAACCTGAATAGGCCAATAACCAGTAATGAGATTGAAGCAGTGATCAAAAGCCTCCCAAAAAACAAGAGTCCAGGGCCTGATGGATTCCCTGGGGAATTCTACCAAACATTCAAAGAGGAAATAATACCTATTCTACTGAAGCTGTCTCAAAGAATAGAAACAGAAGGAAAACTTCCAAACTCATTCTATAAGGCCAGCATTACCTTAATCCCCAACCAGGCAAAGACCCCATCAAAAAGAATTTTAAACCAATATCCCTGATGAATATGGATTCCAAAACCCTCAACAAAATCCTAGCTAATAGGATCCAACAATATATTAGAAGGATCATCCACCACAGCCAAGTGGGATTTATCCCTGGGATGCAAGGGTGGTTCAACATTTGCAAATCAATCAATGTGATAGAACACATTAATAAGAGGAGGGAGAAGAGCCATATGGTCCTCTCAATTGATGCAGAAAAAGCATTTGACAAAATAAAACATCCTTTCTTGATTAAAACTCTTCAGAGTATAGGGATAGAGGGAACATTCCTCAAGTTCATAAAAATCCATCTATGAAACACCCACAGTGAATATCATCCTCAATGGGGAAAAGCTGAGAGCCTTTCCCTTAAGATCAGGAACACGTCAAGGATACCCACTCTCGCCACTAATGTTCAACATAGTACTAGAAGTCCTAGCAACAGCAATCAGACAACAAAAAGAAATAAAATGTATTCAAATTGGCAAAGAAGTCAAACTCTCTCTTTTTGCAGACGACATGATACTTTATGTGGAAAACCCCAAAGACTCCACCCCCAAATTACTAGAACTCGTACAGCAATTCAGTAATGTGGCAGGATACAAAATTAATGCATAGAAATCAGTTGCTTTCTTATACACTAACAACGCAACTGTAGAAAGAGAAATTAGAGAAACGATTCCATTTACAATAGCACCAAAAACCATAAGATACCTCAGAATAAACCTAACCAAAGAGGTAAAGGATCTATACTCTAGGAACTACAAAGCACTCATGGAAGAAATTGAAGAAGACACAAAAAGATGGAAAAATATTCCATGCTCATGGATCAGAAGAATAAACATTGTTAAAATGTCTATGCTACCCAGAGCAATCTATACCTTCAATGCCATCCTGATCAAAAGTCCAATGACATATTTCAAAGTGCTGGAACAAACAATCCTAAAATTTGTATGGAATCAGAAAAGACCCCGAATTGCTAAGGAAATATTGAAAAAGAAAAACAAAGCTGGGGGCATCACGTTGCCTGATTTCAAGCTATATTACAAAGCTGTGATCACCAAGACAGCATGGTACTGGCACAAAAACAGACATATAGACCAATGGAACAGAATAGAAAGCCCAGATATGGACCCTCAACTCTATGGTCAAATAATCTTTGACAAAGCAGGAAAAAACATGCAATGGAAAAAAGACAGTCTCTTCAATAAATGGTGCTGGGAAAATTGGACAGCCACATGCAGAAGAATGAAACTTGACCATTCTCTAACACAATTCACAAAGATAAACTCAAAGTGGATGAAAGACCTCAATGTGAGACAGGAATCCATCAATATCCTAGAGGAGAACATAGACAGTAACCTCTTTGACATCGCCCACAGCAACTTCTTTCAAGACACATCTCCAAAGGCTAGTGAAACAAAAGGGAAAATGAACTTTTGGGACTTCATCAAGATAAAAAGCTTCTGCACAGCAAAGGAAACAGTCAACAAAACAAAGAGGCAACCCACAGAATGGGAGAAGATATTTGCAAATGACACTACAGGTAAAGGGCTGGTATCCAAGATCTATAAAGAACTTCTCAAACTCAACACCCAAAAAACAAATAATCAAGACAAAAATGGGCAGAAGATATGAAAAGACACTTCTCTGAAGAAGACATACAAATGGCTAACAGACACATGAAAAAATGTTCATCATCATTGGCCATCAGGGAAATCCAAATCAAAATCACATTGAGATACCACCTTACACCAGTTAGAATGGCAAAACTGGACAGGGAAAGAAACAACAAATGTTGGAGAGGTTGTGGAGAAAGGGGAACCCTCTTACACTCTTGGTGGGAATGCAAGTTGGTACAGCAACTTTGGAAAACAGTGTGGAGGTGCCTCAAAAATGTAAAAATAGAGCTACCCTATGACCCAGCAATTGCACTACTGGGTATTTACCCCAAAGACACAGATGTAGTGAAAAGAAGGGCCATATGCACCCCAATGTTCATAGCAGCAATGTCCACAATAGCCAAACTATGGAAAGAGCTGAGATGCCCTTCAACAGATGAATGGATAAAGAAGATGTGGTCCATATATACAATGGAATATTACTCCACCATTAGAAAGGATGAATACCCAACTTTTACATCAACACAGATGGGACTGGAGGAGATTATGCTAAATGAAATAAGTCAAGCAGAGAAAGTCAATTATCATATGGTTTCACTTATTTGTGGAACATAAGGAATAGCATGGAGGACATTAGGAGAAGGAGGGGAAAAATGGGGGGGGGGATTGGAGGGAGAGATGAACCATGAGAGACTATGGACTCTGAGAAACAAACAGGGTTTTAGAGGGGAGAGGAGAGAGGGGATTGGTTAGCCTGGTGATGGGTATTAAGGAGGGCATGTACTGCATGGAGCACTGGGTGTTATACAAAAACAATGGATTGTGGATAACCACATCAAAAACCAATGATGTATGGTGACTAACATAACATAATAAAATTAAAAAAAAAAAGAAATATAAAAACTAACCCAAATGTTTTTCAAGTTCACTGGATCTATGGTAATCTTCAATAAATAAAAGCTAGCTAAGTTTGTTGGTTTAAATAAAACAGCATGCCTTTAGAGCTATCAATATTAAATATAATGCAGGCATATAATTTCATTCTACTAGGTTTACTAAAAGTCAAACAAGCTCATGTTCTCTCTGTTAGGAATTTGTCAACCAAAAAGATAACTTAAGATGATTAGCTACTTAATGTCTCATGAAATTTTCATGAGTAATCTAAACATAATTATTAAGAACAAGTAAATTAAATAGATGTAAGCAAGACAAAAGTTTATAAATGTACTTTTCAATAATAATTATGCTTTATGGTATGTCTACATAAAAATAGTTCTGAAAAAAAAGTTTTTGGTAACTTTAAATTTTAAAGTTATAATGAGGTAAGTTAAATGATGGATATTCATTAAATAAGGAAAATATCTCCATTCAAGTAAATTAGATACTTTTGGCAGCATGTTTTTTTTTTTAAAGATTTTATTTATTTATTTGAGAGAGAGATAGTGAGCACAAGTGGGGAGGGGGGGAGAGGGAGAAGCAGACTCCCCAAAGAGCAGGGAGTCCGATGTGGGACTCGATACCACGACCCCAGGATCATGACCTGAGCCAAAGGCAGATGCTTAATGGACTGAGCCACCCAGGTGCCCCAACAGCATTGTTAATTAAGTAATGATGTATAAGCTTTTTGGATTGTATTTGTATGTGTATATGTTATTAATTTAAGTGTTCCAAAAATTTTATAAAATTCCTAAAAATCTGATATGTCCTGGTATAATATTGCCAGTCATAATTCTAGTTATCATCTAAAATATTGTGTCTCACAGTAATAACCAAATTTCCTTGTCAATTCCATTATAATAAACTTTCACCAGATCTTTAACATTGGGCATTTTTAAACCTTTCATCACTTATAGGCAGTAATTATCTTACTTTGATGCTTTTGTAAAAGTGAGATTCACAGAAAGGAACCTATCAGTACTTTTTCCCACTTACACTATTGCAAAATTACAAGATGTCAAATCTTGGGTGCATACTTCACAACTGAAGAAGACCCCACCTGACCTCTGGTCCTGCATAAATGCCAGAAACCTCAAAATCAAATTGACTAGGAAGAGAAGTAGCTAATATTGAGGTAGATTACTTCCTCCCAAAACATCAGATCAAGAATATTTCTTTCCATTTCTCCTTCCTTCTCTGACCATCCTTTTCATAATCCTTATATTATTAAGGCCTTTATGATTCTTTATCCACCTTTTGTCCTGCCCTGGCCTGGGAAGATAAATGCCATTGTTCACATATCTTAAGACATTGCAGTGGGGGGTAATCCAACCTTCAACTGACTGGATTTTCTGTGATGTTCTTTATTCTATAAAAGTGTTCCACCTTCTGGCCCATTTTGCAGTTCTCTGAAAGAAGACTATCCACTTCATGAAGTGTTATATAAATTTTGCTTGTATCATCTAAATTGTCGTCCTTAATCATTTTTTTAAGATAGATTTTTTTTTTTAGGTAGAAGGCTGTGACATCAATTGACATTAGATGGTACTGATAAGAATCTGTAGTCATGTGCAAGCTGTTATCAAAGCCATATTTTAAAGCTCCAATTTCTAAAATAGTCACACTATAGAATCTGCTTATTTTCTTTTTGTCTGTTTGCAGTCAACACAAATTTTACCTCATTTAACTAGATTATCAGCAATACACACATGTAGGACCAATATTGAATGCCCGTGTTAAATCATTTGATGTTAGGTAATTTCCTTTCAAACCAGTTTTTCTACTATGGCAGAGTTTCTTTATACTCATGAAAGAAAAATCCCAACTGATTCTGAAGGCAACAGTTCAATATAAATTGGCCCTTCCTCCTGCATACTAAAGAAGAATGCTTATGAAAGGAAGAAGAGAAAAAAGGAGAAAGAAAGCTGAGAAGAAGAAGAAACATGTAAGAATAGAAGATGAGAAATAGACAAAAAAATTGAGATATGGGAAAATTTCCACAACCTCAGAGAGTAGGAAGTAACTTTTTAGGGGAGAGAGGAATTGCATCATTAAAAAACAAAAAACAAAAAACAAAAAACAACAATAAACCTAATGTAAAGGAAGAAAAATGTTAACACTGGTTCTATGACTTTAAAAATAATTAAGAATATGTGGACTTTATAAAACAGTAAAAAATATAATAATAATAATAACTCAGCATCCAGAACACAAAAAGGGACATGCTGAAGAAGGATAGACATTAAAAAGAAAGCAATTAAAATAATGAGGGGCACCTGGGTGGCTCAGTTGGTTAGGCTTCTGATCCTTTTTTTTAAGATTTTATTTATTTATTTGAGAGACAGAATGAGAGAGGAAGAGAGAGAAGGGTCAGAGGGAGAAGCAGACTCCCTGCTGAGTGGGGAGCCCGATGCGGGACTCAATCCCAGGACCTCAGGACCATGACCTGAGCAGAAGGAAGTCGCTCAACCAACTGAACCACCCAGGCACCCCAGCTTCTGACTCTTGATTTCAGCTGAGATCATAATCTCAGGGTCTTAAAATTGAGCCTGGCATCAGGCTCCATGCTCAGCAGGGAATCTGTATTCTTTCTCTCCCTCTTCCTCTACCCCTCCCCCTGCTTATTCTCCTCTCCCTTTCTCTCTCTCTCTCTCTCTCTCTCTCTCGCTCTCAAATAAATAAATAAATAAATAAATAAATAAATAAATAAATAAATAAATAAATAAACTGTACCGAGATTACAAAAATGACCTAGTACATATAAAATCTATATATATTAGATATAGTAGAGTGTATTCTACTTAACAAACACTAAAACAAAGGAAAGGACATTTCTCAGAGAAGAAAAGGTTAGAGATAAAATCATAAAGGAGAAATTGATATGTGTTAAGATTGAGAGCAAAATGCTTGGTTTTACTGAAAAAGAAACTTAATACATAGAAAAATAAAATGTGAGGAAGACTTAATTTGCTAAATAATTGACTCATTAAGATCAAACAAGATTAATATCAAGAGAAAACACTTCAATTAATTTGGGTAAAATGAATACATTTAAATAATGCCAAAATATCCAACTTTCCAAAAGAGCCAATCACTTTATGTGGAAAAGAAAATATATGTTGGGTTTATCTTCTGTCACTCAAAATGTTGAAGAGCAGAAGGGAAATTGCTATATTGTTTTGAGAGGGAAAATTTATGGTATAAAAATTCGAAACACAACTGCTTTGTTATTCATGTGTGAAGGTAATCAAAAGATACTCCTTAGATATGCAAAATCTCAGAAAATATATCACCAACATAAACTTCATGAAAAAAACATGTCTTCATTACATATTCTAGTCAGTTGAAATTTTCTTTTTAAAATGAAGACAGAGTATAAAAGGGCTGTCAGAAGATATTGAAAGGTATCTTAGGGGCGCCTGGGTGGCTCAGTCGTTAGGTGTTTGCCTTCGGCTGGGGTCATGATCCCAGGGTCCTGGAGTCGAGCCCCACATTGGGCTCCCTGCTCAGTGGGGAGACTACTCCCTCTCCCGCTCCTCCAGCTTGTGTTCCTTCTCTCTCTCTGTGTCTCTCTCTGTCAAATAAACAAATATCTAAAAAAAAAAGAAAGGTGTTACATATATATATATATATATATATATATATATATAATTATATGTTTACAAACAGAACTCCAGAATATAAAATGTTGAAAAACCTTGAAGCCAGCAAACTGGGAAAAATATAAAATATCTATCTTTGTGAACTTACATAAAGGGTAGGCAATTTTATTTCATTTTATATGTAAATAATTACATAACCACAGATTTAAGAACACATTTTGGTTTTTTGATTATTTTATGAAATATTTTTACTTATAAAAATAACAGGTGACAATTCAATACAATAAGGCATGGTTCTTCTCTTACTTTTACTTTTTTTTTTAGTATTTTAAAATTTATTTATTTATTTTTTTTAAGATTTTATTTATTTGCAAGAGAGAGAATGAGAGACAGAGAGCATGAGAGGGAGGAGGGTCAGAGGGAGAAGCAGACCCCCTGCCAAGCAGGGAGCCCGATGCGGGACTCGATCCCGGGACTCCAGGATCATGACCTGAGCCGAAGGCAGTTGCTTAACCAACTGAGCCACCCAGGCGCCCTGTATTTTAAAATTTAATTACATTATAGTTAACATACAGTTTTATATTAGTTTCAGGTGTACCATATACTGATGCAGCAGCTCCATATATTACTCAGTGCTCTTTATGATGTATACTCTTAATTATCTTCACCTATTTCACCCACCTCCTCACCCACCTTCTCTCTGGTAATCATCAGTTTTTTCTCTACAGTTGAGAGTCTGTTTTTTTGGTTTGTCTCTCTCTCTCTCTCTGTTTGCTTTCCTTTGTTCATTTGTTTTGCTTCTTAAATTCCACATGAGTGAAATCATATGGTATTTGTCTTTCTCTGACTGGCTTATTTCAGTTAGCATTGTGCTCTGTAGATCCATTAATCTGTCTTCCACATGCATGTAATTTCACATCCAAAATAAAATCAGTGTTCATCTCTCCTTATATTTCTTATCATAAATATTATAAAATAATTGAAAGTGTAAATCTCAAGAAGAATCTATTTGTAGTTTATGTTCAAATAAAATAAGAAAAGAAATATTTGACCAACATTAATATCTTGGTAAGAATTTCACCACAAGGGAGTGATGTCCAGGAATTAATCCTAGGTAAAATGTTATTGGATCAAGTTTGAAGAATTAAATATGACAAAGATTAATACTTTCCTTTCATGAAAAAGGCAGATATTCCAAGAGAAACTAAAAGATATTGTAAACTAAATGAAAATAAAAATACAACTTATCAAAATTTGTGGGATGCAGCAAAGAAGTGCTTGAGAGAAATGTATAGCATTCAATGAATATATTATAAAAAAGAAAGATTAAAATTAAATAATCTAAGCTTCTAACATGAAAAAGAGAGAAAGAAGAGCAATTTAAGCTTAAACAAAAAACACAACAGAAATCAATGAAATTGAAAACAGGAAAATCAAAGATGATTTTTGAAAAGATTTTTTAAAAACTGATAAAAGTTTTTTTTTTTAAAGGATTTATAAAAACTCTAGCCAGGATAACCAAAACAAAACAAAACAAAACAAAACAAAAAAAAAAGGAAGATATATCCTGCTATAATGTTATCAGTCATAATTCCAGTTATCATCTTAAAATGTTGTGTGTCACAGAAATAACCAAATTTCCATGTCTAGTTTTCCAGAAATGAGTGTTTTTCACTCACTGGCTCGTACCTTGTGCAATAAGACAAGAAAATGAAATAAAAAGTATACAGATGTGAATCAATTCTGCAGATTTGACTATTTTAGATACCACATGTAAGTGGAATCATACAGTACTTGTCTTTCTGTGACTGGCTTATTTACTTTAGCATCATGTCCTCAAAGTTCATCCCTGGTGTAGCATATTTCAGAATTTTCTTTTTTTATGGCTGAATAATATTCTGTATGTGTATATACTACATTTTCTTTATCTAAAACAGTCTTATATGCACCTCTAAGTTAAAGTATTAAAAGTTAAGATAAAGTACATTTTTTACATAGAAATATGAAATATTTACTTAAAACTTAGACAAATACCCATAGATTGAAAAAACAAATTATTCCTATAAAAAATTATTTTGAAGAAAGTTTCCAACCTCAGATGCATTTATGAAGGGAGTCAATTCAAACATTTATGGAATATATATACTCTAGAAAGTGTTGCAGAGCAAAAAGGGAAAAATAAACAATTACACCAAACTAAAAATCCTGTGCACAATGAAGAAAACTATCAATAAAACAGAAAGGTAATCTACTGAATGGGAGAAGATATTTGCAAATGACATACCTGATAAAAAGTTATTATTCAAAATATATAAAGAACTCATACAACTCAACATCAAAAACATTCAAGGCAATTTAAAACTGGACAGAGAGGGGCACCTGGGTGGCTCAGTTGGTTAAGTGGCTGGCTTTTGATTTTGGGCTCAGGTCATGATCTCAGGGCCCTGGGATCAAGCCGTCTGTTGGGCTTCATGCTCAGTGGGGAGGCTGCTTGAGGATTCTCTCTGCATCTCCTTCTGCACCTCCACCTCAAATAAATAAATAAATAAATAAATAAATAAATAAATAAATCTTAAAAAAAAAAGGACAGAGAACCTGAATAGATATTTTCCAAAGAAGACATACAGATAGCCAGCAGACACATGAAAAGGTGCTCAACATCACTAATGAGGAAAGTGCAAATCAGAACCGCAATGAGATATCGTCTTATATTTGTCAGAGTAGCCAAAATAAAAAAGACAAGAAACAACAAGTGTTGGTGAAGATGTGGAGAAAAAGGAACTCTTGTGCACTGTTGATGAGAATGTAAATTGGTGCAACCACTGTGGAAAACAATATGGGGGTTTCTTAAAAAATTAAAAATAGAAATACCATGGGATCCAATAATTTCAACTACTGGGTACTTACCCAGAGAAAACAAAGACACTAATATTAAAAGATAGATGCACCCCTGTGTTTATTGCAGCTTTATTTACAATAGCCAAAATATAGAAGCAACCCAAGTGTCCATTGATAGGTGAAGAGATAAAGAAGATGTGGTACACACACACACACACACACACACACTGGAATATTGCACAGCCATAAAAAAAGGATGAGATCTTGCCATTTGTGACAACACGGATGGACCTAGAGCACTTACTATGCTACGTGAAATAAGTTAGACTGAGAAAGACAAATACCATATGATTTCACTCATATGTAGGATATAAAAAAAAACCCAAATGGATAAACAAACAAAAAACAGGATCAGACCTATAAATATAGAGAACAAACTGATAGTTGCCAGAGGGAAGGGGGATAGGAAAAAATGGGTGAAGGAGAGTGGGAGATAAAGGCTTCCAGGAATGGAATGAATACTTCATGGGAATAAAAGGCACAGCATGGGGAATATAGTCACTGATACTGTAATAGGGCTGTATGGTGACAGATGGTAGCTACATTGTGGTGAGCATAGCATAAGGTATAGAAAAGTTGAATCACTACCTTGTACACCTGATACTAATGTAATAATGTGTGTCAACTATACTCAAATAAAAAAAAATAAAAGAAAGAAAAAAAGAAATTTATGGGGTTGGATGTGGAAATGAAGTAGGAAGAAAATTTCAGTGTCATGGAACCCAAGTGAGAGAGTGTGACAACTGATATTCAATCTTAGTAGCAATATTACATTGTGCAATGCCATCAACATCCTTATCATGCATTTTTACCACCTGAGAAAAGTGTTAATTTACATTGTGACTGCTTTGGCTCAAATAGGTCCCTAGTCAGCTAGTTTTCTTTCATATTTTTTTTCAGAAATTAATGTATGTTGTAAATGGGAACTCTAGAGCCCTCAGTTGTAAATAGCTGTTTCTGGCTTATGAACTGACATTTAAATACATTATGTATAGGATATATGATCTATCCTCTCCGAAGCATTATTGCACCTAAGAATCTTTATGATCAATTCACAAATGTTATTTGGATGCAGGAAAATATATAATAATTCTAAGCAATCTCAGGTATTTACCCGAAGTCCTTTAATATTACATTCCAATTTCTAACTCATTGGATTTCATATCCTTTTGATCAATAATTACCTGTTACCTTCAGGAACATTTCTTCAAGCTCAAATTCCATTTATGCCCAGAGGTTTGTTTACAGCTTTCTTTTCTTTTGGGTCAGAAGATGGGCTTTGATATTCTGGGATATTTAATTTTTATTATAAAAGGTCTACATGATTATTTTTTTCTTTTTTTAATTACATCAAGTATATTTTTATCTCCTACTTCAAATATTTAGTTCATTTTTTTTATTCCAAAGAAAGCAATTAGAAGGTGACAATTAAAAAAAAAAATATTTATTTATTTGACAGAGAGAGACACGGCGAGAGAGGGAACACAAGCAGGGGGCGGTGGGAGAGGGAGAAGCAGGCTTCCTGCCAAGAGGGGAGCCCGATGTGGGACTCGATCCCAGGACCCTGGGATCATGACCTGATCCTAAGGCAGACGCTTAACGAATGAGCCACCAAGGCGCCCCTAGAAGGTGACAATTTTTAAAATGTGTGCTTTTGACCATTAAGAGCTTAAGAAGTGCCTATTTTTCTTATATTTACCTTCTTAAAAGTGCTTTTATGCCCTTCAAATGGTTTCTAAAACTTGTCTCTAAATCATTCTTAGAATTACAGTTCTTGACAATTCACTAAAATGTGTCTTATATACCTCATGCCAGCAAGTTGCCCAGTCTCTGGTCCTGAAAGCCAGGTCAGTTACTTTATATACCACCCAGAGTGGCCCAATAAATGGGTAAAAGAGTACAGATGGCCCTAGGTTAATTCCTGTATCTCCACTATTCTCCTCTTTTTTTTTTTTCTACTTACTTGCCGTAGTTCTCTTTTCCTGGGCTTAGTATCTGATCTCTATCTTTATTTGATTTCAGCCCCTAATGTTCACTCTCTTCATTTTGAACCTCAGCAGTTGTGAATATTTTAGTTTTGATAGCTACATTCAGCCATGAAACTATTTTCCAAGCACCTACAAAGTATTAGGAATTATATATATATAACATAATCTCAATCTTGTTTTGTCAAGAAAAAACCTTTATATCAGCCCAGAGTATAAGCAGACACACACACACACACACACACACACACACACACACCCCTGCGGTGATGGAAGAAGGAACCATAAAAAATTAAATAAAGTAATAGGTATTTTCTAAGCAGTGTTGCTGGCAAGAAGTTACAATGTTGCTGCCGAGATGTATACTCTGTGATATCCAGATAGAATTCAGGTCTTGGTTCCGTATCTTCCTTTCACTTCTTTGAAATCCTTTTGCTCCATATTAGAAAATCTTTGACTTAAAATTAATGATCCTAGCTAGGTGGCTGGTGGATATTTGCTAAAACTTTCAAAGCATTTTATTTACTTAGATTGACATAACTGGGCAGGAATAGTCTAGAAAGAATTTACTTGCACAATTTTAATTCTAGAAATACATGACCTCATCAGTGAAACTTCTGAGAAAGCAGAGTAAAACAATGCTACATAGTTCTCACAATCGACTAAGATTAACTCGTCGAATCCAAGTATTTTCAAAACAAGATTTCAGAAATTATTCTCCTTGTGGTTAATTATACTTGATTCCCTGCATTCATCATGAAAGCTGGGGAGATAATTTGCCTGGGGTTGAAAACATCACCACATTACTCTTTATAGGAACTATGGTCATATACTTTGAAATGATTTTTAATAAAACACCAAGGTAAAAAATTCTTCTGAAAGTCAGTGCCTAACTAGAATTTCAAATATTTTCAAGAATAAGAAATCCATGACTTGGGCGCCTGGGTGGCTCAGTTAGCGGTCGCCTTCGGCTCAGGTCATGATCCTGGAGTCCCGGGATCGAGTCCCACATCAGGCTCCCTGCTCGGCGGGGAGTCTGCTTCTCCCTCTGACCCTCCTCCCTCTCGTGCACTCTGTCTCTCATTCTCTCTCTCGCAAATAAATAAAATCTTAAAAAAAAAAAAAAAAAGAAATCCATGACTTACCTTAATCAAATTAAGTTCCAACTGTAAACAAAATAGCCTTGTTATACAGTGTCAGTTGATAAAGACCACTGAAGTATGCCCTCTTAAGAATAAAAGGGTTCCAGTTAGAGTATTTTTGAACCACTTCACAGTAAACCAAATAAAACAGAATCAGATCATAAACATACTGTCTTTTCTCTAGGTCACATTTTTGTCAACTATGCTTCCCAATTTTTCTTTCACTTTTCCATCTAATCAAGACCATTGCTTCATCTATGGATTTGGCAATAGGTAAAAACACCTACAAGTATAATTTTCCTGTATTTCACTTCTTGAAATCCCAATCCTTCAGTGTGATCCTCTGAAACTTGGTCATAGATTATTATTTTCATCTTGGAATTTTGACATTTCTTCATAACAGAGTTGAATACTCATTTCCAAAGAATATGACCTAAGCCAGTCCAACACCCACACTATCAATTTTTAATTTTCAAAAGATATAGACTCGTACTTTTAATCACAAAAGGAAAAGCTTATTTTTCTGATTCAATGATTATTTTGAAACATGCATCGCAATAGGAGATGTTTTCCCCAGAATATTTCAGGATGATTTCATCAAATATCTTAACCCTTTTGCTCTCTTGTCATTATCTGTTTATAAATGAGCTAAATTTTAGAAATGACATATGGTAATGGTTATAGTTTCAGGCTTTTAGCCAAGAAATTGAGTAACAATAGAGGAGCTGAGTTATAGATGTTGAGCCAATAAGGACTGTTTTTTTTCTGATACTATTTCTAATTTCTGATGAGAGCAACAGTAATAGATACACTTGCACACACATATATTTACAGATGTACATGTAAGTATACACACACATATAAAATAAATATGTGAACAGACTCTCCAAGTGCACTGAAAAGATCTTAGCATGGACTAATTTTTAGTGATCATTTCATCAAACAAGTGGGATTCACACTTCTATTTCCACAACTGAGTAGAGAAAATAGAAGTAGGATAGGTTTAAAGGAACATTAACAGTCATCAGGCAACAAAATTATTGGTTAAAAATTATTTTCTCTTCTATCATTCTGTCCAAAGTTATGCTGGACATTTTACACTTAAGCATATTTTACTGCCAAATATTAATGTACCCATTTTAATTCACACACAGAAAAAGAAATATAAATTTATGGGGAGAAGAACAGTAATATAAAACAAGGACCACTTATTTCCCAAATCGATATTCTAAGGTCTAAAACCTTAGAGTTGTTTACTAAAACTGTTCTTTCCATCCAGTGTGTCTTCATTTTTTCTTTTAAATATTTATTTATTTATTTTGGAGAGAGAGAGAGTGTGTTCAGGGGTGAAGAGCAGAGACAGAGGGAGAGAGAAAATTTCAAGCAGACTCCCCACTTAGTGTGGAATTTGATGCTGGGCTCTATCTCACGAACCCGAGATTAGGACCTGGGCTGAAATCAAGCAATGGACCTTAACCAACTGAGCCACGCAGGCACCCCCAGTCACCGGTCAAGTATGGTTTTAAATGAAAGCCAACAGAATGCTGATAACCTGAAACCAACATTGACTTCCATATTTATTTTGGGCAATCAAAGATTGAATACTTTTTTTGTTCTTTAAAATATATTAAGAAAGAAAAAAAGATAATACCTTAAATACAATACAAATATTTCCAAATTCATAAATCTTTTTACATTTTAATTTTTTATTTGTTTTGAAGTTTAACATACTGATGGAAAAGTATAGAAATCATAGATTTTTAGGTCAGTCTTCTTTAAGAAAACAAACTCACCTATATACTTAACACCCACATCAGGAACCAATATTACCAGCGACCCGGAAGAGTTCTCAAGCATCTCAATCACTATAGCCAGGGAAAAGTACTTATTAACTTGTCTTCCAAAATTCTAAATAGGTTTTATTTTAAAACTATATAAATAGAATTATAAAACAGTTCTGTTTCTCACTTCTTTCTCTAAAGCTTAAGTTTTCAAATCCATACTTATTATATCATGTAGCAGTGATTCATTCATTTTCAGCAACACATTATTTTTTATGAATTCACATATGAATTTTACATAATTTACTTGACTATTCCATTAGTGATGGATATTAAATACCTTCCAGTTTATAGCTATTATGAATATTGCTGTTGTGAACATTCATATACCTGTACTTTGGTAAACACACTTCTTCATTGCTTTGAGGTATGTAACTAGAAGTGAAATTCCTGAGTTTCTTAAGGTATGGTTTTGAAGAAATTGACAAACTGTTTTCTAAAGTTGTTTTAACAAATTTTACTCTCCCATCAACAGTATTTGAAAGTTCCAGTAGCTCTGTATCCTCATTCACTTTTAGTGTTTTCTGTTGGTTCCATTTTAGTCATTCTGTTAGGTGGCTAATGAATTTAGCCACTTTTAATGTGTATTGATCACCTTGACATCCTCTTTTTAAAATAGCTGATTAAGTCTTTTCTCTATTTTTCTATTGAATTACTTTTATTTCTCAATGGTTGTAGGAGTTTTTTAAATAGTCTTTTTATAGTATTGGAGCTTTTATAAGTATATGTATTGTAAATATCTCCCCCACTTGGTGGCTTTCCTTTCTCTTCAGTGATCTCTTTTAATCAGAGGTTCTTAATTTTAATGAAATTAATCTATCTAGTTGTACTTTTATGGATCACAGTCTCTGTCTAGTTTTTATGTATTGCCTACCCCAAAGCCAAGAAAATATCTTCGTAGTTTTCTCTAAAAGCTTGCTTTATTTATCTTTGACCTTTAGATCAATAATCCACTTGGGCCTGATATTTCTTTGTGAGTTTGAGTACAAGTTTTATTTTTCACATATGGCTAGCCAGTTGCCCCAACACTATTTACCATCCTTTCTACATGGCTCTGCGGTGTCATCGCCATGAATCTATTTGTAATATAGGCATGGGTCTATGGATCATATTCTGTGTCATTAGCCTACTGATGCTAATGTGCCAATAGCATACTACCACGTGGTCTTAATTCTTTAGCTTTTTTTTAAATATTTTATTTATTTATTTGACAGAGAGAGACACAGCGAGAGAGGGAACACAAGCAGGGGGAGTGGGAGAGGGAGAAGCAGGCTTCCCTCCGAGCAGGGACCCCGATGCGGGGCTCGATCCCAGGACTCTGGACATGACCTGAGCCGAAGGCAGACGCTTAACGACTGAGCCACCCAGGCACCCCAATTCTTTAGCTTTTTAATCTTCAGTGTCTGATAGGTTCTGGCTTTTTCTTTCTTAATCTTTCTTTCTTAGTTTCAGATTGATTATTCTTGGCTATTTGTATTTTCATGTGAGTTTTACAATCATTTCAATCGTATCAATTTCCACAACACCAACAACTGGAGTTTTATTTAGGATTTCATTGAAAATGTAAATCAGTTTTTGATGAAGGGGCATCATTACAATGTCCAAAGTGTAGGCTATGTTATTTAGTTACTCTGCAATTTCTGTAAATAAATTATTTCATCACATTCTGAAAAGGAAACCTTCATAAAAGTTTAAAATTCATTACTTTACCCAAATTAGAGATCTTTAAAAATATATTTTAAAGAATGTACATGAAAGTTTGAACTTTCAGGTATCAGACCATTGTATAAGTAGAGAGGCACTGTATCCCATGTCATAGTATATATGGATTAAAACATGTGGAAGCTCACATAGCATGTAAAATTCAATTCCATTGTTTAGCTTTATTCTTATCTGGGATCTTAAAAAGTACATTAAGTGCCAATCAAATGACCAGAACTCAAAAGAGTCTCCTGGAGAAGACAGAAGATAGAAAAACTTATTTAGCTACTCTCCAGTGAAGTGAGCCCTACTTATTACTAAACTACTTAATTGGACCCTATGTGGAGATAATAACAAAATTAATTCTATCAGAATACACTGTAATCTGCTACATGTTAGGAAAGAAAATAGAAAAATATGTAAGAAGTTAAAAAAAAAAAAAGAACCTTCTCCTTTCAGTCCAAGTTATAGTCCCAAGAATTCAGGTCAATATTTCATCCGACCAAATTATATAACCAATCCCTGATATAATGGACTATAAGAAGGAGCCAAGTGTTATGAATAACTAGACCATTTCTGAGAACTACTCTATTCTCTTGTATCAGCTTGAGAATTTTTAAGAAATAACATTCTTATCATTTTCACTTATTTCTTGAAAGCTCCTGATAATATAAATATAAATCATCTATGATTCAAATTGTGCAATCTAACTCAACATATTAACTAAAATTGCATCATTTCATTTTGCTAGGACCAAATTGCTAAAAATAACATTTTTAAGGTCAAATTTCTAATAAAAAGAGAATAAAATGCATTTTCCAAGAATATTTAACATTTTATTACCTACTTTACTTAATTCTTTAGATAAATTAGGTGTTTTCAGGACAGCTGCAACAGACAAGAGATTTTTCCTCCTTCCTGATGACATTGTCATTTTATCTCAACCACGAGTATCCACTGAAAATAATAGAGAACTGAGGTAACTACTGAGGTAGTTAAGGGAGCACTTTCCATTTTTATATCTTAGTGGGTTTCTCAAAAGACAGACCTACTCACAACTAGGTCTTGCATTAAGAATATACAAAGGATTGTTTTTAAATTAATGCAGTTTCTTTAATTTATGTCTTAAGCATTTTCAATCAAAAAATGTCTCCTCTGTGGTGGCATTTGGAACAAAATCTCGGGTCTCAATTATACACCTATCAAAGTACTTAGATTAAAATCTCTTTATTTGAAGGGAAAACAAAATATGTGTTCCATACTCACAGGCATCCATGATACCCATATGTCTAAGTGATTGCTCTACATATGGCTAAGAATAAATCTCAGGCTTCTAAATCTTCAAAAGTTAATGTTCTGCCCTACTTATATCTAAAGTACATTTGGCATTTTGGGCACTCGTTCTCAGGCATCAGAACAAGTATTCCAGCTATGAAGCAGTATGGCATGGTAGAAAAAGCAATGAACAGAGAGCCAGAGGACATTCTGTTCGGTTACAAGTTGTCATTTGCAACTGTGCATCATGGGCAAGAAGTGTACCCTTCTTACAGAAGCCATATTTGAGCAAAGTCTTAACTGACCAGGAGGGGACCAACCAAAAATTTGTGTAAAAAGCTGGTGTGCAACACACTGTGTTTTATGTTGCTATATGCATAGAGTTTGTTACATCATTTGTGTGTTGCATGGAATTATTAATATGCTATTGTTTTTAAAATGTATCCCATCCTTCCTCAGTAATCATGATGTTATGAGCATACAGTATTGGGGTCAAATTTAGACACTTAGAGTTAATCATCATATTAAAAAACAGAATTTCAAGTGTTTGTCTTCTATACAGTATGGAAAATATGAGCAGGACAGTGCCATACTATCACATGTTCTTTTACTTTATTTATTTGTTTTTAAAGATTTTATTTATTTATTCACTAGAGACAGAGAGAGAGAGAGGCAGAGGGAGAAGCAGGCTCCCAAGGAGCAGGGAGCCCGATGCGGGACTCGATCCCAGGACCCTGGGATCATGACCTGAGCCGAAGGCAGACGCCCAACCATCTGAGCCACCCAGGCGCCCTGTTCTTTTACTTTAAATCAAGTGTGTGCACTAGCCATCTAATGACTAAAGAAAATCCCTATTCCTATAACTCATAAATCCTATAACAAATCTTATCCTGTCCCAGCATCATCTAGTATTATGATTTGTTTAACCAAAGCTTTGTATCTTTCTCTCCTCTTGTTAATCATTAATTCTCTGACCAGCCACGCCAATGTGGCATTGGAAATCTTAGTATTGTCTTTAAAATTATCATCACCTTCTTGGGAACAGAAATTTTGGAAAAATAACAGTTTATTAACTGAAAGGAAATACTCCTTTTTTGTCACCTGACATGTATATTAGGTAACTATTAGAAAAAGGTAATTATCAGAGGAGGAGTAAAGAGATAATATGTTATTTTGCTTTATTTAGTGCACATTTTGTTTGTGTAATTAGAGCACATTTTTAAGCTTTATCAATTTTCAGAATCTAATCAAAAGATTAACAGTCGCTGAAATATCTTAAAATACAGGGTCCCTTGCATAGGAAGAAAACAAAATGTTATTCCATTTTTCCAAGGTACCAATTAAAATGTGTATTTTAATTTTTTTCTACTTTAAGTTTCATCTGAGTCTGATGACCCTATCTTGTTTTGCTTTGCAGGAGACTAAAAATGTTTTCTTTTTGTATACTTAGTAGATCATAGTAGAAAACACATTTATTCCATCTTGTGATGACATATCCTAGCTTGTAAATACAGCTAATATTTGTTTTCACTTAGTAAGAAAAATTGTTATCCTGTGTTAGTAGAGTGGAAACATACTATTCAAGCTATAATTTTAACTACATTACATAATGTAAAATAATCTGTTTGCCAAAATATAAAAGATGTTTCAATAACATACAATTCAATTGAAATTTTGAATATACAATTCAAAATTTCACATTCTATTACCTGTATTGAAAGTTCTCTCAAATCACAAAGCAGAAATTACATAATTGGCAGACTGGCTTTGATTACAGAAGGTACATTTCAGATGGTATAAAATAGTGGCGAAAAGCCTTGTTTGAAAGGGGAGCACCATTAAGTGCTTAAGTAAGAACAAGCCCTTCTTATGTCTTCTACCCTGTGATAAAATAGGAATACAGACTCTTGCTCTCAAAATAAAACAAAAATAAAAATAAAAACTTGGACCTTTCTCTGAGGTTACCATCAGCAGTTTCCCACAATTTCTTCTTCTTGGACTTCCATTCTCAATTACCTACTAATGTATTATGTGATTAATTATAGTAAATAATTTACATGTATTCAGTGTTTATGTTTGAGTTACAATATGCCAATGCTGTTGGAGATTACTAAAATAGGAAAAAATTCCTGAATACAAAGGAACTTGACTATGTGTTATCAGGTTAGTGGAATTTCATATAAGGCAGACATATCTTTTACTAATCAAAAAGTGGTAGTGCTCGGGCACCTGGGTGGCTCAGTTGGTTAAGCGACTGCCTTCGGCTCAGGTCATGGTCCCGGAGTCCTGGGATCGAGTCCCACATCGCTGAGCGGGGAGTCTGCTTCTCCCTCTGACCCTCTCCCCTCTCATGCTGTTTCTCTCTCTCTCTCTCTCAAATAAATAAATAAATAAAATCTTTAAAAAAAAAAGTGGTAGTGCTCAATTAATAAAGCTCTTTAGTATTACATATTATATTACCTACATATATCTTAAAGCGTAAGGTGAGGTTCCCTTGGAAATGCAATTTTATTTCAGTTGCAAATGTTTTTTAAATGCATTTTGAAAAATAATTGCACATAGTGATGATATTTCAATCATTTGAAATTCTATGTGTTTTTAAAATCAAGAATGTGTACTGGATTTTGAGTAGATCGATATTCACTGTATGAGAAAATTAAATTTAAAGTGGTTATATTATGGACCCACATAAAGAAGCTTAATTTTTATTTTTATTTATTTTTTATTTTTTTAAAGGTTTTATTTATTTATTTGAGACAGAATGAGAGACAGAGAGCATGAGAGGGAGGAGGGTCAGAGGGAGAAGCAGACCCCCTGCCGAGCAGGGAGCCCGATGCGGGACTCGATCCCGGGACTCCAGGATCGTGACCTGAGCCGAAGGCAGTCGCTTAACCAACTGAGCCACCCAGGCGCCCCAAGAAGCTTAATTTTTAAAAGATTTTTACCTGCATGTTTATATCACAGCATGAGCCAAAAGTACAACTCTGTGGCATAGTTTCACTGTTTTGACTTTTGTTTCAATGTAACAAAATGGAAAACAAAATGATTGGAATGATTAGAGCAAGAGTGGAATAACCAACCTGCAGTACAGTAGGATTTGGTCCAACATGTAAAATACGTTGATTACTTACAGCAGATAAAAATGTAGATATTTGAATTTAGAGGTCATTTGTAAAATCATCAGACTTAGAAAGTGTGCAGAGAGAAAGGCTAATTAATGCAACTGCAAGCACTACCACCAGCCTAGAACTTTCCAGGCACTGACATGTTCAAAAGAGCATGGCTCCCACAACCATGTTGAGCTGTTGATTCCCTCGACTTTTACAGTGGGCAGTGGGGCTTGGGGCTTTCATGATCCACAGGATTATTGCTTTTACTAGAATTTGCCTCTTCCATTTATCTAACACTTATTTTCTCAGTTTGTTTTGATATGAAAAACTCTAGTGAGAAATGTTTAAGTTGCTAAAGAAGACAGAGATCCCAGCTTGCATTATGAAACTAAAAATAGTTAAAATCTTTTGGGATATATTGCCATGTCTTCAAAGGTCCTGAAATATCTTACTTCTCTGCACTCCAGCTAGAGAAAATTCTCTCTTTATCTGCCCATCTTTATTTTCACCATCTCCTTATTTTTATGTTCCAGTATTGATCAAAACAGACACCTGTTTCTGTTCTTGATTAACATTTAGTTCCACATTCTGGAATTCTGTATTTAAAACTACAAATATGATGTTCACTATTTGCATTGTTGAAAAGGAAAATGATAGTTGGGCAGTGAAGGCAGAGCAAGAATGTCTGATCTTAAAACGAAGACTTCTGAACTTGAAAGACAAACCAAAATTTTAAGAAATGAAATGCCCCTTACCAAATATCCTCAGATTGGGGCACATTGCCCAATTGTTAACAGGATTTCAGCTGTGGATTAGGTTGCATGCCTGCAACTCTGTTTCCCCTATGGTATCATCTCTATATCCCCAGCAAAAATTACTACTAATAAAGAAGATAAAGCATTGATACAGAACATAGTAGGTCAGAATATAACGTGGTTGTGGTAGTTGTTAGCCTAAGGCTGGAGAAACTGGAATGCTAGAACAGAGGGGACTCTGGACATGTTGGGTCTCATTGGAGAGCCTGCTCCTTCAGCTGCCTTGTTCACTTTGTTTTGACCATGCTCTCCTTGCTGTCCCATGTGTATACCAGACAGGGTCACAGTTTGGGAGTCATTATTTTTGCTTTGTTTTCCTTGTATACTCTAAATACCTAGGAAAGCGATTGGCATGACCTGAGCCTAAGGCAGATGCTTAACTGACTGAGCCATCCAGGCGTCCCCAGTTACAAAATTTATAACAGTTTCCATCACACCATTACAGGCTATACTCAGATAGATATGGTTACAGTAAAAGTAGTTACAAATCTGACTTTAAAATAGTTCATCTCACTACGTCATGTTAAACTCATATCTGAGTCAACACTAGAGGTCTTTATCATGAATGGCAGTAAAAGGGTGCTTTCTTTTGAAATCTAATCATTGGCCCAGTTTCTGAGTCCAGGGTCTTGGCTTTTGGGGACATAAAACATGGCCAACTAGCATTCAAGATGCATATACTCCCAACATGTTTGCATCATGGATATTTCTTAATTTATGACTGCCATATTCTAATACCCTCTATGTTCATTTAAGAATAAAATTAGAATTACATTTATCCTCCATAGAAACATAGTGGCTTTTATTTCAATAACAATTATTTCAACAATAAATCACCTAAACATGGAATTATCTATAGTGAAAAATACTGAATGGAAAAGCAAAACCATCCAAAATGGAGTTATCCATTATAAAAAAAAAAAAAAAATATCAGGAAACAAAAAGAAACAGACTATGAAGTTAACAGATGAGGCAGGTTTGTGATAGCAACCAAAACAAATATCCATAATAGACCAAAAATTTCTAAGGAAAAACACAGAACATTGGAATCTATCCTATCTACCACTACCACATACACTGGTTGAAAATACAGTTTATCCCATTTCTTTCCATGTGCCCATCTTTATAAGCCTCTACAACAACAAAACTCTGAATACTCTGACAAGTAGTCTGTGGTTTCCATGAGAGAGAGTTGTGAATGGACTAACAATAATTTGATGCCTTGGCTTATCAAAATATTTTAAAATAGTTTTTCAACAGTATTTTTGAAATTTTAAAAGATTGCTAAAAAATAGGGGTGCCTGGGTGGCTCAGTTGGTTAAGCGACTGCCTTCGGCTCAGGTCATGATCCTGGAGTCCCTGGATCGAGTCTCGCATCGGGCTCCCTGCTCTGCAGGGAGTCTGCTTCTCCCTCTGGCCCTCCCCCTTCTCATGTGCTCTCTCTCATTCTCTCTCTCTCAAATAAATAAATAAAATCTTTAAAAAAAAAAAGATTGCTAAAAAATAAATGTGCTTTTTTTGTGGCTCTTGGCTACTTTTTTTTTTCAATCAGACAAAAGCCCCTCAAAGGAAAAAAGTTCCATGGGTCACATCATGTATTCATGTATATATAAGTCACTGGATTTGCCAAATAATATGCATCTACCTCACATTCTTGTGATTTATAAAAACCTCATGGATTTTTTTGAATAAAGCTATGTCACTGATATTAGAATTGGCAGTTTTAATGGGATTTCTTTTATTTGACAAAACATACTGTGTTCAAGGTTAATAATACATTTCAGCAACATACATAGTGCACTTGGCAGATGTGTGCTCAGTTTCATTATTTTGATAGGCAGATCCCATTCTTTTCCTCTTCATAATAAGTAAAATCCTGCCAAAAGTCAATGTTCTGAATTACTTTAATTCATTTTAATGTAAATTTGGATAGAATGTTTTTTCTCTTGTTATAAGACTAGCCAGTCTCTGCAAGAAAACTGGCTGATTGGAAAAGAAGTTTGTGATTTTAATAAGAAACTTACTATGAAACAATGAATAGGATAAAATTGTACTTACATGTTTGGTGGAAAAAAAATTGAAAACTTGTTTTTTAGTTGGGAGAGAGAAGGGGCTATTGAGACTATCATGTTTAAAATAGAGTTCCAAACTATCCTTTATCAGTAAAAGCACTATATTAAATTTCTAGATCTTTCAAGGATGGTTAGTACTGACTTAGTCCTAGGACATTACAATAAATGTCACAGCTTTTCAAAACTTAGCTATTTCCAAATAATCATACTGTGCTTTGCTACCAGGATTGATTATTAATATTCTTTGTAAAAGTGATCTTTATACCAATTCACACATGAAACCATGTCAAAGCTCAACAGTTTTCTCTTTTTATTTATTTATTTACTTATTTTTAATTTTTTTTAAAGATTTTATTTATTTATTTGAGAGAGAGAGACTGAGAGAGAGAGCACATGAGAGGGGGGAGGGTTGGGAGGGTCAGAGGGAGAAGCAGATTCCCTGCCGAGTAGGGAACCCGATGCGGGACTCGATCCAGGGACTCGATCCAGGGACTCGATCCAGGGACTCCAGGATCATGACCTGAGCCGAAGGCAGTCGCTTAACCAACTGAGCCACTCAGGCGCCCCTCTTTTTTTTTTTAAGATTTTATTTATTTGACAGAGAGAGACACAGCGAGAGAGGGATCACCAGTAGGGGGAGTGGGAGAGGGGGAAGCAGACTCCCGCTGAGCAGGGAGCCCGATGTGGGACTCGATCCCAGGACCCTGAGATTATGACCTGAGCCAAAGGCAGACGCTTAATGACTGAGCCACCCAGGGGCCTCACAACACTTTTCTCTTGATTAAAAAATTTTAAATTATCCTCTTTCACAAAAGCTATAATAAGGAGGATCATTTTGTTTGATAATGCTGCAAAAAAATCATCTACAACAAATTAACAAATATTTATTAGCCTTTGCAATGTGCAATCTACAGTGTCAGTTATTGAGAAACAGATTCAAATCTGTTTCCTATTATGAGGGTCTTACAGACTATCTAGAGAGCAAATCAATAAAACCAGGATAATGTAATTTGTTTTATGACAGTTTTGCAAAAGTTTGGAGGTGTAGGCATAAAGGAAATTGTCTACATTGTGCTGAAGATTTCAGAATATTTTTGCAGAGGCTACTGCCTCTTGAAATGATTTCCAAACAATGAATAGGGATCATCCATACTCTTGTGAAAGAAAGAGGAAGGTTTTTTTGTTTGGAATGGATAGTAGATGTGACCTTTGGGTTATTAGATTGGTTTCATCAGTCTAGAGCAAATACTACATATGGGGGAGATAATAGAAATAAGGGAGAAATAAGAAATAAGATCAATAATTGGATGATGAAATAACTTGTGTACAAAGTTGATTGTACAAGTTATCATAAATAATATGTAGAATCATTAGAGGATTATAAGTTCAACAAGTTTGGGTCATTTTTGATGGACTAGTTGCTCCAGTGGTGGACCTGTGGAGTCAATCAGCTTAAATGGTTTGGTCACACAACAGAGAAACGCATCTGTCTAGAACCAGTTGAAATATTTATTGTAACAGTTTTCAATCTCTCTTTCTTTGTCTTTCTCTCTCTCTGTCTCTGTTTCTCTATTCCTCCTCTTCCCTCCCTCCTTCTCTCCCTCCCTCATATAAACATATACCCTCCAGTGATAGCTACCTGAGCCATTTATTTTAAAAAGAAATACAAAACATCTTGTTTTCGTTTTATAAATATTAGAAATAATGAAGATAATCAAGGACATTACAAGGAATTAGTTTGTAGCCTTAAAATGGACATATTTTTAGTTTCATAATGACTACTATTCCCTCCTATTAGCCAGAGATATTATAAATAAATTGAGAAAATATTAAATAATTATAAAGATATTTAAAAGGCAAATACTTCTATACACACAAATGGCAAACATTGAGTAAGAACCAAGAAGCTATGCAGAAACTGGTCTTTTCTGGCCTTAATAAACTCCACAATATGTTCTTTGAGAAGGAGTCAAACTTTCTTTTGTAAATTCTGGACAAGATAACTATACTTTCTCAATGTTTTATGCAGATTAGAATATGCATCAGGCCTCAAGTTACTGAGTTGCAACGTCCCAGGGAACTTGAGCCTGTCACTTCCAACTTTTCCAGGTTATCTGTCTATCCAGTGCAAAACCTCAGGACAGGCTAACAGAACACCTCTGTGGCTGAATGAGTTAATGCAGCTTCCTAAAGTGCTTACACTTCGTCTATCACTGGAAAGCCTGGCTCATTGCACATCCAAAATATGCAAAGCAATTTAGGTCTGCAGCAATAGCCAGATGGACTGCCTTGAAGGCAGAAGTCCCTTGTTTACAGACAAAACAAGTACAGAAATGCAGCCTAAAGCCAAATGCCCACAAACTGCCTAGGCAAGTTTCAGGTGGTTAAATGCCCAAACTAACATGATATCCCAAGAGGGTAGATTTTTGTATTAGAATTTATTATAGTGCTTATGATAATTGATTGTGTTCTATTGAAACAACAAATAATTTAGCATGGATTAGGAAGCCTTTTATAGAGACAGGCTATGAGGGGAAGAATTAACTTTGATATACCAAATAGGAAGAATTAATCTTGAAATTAAGATTATAATACGTTATAATGCTATGTAGAAACTATTGGAGAAGCCCGAAGTAGCACTGTGCAACGTGTAAACCTTGACAAGACAAATGTCCCTCTTCGTTTTTTCCAATTATTCACCAAAAATTATTTTTTCATATTTTCCTAGAATAGGGATTTGTTCTTTTCTTCCACTTTAAAATGATGTGGTGATGAAAAGAACCCTCATTTGAATATACTTAAAATTATACAGCTTATGTCATTGAAATGAGATGAAGTGCATAACAAGGTATCCTACCCTTGTTTCTTAAAAATTTGAAAGAACAGCATCTTACAACAGCAAGGATAAAATAATAACTGTCAGAGATGATGACTTGGATTTGAACAAAATTCAAATTTTATCTTGTTTCCTATATAAATCTTTGGGCATATTGCTACATATTATAGTCTACAATGGTTTCTTCTCTTTCCCTTTTAATGCATCTTTTCTAGAAAGTCAGGATCTCTTGAGTTTGGGGAAATGTAATCAACTCAGAATCATTCAACAGTACAGAACATTGCAGTGTTTATGGAGTGAAAACACAGCCAGCTGGGAAAAGTTGCATCTCTAAAAAGAGTGATTTAACTTAAAAAATTTAAAATTCTAGACTTGGAGGTATAGGCTTGTGTGTGTGTGTGTGTGTGTGTGTTTATTAGCACATACATAAATATACCTGTTAACAATGGCCTGTTTATCCAACTGTAAACTTGGTATAAATCCTTGAGGATTTATTTACTAGGTAGCTAATAGCTAGTAAAATTTTTAAAATTCTATGATATCATCATTATAAGCTTTTTTTCTTTTAGAGGAGAAATTTGTATCGGAATCAAGTCTGTTAAATTACACCCATTGTTAAAATGACTAGTTGAAAGACGTTTGCCTTCAATTATCTAAATTTCAACTCATGGGGCGCCTGAGTGGCTCAGTCGTTAAGCGTCTGCCTTCAGCTCAGGTCATGATCCCACGGTCCTGGGATAAAGCCCCACATGGGGCTCCCTGCTCTGCGGGAAGTCTGCTTCTCCCTCTCCCACTCCCCCTGCTTGTGTTCCCTCTTTTGCTGTGTCTCTCTCTCTGTCAAATAAATAAATAAAATCTTAAAAAAAAACATTCAACTCATGACTGGCAAAGCAGTGAACAGCAGGTGATGTATTTTGAAGATAAGAATTGTCCTGTCCTTAAAAAGAATTGAACACTATTCCAATTTCATTAAGGAAAATAATCTCTTGCACAAAGAAGCCTAATGGAATCAGCACTTATTGAAAACCTACTAAGTGCAAGTGATTCTGCTAGACAATGTGGGGACCAAGGAAGAAAGGAAACAACATTCTTCGAGTGAGTGATCTCAGCTTTGCACAATAGAGGCACCTGGAGATTTTTGCACAATCCTGAAGTTAAGGTCATAATTAAGTCTAATTAAATCAGAATTTGAGGGATGAAACTCAGGCATTAACTCCCCCCAAGTGATTGATGTGCAGCTCACCTAGGAAAATACTATGTTATAGAGATTCTTCTCAAAATTCAATATTCCTAAGAATCACTTGGGAATCTTGATAAAATGCATATTCTGACTGGGTAAATCTCAAGAGTGCCTTAGAGTTTACATTTTAACATATCCCTAGAGCCAGGTGAAGCAAATATGACTTTCTGCTGTTTTTGCTGGTAATCTTCTTGTGTATGATCATTATTTTTTAATTGTAAAGTCTTCATTTTCTTTAGCAAAGTTGTGGAAACTATTTGATCCAATGGTGGTGGATTCCTGAACCACTCGGCCATTGCTGCCACCAATGATGGTCGATTCCTACAGAAGGATGTGTTTCAACTGCCACGTCCCTAGTACACTACCCACCTAGAATCATTTTAAATTAACTTGGTTACTTTATGTTTTCTTATATCATCCAAACGGTGAATAGGGGCTTCATATCCACGTGTAGACCTGCTTGAGGATTCAGCCTTTCACAGATTTTCCTTTTTTCCCGTTTTCCAAGAAATGTTTTTTGAAGTCTCCTGTAGTTCTGAGTGTTTAGATGATAGTACACAAATAATCATTTCTGTAGCAGTTACTCACCAAATGCTTTTAATATTTTTCCTGGGCACATAACTACATATATTTTCCTCCTGTCTTAAATTTAGATGTATGTGGCTATGTGGCTGAATTTGAGTAAATAAAACATTAATGGAAGTGACACCTAACAATGCTTATAAAAATTTCCATGCATAGCCTTCCATGCTTTCCCTTGTTTACCAGCATTTGACGTGTCCCTTCCTCCTGTCACCATTACATTGCACATATGAGAAATAACCTTGAAAGGTTTGAGCCATTACACATTATGCTAACCAACTCCCAACCTTGGTTGGTTCTGAGTTTCATTTTCTGTCTGTGAGGTACCAAAAGTCTCTTTAAACCTGTTATGGGTTGAATTGTGTATCTCATAAAAGATATGTTGAAGTCTTGGCTCCTGGCACCCGTGAATATAGCCATATTTGATAATAAGGTCATTGCAGATGTAATCAGGTTAAGCTGAGGTCAGTAGGGCAGACTCTGATCCAATACGGCCTGCGTCCTTGTAAAATGAAAAGGGACACAGAGACAGACAAGCACAGAGGGAAGATGATATGAAGAAAAACAGTAGGAATGCCATATATGGACAGAGGCGGGCATTTGGAACGATGCAACAACAAGCCAATGATACTCCTGGAACAAGGAAGTGGCAGGGCAAGATCTTATCCAGAATCTCAGAAGCATGGCCCTATGACAGTTGGATTCCAGACTGTTGGCCTCCAGAACTGTGAGAAAATACATTTCTGTTCAATCACCCAGTTTTTAGTACTTTGTTATGGCAGCTCTGGGGAACTAACACAAAACCAAAGCACTGTTTTACAAGTCTGGAAATGCACTGAGGACCTCAGTGAGTTCAGTGATCAGTTTTCTTTTCAAGGAATCTCAAGGAACAGTTTTCTTTTCTACTTTGGCCAAATGATTCCTTTCTAAATATTCAGATTTATAAAGTTTACGTAGCCTGCTATCTTCCCTAATGATGAAAATTGAGAACTGAAATTACCTGTATCTACTAATTTTATAGTCTATATTAAGAATGGCTTTCCAATTTCCCTGTCTCTATCATCATGCATTTACTACTCCAGGCAGTTGCCAATAACTTGATTGTTCATTCCTGGGACATCCAGAAAATTCCATTTGAATAAATAATACCTGAACAGGTAACATGAAATGGCAGTTTTACTTCCCAAGACTATCAACCCCCTCACCTTAAGATCATTACCTTCTGTGTTCATCAATCCTAAATTGTTATATCCTTTAGATACTGGCCTTTAACCAGACTCCAAAATCTCATAAGTCCCCCAGATGTACCCTCCCACCTTCTGGCTACTTACAAGACTCTGTCATGTAGTGATCTCCTTTGTTGCAGTAAAAATAAACTGAACTTTGTATTATGAACAGATAGTTTTTGTGGCAGCAGTATTTGAAAATCTAGGTTGAAAAATTTAGAATGGGGGACAGAACAGGAAGACACTGAGGATGAGTTAAAAGACCTCAAACTACATAGGCTACCAGAGTTATTTAGAAAAGCTGTTGTGGAAAGGTCTTTGGAGTCTACCCTCAAAGCCTTTCTCTGCTTCAGTTCCACAAGCAGTAAAAGGATACATGCTTTGGGGAAATCATAGATAGAAGCTCATTTGGAGAGAAAATTCAGGAGTGGATCCTGAGCCATATGTGACTGGCTTTCTCCACTTTCTGTGAATAGTGTTGAACCAGAAAAGGGGATTTAATACATAAGCAAAAACTAGAATGAAAAAAGTTTCATCACCAGAATTGCAGCACCAAGCTGAACATTTTGAAAAAGACTAAAAACAAAATTAGAGTAAGTCTTAGAATTGTGAGCCTATAGAAAACAAAAACTAGATGTCCCCACTCCAGCCAGTAAATACAGCAAGATAGAGGATTCTTTTGTTAAAGATTCTTGTAGCTGATATATAAACGGAAAGGACTTTGAAAAAAAGGATCAACCTGCATTATTACGAAGCTAAAAGGAAAAAATGATCAATGAAGTTACTCAGAGGAGGAATCAAGAACCCATTTTCCTGTTTTACCCTGAAACTCATGAGGAGATAATTTTCTAAATATTAAAATACAACCTTACAAAATTGTTATTAATACAGGTACTACAATATCAAACTTAAATCTACCATTACACAGCCTTTCACTCAGAATCAACAAACTTCACACATGGTAATAGTCCTAGGGCTTAATAGGTACCATGCCAGACCTTAACTGGAGAATATTCTTCCTTCCTATGTGAAACTACATCTACTACCTTAGTAAGGAGGGATCCCCATTGTACAAATAAGAATTGCCACAATAGGGCACTTCCGAAGTCCTCTGTCTTGAAATCCCTATCAATAAGAGGTCAAAGCCAATTTTGAAATGAACTTACCAGTACTCTTATGCCTAAATCAAGCCCAAATTAAAGATATCAAGTTAGCTGGGACTTCTTGTGGGCAAAAAATTCATTTGATAAGGGTGGGAATGTTGGGCCTGAATGCATTTTCAGCTTCAGATGGGCCCATTAAAAATTCTATCCAAACTCACAAAATAACCTCTTAAACTTGAAGATAAAAGAAGACAAAACCAATAGTGAAACAATTCATCGTACCTCGCACCATTCCTTGTAACACACCTAGTCAGAAAACTCTAGAGCACTATTCTCAAGTCCTCAACCAGAACTTGTAGAAAGGATTTTAAATTTCCCTCTGATTCTTTTATATAGCATAAGGAAGACCCTTTGTAGTATTCTAAAAATGAAGTAAGCTTTGAGGCTGATTCCAACTATCTACTTAAAGTTCCAGCTCAGAAAAAGCAAAAAGTTTCTAAATATGAGTACAAATTATGTCCAAAGTTCATAACCTAGGAAGTGATTTCTGGAGCAGCAAACTGCAATCCTGGCACTTCTCTGTTATCTGTAATGACAGCAGAGGGGCTGAGAGAGAAGAGAGGAAGATGAGGGAATGGGTTCCCTAAGTCCCTCTGGAACAGTGATGCTTTCCTTGCTTCTTAGTAACTAGGGTGATGTTCTATTTTTCTTCTTTTTCCAGAAGAAAGAAAGATAGCAGGAAAAATATATTCAGACCAATCAAAGTGTCAGTAGTTTAGCATAGATCTGCACATATCAGAGCAACCGAATAGTAAGTGGGATAAGTTTGACCATGTCAAATTTTAGAATACAGTATTCTACCTCTTGCCTCCCTACCAATTCATATTTCAACATATGAAGCCCTAACCACCACCCCTGTTTCTCAGAATGTGACTGTATTTGGAGGTACACCCTTTAAAGAAAATGAAGTTAAAATGAGGCTGTTAGGATGGACCCTAATCCAATCTGACTGGTGTCTTTATAAGAAGAAGAGATTTTCACACACACACACACACACACACACACACACACACACACACACACCAGGGATTCATACACATGAAGAAAATGCCATGTGAGGACACAGCAAGGAGATGGCCATCTGAAAGACAAAAAGAGAGGCTCAAAAGAAATTGAACCTGCCAACACCTTGATCTTGGACTTCTAGCATCCAGAACAGTGAGAAAATAAATTTTTGTTGTTTAAGCCAAAACTCTATGGTATTGTTATGGCAGCCCTAGTAAACTATATACCCTGTTTACCAGCTAATTGACTGTATTTATCAGCAATATCATTTAGCATTCTTTTTTTAATCATGTCTAAATTAGACCTGATTTGGCTTGTTGCTATAGGTTGCTATAGGTTTAAATTGGCCTTATCTTTGGTTTAAATAAAGGCAATGAAGATTAAAAACTGAAGTACGACATCTCACAAGAAATCAATTGTGTATTATCAATTATATATTTACTTTTAAAAGGAAAGAAGATTAATATTAAGCCACATGCTATTGTATGGATATTGAAGGGATTTTAGTCTTCACTTGGGATAAGAAGAAAGTATTATCAAAAATTTAGTTTATTGAACAGAACTAAATACACTTGTTTTCCTATTAACCATCCAGTGGTAGCCTTTAAAAAAATCAGTGTAAGATATCAACAAATTAAAGCCCTGAGTATTTTCTCTGCATATCAGAGTTGTCAGGTGATGAATTTTGAAACTTCATTCTACATGTTTATTATTATTGTTGTTTTTTTCATCTCCTACAATGAAAAAATAATCTATTAGGGTCTAATGTACTCCTAAGGTCTTTGTCTAGTTCACTGATACATTGTCAGCACCTAGACAGTGTCTGGGTATAATAGGTACAAAATTATCATTGTTAAATAAGTGAATCAATATTTATTGAACACTTATTTTTGCTTCCTCTTTTGTAAATAACCTCTTTCCATTTAATGCAGATATTTTAAATTTCATATTTGTACATTAAAATATCTGTCTCCTCACTGGAAAATTACTCTTTCTTTAACATATGGACCTTGAATATCAACTAGACAAAAAAGACAGTATTTCCAGTAAACCCTGTCATATAATACAAATGTATTTACTAAACAAAAAATGGAACACACTTAAGCACACATATGCTTCAAGATAAGTTTCATTTTGACAAAATAAATACTAATGGAAATAAAAATCCACAGATAATTTCTACATTTACTCTCCATAGAAATACTGATAGAATGAAGAAATTTTTAAGCACTGCAAAAACAGGAAACTGAATAACACATGGTGTTTTTTAAAATCTCAAATAGCTCACAATCTGCACAGTGAGCAATATATATGGATAAACACTTCCAGGATAGCAATGATAATTATCATTCACTGATCATTTGACAAGTATCATGTATCAGTCAAAGCAATCAAATGTATTTCTTTGTTTAATTAGTACACTATGGTTTATTAAGATTAGTGCTACTTTATAGATGGAAAAACTCAACAACTTGAGAGCCCAGTAACTTGCTTGTGCTACAGCATTTTGAAATTTCCAAACTGGTACTCAAATCTAGGCCATCAGACCTCAGTGCCCCTTGTCTTATATGTACCCCAGAAATGCAAAGAGCACACTTAAAAATCAGGTAGTGTAGGGAGTGTTAGATATTGTGGAATCCTGTTATGTGGTCGACTTCTCCTTAGAATCAGTAGAGACTAGAAGATGATGGAACAACATGTTTATAGACTTGTGAAAGTAAAAAAAAAAAAAAAAAAAATCTATCTAGTGGGACAGTTTTTTAAAATGAGGCTAAAACCAAAGCATTTTCTCAGAGAAATGCCTTAGAGAATTTGTCTCCAGCCCAAATCCAGATCCACGGAAAGAAAGAGCACTAGAAAAGCAAAAGTTGATGATAACCATAAATGACCTTTATATGATCTTTTGTGAGCATGTATGTGTGTTCACTTATATAAAAATTTCTCTCAAATATTATTGACTAGAGCAAAAATGATACAAATATATTCTGGGGGTTATACCATAAGGAGAAGTAAAATGTAGGAATAAAAACACAAAGGACAGAGAAAGGCACAAATGAAATCATACTCTCTATCTCTGAAGTTCATATATTGTTGTTAAAATAGTATAATATTATTTGAAGATCAAATATGACAAGTTAAATATTCATACTATGCACTTAAGAATAACACTATCCATTAGAACTTTCTGTGAAGGTGAAATATTCTGTCAACCTATTGCTGTCCAATCCTGTAACCACTAGCCACATATGGTTAGTAAACCTTTAAAGGTGGCTAGATCAGCAGCAGAATTGAATTTTTAATGATATGTAATATTAATTAATTTAAATTTTGGTTTAATGGCTAAATGTTGGGTACCTGGGATACCTGGGTACGCTGGTTAAGCATCAACTCTTGATTTCAGCTCAGTTCATGATCTCAGGGTTATGAGATCAAGCCCCATGTGTGACTGGTCAAGGAGCTTAAGATTCTCTCTCTCTCCCTCTCCCTCTGCCCCTCCCCATCCCTCTCTCTCTCTGTCTAAAAAAAAATAAAAAATAAATGGCCATATGTGCCTAGTTGCTACTTTATTGGTCAATTTAGATCTAGAGCAACCACTAAAATTAAAAACAGAGAAATATAGCTCAAATATCAATAGAGCAGATAAAAGGAAATAGTAAAAGATAATTATTCCAAAAATGGGAGAGAAATAAGGGAGAAAAGGAACAAAGAACTTTTATAGACAAAAACCAACAAATATGAAGATGTTAGACTTACACACATACAATAATTTGATCATATAAATAAATTAAACACTCCAATTAAAAGACATTTTCAGATTTGATAAACAAGCAAGACTACAAGGGCAAAAAACCAAACACACATACAAAGCATCACAAATTTGAAAGACAAAGACACAAAGAGATTGCAAAATAAATATTGAAAGAATACATATCGACTCTGAGAAAGTGGTGTAACTGTATTTATAATATAAAAAAATATTCAAAAACTCACTAGAGACAAGGTAGGGCATTTCCTGATGAAAAAAGTGTCAATTCATCAAGAAGACATAACAAAATTAAATTGGTGAGCACCTAATGGTAAAGATTCAAATAAATGAATCACAAAAAAACCCCCGACAAATCCACAGCCGTAATTATATATTTTTAACTCTCCACTATCAGTAATGTATAAACAACTAGACAAATAATTAGTTGGAAGAAAGGATCCCATTGGTTTAATTGACATTAATAAAATACTACAACCGAAAACTATAGTCACATTTTTTTAAATAAACATGGAACATTCAGCAGCACAGATGACATTCTGAGCCTAAGTTGCAATAAATTTCAAAAGACTGATATTATTCAGAGTTTGTGTTCTGAGTGTGATAGAATTAAGTTAGAAATCACTGAATATAAGATATCTAGAAAATCCTCAAGTATTTGGCAGTGAAGCTATATATTTCTACATAAATTATGGGTTACACATTGAATACAAGGGAATGTAGATAATGTTTCATACTGAAATATTATCATGAAAGATATCTGTTTTAAAGATAAATTTTAAAACCCCATGAGGCTGTGATTGTATCTATTGTAGCTTGCTTGGAACTATCAGGACACTGAAATATTACAACATACATGAAGGAAAATGAAAGTATGGAAATAGAACTAGGAAGTACAGATTAGTTTTTCAAATTATTTTTATTATTTTTGTTTTGTTTATTATGAAATTATTTTTAATGGTTAGAATAGAAATAGTATAATAAGTCAAGGAGGGAATATGTTGAAATATACAACATTCAGAATTTAAGATGTCTGAGTTATTTTGTATGTGGATGTAAGGGGGAAAAATCCCTACTGAAGAATGATTGAATGCAAATCTTGAAGTGGTAAGAATTGTTGAAATAAATGATTAAAGAATGTGAGGTTGTTTACAATAAAAAATATGTGTAGAAAAGTTAGCTTATCCAGAGTTCAAACAATATTTGTCCTTATGATAGTAGAGGAGATAAAGACAGATAAAAATAACTATACATTTAGAAGTAGAATAGAGGATGTTGGAGAAATTTGAACCGAGTTTCTTAAAGACATGAAATATTGGGTCATCAGCTGAGATGTTTTGAGCAGAGGTAAAAGGACAACAACTTCATATCAAGAGAGGGATTCAGGTTTAGAAGTGCTACTGCGACATGAGAGCGTTAGCTGTCTGGAATCATATACCAGGGTGATACAGTTAGAGTGAAGCATCAAGCTATAGAACAAAGCAAAAGAATGTGTTATAGAAATCCTGTCATTTATTCAACCTTTTAAAATTAAGGAAAAATTTACATTAAAGTATTACTTACACAAACATTTTAAAAATTCCATTTGGATCTTATAAATATAAGTACCAATCTTCATTAGAAGGATTATAAAGTGGACAACTTTCAATACGTATTTTTTATCCCTTCGTTGTTGTACTTTATAGATGTAGCCAATTTCAGACTCTCAAAAATGATTTAGTCCAAAATGGGGTTTTGTTTATTCCAAAGACATTGGTGTAAAGGTGGTACCTGTGGTTTTTAAAAATACATATTTAGTTTTCAGCACTTATTAATTGTGATATTTCACATAAAATTCCAATTTTCAGCTTTTCTCAACAGAATTTTAAGCTTGTCAACATGATCTCTAGAATACTTTCAACTTCCAGGGGCAATTGTTTAGAGATAAGCAGGAGTTGTTCCCATTAGATGGGCCTATTGTCTACTGTTTACCACAATTCTCACTGCCCACAGCTCAGCTTGTTTCAGTCATTTCTCACAATTCGTGAACTATTGTTGAAGTCATGATATATTTAGGAAAAAGGAAATGATGTCTTGGTTCTTTGAGTTGTGAAGGACATGCATAACATGAGATTTCATTTTCATTAACAGGCAAAACAGTAGGCCTGTATAAATTCATGTACACACATATTTATGTACGTGCATATACACATATGTATTCATGCATACCTCCTACACACACACACAACTTTGGGCAATGAATCCATTCATTCATTCATGTTACTTCCATGGCCGCATTGTTGCAATTTTTCCTTAAATCTCCATTTTACTATACAAAATATATGTAAACATATGTAAAAACACAGATAAGTTTGGCAAAAGCAACAGAATAAGATGAGGGCTATTTATCTGTTCTGTCTTCTAATGACATTGGAATATTGCCTGCAGTAGTCAGGCTAAATTTTTCCCACATATTTGATTAACACAGATGTAAAGAAGCTGTTTAGAACATTAAGAGGGCAATAAGCAGATTAAGGATTCCTAAACAAAAGGCTTCTATAGTTTGCATCCAAGGCTTAATGTTGCTAATTAATGCTGACTTCTCAGATATAATGTAATGGTAATTGTGAAGGATTAAGCCCCAAGATCTTTACATATTTCCGAATATAAAAAAAAGTCCCTAAGCATATAATTTTCTAAGTCCTGCAAAGAAATAATAATAAGAGTAATAATCATTATTATATCTAACATTTGGAAAGCGTTTCTGTGACTGGAGTTATTCTACAGGCTTTCTATACAGTAAATTACTGAATACTCACAAAATGCTTTGAAGTGATTACAATTGATCTTTATTTTAAGAAAAATAAAATGAAGAATAAGTTAAGGTGTACTCAAATCAATCAGAAAGTAAGGAATGGAGTCAGGGTTTTGAACCTAGACATCTTGTTGGGAAAGCCAAATATAATTGATTCTTGAACAACATGGGTTTGAACTGCACAGGTCCACTTATATGCAGATTTTTTAAAATAAATGCAGCACAGTACTACAAATGTATTTTCTCTTCCTTAAGATTTTCTCCAAACATTTTTTTTATTCTCTAGCTTACTTTATTGTAAGAATACAGTCTGTAATACATATAACAGAAAAAATTTGTTTATGTTATTGGCAAGGCTTCCCATCAATAGTAGGCTATTAGTAGTTAAGTTTTTGGAGACTCAAAAATTTAAGTGAGGATCTTCTACTGTGTGGTCAGCCGGAACCCCTAACCCCTGTTTTGCTCAAGAGTCAACTGTACAAGGTCTCTCTTTGAATCATGAGTTTTTACCCAGATTTTCAAAGAAAATCAGACTCCTGAGTAGGGAAATACCATCTCCTGGTATTTGGGGCAGATCAAATCTTTCTTGTGCCAGATTTATTCATGCCTTGTGGAATATTTAACATCACACTATATTCCAGAATCATTCCCTTATTCAGGGTGAAAAAGACCTGAAAATTTTCCAAATTCTCTTCTTTGGTGATATTGCCACAGATCGGAAAATCACTCTGGATATTTCTCTACCCTCAAGTATGAAACAGAGGAATAAACAAGCCCCCTGGAACTGCTCCCTTAATTTGACCTTCTTTTCTGCCCACATTTCTTTTCCATATCGCTGTAGCCTTTGTTCATATCCCTTTTTCTTTGTTGAGGTGACTTTCACACTTTCTCCAAGAATGTGATTACAGAGCATGGCAGAAAAAACAATGATCAATAAAGAAATGCTCAAAAATATCATCCATGTGGATACAGTCTGGTCAAATCATTGGTTATCAAGTTAAAAGATAATCTCCCTCAGAAGAGTGTGCAAACATACACCCTTCAGTTCAATTCCTCCTCACTGCAGGTTATACCAAGTATAGTGAAAATCACAAATGCTAAGTATGTGTAAGACAGGATGTACTGCACAGTCTGTGACATGCTGTCTGGTTTTCATATTATTCTATGGATTACTCTATTTTGAGCCCTATCTGTTCTTGTCAGCTGCCTTTTAAAAATCTGTTCTTGTAGTTCTCTCTGTATTATGGTAATGCTGAAGGTTTTAAATTAAGGAACTAGAAACAGAATAATTGAGGAAAAAACTCATATTTCCTACATGCAACATGATAATAGAAGTTCTGGCTCCCCATGCTATCCAAATTAACATCCCCTTACCCAACACACATATGGACACACACAGCACACACAAATTGACACACTCTTTCTCTGGTCAAAGATGATCAGTGTTAATATCATCAATTTCCCCTCTGCCAAATGTGGGACTACAAAAGCATTTTTATGTGTCTTATATTTATTCACTATAGTGTTTCTATTTCATCTTGTTTGGGGTATTTATGCTGTAAAAGAAAACACCAAAAAATGTAATTACACAAAACAACAACCATTTTAAAGTGCTCATAGTTTTATGGGTGAGAATTTGGGCAATTCATAACAGAGCACTCATCTGAGCTTAGGTGGTTCAAACAGTTGGAGCTGAGATGGCCGTGAGGGCTTCACTGGAGCCACATGTCTGGGATTTTGATTCTTGCTGTTGGCTGATCCAAAAATGTCATGTTCAGTCACATGTTTGACACCTGGTCCATGGGCTAGACTGGCTGGACCAGCTGAGGCTACTTGAGCAGGAGCTTTCTCTTCTCTTCTCTCTTCCCCCTTTTCAGTATGACAGTCTCAGGTTGTTGGTCTTTTTTCACAGCGCTGGCTTCCCCTGATGGCAACATTCCAAGGGTCTGGGCAGAAGCTGCAAGGTTTCTTATGAAGTAGCTTTGGAAATCCTGGTGTACCTTTCGATACATTCAACTGATCAAGTAAAGAGTTAAAGCAAGCCCAGATTCAAAGAGAGTAGAATTAGGTTCCATCTCTTTTTTTAAAAATTTTATTGAATTATATTATGTTAATCACCATACATTACATCATTAGTTTTTGATGTAGTGTTCCATGATTCATTGTTTGCGTATAACACCCAGTGCTCCATTCAGTACGTGCCCTCTTTAATACCCATCACCAGGCTAACACATCCCCCCAAACCCCTCCCCTCTAGGACCCTCGGTTTGTTTTTCAGAGTCCACAGTCTTTCATGGTTCGTCTCCCCCTCCGATTTCCCCCCCTTCATTTTTCCCTTCCTGCTGTCTTCTTCTTTTTTTTAACATATAATGTATTACTTGTTTCAGAGGTACAGGTCTGTGATTCATCAGTCTTACACAATTCGCAGCGCTCACCATAGCACATACCCTCCCCAATGTCTATCACCCAGCCACCCATCCCCCCCACCCCCCACCACTCCAGCAACCCTCAGTTTGTTTCCTGAGATTAAGAATTCCTCATATCAGTGAGATCACATGTTAGACTCCACCTCTTAATGGGAAAAGTAGCAAGAATTTGGAATTTGTGGCCATCTTTAATATATGACTAATGTGTCTACATGGTTCAGAAGCCCCAAGGTTGAAAAAAAGTATATTTAACCTGATTATAGAGTTGTTGTGGTTTAATCCATGCAAATTATACTGAGATACTTCTGCATATTGACTGCTTGGCCTTTTCTGTTTATTCTCTGCTTCTACCATAGGTTTTACATTATCAACTTATCTACATGATCCAAGAGTTAAGGATTTCCTACCTCCTTCCATACTCCACAATGAAGCAGGTTTTATCTCATTTGAAACTCTCCGTGAAATCTAACCCATTTTTACTGTAACTTTATACACAGAGTTTTATAGACACTATGCTTTTGGAAGTATTAGCAGAAGTAGATGGTTCCACTAAACTTCCAGTGAATGTTGTTCTTATATCATATCCTGTTTATCTTAATAAGATGCCAGAGTCCCAGAAGTTCTCAATAAAGATGACAAAATTTAGAAGGCTATAGGAAATAAAAGCACACAAGCATGAGAAAAGAATGGAAAAAAAAATAATGTAGTGATGTTGGGTGTTATTTTTTTATCATTATAGGTCAACGTAGCTAAAATAATATTAGTTCAAAAAGGATTATTTTACTCTCAACTAATTAAACACATTCTTTGTACTATAATCACTCACTCTCATTTTAGAAATACACAGAAGCAAAATTTTTGTAGGAGCTATATTTTCACAGATTGCAAAAGGCAAGCTCTTTCAAAAATTGTCATGAGATTTCCTGCTTTTCAGAATTCTACAATTTCTTAGTTTAAATTCCTCCAGGTAAAGTTTAAAGTAATGTATTAATATCCAGTTGATGGAAGGAGAAAAGAAATGGAGCCAAGGTAGTACAACCTATTCCCATTTCAATTTAAGAATATTTTTACTCAGAATTATTATCAAGGTAATACTCCAGGGATTTCTTAAACTATTTTTGTAAAACAATTTGAGTAGCACAAGAACTGTATCTGTGGTACTGCAAAGCAGATTATATGGCTTTCCAATTGAGAAAATATTAATAGAATTAGAAACTTTAATCTCCAGTCCTATTGAGACAGAAAAACAAGTAAATATCATAGTAATAGTATTTTTCCTCAAAGTATTGTCTCATTTTATAGAATTAAATTATATGTGTCCTTCACTTTACCAATTAATAACTGTCAAAATTACAGAATCCACTTTCTAGCTATTATATAAGCTCTTTGGTCATTTTATTGTTTTAAGATTTTATTTATTTATTTGAGAGAGAGAGTTTGTGTGACTGAGTGGGAGGAGGAGCAAAAAAAGAGAGAGGAAGAGGGAAAAGCATACTCCCCGCTGAGTGGAGAGCCCAATGAGGGGCTCAATCCCAGGACCCCGAGATCATGACCTGAGCCAAACGAAGTCAGACACTTAATCAACTGAGCCACCAAGGTGCCTGGGTAGTTTTATCTTAAGCAATTCAGCCAGTATACCCTTGTACCATTTATTTAACCCAGAAAATTACATACTCACCATGTGAGAGTAAAAAATCAGAATATGCAGAAAACAATAATAATTTGTTAAATTGTCCTTCCCACTAGTAGAGCAAAATGCATTTGATTCATAGGCATGGAAAAGAATATAGATATAAATGTGCATGCACACACATATATGCATAGTTAAATAACTTGACAGAAATAGTTTATGTCTAACAATTGATAGTTGGTTATAAAAATTCTGTAATGATATGTAAAACAGTTAGGAGAGTCTTGTTTGATTTTCCACAGTAAAATAATACCAGAAATATTTTTCAGCCTAATACAACTCTTCCATTTTCTTCACAATTTTCAGTTATTAGAAACAGATGGTGTTTTGGTGGTAAACACAATTAATTTCATTTTATAGAATTTACTTAATTAGATGTGGACTTCATGTCTCATGTGCATTGGATTTCATTGTTGTACATATTATTTATAATCCTGCTAGCTGTCATAAATGCATACTTATTTTTTTAGTTCTTAAGAATATCATTTCTAAACAGGAGATAATCTATTCATTTTACTGAATAAATTAGAAATAAAATACATTATTTTAAAATTGAATTTTATAGAATGTTATATGTAGTCAATCATCTTGTCCCAAATGCATGGAGAATTCAAAGTATATGCAAATTTTAGAACATATCACTATTTTACATCTCTTCAATTATGTTAATGTTTTTGTTTTTCATTTCTAAACTATCAACTGAAATATTTCATACTTCTAAGATCTACAAAAACACTAATCATGACAAAACACATGCTTTTTAGACCTTGAAAGCATTCTCAATTTGTTTTCTTTTTATGTTTTGCAAAAATGTTACCAAAGTAGATTGTATAGAAAAACCAAATAGTCTGTCGAAAAGTGAAAACACTGCCCATCTGTGATATATTGGTTCTAATAAATGCTTCTTACCAAAATGTTGGCTTTGTATGTGCAAGTGTGTATATGTGTACCTTTTTATTACTGGATAGTTTGTTCTTGTCCTCAAGAATAAAACTTTCTCATGGGTACAAGGTCTGTTTTACCTGTCATGGATCATCAACAAAAGGTTAAGTACCTTGGACATATTATTCTTTTGCTTCTGGAAAGTGAAATTAATAGTTTTTTAATTCCTTTTGGTAATGGTCTCTAATAAGTATAAAAATCTATGGTTAAAAGTTATGTATTTTGTAATCTAGCTAGATTCTAAAGAATATTTTGAATTTGTTTAAAACAGCTTGAGCTTAATATTTTCTTAGAAATAATTTTTAACTTGTTTAACAAGTTGCAGGGCTTAGGGTTAGGTTACATTTCCACTTTTCTTACTTACCTTACCGATAAAAAATTCTAAGTCACTGGTAAAAATAATGGCCAAGTATTATAAATAATAATTTGAGTCTCAAAGGTAATATTTAAGTTGTACTGACAAATTCCCTCAGTAGTAATACATTATAACCAATAGGTTTATATTTTACATCTTTTTAGCAGGTGATTTAATGAAAAATCATTTACTTGACTCTGAAATATCAACATTTTAAACATAAACTCTAATTTTTTCATGTCCATTTAATGGAAAGCTTTTTTTCTGTCAGAAAAAAATATGGCATCTCATATTTCCACTAAATTTTAGCAAATCTATCAGATAGATATCTTTAAGGTAACAATTAATAACAAACTTTTTTTTTATTATACCATGAATCATTTTTACACTTAAAGGAAAGAATGTTTAGATTTCTATTTCAATATTCAGCTTCAGTTTCCCTCCCCCACTACCAATTATTATTTAAATAAACTTTTCATCTTCTCAGATTCATCATTTATCTATTCTGAAGACACAAAAAAGTTAAATTTCAGGACCATTAGTAATTCTGAAAAGCTCCACCATATTCCTGTTGATCTAAAAGCCTGAAGGTATGTACGAGACTGAGAACAGGCCTAGACAATACCTACAGAAAGAAAAAGTACCAGCCACTGACCTCTGGCTGCAAAAGTAAGAAATGAAATCTGAGGCTGTTTTGCAAACTGCTTGAATGTTTTTGTCTTCTCACACATGTCCTCTTGTCAAAGGGCAGAAGACATACAGTCAAGACCTTCAAAGAAATATGACCAGTCATTGGTTGACTACTAAATGATAATGGCAGATATTAACTTCAGGAAGGCAGGTTGAATAAAAAATACAAAGACAAAGTAGCCAAAAATTCAGTGACCACACAGTATAGGAAATACAGAATCCATAATTTATTCCAGGGAAGTTGCTAAATAGATATTCAGCAACAGGGGCAAAATAGCTTTTGGAGATAAAAGAATATGATACCAGGATTGTTACAAAATACTATCTAAAATCTACAATGCCGGGCGCCTGGGTGGCTCAGTCGGTTAAGCGGCTGCCTTCGGCTCAGGTCGTGATCCCAGGGTCCTGGGATCAAGTCCCACATCGGGCTCCCAGCTCAGCGGGGAGCCTGCTTCTCCCTCTCCCACTCCCCCTACTTGTGTTCCCTCTCTCGCTCTGTCTTTCTCTGTCAAATAAATAAATAAAATCTTTAAAAAATAATAAAATAAAATCTACAATGCCCAGTTTTTAACAATAAATTACGTGTTATGCAAAGAAATGGAAGGTATGCACATATAAAGTAGAAAGAAGGCTATGACAGAAAATTTCACTGAGGAGACCCGGATTTAGAATTAAGGAGACAAAGAGTTTAAGTTAACATTGTAAAAATGTTCAAGGAAGAAAGGAATTCTTAAGTCTGAAGAATTAAAGAGAAGTATGACAGCTATGTCTCATCACATAGAGAATACCAATAAACAGATAAAATTATGAAAAAAAAAGCCAACAAAAATGTGTGAGTTGAAAAGTACAATAACTGAATAACTGATTTTTTTAAGAAATTAATAATCTAAAAACAAACAAACAACAACAACAGCAAGCACACTTATCACTAGAAGGGCTCAATAACTGTTTGGACTCAAATAAAAAAATAGCAAACATGAATATAGGTCATATAAGATTATGCAGGCTGAGGGGTACAAAGAAAGGAAATGAAGAAAAATGAACAGAACCTCAGAAAATTGTGGGCCACCCTCAAGTGCATCTATATATGTGGATATTGGGAGGCTCAGAAAGAGAAAAGAAAAAGGCAGAAAAGATACTCGAAAAATTATGGTGGAAAACTTTCTCAATTTGATGAAAACATTAAATCTACATATTCAAGAAGCTTAGTGAGATACAAGTAAATAAACACAAATAAATCCAGCTATGTACATTATATTCAAAACATTTAAAGACCAAGAGAGAAAAAGGATATTGAAAGCAGCAAGAGTAAAATGACTTACCACCTACAAAAAAACCCCAGTGAGCTGACTTTTCATCAGAAACTGTGGAGGCCAAAAGACAGTGACATGACATTTTTTTGTGTCAAAAGCAGCATCCTGCTAAGCCGTGTTTCAAAATTAAAGGAGAAATTTAAACTTTTTCAGATAAACAAAGATAGAGAGGACGTATTGTTAGTAGACCTGCTGTGCAAGCAGTACTCGAAGTCCTTCTGGGGCACCTGGCTGCCTCAGTTAGTTAGGTATCTGACTCTTGATCTCTGTTCAGGTCATGATCTCAGTGTCCTGGGATGGAACCCCCTGTCGGGCTTCACTCAGTGGGGAGTCTCTTTCTCTCCCTCCCCCTCTCCCCACTCACATTCTCTCTCTCTAATAAATAAATAAATCTTTAAAAAATGAAATAAAAAGGAAGTCCTTCGGACTGAAATGAAAGGAAACCAGAGAGTAACTCAAATCCATGCAAAGAAATAAAAAGCAACAGTAAAGCAAACAGCATGGGTATTATAGAGTATAAATATATTTTTGGTGCAACTCTTCTTTTTATCAATTTTAAAAACAGTTGCATAAACAATTACTTTAAAATGCGGTTGATGGGCTTATAATGTTTAAGATGTATTTTGTATGATAGTAATAACATAATGGCAGGAATATACTCCACAAAACTGTAGCAGAACACACATTCTTCTCGAGCACATATCTAATGTTTTCTAGGATAGACCATAAATTAGATGATTATTTTACAAAAAGCTATTATTAATTATTATTATTGTTATTATAAAAAGCTTGAATACATTTTAAAATCATACAAAGTATGTTCTCTGATCACAGTGAAATTAAATCAGAACATAACAGAAGAAACATTAAGAAATTAATAAATATGTGAAAAGTAAACACCATAGGGCCAACACACAGGAACCAACTTTGTGGCTTATTTCTATAACAATAAGGAATATCAAACTCCTAAATAATGATGATTCAAAGAAAAAAAATCACAAGAAATGTTAGAAAATACTTTAAGGTGAATAAAAATAAATATACAATATATAAAAACTAATGGAATATGACAAAAGAGTGCTTATCTGGGAATTTATAGCTATAAAAGGCATTATTAAAAAAGAAGAAATAGCTCAAATCAGTAACCTCAACTTCTCCCTCAAGAAATTGGAAAAAGATGAGCAAACTAAACCCAGTGCAAACAGAAAGAAGGAGATAGTGAAGATTGGACAGGAAATAAATGGAATAGAAAAGAGAAAAATAATAGAAAAGAAAAAACAACAAAACCAAAGTTGGTTCTTGGAAAATATCAATAAAAATGACAAACATCTAGGTAAACTGACCAAGAAAAAAGAGAGAAGATTCAAATTCACAAAATTTGAATGAAAAATGAAAATAGGGTATTGTTACTGGCCTTACAGAAATAAAAATGATTACAAAGATAAACTATGAACAAGTATATGTCAGCAAATTAGATAACCTAGATGAAATAAATTCTTAGAAAGACACAAATATTAAAGTGTCCCCAAAAAGAAATAGAAAATCTGTAAAGACCTTTGCAAAGCAAAGATATTAAATTAATTAAAGACTTCCCACAAAGAAAAGCCCCCAAACAGATGGATTCACTAGTGATTTCTACCAAACTTTTGCAAACTATTCCAAATGAAGAAAAGGAAGGAATACTTACTAACTCCATCAGGCCAGTATTACTCTGATACCCCAGACAGGAAAATACATCAAAAGAAAAGAAAACTGCAAATTGATATTCCTTATCATTATAGAAATAAGCCAAAGTTGGTTCCTGTGTGTTGGCCTTGTGGTGTTTACATCTTCACAGGAAGCTAGGACTGCTAGCTCAAAAGCCTGTTGAAAACAAACTCAAATATTTACAGGTCTAGCTGCTTTAAATTTGGCCCAAGCATACAATGTTTTTTTTCACTTTTGTTTTTTAAGGATTTTATTTTTTTTAAGGTAATCTCTACACCCCATGTGGGGCTTGAACTTACAACCCTGAGATCAAGAGTCACATGCTCCACCGACTGAGCCAGACAGGTACCCCCCAATCAAGCAGTTTTGTAGGCATTTAGAGCCTGCCTAACTTTACATATTCCACAAAACTGTACCCCAAATCTATCTATAGATAAAACCCTGGGGCTACAAAAACCCCCCCAAATCCCCAAGCCACTGCTGCCCTTAAGAATTCTCTGACTTGGAAGCTCTCATTATGCTACTGAGCTACAACCCCTGGACGGGTAGAGCCCTCTCCAATTCACCTGTGTCCCAGAGTACCCTGTCCTCTTCTTCTGGGTAGTGGCCCTGTATCGTTGTCTCTGGAAGGTCTTCTGCTGTGAGGGACTTATCTTCACAGGCAAACCTGTCAAAGTGCTCCCCAAATAAAACTCGTGTGCCACTGCCACCTTGTAGTCGTATCTTTTTCCTTGATCAGACCTGAAATCCTCAAACCCACTGCACTGAAGACTAGAGACGTAAAAATCCTCCACAAAATATTAGCAAATCAATTCCAGCAACACACAAGAAAAATTATACAACAAAAACACATGGGATTTATTCCCAGAACGCAAGGGGATTCAAAATACAAAAAACAATGTAATAGATCACAACAACAGAATAAAGGGCAGAAACCACATTACTGTTTCAATAGAAGTAGAAATCACATTTAGTGAAATCCAACACATTTTCTTGATAAAAACACTCAACAAACTAGAAATAAAATGGGACTTTATTAATCTGATAAAGGGTATATATAAAAACCCAACACCTAACTTCATACTCAATGGTGAAAGACTGAAAACTTTCTCCTTAACATCAGGGACACAAGTGGCTCATGCCGTTCTATTTAACATTTTACGGTGTTTCTTACCATGGAAGTTGGGCAAGAGAAAAATAAATAATATTCACCAAGGAGAGAACGGGATATGTGAAACTATCTCTACTTGCAGGTGACTTGATTTTATATCTGGAAAAATTGTAAGGAGTCCACAAAATAATTAGGACCAATAAATAAGCTTGCCATATTTAAAATAGAATATAGGGCGCCTGGGTGGCTCAGTTGGTTAAGCAACTGCCTTCGGCTCAGGTCATGATCCTGGAGTCCCTGGATCGAGTCCCGCATCGGGCTCCCTGCTCGGCAGGGGGTCTGCTTCTCCCTCTGACCCTCCTCCCTCTCATGCTCTCTGTCTCTCATTCTCTCTCTCTCAAGTAAATAAATAAAATCTTTAAAAAAAAAAAAAAATCTAAAATAGAATATAATACTAACATTAAAAATCAGTTGGGCTTTATTAAAAATTAAAACTATTATGCTTAAAAGACCCCATCAGGAAAATGAAAATACAATCCAAATAACAGGAAAAAATTTTTGCTTCCTAGGGTCTGCCATCCAGATTTTATAAAAAACAAACAAAAACAACAACAAAACTCCTACAACTTAACAATAGACAACCCAAGTAAAAAAATGATCAAAATTTTTGAATAAACGTTTTTCCAATGAATACTGTATAATGATATGACCAATAAATACATGAAGCAATTTCAACATCATTTGTCTTTAGAAATATTCAAATCAAAATTCCAGTAATGTATCACTTCCCACACATGAGATCGGCTATACTTAGAAAACAAGCAAAACAAGTGTTGATGAGCATGTGGAAAAATCTGAACCCTACATGTTGCTGGTGAAAATATAAAATGGTACACCTACTTTAGAAGGCAGATGGACAGTTCCTCAAAAAGTTGAAGACTTACGATATGACCCAACAATTTCACTCTTAGGTGATTATCCAAGATAATTGAAAACATGCATGCACGTAAAAACTTGTGTACAAATGTTTATAACAGCATTATTTATAATAGCCCAAAACAGAAACAGCACAGATTACATTAACTTATAGGTGGATAAACAAAATATTGTATACCAATACAATGAAGTAGTATCTGGCGATAAAAAATAATAAAGCACAGAAACAGATGACTACTTGGAAGGACCTTGAAAACATTATTTTAAGTCAAAGAAGCATACCTAAAAGATTAAATTCCATGTGAATCCCTTTATGTGAAATGTCTTGAAAGGGCAGATTCATAGGGAAGGAAGATTTGTGGAATGTGGGACTGGAGTGGGAGGCGGTTAACAGGAATGGCAGTGATTGCTAATGACTCTGCAGTTTCTTTTATGAGTGATGAAAATATTTAAAAATTAAATTATAATGATAGTTGCACAACCTTGTGAATATACTAAAATACATCGAACTGCATAGCTTAAATGGGTAAACTGAATTGTATGAGTTAAATTTCAATAAAACTATAAAAATAAATCCCTATGTTTAAATTAAGATCCCTTTAAGCATTTAAGTTCTATGAATAGTCTTCTTGAACAACACATATAAACATGTAAAATATAAAGAAGAAACCAAATAAATCACACAAATACTTCCACTCTGAAAATGTTACTTTGGTCTTATATCCTCAATGGTCTTTGGAGTCAAGTTTCCCGGAGCTGAGTTCTGGCTTACTACCTACCCTCTGTGTTACCTTGGTCAATTTATTTAACCTCTCTGTGCCTCACTTTCCATCTTTGTAAACTCAGAAGGGTCTTGTGATGACTAAGTGTGATCCATATATGCAGAGTGACTATAACAATGCCTGGCATGGAATAATACATGCTTTTCAATGTTATAATACTATTAACATACACACAATTATGTTTGTGCATATAATTAACAAATGTCTAATTGCTGTTAGTACTTTTTAGCATAACCTAAATAGGGTTTATAAAGTTCACTGAAATGTCTATCAAAGTTAAACTTAATTTATGTAACAATCATTGCTAGTTACACTTCTAGTAAGTGAAATCATGCAGAAACAATAGGATATAAATAGAAGGAAGAGTGTGTGTAAGATTGCAAACCAAAAGGTAGGTTAAATAGGGGCGCCTGGGTGGCTCAGTTGATTAAGTGTCTGACTCTTGGTTTCGGCTCTGGTCATGATCTCTGGATCCTGAGATTCACCTGCATCCAGCTACCCGCTCAGGGGGGAGTCTGCTTGAGATTTTCTCCCTCTGCCCCTCCCCCACATGCTCTCTCTCTCTCTCAATCTCTCTAAAATAAATAAATAAATCTTATTTTAAAAAGAGGTAGGTTAAATAGATTAATAGAAAAGAGAGTATGTGAAGTGTTTAATAACATTTTTTGAACATTTTTTTTATAAGAAATGTATCAGTAAGTTTATTTAAAAGTCTCTCTATAGGGCGCCTGGGTGGCTCAGTTGGTTAAGTGACTGCCTTCGGCTCAGGTCATGATCTTGGAGTCCCTGGATCGAGTCCCGCATCGGGCTCCCTGCTCGGCAGGGAGCCTGCTTCTCCCTCTGACCCTCCCCCCTCTCAGGTGCTCTCTGTCTCTCTCATTCTCTCTGTCTCAGATAAATAAATAAAATCTTTAAAAAAAAAATAAAAATAAAATAAAAGTCTCTCTATATACATAAATGTTTACGTTTAAATGGATAATCGTTTGTAATTTTAACTGATTACATTTTCTAAAAACTTCTGTTTTCAGAAAGAGAAAAATTTGAATCTAAAGTATTTTATTTAGCAGGGTAGGGTCAGTTATTCTGTGATCAAATATATTTGTCTACATCTTTAATGAATTTAATATGAAAAGTATTAGAATACCAGCCCAGGAAAGAATTAACAAATTTTTTGTGGCCATTTATGCATTTTTTTAAAGATTTTATTTATTTATTTTAGAGACAGAGCACAAGAGGGGGGAGAGGGAGAGGGAGAAGCAGACTCCCCGCCGAGCAGGGAGCCCGATGCGGGACTCGATCCCGGGACTCCAGGATCATGACCTGAGCCAAAGGCAGTCGCTTAACCAACTGAGTCACCCAGGTGCCCAACATTTTTCTTTTTTTAATATGTCTAGAAAACTAGTGAGAGATAAGCAGGGATAGAAAAATAATAAAATAAAAAGAGATAAACAACTACTAAAATTTTGAATATGTATCAGTCGACTAACTAAAAAAAAGTAATTATTTAGATCCTTTCAATATATAGCTTTAGACTAACTTACTGTTTTTGTGTGTATTAAATAAAATATAAATTTTTTTCTGTGTGTGTGTGTGTGTGTGTGTGAATAAACAAGAAAAACAATCCTCTGAATTGTAGGCCATTTTAACCATGTGATTTTATACCTGTGAAAATATTTTCAAATTCTTATTGTTGATTCTGTCTCTGAAGAGGCCATTGAACCTATCGCATATGTAAAAAAATGCTTCTGAGAGGAATAGGCTTATCTGGGCAATTACTACATTGACTAAGGAACAAGGAGGCTGAGTTCCCTCTTAACACAATTGTTATTTTATTGACTAACGTTAAGTGAGACACAGAGTCAAAGCCTTAGGACACAGGAACAATTATCCTCTCCTGGGAGGAAAGCATGATGCTTCATAGAAACTTGGATTCTAGAATAAATCATTGGAACAGTGTTGACAGCAGTATGGATCCACTGCCTGAAAATAAATTTATCCCATGTGATTACCATGTTGACTGAAATAAAGGCCCAGCAATATACAATGCCAACCATGGTTCCTTTGTGGGAATTATTTTAGTCAGTGTTAGTGTATTTTTATTTAAACTGATTATTTTCTTGATACTTGGGAATATGCTAATGTGACAATACTAATACCTAAGCTAGTTTTATATCATTATCTAATTATTTTTCTTTTTAATAATGATTGATAAATCAAACACCATGGCTCACAAAAATGCCTTACATAATTTTCAGGTCGGGGTTGTATGATAAACCCAGTCTCTCAAAAAGAAAATGATCATTATTAGAAATTATATTCCTGCAGCAAACAGTCTCCACAAGAAAAGTTACACATACTCTGTGTTTATTCCGTTTAAGTATGTTGTGCATTTATTCTTACTGTGTGATGAATACTAAGGGCAAAATAAGCCTGGTGGAAGAATTCAAGGGTTTCTGTGGATTAAAAACTACAGAATTAGTCACTGTTCTTAGGTCTTTTTCTTTCTCAGGCACCGTATAGGTGATCTACTTGTTTCTTTATTCCCACAACCAACAACTTTAAACCTTTGCCCTGAGTTTTAAGACAGACCCATCCAGATTCCCAGTGTCCTCCATCACAGATCTGTCTCAAAATTTGGCCTTGAAACTCACCCCTTTTACATAAGTGATGAATGCTAGAAATCACAAGAAAAAGTTTATTACTTCTTCCACTGATTTATTATTCTTTTTATACATGCACACTGCTTTTAACAATACTCAGTGTTTTAACCTGTCAATGTTATAATACTATTAACACATACAAACAGGCATATAATTATAATTATGTTCGTGCAGGTAACTGTCAACATATATGTGACACTATGTGCTAGACATTGTTCTAAGTACTTTAACTGTAAGCATAAACTAATTAGGATTTACAAAAAGAGAAAGACATGTATCATATGATCTCACTGATATGAGGAATTCTTAATCGCAGGAAACAAACTGAGGGTTGTTGGAGTGGGGGGTGGGGTGGGAGGGATGGGGTGACTGGGTGATGGACACTGGGGAGGGTGTGTGCTCTGGTAAGCGCTGTGAATTGTGCAAGACTGTTGAATCTCAGATCTGTACCTCTGAAACAAATAATGCAATATATGTTAAGAAGAAAAAAAAAAGAAGAAGAAGAAGGTAGCGGGAGGGGAAGAATGAAGCGGGGGAAATCGGAGGGGTAGACGAACCATGAGAGACGATGGACTCTGAAAAACAAACAGGGTTCTAGAGGGGAGGGGGGTGGGGGGATGGGTTGGCCTGGTGGTGGGTATTGAGGAGGGCACATTCTGCATGGAGCACTGGGTGTTGTGCACAAACAATGAATCATGGAACACTTCATCTAAAACTAATGATGTAATGTATGGGGATTAACATAAGAATAAAAAAAATTAAAAAACAACTAATTAGGATTTATAAAGTCTGGCTTTGTTTGAAGTTTTTGCACTGAAATGTATAATTTTAATATACATTAATAGCTTCAGTAGCAGGAGGAGCTTAAAATGTTAACAATTGTTCTGACAACTAGTTTACTTGCAATGAAGATGGAAATCTGACAATGTATTGAAAGTGAAATTATTTTAGCATATGATCTCAAAGAAGCAAGTAAAACAGACATGAATGTAGAATGGAAGAGGATCTGTTTTTCCTGATAAATCTTTAACTGCTTGGTATTTTAATCTATGAACTGATTTTGACTTAAAGTGCTAAAGTTTAAATATTAATACTTAATATTTATAGAATATAACTGAAAATGTTTCTTAAAACCATATAACATAAGCAAATATAGCAGATATATCTATACTTAAACCATCTACTCTGTCTTTATTTTAATTATAATCTCAATTTTTAAGAAATATTTAGGGGTTTTTGATGCAGACTGATATGGCTTAAATTATAGCCCTTCGATGGATTTTTTTCATAACCTTGTACAGAGCAGTCCAATGTGTAAACCTTAGTTATATTATCTGTGAAATAGAGATATTATGCAACTGATAGATTTATTATGAAGATTAAGATAATAAAGGCAAAATAATTAGCACAATGTCTAGCATAACTCAGTAAGTGGTAACTGTCATTTGAGAGACACATGAAGACAATCTCATTTTGTTAAAAATAAAAATTCCATAAAATTTAGGACTCCCTGGTGGTATATAACAAAACTGTAATTGAAGTAAATCCAGAGTACATCCAGAATTGACCACAGTGAATAAATTACAGTTCAGTATGGATGTACTATATCAGAACATGGCTGGGTGCATGTACTCCTGTCTTATATCAGTGAAAGGAATCATATGACAAATAATCAGAATTTTCTGTTCACTAAGAATCCTTTCTGAGCTTGTCTATCTAAGGGTGGGTTGGAGAGACTTTTGTGTATAAAACAAAACATTCTGTGTCATGTGGGGCTGGAAAGAACTATAAAAAACTTTAATTCTTGCTGTTATGATTGATATTACACACATCATAATGACAATTATGATCATTTTTTAGAAGAAAAAAATAAACTTCTGTAAAATATCTTCCTCTCCTGCTTTTTATTTTGAAATAGAGTTGAGGAAATACTGTGTTCTGATAAGGTGAATTAACACTGGGTTTCCCCTCAGGTAAAGTCATTTATCTAAAGTTATGCAGTATCAGTGAGTTACTGTGAAGAAGTGTAATACGTGGTAGTAACCAAACATTTCATTTGTTGACAAATTTAATTTCAAAGATTTACTTTCAAATGTATATAGGGGAAAATGGCATCTATTTCTATACCTACAGATTTGTTTATAAATTAATTATTTCTTGTAGTAAGGTGGATTCCATAGGACCATGGGATATGTTTTATATATCATTTTTTTTTTTAAGATTTTATTTATTTGACAGAGAGAGAGACAGCGAGAGAGGGAACACAAGCAGGGGGAGCTGGAGAGGGAGAAGCAGGCTTCCCGCGGAGCAGGGAGCCCGATACAGGGCTCGATCCCAGGACCCTGGGATCATGACCTGAGCCGAAGGCAGACGCTTAACGACTGAGCCACCCAGGTGCCCCTATATATCATATTTTTGAGATGTTTTTATAAAACACACTTTGGTAATGAGCCAAAAAGGAAAGAAATGCAAAAATTTAATGGCTTGTATGAGAAAGAGCCCACATTAGTTCGCCCTCCCTTCATAGTCAGAAGACTATGGATATAAAAATTGTCAGATACATACAGAACTAAACAGAGGGAGTTTTATTATTAGTAGAGTCAGTGAATTGCAATTGAATACTTATTGCACATATATTTATCTTGTACTAGAAACATATGGTATGAGAAATAAGACAGCCATATTTCTTAAAACGGTTTATATAAGGTAGATAGAGAAGTGAACAGGCAATTCCAATAGAAAGTGATAAATACTATGGCAGCAAAATCTGCAAGTCCTTTTTTTTTTTTTTGCAGTGTAGCTGATATACAATATTATATCAGTTTCAGGTGTACAACAGAGTATATATATTACAAAATTTTCAACACAGTAAGTATAGTTACCATTCATCACCATACAATCTTATTATAGTATCATTGACTATCCTCCCGATGCTGTATTTTTCATCCCTGTGACATATTTATTTTATAACTGGAAGTTTGAACCTCTTAATCTCCTTCACCTTAATTGTCCATCCCCTATTCTCCTCCCCTCTGACAATTACGGGTTTGTTCTCTGTATTTACGAGTTTATTTCTGTTTTATTTGTTCATATGTTTTGGTTTTTAGATTCCACATAAAAGTGAATCATATGGTATTTGTTTTCTATTTGACTTATTTCATTTAGCATAACATCCTGTAGGTCCAACCATGTTGTTGTAAATGGAAAGATACACTCTTTCTTATAGCTGAGTAATATCCCATTATATATATATATACATATATATATATATATCTTTTTCCATTCATCTATGGATGGACACATGGGTTTCTTCCATAACTTGGCTATTGTAAACAGTGCTGCAGTAAACATAGATGTGTGTATATCTTTTCAAATTAGTGGTTTTGTTTTCACTGAGTGAATACCTAGAAGGGGAATTTCTGGGTTTTATGGTATTCTTATTTTTAGTTTTTGAGGAACCTCCATACTGTTTTCCATAGTGGCTATACCAATTTACATTCCCATCAACAGTGCGCAAAGGGTTCACATTTTTCCACATCTTCACCAACACCTGTTATTTCTTGCTTTTTTGATACCAACCATTCTGAATGATATAAGGTGATATCTCATTGTGGTGTTGATTTGTATTTCCCTGATTATCCAGTGTTGTTGAACATCTATTCATGTGTCTGTTTGCTGTCTGTATGTATTCTTTGAAGAAATGTCTATTCAGGTCATCTGCCCCTTTTTATTTTTAAATCAGATTATTTGTTTTCTTGGTGTTGAGTTGCATGAGTTCTTTATATATTTTGGATATTAACCCTTTATCAGATATATCATTTGCAAATATTTTCTATTCAGTAGGTTCCCTTTTTGTTTTGTTGATAGTTTCCTTCACTGTGCAAATCTTTTTAGTTTGATGTAGTCCCAACTGTTTATTTTTTTTTCAAATTTTTATTTAAATTCTAGTTAGTTAACATATAGTGTAATATTGGTTTCAGAAGAAGAATTTAGTGATTCATCAAATACATTCAACACCCAGTGCTCAACATAAGTGCCCTCCTTAATAACTATCACCCATCTAGCCCGTCCCTGTCCTATCTCCCCTTCAGCAACCCTCAGTTTGTTCTCTATAGTTAAGAGTTTCTTACGGTTTGCTTCCCTCTCTTTTATTATCCCTTCCCCTATGTTCTTCTGTTTTGTTTTTTAAATTCCACATATGAGTGAAATCATATGGTATTTGTTTTTCTTTGACTGACTTATTTAGCTTAGCATAATACACTCTAGCTCCATCCACATCATTGCAAATGACAAGAATTCATTCTTTTTGATGGCTGAGAAATATTCCATTACACACACACACACACACACACACTACCTCTTCTTTATTCATTCATTAGTTGGTGGACACTTGGGCTCTTTCCATAATTTGGTTATTATTGATAATGTTGCTATAAACATAGGGGTTCATGTACCCCTTTAAATCAGTATTTTTTGTATCCTTTGGGTAAGTACCTAGTAAAGCAATTGCCAGGTCATAGGATTGTTCTACTTTAAACTTTTAGAGGAACCTCCATACTGTTTTCCAGAGTGGCTGCACCAGTTTGCATTCCCACCAAGAGTGCAAGAGGGTTCCCCTTTTTCTACATCCTTGCCAACATCTGTTGTTTCCCATGTTGCTAATTTTAGCCATTCTGACAGGTGTTTATTTTTGCTGTCATTTCACTTGTCTGAGGAGACAGATTCAGAAAAATATTACTAAGGCTGATATCTAAGAGATTATGGCCTATGTTTTCTTTTAGGAGTTTTATGGTTTCAGGCCTTGCATTTAGGTCTCTAATCCATTTTGAGTTTGCTTTTGTGTATGAGCAAGAAAGTGGTCAGGTTTCATTATTTTGCATGTAGCTGTTCAGTTTTACTAACACCATTATTGAAAAGACTGTTTTTTCTGCACTGTATATTCTTGCTTCCTTTGTCATAGATCAATTGGCCAAATAAGTGTGGGTTTTTTTCTGGGATCTCTATTTTGTTCTGTCGATCTATGTACCCATATTTTTGCTGCTACCATACTGTTTGATTAGTATAGTTTTGTAGTATATTTTGAAATCTGGGATTGTGATACTTTCAGCTTTGTTTTTCTGTCTCAAGATTGCTCTGGCTATTTGGAGTCTTTTGTGGTTCCATACAAATATTAAAATTATTTGTTATGGTTCCGTGAAAAATACTATTGGTATTTTGATAGAGATTGCATAGAATCTACAGATTTCTTTGAGTTCTATGAATATTTTAACAGTACTGTGTCTTCCAATCCATGAGCATGACCTATCGTTCCATTTATTTGTGTCAAAATCTTACAAGTCTTATAGAAGCTTCAAGAAAATACTATAGAATACAGTCTTTGCAAAATTGGAAAAGGAAAAGTACTTTACATTAAATTAATGTACACACACATACAAGCACATGTAGTCTGATACTGTGTTTCAGGATAAAGACAGCAGAACAGGAATCAGGAAACATTTGTACTATCACGATTCTGCTGTATTTTACAAGTCCCTTTACTACTCCAGTTGACTTCAGGTTTTAGAAGATATTAAATTAGGAACATACCATTTAAAATATGAGTTTTTAAGTAGACTGAATTTTAGTATTCCTTTTTAAAAAGAAATTCACAAACAATAGGAAAGTTGACAGGAATGAAGGTATTTCCTGTGAGTGTAATACTCATATTATTGTACTAAACAGCCTTGCTTTAATATGGTCTTCTGAACTCATAAGCCAAAAGTAATATTTTTAATTTTCCATACCTAATGATAAATTTTAAAAGGTTACCTCTGTTGAGCCCTATGTGATAGGCAGTTTTCTGAAATCATTACATATAACCAATTCACTAAACCCTCACAATGATACTGTGAGGTTGGATCTGCTATCATACCCGTTTTATAGGTAAGGAAACTGAGTACAAAGAGAAATAGAAATTTCCCAAAGATTCTGTTGCAGTTAAAGGGCAAAATCAGGATTCAAACTAAATTTAGGAATAAGTTCTCCTAATCTACATGCTAAAGTACATTACAAACATCATGTTTTACAGGTTTCACTAGGGCTTTTAGACTAGACAATACATATTCACAGTGTAAATTATTAAATCATTGTTCCAAGCACAGGACCTTACTTAGAAGTAAATAAGGTATAGGTATAGTATAGGAACAGGTGGGTAGCCAGTATTATATTGTAGAATAAAATTATAACCCGGCTTTTGGGGTGCCTGGGTGGCTCAATCAGTTGAACATCTGACTTCGTTTCAGCTCAGGTCATGATCTCAGGGTCGTGAGATTGAGCCTCACATGGAGCTTAATGCTCAGCACTGAGTCTGCTTGAGATTCTCTCTCTCCCTCCCCCTGCCCCTCCCCCCACACATGCACGTGCTCAGTCTCTCTCTTTCTCTAAAATAAACAAATACATAAATAAAATCTTTAAAAAAATTATAACCAGGCTTTTAACTGAAGACTGTTCTGATGGTTATTCCAAACATATATTGCAGGATTTTCAGGCTATAATATGTTTATACAGATAAATAGAATAAGAGGAAAATAACTTTCATTTTTACCCACTAAAAATTATCTAAAGCCCTTGTTTGTATGGAAGACATAAAGAGAATATTATTAGTTATTTCAATGCCTCTCTAGACAGCCCAATGGAAATATCTATGATTTAACAAAAGATATCTAATTAAGAAAAAATAAATGTTATCTTAGCACTTAAAATTAAATACAACCTAGTTTTTAGTGCTGGTCCTGTTGTTAAGAAGCTGTGAGACCTGGGAAAAATTATTTTACTTCTCTGAGCCTTAGTGTGCAGATCTGTAACGGAGAGGCTAGGCATCACAAATTGATCTTTGAGGTCCCCTCAGGCTATAATAAGTTATGATTACATGAAATTAGCAGAGTTTGAGTAGAATGAAGTCAATAGAGATAAACATGCCAATTAGTGCATACTAATTCAGAGCTTCTCTCTCATAGGCTCATGCTTAAAAAGACATGTACTGAAAATGAAAAAGATTTTAAGTAGAGATATTAAAATTATTTACCACTATTTTACTTTTAGGAAAACATTTCCCAAACCAAATGTTTCAATACATTGTTATATTGAAATAATTCACTCAAGTAATTTGAAGAGAGATTTGGGATTATGTAAAAATTGCTTAATACATATTTGTAACAGGAGGAATATTCTATTGCCTGTATTATGTATGTTTGCCTTTTTAGTGTAACAATCTTCATTAGTTTTATATTCATGTTCTAAGAAGCTGTTTTCTGTTAAGTATTATCAAATCCATTATGTTGCATTGCTCTACATTAAAAAAAAAGATGCGTACCATTAAGTACTAAAAGCATATATTAGAATTTGATATTTTAAGGATGTCCATTACTTTTGCAGCTTTTTGGAGTTTCTGGAAAAAAAAATCTAGTGCCAATTTTCCTAGGAACAAGTAAGAGTTATTTTTTAAATGAAATATTTTCTGTCAGTATGTCTCTTTATACTATTTTCCCCTAAAATTTAATGATAAATATGATAAATTCAAATAAGAGAGAAATGTCTTTTCAGAGAAAGCTTATAAAATATTTTAGGAATTTTTTCTTCCCACATAAATGTTCTATATCAAAAAAGATTGTTTTAGATTACAAATGTAGAAACAATGACAATGAGTGCTTCCATGGAATAAAAGATTGACTTCTTGTGACAATTTACATTTTCAGGGCAGTAACAAAGACTTTAACCCACTTTGTGACACAGAAAGGTGAGTTCTTTGATCTTTCAGCTTTGCCATCTCTTACATCCTCATTTTCCACAAAAGGAAAGGAGTATATAGGAGGCATAGATCTGAAAAAAAAAAAAAAAAAAGTCCTAACTTAGAAATACAAAATATAACTTGTTTAATTCCTTTGATTGGAACACACTGGTATGGCCACATCTAATTGTAAGGATGATTAGAAAATATTTGTGTCCACAAAAAATGAGCTAAGAAAATTTGGTTAACAAAGACTCAACCGTATCTGTATTGTTTTATTTTTGTTCAGAATGACTATCAGTGAGTTTTAATGTTTATGTTATAATGCAAAAGGAGCAATATCCTTGAACATTTAAAACTTTGATGGTAGAGTTTTATATTTACACAACTCCCAAGAATATGTAATAACCTGATAAATTAAATCAAATTATAATTGATAAATATAACTGTTATTTACAGTCTTTGAATACTTAACAAAATGGAAAGTGTTATTAAACATTGGAAAAATAATTGTTTATGTCTTAACAGGAAGTACGAAATGTAGTATCAATCATGTAAATACTCATAAACATGTTCATTACTTTATATAATGCAAACTTTTATCACAATGATTAATTTTTTGTGCTACATATAACAACAAAAGTTAGAAATCTTATTAGATCACTAACCCAAACCTAAGAAACTAAACTATGAAATTATTGCTTTTTCAAGGAAAGTACAAGTCAAGGATGTCCACTTCCATCCCTTCTTTTCAACATCATACTAAAAGTTCTAACTAATTCAATAAGAGAAGAAAAGGAAATAAAAGATATACAGAAGATTGTGGGACACAAGATCAATCCATAAATTTAATCACTTTCCTATATATCAGCAGTGAACAAATAAAATTTGAAATTAAAACCATAACACCATTTATAAAACATCCAAATAATGAAATATATAGGTACAAATCTAACAAAACGTGTACAAGATCCATATGAGAAAAATAATAAGCCCTGGTGAATGAAATCAGAGATCTAAATAAATGAGATAATATTCCACATTGATGGATAGGAAGACCCAATATTGTCAAGATGTCAGTTATTTATCTAAAGATAAGTACAATTCCAATCCAGATCCCAGAAAAATTGTGTGTGTGTGTAGGTATGTGTGTGAATATAGGTAACCTGATTGTAAATTTATTATGGGGAAGCAAAAGGCCCAGAATAACCAACGCAATATTGAAGAAGAACAAAGTTGGAAAACTGACACTACCTGACCTTATGACTTGCTATAAAGTTATAGTAAATTAAGACTGTGTGGTTTTGATGAAAGAATATGCAGATATATCAAGGGAACAGAATAGAGAGCCCAGAATAGACCCACTCAAATATAGTTAATTGATTTTTGACAAAGGTCAAAGGCAAAGCAATGCAACAAAGACAGTTTTATTTAAATTAATGGTGCTGGCATAGCTGGACATCCACAGGCAAAATAATGAATCTAAACACAGAACTTAACACCCTTCACAAAAATTAACTCAATATAGATCATAGACTCAATATAGATCACAGACTCAATACAGATCATAGACCTAAATGTAAATAGTCAATCTATAACATATACTCCTAAAAGATAACATTGAAGAAAACCTACATAACCTTGGGTATGGCATTGTCTTTTAATACACAACACCAAGGATATGATCCATGGAAGAAATAATTAATAAGCTGTAGTTCATTAAAATTAAAAAAAACTTTGGCCCTGTGAAAGACACTGTCAAGAGAATGAGAAGAAAATCCACAGACTGGGGAAAACATTTGCAAAAGACATATCCACTAAAGCACTGATATCCAGAATTTACAAAGAACTCTTAAAACTCAACAATAAGAGAACTATCACTCCAATTCAAAAAAAGAGGCCAAAGACTTTAACTGACACTTCACCAAAGATGATACACAGATGCTAAATAATTAGCACATGAAAATATATTTCACATTACATGTCATCAGGGAAATGCAAATTTAAACAGTGAGATGCCACTACACACTTACTGGAAGAGCCAAAATCCAGAATATTGGTAACACCAAATGCTGGTGAGAATGTAGAGCAATTGGAATTCTCATCCATTGATGTTGGGAATGAAAATGGGATAGACATTTGGAAGATGCTTCAATGGTGTCCTACAAAACTAAACACTCCTTTAACCATATGATCCAACAGTCACATGCCTTGTTATTACTCAAAAAAGTTGAAAACTTGTGTCCACATAAAAACCTAAGAACAGATGTTTGTAACAGCTTTGTAAGATGTCAAATCTCGGAAGAAAACAAGATATCCTTCAAAGGGTAAATGGGTAAATAAACTATGGTACATGCAGACAATGGAATATTATCCAGTGCTAAAAATAAATGAGCTAACAAGCCATAAAAAGACATGGAAGGGGGCGCCTGGGTGGCTCAGTCGTTAAGCGTCTGCCTTTGGCTCAGGTCATGATCCCAGGGTCCTGGGATCGAGCCCCACGTCGGGCTCCCTGCTCCATGGGGAGCCTGCTTCTCCCTCTCCCAATCCCTCTGCTTGCGTTCCCCTCTCTCGCTGTGTCTCTCTCTGTCAAATAAATAAATAAAATCTTAAAAAAAAAGAAAAGACATGGAGGAAACTTAAATGCATTTTACTAAGTAAAAGAAGCCAGTCTGAAAAGGCTGAATACTGTATGATTTCATTTACATGACATTCTGGAAAAGACAAAACTGTTATATATATATAACAAGGTATAAATTGGCAAGACTTCTGCATTAAAAAGTATAAAAATATTTCTGAAAGATGACTTTTACAAATGAAGAGCTTTTCTAAATTAGAAGATTAAATGTTTTTTAAATGTCATTTATCTGCATTAGCCTATAGATTCAATTTAATCAACAGAAAATTCAAATAGTTTTTATAATTTTCTTTTAGAAACTGATAGCCTTGTTTTTAATTTTATTTTAAAAAAGTGAAAGAACAAACAGCTAAAATAACCTTTAAAAATAATAGAAAAAAAAACTTGGAAAACATCCAGTACCTGATTTCAAGACTTACTGTAAAGGTATATTAATTAAGAAAGTGTGGTATTGGCATTAGAAAAGATGAGTATACCAATGGAAAAAATAGAAAGCCAGCAAATATATCTATAATACAGCCAATTTATTTTTATAGAGCTATCAAAGCAATTCGAGATACATTTTTAATAAATTGTACTAAGAGCAACTTAAAATCCATAATTAAAAAAAAAATGAAACCTGAGCCTTACCTTATATCATGCATAAGATTAATATGAGTTGTAAGAAATGCTTAAATGTGAAATGTGGAACTCTGAAACTTCTTGAAGAAAACATAAGAGACTATGTCTTTGATCTATAGACAAGCGAATATTTCTAAAACAAAAACAATTTTTAAATGATCAGTTAGATTTTATTTAAATCAAATAATTTTTTTATAAAACAACACAGTAAAAAAACAAATTTAGAAGTTAAGCCCCAAAGGGAGAGAAAACATTCACCAAATATGTATGTTACATATATATATAGCAATGAAGTTGAATCCAGAATATAAGAAATCAATAACTGTAAGACAAATAAAAAAGAAGAAACAAAAAACTCTAAACACCAAAAAGGGGGAGGGCTCAAAGTCTTGATCAGACACTTCACAAAAATCTTAGACAGATTTGAACGAATAACCTCTCTTGGTCCATCCAGGCTGCTATAACAAAAGTACCATAGACTGGGTAGCTCATGAACAACGGGAGTTTATTTCTCATGGTTCTAGAGGCTGGAAAGTCCTGAGATGATACCAACAGATTTTGTCTGGTGGCTGAATTTTCACTATAACTACATATAGTTGGGGGCAAGAGATCTCTCTGGGGTCTTTTTATTAGGGGTCCCATCTTCCAAAGACCCCACCTCCAAATACCATTACAATGGGGTTTAAATTTCAACATACAAATATGGGGGTGAGCAGCATAAACATTCATATTGCATTAGCTACAAGGGAGAGGCAAATTAAAAGTCTATTGCATTAGCTACGAGGGAGATGCAAATTAAAACCAAAAGAAACTATTTGCTGTCTATCAAGGCAATTGAGATTCAAAAAGTTTATGTCATAGACCATGTAAGGGGGGTAGAGAAAACTGGAAAAGATCAGGAAGGTATTTAGAATGGTAACCATTGTGCTTAATGTTTGAGAGGGTGATTTCAATCAGTGGAAAAGAGAAGGGAATGGGATTCCTGGGTTTTCTGCTTCACAGCTAGCGAGATGAAAGTATAGATCGATCCTTTATCATTATGAAATATCCCTTTAGTAACATTTATTCTTTAAAAAAAACTGTTGTCTGATATTAGGATAAGTCTCTTCAGTTCTTTTTTTTAATTTAATTTTATTATGTTATGTTAATCACCATACATTACATCATTAGTTTTTGATGTAGTGTTCCATGATTCATTGTTTGCGTATAACACCCAGTGCTCCATTCAATATGTGCCCTCTTTAATACCCATCACCAGGCTTACCCATCCCCCCTCCCCTCTAGAACCCTCAGTCTGTTTCTCAGAGTCCATAGTCTCTCATGGTTCATCTCCCCTTCCAATGTCCCCCTCTTCATTTTTCCCTTCCTATTATCTTCTTTTTTTTATTTTTTAACATATAATGTATTATTTGTTTCAGAGTTACACGTCTGTGATTCATCAGTCTTACAGTTCTTTTTATGTGATTTGCATGGCATTTCCTCTTTGCCCTTTAACTTTCAATTTGTATTTTTTTTTTTTAATTTTTTAAATTTATTTGACAGAGAGAGACAGCGAGAGAGGGAAAACAAGCGGGGGAGTTGGGGAGGGAGAAGCAGACTCCCTGCTGAGCAGGGAGCCCAATGTGGGGCTGGATCCCAGGACCCTGGGATCATGACCTGAGCCGAAGGCAGACGCTTAACGACTAAGCCACCCAGGTGCCGCTCAATCTATTTGTATATTTAAATCTCAAATACGTCACCTGTAGAAAGCCTATATCTGAATCTTGTTATTTTATCCAGCCTGACAACTTTTGCCCTTTGGACGGTACTTCATCCATATGTTGTTGCTGTTATGGTTTGGTTTGTATCTTTCATTTAGCTTCTTGTCTTCTATATATTTATTTTCTTTTAATTCTTTTATTTATCATTTCCTGCTTCCTTTTACATTAAATGAATATTGTGTCATGTAAATTTTTAATTTAATTAATGATTTAAAGTTATCTTTTCAGTTATTTTCTTAGTCATTGCAGTAGGACTTACAATATAAATCTTAACTTTTTGGACTCCAGCTTTTGGACTTCGTTCCAGTGAAGATATGAAAACACTCCTCCTCTATTGCTCATTCCCTCCTCCACTTTTTATGCTATTATTTGTATACATATGTATGTCTATATTTGCTTTAAATCGACAATCCACTGTTACAATTATTACTTTTTATTATATTATGCATTTTAAAGAAGCTGAGAGAAGAGAGTAAATATGTACTTACAGAGTTTGTTTTATAATAACATTTTTATTTACCATTGTTCTTTTCTCTTCATTTCTTGTGGATTTGAAGCTAATTGGTGTCATTTGTTTATGCCAATACAGCTTTTCTTCATCCACCTTTTCTGTGCTGTTATTGTCAAATATATTGCATGTCAATATGTTATAGGTCCAGCAGTACAATCACATAATATTGTTTTAGACAAATGCTTTTTAAATTAGTCAAGAGAAAAGAGGAGAAATGTAATTATACAGCATTTTGTAATTACCTATATAATTATCTTTAACAGAACGCATTGTTTTGGATTTCATTCTGATGTCACTTGCTTTCATCTTGAAGAATTTCCTTTAGAATTTCTTGTAAGATATGTCTCCAAGCAATGAATTCTATTTTCATTTATCTGGAAATGTCTTCATTTACCATAATTTGGGAAATTAGTTATAATTAGTGTAAGATGGATAACAGAATCTTGATTGACAGGTTTATGTTTTGGTTTTTACTTTCATCATTTTGTTTTATCGCTTCTTTCTTTTTCTCCAAGTTTTAATTTAAATTCCACCTGGTTAACATACAGTGTGATATTAGTTTCTGATATAGAACACAGTGGTTCATCACTTCCATACAGCACTCAGTGCTCATCAAAACTGCACTGCTTAATACCCATCACCTGTTTAGCCTATCCCATCTCCCCTCCATCAACCGTCAGTTTGTTCTCCCTAGTTAAGAGCCTCTTATGGTTTGCTTCTCTCTCTTCTTTTTCCTTCCCCTGTATTCTTCTGTTTTATTTCTTAAATTCCACATATGAGTGAAATCATATGGCGTTTGTCTTTCTCTGAATGACTTATTTCGCTTAACATAATACACTCTAGCTCCATCCAAGTCATTGCAAATGTCAAGATTTCATTCTTTTTGATGGCTGAGAAATATCCCACCTCTTCTTTATATACCATCTCTTCTTTATTCATTCATCAGTTGGTGGACATTTGGGATCTTTCCATAATTTGGCTATTGTTGACAATGCTGCTATAAACATTGGGGTGCATGTGCCCCTTCAAATCGGTATTTTTGTATTCTTTGGGTAAATATCTAGTAGTGAAATTGTTAGGTCATAGGGTAGTTCTACTTTTAACTTTTTGAGGAACCTCCATACTGTTTTCCAAAGTGCCCTGCACCAGTTTGCATTCCTACCAACAGTGCAAGGGGGTTCCCCTTTTTCCACATCCTTGCTAACATCTGTTGTTTCCTGTGTTATTCATTTTAGCCATTCTGACTGGTGATATCTCATTGTAGTTTTAGTTTATATTTCCCTGATGATGAGTGATGTTAAGCATCTTTTCATATGCCTGTTAGCCATCTGGATGTCTTTGGAAAAATATCTCTTCATGTCTTCTGCCCATTTTTTCTTTGGATTATTTGTTTTTTGGGTGTTCAATTTAATATGTTCTTTATAGATTTTGGATACTAACCCTTTATCAGCTATGTCATTTACAAATATCTTCTCCGATTCCAAAGGTTGCCTTTCAGTTTTGTTGATTGTTTCCTTTGCTGTACCGAAGCTTTTTATCTTGATAAAATTCCAATAATTTATTTTTGCTTTTGTTTCCCTTGTCTCAGGAAACATATTTAGTAAGAAGTTGCTACAGCCAATGTCAAAGAGGTTGCTGCCTGTGTTCTCTTCTAGGATTTTGGGGATGGTTTCCTGTCTGACATTCAGGTTTTTCATCCATTTTGAATTTATTTTTGTGTACCGTGTTAACAAAGTGGCCCAGTTTCATTCTTTTGCATGCCCAATGCCAATTAATGAAGAGATTATCTTTTTACAGTTGGATATTCTTTCCTGCTTTCTTGCAGATTAATTGGCCACATAACTGTGAGTCCATTTCTGGATTTTCTATTCTGTTCTATTGATCTATATGTCTGTTTTTGTACCAGTACCATACTGTTTTGATCATTACAGCTTTGTAACATAACTTGAAGTCCAGAATTGCGAAGTCTCCAGCTTTGCTTTGCTTTTTCAAGATTGCTTTGGCTATTCAGGGTCTTTGTGGTGCCATACAAATTTTAGGATTGTTTGTTCTAGCTCTGTGAAAAATGCTCATGATATTTTGATAGGGATTGCTTTAAATGTATAGATTGCTTTGGGTAATATAGACATTTTAACAATATTTGTTCTTCCAATCCATGAGCATGGAATTTCTTTCTATTTCTTTGTGTCATCTTCAATTTCTTTCATCAGTTTACAGATTTCAGAGTGCAGATCTATTTGTAGGTATCTTCTTTGAATTTGTTGTTTTTGATTATAAGTGGGCTTATTTCTTATTGGGACTCTCATAAATAATGACTAGTTTTTCTCTTGTTGTTTTCAAGATTTTCTCTTTTCCTTTCACTTTTAATATTTTAACTATGATGCATGTGAGTGTATAGCTTTTTGTGTTTATCTTCTTTAGAGTTTATTGAGCTTCTTCAGTGAGTCAGCACATTAACCTTTCATCAAATCTGGAAAGGTTTCAGTCAGTATTTCCTCAAATATTTCTTTTTCTTTTTCTCTCTCTTCTGGTCCAATTACACGTTTGTTGTCCAGTTAACAATGTCTCACATTTCCTTTAGACGTTATAATTTTTTTTTCAATCTTTCTCTTATTAGTTCTTCATAATTTCTATTTATCTTTCTTTAAACTTGCTTATTCTTTTTTCTTATAGTTGGAAATGGTTGTTAAGTTTCTCTCACAAATGTTCCATTTTGGTCATTATAGTTTTCAACTGCAGAATTTCCATTCTGTTATTTGTAATAATACAAATGTCTTTATTGATACTCTATTTGATGATACATTGTATTTATGCTTTCTTTCATTTTTAAAGCATAGTTTTTGAATGTATTCATGACACGTACTTTGAAGTCTTTGAGTTCTGATACACCATCTGGGCCCCTTCACAGGCAATTTCTAATGCTGCTTTCTTCCCCCTGTATGTGTCATACTTTTTTGTTGTTTATTTCCATGATTTGTCATTTTCTGGTAAAAAGCGGACAGTTTAGTTCATACGGTGTAGCCACTCTGAGAACCAATTCCCCCTTTCCAGAGGTTTTTTTGTTTTTATTAGTTTAGTCAATTTTTGTTTAGTGATTTTTGCAAAGCTAATTCTGTGAAATCACTTTTTCCTACATTTTGAAGCCTCTGATGTCCCCTTTCAGATCATTTCCCCTTGCTTTTATCTTTTAGTCCAGCTATCAATGGGTCATCCCTGAGTTGGTATAAGCTGCATTTTACAAAGGTTTTACTTAAATCCTCTTGGCCATTTAGATTATACCATTTCCTGTTAGATGTCTGTGGCTTATTTCGTCCCCAGTTTCAGCCAAAGATCACCAGCGTGGAGGTATCCTCTCTGGTCACTCCCAAGAAGGTTTAGCCTTGGGCATGCGCTCAGTCTTCTAACCTGATGACGGTGAATTTGCATTTCACTCTGAATTTTTGAATTAACTCATTAGAATAGTTTATCACTCAGTCAGTGTTTGGCCAGAGGTTTTGTTTAAACCTTTTGTAACAGTGGCTTTTCCACCCTGTGTTTATAAGTCTGTTTACGGTGGCTCAGTTGGTTAAGTGCCCAACCTCTTGATTTCAGCTTAGGTCACAATCTCAGAGTCATGAGATTGAGCCCCGCATCTGTTCTGTGCTCAGTGGGGAATCTGCTTGAGATTCTCTCTCTCTCTCCATCTCCCTCTGTCCCTCCCCCTGCTCAATCCCATGCTCTCTCTCTCTAAAGTAAATGGATACATCTTTTTATAAAAGTCTGTTTGTGGCTTGGGAATGCTTTCAAGCCTACCCCACATCCTGCCTGACTAAGTTCCACCAAATGCATGTACACAAGTTTCCCAATTCCCAGAGTTGACAATGATCCCTAAAAGCCTATTCTTGACTTTCTCTTCCTTTTGTCTTATCTATTAAACTTCTGGCTGTTCTGCCATTTTGCTTGTATAATTAACCGATCACCTTCCTCTTATTTTCTCTCCAATGAGATCTCTATTTTTTTGACAACACCATTAGGCATGGAGGCCTCCATTCTTTGATCCAAATAATATCAGCCCTCTCAGGCAGAACTTTTGCTGGAATGACACCCTTTCTCCATGAGTTGACATGGGGTAGGTGTGGTAACCACTGGTTTTCTCAGCTTGCTCCTTTCCCTACAACTTGAAAGTGAGCCAAGGCAGGGGTACTTGGGGCCCTAGTATTCTTGGTTTGATATGCCTGGGTAAGAATTTCCACCATATAAGTGGAATGTCAGGCGAATGAAGAACTGGTCTTATCAAATGGGCACCTACGTGGAAAAGAACCTCTGTAACAGGGAGCTGGGGCAGTAAGTGAGAAATTCAGGTAACCTACCCCTCCCAGGGTGAAACTACAACCCCAGAATGATAACTGAGAGGAGGAACCCATCTTCTTGATATTATTTCCCTGTAGTAAGATGCCTTGTATAGAGCTTCCGGTGCATGCATGTTGCTAGAGAGTGGTGGTAAGGGATGAGGTCATGGCTCAAAGACCACAGATTCTTGCCATTCTTTGAAGGGATTTATTATATTTTCTTGAATGACCATTCCTCTATTTACATTGTTTTTAGGACAGTTTCCAGAGTTTCTATTTTTTAAATTAATTATTATTATTACTTTTTGCATTTATCTCATCATGCCCCATACTTCAAGAGTTGTAAATATCTCCTGAAACCAGTTCTGATCCCTTCAAATTGGAACCATGTCTTCTCATTATATCTCATTATGCCTAGCACGGAGCCTTTCTCATAGCCAATGCCTATAAATGTCTGCTGAACAGGCCATGAGTCATTACTGATACAAAACTATACTAAGCATGAAAAGAAGAGAGTAATGAGAGCTTGTAGAGAAATGTCATGGAAAAGATAGTATTGGAACTGAGCCTTGCCGAAAGAGTAAGATCAAGACAGGTGGAAAGGAAAAGAAGAGACAATGCAGGCAGGAGTCGAAGCACAAGGAAGGCCTGCCACTTACAGTTATTTCAGACTCTTCAGACTTTTTAAATGACTTTAAAAATTCATGAATTAATTTGTTGTTTGCTGAAGAGAGTGTCTGCTGAACTCCTTATTCCAACATTCTGGAAACCTCTTGCTCCCCTTAGTTTAGTTGAGTTTTTTTTTTTTTTTTTTTTAATGCATGTTAAACTAAACTAAATATTTCCCACTATGTATATGCAAATTAGATTTAAGTACTAGGCTCAAATAAGGATTAACTATTTTTTTGGTTTTGTTTTGTTTTAGCCTACATGGGTATGTAGTGAGATATTTTTAAAGCTGTGAAGTCTCTGGTAAGTTTTTTCTGTTGCATACTGCACTGCAGAATATTTAACATCTCTCACTACCATTCTCTGAATGTCAGTAGCACCATTTCAATCATTGTAACTATTAAAACCCCTTAGCCAACTTCCCAAATATACACTTTTATAAGAATGTGGTCATACAATGCATATATTCTATAATTTGTGTGTGTATAACTACAATATATCTTTGATAGAATCCAGTGCCAGTGTGTCTGGTCTATCTCATTCTTCTAAACCATTGTTTGCTTAGAGTATTATGGATATTTTCTATTTTTCTATTCTAAAACAAACATTTGGGGGCGCCTGGGTGGCTCAGTCGTTAAGCATCTGCCTTCAGCTCAGGTCATGATCCCGGGGTCCTGGGATCGAGCCCCACATTGGGCTCCCTGCTCAGCGGGAAGCCTGCTTCTCCCTCTCCCACTCCCCCTGCTTGTGTTCCCTCTCTCGCTGTGTCTCTCTCTGTCAAATAAATAAAATAAAATCTTAAAAAAAAAATAAAACAAACATTTGGTTGGTCTCTTAAAATTTTCCAAGTAGATTTGATTTGATTGGCTCTTAAAAACTTTTGAAATTATTTGCTATCAGACTAATTTCTAATCACCATAGATCAAATAAAATTTATTTAAAAATATATAATACTTTTTATCTTAAATTTTACTTTCTATAAACCTGATTTATTTTTAATTTTTACAACCCGCAAAGGTTCTGTTATTGTATTTTAAGAGCGAAAAACTGAGGATCAAAGAGGACAAACAACTTGAAATGATTAAAAAAGATTAAGAGAGGTAAATGCAGCATTAGTCATAATAGGCAAGCTATGGAAAAAACCTACGTGTCCATCAATGGATGAATGGCTAAAGAAGCTGTATCTATACACAATGGATTGTATTTCCACCATTAGAGAGAAAGAAGTCTTGCCATTTGTGACAATATGCATAAGCCTGAAGCATTACGCTAAGTGAAATAAGCTAGACAGAGAAAGACAAATATTGCATAGTATCACTAAGATGTGGAGTCTAAAAAAAAAAAAAAAGTCAACTCATAGAAAAGTGGTTGTCAGTGTCTGGGGAGGGTGGTAAAAGGATATAAGCTTTCAGCTATAAGATGAATGCGGTCTATAAAACATGGTGACTATCATTGATAACACAGTACTGTATAATTGAAATTTGCTTAGAGTAGCACTTAGATATTCTTACATACATACATACATACATACATACAAACATACATACATACATGGGTATGTTAATTAAGTAGATGAAGAAAATCCTTGACAATGAATATGTACATAAAATTAGCAGGATGTACACTTTAAATATCTTACAATTTTATTTGTCAATTATACCTCAGTGAAGCTGAGATTTTTTTTTAAGAGCCAGAGGCAAATTTGAAACCAGGATTTATCCCTTTTCCTTTGCACTCTACAGCTAAACTGCACTCCTGTATTTTGTTCTGAATTAACCACTTCACACTTGTATCAATAATCTTGAATTCTAGTCTTTTAAAATATTTCTGCCATCATCCAACTCTCTTGAATAGGAACTAGTGTGTAAATTGAAATGTCTCTTCCAAAGAAAGCCTGTAAGCAGCTAAATTGTTTAGAAATTGGGGAAATGTCTCTTCCCTTGCCTACAAGATCGTATTCCATTTAGCAGTTGCAATTGTTTAGATCAAAGTTAAGGGACACATGAAATTCACTGTGAAGTCTGCAAACTGCAGAACATGTGGCATTTATTTCTTCAGTTTGTTTCAGCATAAACCCTTGAAATTTACCCTTATTTCTGAACACATTTTCTAACAGGCATTACTGTCTTCAATGCATGTTTAATGTCAAAGAATAAACAAGGACAATTTCCTTGAAGACATATTCTGATTGTTTGGAAAACATCAAAAACATTAACAATTCTTGTAATGAGCAATAAATTGTGCATCGTTCTTTTAAGCACAAGCATTTTCTGACAAAGCATTATGCCAGATCTCCATTAGGTGTACTGTGCTTGCATTTTTTCTTACTATTGTGCATGCAGTCTTTATTATTACATATGAATTACCTTATATCTAGCAGCCCCCCCAAAAAACAGACTAACCAATTATATAAAAGGATTAGAAGAGAAAATAAATGTCCATTTCCAGAAATTGTATTTCACCCAAATCTCATTTTTGCAGTCTACAAATTCCTGTTCCCCAGATTAAATTTGTTTTCAAAAGTAAACTCCAGAATGATGATTATAGCATGATTATCTTAACTGGGACTCTGAAGTGGATATAATTTTTTCTTTCTGTTTTAGTAGTAAGTCCTTATCTAAAATAGGCAGTTATCAAAGAAAATGAAGGAGGAAGGATGGCATGATTGGACTTTGTTTTTTGTTTTTGTTTTGTTTTTTCCATTTAATGATCAAGAGCTCATTCTGGTTGCATGCTTCATATAGTACTAGAATAAAGCTCATTTGACTCCTTAATGCTTTGCACTTCAGGAAGCCATTTTATCCTAAAATTTCTTGACTATATCCATGAAAGTTAACTCTGTAGATTTCAATATAATTAGAAGTTGAAGGATCTTAAGAGCACATGAATAGACTGATATTATATCAGAAAATAAAAACAAACCCTATCATTTATAGGACAATATTTTGGGTTCTTTAGCCTGAGTACTAACTTAATAAAATATTTTACCCACTGTAGCCAGGAACATATTATCATAAGTTTATTCAGATATTTAGAAAATTATATCTTCTTTGAAACGTTAGATTTTTAAATTACAGATTTATTGACAGTTTCAGCACAAAGGAGAGAATTCCTTTGTGCACTTAATCCATTAATTTGTGTATCTGAGCAGGAGTCAAAAAGAACAGGCAGTAAGTGATTATTATATATTTATAAATACAAGTAATAATAAATAATTATAAGTTACACTTAGTTATTTAAAAGCAAAAGCAAATGAACAACCACGGACGGGCATATTGATATAAGCGTGTGTGTGTTTGTGTATGTATGAAACTACTGAACACTCAAGTATATCATAATCAATTTATTTCACACTGCATTATATAAGTTCTAATTATAATCTCTCTTACCTTTCTATAAACTCATTTTCTAAATCAAAATTACTCAGATCATCAAGATATCATTATATTCCTTAAGATAAACATCATTAGCCTTTACTAACTTGTTTTTTAAACTACTTTATGATCCATGTTATTACTTACTCTTTACAAACTTTATAAACTATTATATGGTGAAACAGTGCTTTGTACTTAGCAAATAAAATGAACAGAATTTTATTTAAAAAAAAGATATTGAGCAGCCTGTTTTTGTGCAGACATCAGTTCTTTAAACGTGTGGAAATTAAAATTTTGATTCTCCAAACAGATTTTTTTTAAAGATCATATTTATTCATTTGAGAGAGAGAGAGAGCATCTGAAAGAGAGAGAGAGCAGGAGGAGTGGCAGGCAGAGGGAAAGGAGAAGCAGACTCCCTGATGAGCAGGGAGCTCCCCCACCATGTGGAGCTTGATCCCAGGACCCACGGATCATGACCCAAGCTGAAGACCAATGCTTAACAGATGGAGCCACCCAGGCGCCCCTCCAAACAGTAGATTTTAAGTTATATAGTAGTTCTTACATGGTAAATTGATTGCCTATGGAAGACAATAGTATTCTTAAATATTTTAAGTATAATTATGCTTAAAGAGAGCTTGGTTATGTTAAATAACTTGTCTAAAAGATTGCATATTTGGGAATTAAACTGAATTTTGAAGCAAAACCTTTATTTAAAAATATTAACATTTGTGTTTATCTAAACCAAAAAAAGAGTAATGTTTATTAAAAAATGTAAAATGTCCAGAATGCATAAAGTGTAAACTAAGATCCCCTAATTGTAACCTTCCATATATTTATTTCATTTTATTAGAAATTTCCCACCTTAAATTAAACATAGATATTTGTGAGAAAAATGAAGTGCCGTATACCAAATTGTCTCTGTATTCAGTGTGTATATTGTGTGTGTGAGTGTGTGTGCAAGCCTGTGTGTTAGAGACAGAGATCGATAAGACGACTATTCCATGTGAGGATACAAAGCTCTCCCTTTTTGTTTCCACTGACTAGATAATATTTTATTGTCTGAATTTGGATAGTAGATGAACTACAGCAAACATCTTCTGAATTCCCTTTTATGCCCAAAATCATTTAAGAAACATCATTTCAGGGATTAAAAAACCGATATATACACAGCTGAAACAGAAAGGAGCTCTCATCATTGATGGGGTTTGGGTAACAAATACTAGTACCATTGCATAATGCAAGTTTGAGCCTCTATACTGATCCAAACGGCTGGAGATAAATCTGAGAGGCCCTTATTAATTCAGAGTCCAAAAGGAACAATGCTCAATTGCTCAGATGTTGTAGACTGTATTTCTTTCACAAAAAAGGGCCAGTGGTGAATGTTCTAATGTTGGCAGAGTTTCTCTGTTCCGTAAAATTATCCAGGAACATGAGGTGTCAGATTAGCATTAACTCAGCTATACTAAATCTGTGACTTCCAACACTAGGTTTATGGTCTAATACTATAAGAGCTATTTTATCTATGTGATTGGTAAAGGTGATAAATAGATTATCGGTGAAAATATACCTTTATACAAATCAAGGGCATTCAAATTGACAGTATGTATCAATATTTGATATGTGCATTCAGCACTTTGATAAAGTGGTTCCACTTATGAAAATTTCACCTAGAGGAAAATCATTTAGATGTGTACAAATGCATGAACAATAACATGGTATAGCATTGGTGATAATAATAAAAAGATACATTTTTAAAATTTTATGTGTTGGTAGTGATTTAAAATAGCTTTAATTTTTCAGACTATCTCCAATAACATGTTAGAAAGCAGAAGGAGAGATTTTTGAAAAGTAATTTTAAGAAGCAAGTAATTTAAAATGTTTAAAAAGTGGTAATAGAGCTTGTTTTATTTTCATTCTTTCAGATGTTGAAAAACCAAAACTCTAAACGATTTAGAAATGCATAATATTGCATATTACTCCTCTGTGCATACTATTTATATATGTACATTTGATGCATATTATAACTAAATCTTATTTACTAGAAATCTGAGCAAATGAGAAGAATAATGAGTAGAGTTAGAGAAAGAGGTGTGGGCTTATAGAAATGCTTATCTCAATTTGAATACCACTTCTACCATCTGTATAATTTTCAGCAAGTAATTGATTTTCCCTAATTTTCAATTCTATCACTTGAACAATCAGCCTAGTGAAGATTTCATTTGTGTAACCATGGGTATTAAATTAGGCAATACTTGTGTAGTACTCAATGAAATGCTAAGACGTAAATGTTCAAGGATGGCAGTTGTATTTTTTTTCACTATTATTATTACTATTGTTATTGATTTATATATTTGTTAAAGGGATCTCTGAAGTCATCTAACCCAATAATTGTGCATGTATGCCTTTACACAGATCAACCAGGCTCTGTTAGAACATTTTTAAATTCAGGGAAACATTATGCTTTTAAGAAGTTCCATTATCTATAAATGTTATAATTTTGTATACTTGCTGCTATACTAAATATATACATGGGTATATGCCAACAAAATTGTTAGCTTTTGGCATTTTAACATTTACTCAAAATTCTCATGAGTTTGCCTAACAATTTATAAGCAAGTAAGTTATACATTTAACTATTTTATTACTTAGAACAAATTAAAAGATAGTTATAATCAGTTTCATGGCAAAGTGTGCAGTGATGGATTTTCTTTGGAAACCCAATTAAATGACACATATATTGAAGATGGGGGGCTCATATGTTGCAGAACAAGGCTGATGTTTTGTACCATTCTTTTTTTTTTTATTAACATATAATGTATTTTTTGTTTCAGGGGTACAGGTCTGTGATTCAACAGTCTTACACAATTCATAGCACTCACCATAGCACATACCCTCCCAATGTCCATCACCCAGCCACCCCATCCCTCCCATCCCCCACCACTCCAGCAAACCTCAGTTTGTTTCCTGAGATTAAAAGTCACTTATGGTTTGTCTCCTTCTCTGTTTTTTTGCCATTCTTGAGAAATAATGTTTAGTAGTTGGGAAGATGGCAGAGCTGTGCCACACCATATTTCCACTAAATAAACCTTTTTTAAAATGAGAGTTTGCTTACTAATATGTCAAATCTCATTTTGGTGGGATTTTGGTGGGAGAGAGGATTAAGAGCTTGAGGCAATCACTACTCAGCCATCTTTAAGGAAAGCAACCACATAGAGGGAATCTTTGACTTTTGTGTGTATTTTTTTATATATATATAGAACTGCTAGATTGCTTCCTTTTGCATATAGCTAGAATATAATTAAAATAGATAATTTGAGAAAGTAATTACTGAGTTCTTCTTTCAGTCTTTGCACATTCATTAAGGATTATATATAAATCCAAATGAGCCTAAGAAGTATAGTTGTTGACAGCTCAAAAGCTATCTTGAGTTATAATATTAAGAACAGTCATCTTTTCTCATAAATATCTGTGTTTAATTTGGAACTATGCAAAGTTATATTAATTTGTCTAATCAAGGTTTTAAAATACTTCAGAGTAGGGGTGCCTGGGTGGCTCAGTCGTTAAGCGTCTGCCTTCCGCTCAGGTCATGATCCCAGGGTCCTAGGATTGAGCCCCACATCGGGCTCCCTGCTCAGCGGGAAGCCTGCTTCTCCCTCTCCCACTCCCCCTGCTTGTGTTCCCTCTCTCGCTGTGTCTCTCTCTGTCAAATAAATAAATAAAATCTTTTAAAAAAATAAAAATAAAATAAAATAAAATACTTCATAATAATAAATGATAAACTAGCAGAACATTCTGAGTTTATATTTTATATTTATTCTAAATGGAAAACAAAGACAACTTTGTTTCCTTTTTTCATCTTACTTAAATTTTCAACTATTAATTGCCTTGGTAAGTCATTATTTTTATAAGATAAACTCTATGCAAAATGATACCTTTTCTACCTGGGCCTTTTCAAAATATATGTTACAGGCAGTTTCTTTTTGTTAAAACCAAAAGAGAGACGATGATGTTATGTGAAGAGTTACTGCGTTGCAGCCACTGGCTCCCTGTGAGTAAACTCAAAATAGGTTAATTGCATAGGATTTCTTTCTTTTTTTTTTTTTTAAGATTTTATTTATTTATTTGACAGAGAGATAGAGAGAAAGAGAACAAGTAGGCAGAGAGGCAGGCAGAGGGAGAGGGAGAAGCAGGCTCCCCGCTGAACAGGGAGCCCGATGTGGGGCTCGATCCCAGAACGCTGGGATCATGACCTGAGCTGAAGGCAGACGCTTAACGACTGAGCCACCCAGGCGCCCCAATTGCACAGGATTTCAAGCCAGAGCACAGGTACAAAAGTCTAGCATTAGTAGATATTTAAAGTCCTGAACGCGATTACATTGTGAATTGCATGAGTTTATTCTAACGTTGATAATCTTTCTAGTTTTCACCCTTTTTTCTCAACATTGATTCCTGCTTAGTTATCCAACGTTCATTAGTAAATGAATAATTTATTTTTTCAATTGAAAGTTATCTTTGGTAAAAAAAAAAATGAAAAGGACATAGAAATTGAATAGGAAGTTATGTTAAAAGTAATAAAAATAGGATTTTTTTCAGACAGTTTAATTATATTAGAAAATTATACTATTGGTAAGGTATATTGAACAGTTTTGTATCACAGGGGAAGCAGATGTTTATCAAAATCTATGAATTAAAGTATACAGAAATATGTTTTTAAACTTTTCCTTATAAAAAAAACCCTTTTCCTTATTAACTTAAATTTCAGGTTTTTATCCATTTTGCCACAGTAACCTTTGGGTTAATCATCCAAGAAGACAAAATGCAAAGAAATAAAAGTTTTGAAGGGGGCCTGGGTGGCTCAGTTAGTTAAGCGTCTGCCTTTGGCTCAGGTCATGATCTCAGGGTCCTGGGATTGAGCCCTAAATCGGGCTTCCTGCTCAGCGGGGAGTCTCCCCCCCCCCGACCTTCCCCTTTGCTCCTCTCTCTCGCTTGTTCTCTCTCAATAAATAAATAAATTATTTTATGTGAAAAATATCATTATTATTTTATTCCAATAAACCACACTTAATTTCTGAAATGAATAGCACATACTTGAAGTATATATTTACAGTTTCAGATGATTATTGATGTAATTATATCCAAAAACTTAAAAAAGCCATTCAGAATCCTACATTAATATAGAAAAGGAGAGACAAAATGGAAGCCATAGTTATTGTGTAACATTCCTTTCTCTCCAACCAGTCAATAAAGAAGTCCCCTCTCAATTAAAAGGGCAATCTCTCAGTTCCCCGACCTTCATGGTGGGCCCCACCACTGGACTTTATTCCTAGGAAGAGGAGAGTACAGAGGCTCATTTGTGACAGACTGTCCTTTCTTAAACTACAAAAGTTATTGGCTAATGTATTTATTAGAAATAATGCATGCTTAATCAGAGTTTACCTACCACATACCAGTTTATATGTTTTGATATATATTTACCAAATATGTGACTATATACACTAGATGTGGAGGCAATTTCCTTACTGAAGTAGAATCAAAAGCAAATCTGGTGTGGGGCGCGTGGGTGGCTCAGTTGGTTAAGCGTCTGCCTTCAGCTCAGGTCATGATCCCAGGGTCCTGGGATTGAGCCCCACATCGGACTCTCTGCTCAGCGAGGAACCTGTTTCTCCCTCTCCCACTGCCTGCCATTCCCCTTACTTGTGCTCTCTCTCTGTCAAATAAAGAAAGAAAGAAAATCTTAAAAAAAGAAAAGCAAATCTGGTGTGACTAGTACATATTAACGAATCATTGTACAATAGGAAGTTTAAGAAAAGGATTTCTGTTAAGGAATAATGCATTAATGCTCATTCATCATTCCCTAATCATATAGATAGATAGTAGATAGATGAATAGATAGATAGATATAGATATTGATATATATATATATAGAGAGAGAGAGAGAAAGATGTTCAGTAAGTTGAAGTGAATTACTCTTATATCGCCTTACATTAATACTTACTGCCACTCACAAATTAATAGCCTAATTTTATTCAGGTACCACTATTCAATATTTTTATATGATCATAATAGAAATACTGAGTTTAATCATTCATTTTCTACTTCTAAGAGTACACAATAGTTCAGGAAACAATACGAAAAAAGAAAAACATTATTAAGCTCTAATGAAGATAACATTAATTACACAAAACTCATTTTAGAAGTTAATCACATAAGGAAGAATTGTAATAGAGATTTAGCAGGTAACCTATAATACAAGGCCACATTAATTTATAAAGAACCAAAGAGAAATTTATTTTAAAAGATTAATCAGAGAGATATTTTCTTCTTTACCTGAAGGAAAATTAGAACTGGTACATAATGCCCCATGAAATTTAGGATATTTTTTTTCCCTTTTAATACTTGGGTGTCATAAAAATGAACTGGATTTCATCATTGTTTTTCTTAGACTAGAGGCTTAAAGATTGGCAGTTGAGTGGAAAACCTTGTATCTATAAAATCCAAAGTGTAATGTATCATCATAAGTGGAAGATTCTAATAAGTCTAGCATGTCCCTTCCCTTCTTTCCAGTCCACATTACAATGACATCAACTTCTAGTTTGTTTCAGATGGAGGCAAGTGCAGTGGCTTATTTCTGACAGACTGTCCTATCTTAAACTACAAAGAATATTGGTTGATTAATTTATTAGGAATGATACTTGATCTAGAGTTTTCTTTCTCACATTAGCTAATTAGGAAATTTTTTCCTGCTAAAGTAAAATTTAAATAAATATCTAGCATTAGAACTTTGTGCAGGGAGAAGTTTAATTCTAAGGAAAGGATATCTTTGGAGTCATAATGCATTGTTTCCCTTTCAGTTTTCCCTAAACATAGTAAAATTTATATTTATAGAAGTGAAGGAGGTTGAACTGTGTATTAATCTCTATAAAATTCAGAGAAGAAATAAAACGGGCTATGTCTAGTTAAACTTGAACTTGAACTCAGCCTTAAAAAAATGAAGAGAAGATTCAGTATTGGAAGAGGACAGAGAAGACACTGCTGAAATTGAAGCCAAATATATAGGAAAGAGGACTAATGCAAGAGAACAAAACAAGATAAAAATGGCCACTTACGTAAATTCAAGAGTTTCTGTTATTCATTCAGTTTAAAAATAGTTTTAGAGCACCACCTTTTGGGAGATGATTTTCTACTGGTCCCTTATGTTTCTGAACATCTTGGAAGCAAAGGCACTGACAGCTTTTTTTCCAGACCGTATTTTCAAGACCGTCTATGCAGTGAACCACCCAGAAAGATAGAGACGGCGTCTTTCTCAGAGCAAAGAGAAGACTTGTTTGCTAGCCACAAAAATAAGGTTAATGTCTCCCTCTGGGCCAAAGTTTGGGTGGGTTTGATTGTATCACCTGACAAAAGATGGGTGTTTTCTGAAATTGGAGTTCTTCAGATGGGAGCAAAAATACTTCCTGTGTTACATCCACCATGATCCATCTGAATCATTGCCGTGAGACCTGGGGAAGCATGGGGAACCAGAGCAAACATGAAGTTCATGGTATCTGTTTTGCTGTGTGTAAAAACCCATTTGTTTCTGATGTAGGAATCTTCTGTTAGCTTGAAAGGAGAATAAAATCTCAGCCCCTTTATAGTTGTTGACACTTACCATGTGCTAGGCATTTTTTAAAGCACTGGAGACCCTAATTGAACAAAGTAGACTATAAATTCCACTCTACTGGGGCGCCTGGGTGGCTCAGTCGGTTAAGCGTCTGCCTTCGGCTCAGGTCATGATCCCAGGGTCCTGGGATCGAGCCCCGCATCGGGCTCTCTGCTCCGCGGGAAGCCTGCTTCTCCCTCTCCCACTCCCCCTACTTGTGTTCCCTCTCTCGCTGTGTCTCTCTCTGTCAAATAAATAAATAAAATCTTTAAAAAAAAAAAAAAATTCCACTCTACTGAGCTTACATTCTAGAGATGTGAAATTTTAAATTCTAAAATTTTAAAGGAGTTAGAGTAAAATTTACATAACGAGGTGCCCTGTGAAAACGTCAGAATGATCATATACTTGAAAGATGTTACTTATTTTTTTATGCACACACAGATGAATGTTATTATAGCACTGTTTCTCAAAATGAACAAACAGAAAAACTGGAAATAACTTGAATGTCCATTAGAAAGGGAATTCTTATGGTTAACTAAATTGTGGTATAGACATAAAATAGATTTTGCTTATGCTAAAAAAGAAAAAGAAAAAAAAAAAAAAAGACAGTATTCACTTACCCAGAAGATAGTTCATAACCTAACAAGTGAAAAAGCAAGTGTAGGTTTTGAGTGCATTAATATAGATTACTTTTCAATGACAAAAATAATGAAGGTAGGAAGGAAAGAAGGAAGGGAGTAAAGAAGAAAAAAGGAATAAATGAAAGAAGGAAGGAGGGGAGGGAAGGAAGAAAAGAGGGAAGGAAGGAAAGTAGGAAGGAAGGAAGGAAGGAAAACACTCTATATTAGTCCCATAATTATTCCATATTAACCTTTGGTAATCTCTGAAAATATGAGTGAAGGGAGAGGGTAAGATTATATATATACATATGTATGTGTATAAAATGGTATGTATGTCTTTTTTTTTAAGTTTTGATTTAAATTCCAATTAGTTAACCTACAGTGTAATATTAATTTCAGGTGTACAGTATAGTGATTCAACACTTCCATACCAGGTGGTGCTCATCACAAGTGTCCTCCTTAATCTCCATCACCTATTTAACCCATCCCCCCCACCTCCCTTCTGGTAACCTTCAGTTTGTTCTGTATACATAAGAGTCTGTTTCTTAGTTTGCCTCTCTCTCTCCCCTCCCTTCGCTCATTTGTTTTGTTTCTTAAATTCCACACATAAGTGAAATCATATGGTATTTGTCTTTCTCTGACTTATTTTGCTTAGCATAATACTCTCTAGCTCCATCAACGTTGTTGCAAATGGCAAGATTTCATTCTTTTTACAACTGAGTAATATTCCGTTGCATATATATGCCCCCTCTTGATGGACACTTGGTCTGTTACCATAATTTGGTTATTGTAGATGTTATTTAATAGAGGGCAGTAATAAGTGTTGTAGGACTGGAGCCTAAAACTAATGGATGAGTACATATTTTATATCCAACTAGGAACTCTTTAATGGCATATATATTTTTTTTTCACATTAACATTTAGTTTATTGATCCTCTCATGAAAAATCTGCACAACCAGATAAAGCCACTGCAGCATCTGTACTCCTTCTGTTGTCCAATCTCCAGCTCACTTTTTCCCAGCACCAACATTGGCTTTTGCAGCCCCCCTGACTTTCTTCATTCTGTTCTTGCGTTCCTTTCGCTGTTTTCTTGATGTCTTTTTCTTCTCATACAGGCCATGTCTTGCAAGTCTGTGTTTGGGTTCATTTTTCTTTGCATAATCCAAGGAATCATATATCATGCCAAAGCCGGTTGTCTTGCCACCACCAAAATGGGTTCGAATCCAAACACAAATATGACATCTGGTGTGGTCTTGTACATTTTGGTTAGTTTTTCCCGAATTTCTGTTTTAGGTACTGTTGCCTTTCCGGGGTGAAGAACATCAATGACCATCTGTTTCCGCTGAAGTAGTCGGTTAGTCATGAACTTCCTGGTCCGGATAGTTACTGTGTCGTTCATGATGGCAACCTAATGGCATATATTTTTAAATTATTAATAGCAGTGAGAATAGAGACAAAGTTATTTAATCACTTGTGTTTCAGGGACAGTGGTTTAACTACAATTTTAGCATTTACTGTAAAAAGGGGTTAATAAAAAATTAGAAAAAATAATTGTTATACAGAAGTTGACAGAGTCAGGAAAAAATGATAGAGTAGTCATGAAGATAGAACTATGGCCTTAGAAATTACAAATCTGGATATTAATAACATGGATGAGAAGAAAAAAATTTATGAATGGACTTCACTTTTGTTTTAGGTACCTTGAGTTTGGGATGGTAGTAAGAATTCCAAGTGAAAGGGCTCATGAGGAGGTCAAAAATTTAGCCCCAGAATTTAGAAAAAAATTCGAATGTAAGAGATGATTTAGGATCATCCCAAGTAGAGAGTTGATTTCTAAAGCTGTGAGAAAAGACAAGCTCTCAAGGATGTTGCAAAAGTGAAAGCACAAATGGCCAAAAACTGAATATTGAATCACCTGACTTCCAGAAAATTGTAGAAAATGATCCACCAAAAAGAAATAGAAGAGGCGAAAAAGAAGCAGAGGAGGACAAGGGGATTCCAAGATAGTACATGAGCCTAACTACCAAGACAGAAAATAGAGTCAGCAAAGAGGGAATGACTACTTTGTAAGTAGTGACAAAAGAATATTAATACTGGGGGAGAAACTATAGTGACCTTCAATTTTGTAAGGCCAGAGGCCATAGAATTCATAGAGATCAAATAAGATAGTTTTAAAGCAATTTATTTTTAATGTTATATAAAGTTATGAAATTAATTTCAAGAAATGCTATGTTGACAAGTTATCTCTGATTCATTTTTTGACTGGCAAATAATTTCATCAGATAAGAAATGTTTCATTTATAAAATATCATTTAAGTAAATCTCTTACTCTTCATCTGTAATGTAATTTAAACATTACAATTAGTAGTAATAGTGCCTAACAATAATTTTCTTTATTTTCAAGAAGTCTTTTCTATACTGAGTTTTCAGGGATATCCATTAGTTTCTTCTATTCACTCAGGTATATTAACAGGTAATGAAATTGTGAAATGATTCACTATGAGCAAAGGGATACGGTATCAGAGGAACAATAAAAATTCTTCAGTATTTCCTTCATTTTTTATTTCATTAACTTGCTTGTTGCTTTGGGAAAGAAAATGTATTTTCACCTTAGTTTTTCAATTTGTGATATAATAATAATAATAATAATAATAATAGTAATACCTGCTTCAAACTTATCTAAAATGGTATAATTGATTTCAAAGCAAATAAAAAGAGAGCGAGAGAGAAGGAGAGTATAATTTAAAGTTTCATTTCAGGGCTAAATAGTTTGGAGGATTTTTCATTATATTACTTGGTTTAGCTACACCACTTCATTATATTTAATAGTAATATGAAAAATATGTATTTCTCTAAAATATATGTGAACTCCTAAGCTTCCGTCTCTCTCACCTAATTCTGTATAGGTTTATGAATAACCACTAAGTTCATTAGAAACTACTGATGTGTGCAAAATAATTTGATACTTTCATATATTTAACTTTGTGAAAAAATATTTTAAATGCTGTCAGAGTTGATGCCACTTTTATGTGCCTACCATTTTTTGCATCACCTTAAATAAAAGTTAATGCACAATGTTTTGTTAGAATACTAATTTTTACAACTTCCTGGTAAGATTTTAGTAGACTGTTACACACTTGATGTTAAAGAGAAGAAAGCAAAATATTATAGATTATTTACTGTGATTTATACCACCACAGTGATATCATAAGCATGGAAACACTTAGCCATATTTCTTTCATTACTTTTTAATTTTAATTTTCATGGTTTTGTGAGAAATGTTTGTGTGTAGACAGGAGAATGAGTACCAAGAAAAGTTATAGAAACATATTCTGTAGCTATATTAAAAACGAAAGACACACAAAAAAGATGGACATACAAATGGCACCAACTATGATCTATAATTTAGAATAAAATTTCAAACTTTCAATTCTTATGATTCAGGACATAAAATCCTGCCATATGGAATCAATAAGAAATATCCTACCTGAGCTTTATTTCTATAAGAAATCTATCTATAAGATGAACATCTTATGTATTTTTATAGCTAAAACAATAGATTCAAGCATGTGATACCACTTAAAATAATTGTAATAAGCTACCATTTATTGAGAGTCAGCTATATTCCAAGCACTACAGTTGTATGCAGTTTCTCATTTGATTCTCAAAACATCTCCGTAACCTAGGAATTATTATCCCAATGTTTACATGAAAAGGAAGAAGAAGGGATAGAAGGAAAGAAAGAAGGCACAGACTTAGCAGCATACAAGAGAATAATGACATAATTGCAATATGATCTATTTTATGAATTCCAAATACTATAGTAATAGTTTCTAATGTTATGTTGTTCAAAATATCACTATTGGGGCACCTGGGTGGCTCAGCCAGTTAAGTGTCCAACCCTTGATTTTGGCTCAGGTCATGATCTCACGGTCCTGGGATTGAGCCCCACGGTGTCAGGCTAAGCTCAGAGGGGAGTCTGCTTGAGATTCTCTTTCTCCATCTCCATCTCCCTCTGCCCCTCCCTTCTGTGTGTATGCACACTCACTCTCTCAGATAAATAAATAATTAAAAAATAAAAACATAAATAATAAAATATCACTGTTTATTATAATACAAACTATAAGCAAACAACCATTTCTAGATTTTTTTTAAATAAAAGTATTGGTCCCCCTTCTCACGCAGACCACAACATTAATTGGAAAATCCCTTTTTTAAATAAAAAATAGATCATTTTCTCTTGTTGATATAAATAAGTAAATTTTATCTCTGATCACTTTCCCTGATATTAGTCTCATTTTAATTGACACAAACTATTTTTCAAGGTTTGTCTTTTATTTACATTTCTCTCCTTTTACTTAGCAAATTTTAACTGCATGCAGATATTTTTATGACAATATTTGGTATTAGATGAACCATATTAGTGGGATAAATAAAGTTAACCTTATTCCTTTTATATAAAATAATGTTAGCCCTTCAAATAGGAACTGGAATGATTTGCAGTCAAATCAGAAAATAACCATATGCTTTCTGACATTGAACTTTTACAATTCGTTTTAAAAATATGCATTTAATTCCTAAATCAAAAAGTTATTAAAAGGGATAGTTACAGAGTGAAAATTTTTGGGCAATGTAGTGAAAGTTGTAAGAATTTAAAACTATTGATTAAAATGCATAAGTAAATGCAGAGAATCACTCTTTTCCATCAAGTTTTGAGTCAAGTGAGAAAAAAAAAACAAGGAATTAGCAGATGTATAACTAGCATTTGACTCTGTTTTGTTTAACTGATAAAAGATGTAACTTATCTGAGATAAAAGTGTTTTTTATAACTTCTTACTCTTCTTGGAATAGCCCCTGCAAAGGAATGTTTGAAACTACAGAATAGACATTATTGACCCATGTTGCTACTTTCCCTTATTTTGGGGATTTTTTTTAAATGCTAAGTGTTTTCTGGGGGTCAGCATGGACATGGTGGAAGCTAGCAAGCTAGGTCAGCCTGCCAGAGCACGGTGACCCCACAGAAGGTCTGTGTGAGGTGGACTACCAGAAGAGAAGCTGACCTGGAGAGTGTCCCCACCTTGCCATCCTGATGGAACCAGCCTTCACAGATAGCTCCACTTAGTTGAAAAATTAAGATGAAGACTCTGACCCCTATAAGGTGATACATCCTACTCCTAAGATGGGTGATGGAAACAGCCAGGAGGATTTAGGGAAAATCCCTTCTCATGGATGAAAATAGAACACTTAAGAAATGGGTCATCCAAGTCATTTTTAGGTTTTTTTTTTTTTCAAAATTCAGTTCAAAATATATAATATGTAAAATCTAATTTTCCTTTTAGAATGCTAAGAGTGTTGACTGTAAATCTTCCTGGTTAGCATATTTTGAAGGTGGTATACATTTTTCCTCCCCTTTTGTCAATAATATACTCAAGGTGTAGATGGTCAGATTATATAACTGGCAAATATAAATTAGCTTCTGCTTGAACTGAGAGACTTCAAAGGACAATAAGCAATCTCATTTTCATTTCATTAAGATAATATTGATAATAATCAATAGGGTAAGCTAGGTCAGTCCCGAAATATCCTTCCATGTCACTCACCCGTGATAGCCAGTTCACAGTGATTTCTCTAGCATTTAAATCAAAACTCATTTTTTCTGCATCACTGCTGTAACAAAAATCCATATACTGAATTATGAAGTTCCTATACTATCTAATTATTATTTTATTGTCTATTTATGTTTGATATCCCCAACTTCTAAAATTTTTATAACCCTTGAAAATAATAGTAACTTGAAAATAATAGATATCCAATACATATTTGGTAATAGATATCCAATACATATTTGGCCCTAATATTTTTATTTTCTAATTAACTAGTGGAACATTTCAGCCTCTGCTTGAACTGAGAAATCCCAAAGGATATTAGGAATAGAATGATAAGGATTTGAAAATACCTCTAAGTTTCTCACTTTATTTGCATGGATTTTTGGATTTCAACCTATTATATAATTTCTTTATGACACTACTTCATCACTTTCCAAAGAGCTGATCATGGCATTTGGCAATTATTGATAGAACATTAACAGTTCTTTTTAATTGAAACCAGGTGAAACATATATTGTATAGAAAAGCACAGAGGTAAATGACACTCTGCTTTATTTTCAAGGTAGTTCCACTTTATTTTAGGCTCTGAGCCAACTTTTTCTCCTATTTTTGGACCCAATCTAGCTTCCATTATATAAATAGATCTTAAACATTGTGAATAAACTAGTGAAAAAACTATTAACAAATCCCTTCCTCTTTTACTGTCTCATATTAATTTCTGAAATATGTCAGTGATGTAGGAAAGAACATTAGGGTTTGAAGCCAAAGGCCAAGAAAGAATTCTTGAAACATCTTTGGTGCCAAAAGGTGGTTTTATTAAAGCACAGTAAGAGCTGCACCATCGTCATGAGGAGTGGCCCATTATAGACTTTCAAGTTGGGAGGGAGTTTGGGATAGTGTAAGCCTCTGAGGAATTTCGGAAGTAAAGTTTCCAAGACCTTGAGAGGGCTAGCTATTGTTGGGAAAAATGTCACTTATTACTGTCTAACAAAACCGTTCAGATATATATTGGTGGTCAGATGCTTGGGGGATGATTGCCAACATGTATCTTGGGGAGTAGAGATAAAGGAAGTTTCCAAAGGAATTTTTATATGTTAAAGTAGACTTACAGGATCTTGGGGGTTGGGGTAAGATTGCCTTTTGACCTTAGCTAAGTATTAACATTGAGATAATTGAGTCCCTAGACGAAGGTCACTCTCCTGTTTCAGGGACTTGTCAATAGGCTGTATGTGGTGTTGAAATATAATAATTTTTCTTTGGTCTTTGTTTCCCACATCATCAAGACTTCTATTCATAGGATATAGGTATATTTTCGTTACATCATGCAATGAATTGGATTTTTTTTTTTTTTTTTTTTTGCGGTTGTCTTCATTGTAATGGCCAAATAACTCCATATTTATACCAGAGGACTGCACATTCTAATTTACTGACATGTGTCTTTCCTGGATTCTAGCTCCTTTTGAGTATAACTCACTGGGCAGCAAGCAGAACCTACAGAAAGAATACAAAATGTAAGAGAGTAAGTGCAGATATTAAAGGAAGTCTGTGAATCACAAAGGTTTGCTAAAGAAATCAGAAGAAGGAGGGGAGAGATTAGGAAAGTATGTACACAAAAAAAAAAAGGCAAGGAGGAAATCTTCACCAATGGGATGGAAGATCAGAGAACTTATATATTTTTATAAAATCTTCAGGGGCTCCTGGTGTTGCTGCTAATAACTGGTCTCTATTACATATTCACCGAAGTACAATCATAAATTCACCATTAAATTCATTTTAAACAGATCTTTGAAAATGAATAACTTAGTTTCAACCAGATTATCTCAGAGTTCTTAGTCCAAAAGTTTTGTATATCCTCTGCTGATTAACATCACTCATAGAAAATGATGAATCTGGGCGCCTGGGTGGCTCGGTCGTTGAGCGTCTACCTTTGTCTCAGGTCATGATCCCAGGGTCCTGGGATCAAGTCTCTCCTCGGGGGGAAGCCTGCTTCTCCCTCTCCTACTCCTGCTGCTTGTGTTCCTGCTCTCGCTATCTCTGTCTCTGTCAAATAAATAAATAAAATCTTTTTTAAAAAAGAAAATGATGAATCTGTACTAAGAATACCTCAAGAATCAGCTGACAATTTCTTACAATCCCAGGTGCTATCAAGGCAAGGTTTCACTGAAAGAAAGAAAGAAAGAAAGAAAGAAAGAAAGAAAGAAAGAAAGAAAGAAA
>NW_023270442.1:2336869-2368532 GCF_011800145.1 Mirounga leonina
AAAGAAAGAAAGAAAGAAAGAAAGAAAGAAAGAAAGAAAGAAAGAAAATAGAAAAGTATTTTAAGTCTAGACAATGTTCTTGTTCCTTCTGAGTAATAAGCAGTCTAGCGGGCACAGAGTGGCAGTCTAACCTGAGCCAAGTGTGAGCTACTAAGAATGTGTCAGAATCTTTCTTTAGCAATCATCACTTCAAATTTCATAAAGGGAGTCTGCTTTCATATTTTAAGTGCAAGAAATTCACATATGAAAAGGTGAACTGAAAGAGGATATTCTTTTTGACAATACTAAAGACAATAAGGGGATTTATATCAATGTTTTCTATGTAAAACATGAGCAGTTGACCTTTCAATTCCAAATAAGAAAGTTTGGCAGTTAGCATTTTTTATGATGCTATCAAAAATGTAATAGCATCTGAGTTACAACACACCTAATGCATTTAATTTCAGTCAAACACATGATAGATCTAGAAATAGGAGGTAAACCTAAGTGTTTGTCTGAGTTGGTCTTAAAGAAACTAAAAAAGGATGTACACAACAAGTAAAAACCTCAGCACACACATATATCCAAAAATACAACTCTAAATTTCTTTTCCTGAAATTAATGCGAACGTGAGAGTCAGCTCTAATGTGTGTGTTAATTTGATACCAAAATAGTCAAGAGTATTCTCAGGCAACTCATTTTTCCTTCTTCCCTTCCTTTGCAGGATAGGTAAAAATTGTGAAAAGGCAGATGCACAGTCAGGGCATTGACAGGGAAGCCTCTGATATCTGGTCAACATATCTCCGTATATTCATCCAAAGAGACACATATGGTTGGGATGTCATGTCATCTGGTTCTAACATTGCCATTTCAACCCATTGCATTAGCTGAGATGTCCTTAGTCTGGGTCTTACTTTATGTCTTAAGGCCAGTCTTTTATTTGCTACAACAGATTTTCTACCTCAACCTATGAAGCTTCTCCAAGCCCCACCCTTTCTCATCTTTCTCCCCAACTTAAAGGCCTTTCAACGTGAAGCAACAGAATACTTGTTGAAAAGTGAATTAAATAATATGCATTGGTTTTAAAATGTTATAAGTACAGGAATAATTTGTCCTATAATTGATTCATCAAGATGACAGTGTCAGTGCTTTGGGTAACTTTAATTTACTGTTTCAGCCCTCCACTCAAGTTCAAAATATTATCTAATGTTAAAATGACAGTCTCCTAGGGACACCTACCACAAGGACATTGATAAGACAGAAAAAGCTGTGCTTAATGACCATCCCTTAACTTGGCTTCATCTGTTACACACCACTAAGCATGTATCATTTAACTTATTGCTCTAAAATATTAAATTTGTTGTCAGGGGAATGCAGATTTAAACCACATTGAGAGAACTCTTAACCCCTATGAAAATGACCTAAATTGGAAATACTGATGTCCCCCAAAGCAATGAAGATGTGTAGAAAAGAAATAGTCTTATGTGGAAATATTTGTAGAAAAAAATGTTTTTCATGGTAGACCAAACTGAAACAATCCAAATGTCCAGGAATACAATAAGGAATGCACTTATTGTGATATGCCACTATCATGGAATATTATTGAATCATCAAAAAGGCAAAACCAAAACTATATTTACCATGACGTGGGTGATCCTCAGCAACATGCTGAGCAAAAGATGTCAGACAGAAAAAAATAATGCTGCATGATTTCATCTATGTAAAGTGGGGACAGGATAAGGATCCAAGTAATCATTAGTTGAGGAATTGTGAAGGTGAGGATTGGCTGGGAAGGGACTTGAGAGATCGTTCCAACTGAGATTTTAAATTTTGAATTTTCTCTATCTTTGTACCAGAGTGGGTTACTCAGGTTTGTGCAAATATAAAAACTCATCATATTGTATATCTTCCATGATTCTTTGTTGGCATATAACACCCAGTGCTCCATTCAATACGTGCCCTCCTTAATACCCATAACCAGGCTAACCCATCCCCCCATCCCCCTCTCCTCTAGAACCCTCAGTTTGTTCGCAGAGTCCATAGTCTCTCATGGTGATGAACCATATTGTATGTCTTCTATAAATGTTAACCTCAATTACCAAAAAAAAAAAAAAAAGAGTGACATACTGATAGAAAATTGTTATTTCAAAAAGACACTCCGTATTTTCTTTATGTAGGACATGCATTGGGTGAGGCAGGCTGACAAAAGTACCATGAGCTACCTAAAGTGAAACAAAAAGTTTTGATATGAGTCATAAAAGAGTAATGATAATACAAAACCTTTTCCTCCAAACAAAATGAAAAATGCTTCCTTAAGCTTCGATGATATTCCAGAGTTATATTAGGACATGAGATGGGAACATCATCTCAGCTAATAACTAGCACCTGATCAGGGCTAACAAAAGCTGTCATAGATAAAATTTGTTCATAAATATTTTGATAATTCATTTTATTATTTGGATTTTATTGTCTATAAATAAATCTGATTCATTAGACATGGTGCCTTATTGCATAAAACAGGTCTGAATATTCAAATAGGATGGGAAAGCATTTGAAAGAACCCTGTGATTAAATCCAAATAAGTATAAGAATATAACTTGAATACTACTCTTTTACTTTGATACCAGAATTTTCTCTATATTATTAATCTACCTTATTATAATTAAAGTAACAAATCTTTAAAATGAAAATTCTAAAATAAATGCTTAGATTTTTCTCCCTATAAAGTGTATATTCTTTTTCATTATGACAACTTGCCTTTTACTTTGATGAATATACATACACTTATTGAAAAGTACACATTCTTTTCACATAAATCACATTTTTTAAAGTTTAGATACTATTACCTGTCATCAAATCATCTCACTCCCTTCACCTCAGTATTTCCAAATTTTTCTCTCTCTCAGCTTATGAAGATTAAAAGTAGAAACATGGTGGAGGTTTATAGTGGGGAACATAAAATAACTTTAAAGATAGCAAAATCACATTGTTTAATTAATGTACTTTATTAAATATGTGACACTTTGAATTTATCTTCTCAATTTAAGAATGTAAAAATAAACATGTTCTCTGATTCTCCAAAAAATATTTAATCTGGACAATGTGTTCTTGCTTCATTAATCATTTTCTTTTAAAGAAACACAAAATGTGTTTTATCCATACATAGAAGGAACGTTATCCATTGTTTAACTGGTGGGATAAAAGGATCATTGGTATTCTTTGGAATTGCTCCACCAAGAGGTGCTCCTAGGTGATCAGTAACATTTTAAACAAATTTTCAATACAGAATTAAGTATGCTCTATTTGACTCAACTGTTTACTTACGTATTTTTCCTACTAGATTACAAACTTCCTAAATCCAGGGACAATCCTTTATTAATTTCTGTATCATTATCACCTATTTTAGTGAATAGATAAGGTTAATAGTCAATGAATATCTTTTAAATTAGGAAATGTGCCTTACCCAAACTGTTTTTTAAACCACCCAAAATATGTATTTTTTTTTTACGTTGGTCACATTAGCTCAAATATTACCAATTATATTTTCATTTAAACTGAAGGTTCTCTATTTTTTAACATAAATAATCTGATAGTAAAGGACTCTCTGTTTTGTACAGCTTAGTTTAGTTGGCTGTTTTCCTTCTACCGTTCTGAGGTGAATAGAAGAAAATGGGCATTTACTTTTGAGTTTAGTTAACACACAATGTTACATTAGTTTTGGGTGTAAAACTTACTGATTTGACAAGTTTATACATTATGCTATGTTCACCACAATTGTAACTACCATCTGTACCATTACATTGCTATTACAATATCACTGACAGTATTTCTTATACTGTGCCTTTTATTCCCATGACTTACTCATTCCACAACTGGAATCCTGTATCTCTCACTTGCCCTCACCCATTTTTCTCAACTCCCACCCTCCTCATCTCTGGTAACCATCAGTTTGTTCTCTATATTTATAGGTCTGATTCTACTTTTTGTTTGTTTATTCATTTTTTTAGATTCCACTTATGAGTAGAATCATACGGATTTGTCTTTCTCAGTCTGACTTATTTTACTTAGCATAATACCTTCTAGGTTCATGTTGTTTCAAATAGCACAAGCTTATCTTTTTTTATGGCTGTATAATAGTCCAATGTGTGTGTGGGTGTGTGTGTGTGTGTCACATTTTCTTTATCCATTTGTCTATTGATGGACACTCAAGTTGCTTCTGCATCTTGGCTATTATAAATAATGCTGCAATAAACATAGGGGTGCATGTATCTTTTTGAATTAATGTCTTCATTTTCTTTGGATAAATATCCAATAGTGGAATTACTGGGTAATATGGTAGTTCTATTTTTAATTTGTTGAGGAACCTCAATATTGTTTTCCAGAGTGGGGGCTTCAGTTTGCATTCCCACCAACAGTGCACAAGGGTTCCCTTCTCTCCACATCCTTACCAACACTTGTTATTTCTTGTTATTTTTGATTTTAGCCATTCTGACAGGTGTAAGGTAATATCTCATTATGGTTTTGATTTGGAAAATGCTCTTCTTAATGACATGTATGGTAATAGAAGAAAGAAAGTGAACATTCAAGTGTGTGTGTATTTGGGAGAGAAGTGGAGTATTTTACTGACTCAAAAAGAAATTTGAGGACACAAAGTAACTGGGAAAAAGAAAAGAAGCATATAAAGGGAAAATAGGAGACCTCTAAAAACAAACATCCATTCTTTGTCATTTTTGCCTGGATCGTGTGGCAGTTCTCATTGCCCTTCTACCTTCTGACTTGCATATTATGTACCATTGCATGTGGGTTTGTCTCCCTGTATCCATCTTTCATTTTTTCCAGTGTTTAATACTCTAAAGAGATCAAATAAGTATGAATTCTCACAAGGATTGTTAAAAGTATGCGTGTTTCTATATCACATTTTTAAATAGTGTTATATTTTTTCTAGGCCTTCCCTGAAGCAATGTTTTCAAATCTGGCTGCTTATTCCTATAACCAGAGGAGATTTTAAAAAGCACTGATACCCACATATCAGTATATTTTTTAAAGCACTCCTGGTGATTCAAATGCATAGCTATGGATGAAAACTACTGCCAAAAATCGACTAAAACAATTGATTCACTTAGTGGACGTTGCATATATAACTGATGACATCTTCAAAATCAATCAAGGAAATGATTTGTTAGAATGGTTTCTCTGTATGAACTGAGATAAAAGCATTTACCATGTATACCCGAAAAGAAAAATAAAATATCACCTTTCAAAACAAAGATTTCAGGAAAGCACCTTGAAAATGCAAGGAGTTTGCTTCCTATTAAAAAATGTTTACTTTTAAAATCAAGGATATTCCATTTGTCCTCTTCTTCCTCTATTTCTTCTTTCCCCAGAACAGCACAGAAACTACAAGGCAGTGGTCTATTTTTACTTTTCTATTTGTAGAATTCTTTAAAAAATGACCTGTAAGAAAAGTAGTACTTAGTGTTACAAACCATTCTTTTAAAAATGCATAATTGTATTTGAATAACTTTAATTTGGAAAATAGTTTATTTTAAATGCCTTAAAAAGGAATTAACTTGAAAAATTCAAGTTCAAAAACACAGAAATATATTTTAAAAGTGGTTATCAAAATGAATATGACACAGAAACATGTTTCAGTATATTTTTTTTCTTTCACTTACCACATATTTTCTCAGGGCTAAGGTTCTATTTTCTCTAGAGTTAAGGTGATTTGATATCTCAATTTGGCCTAGAAAGCTAAAGTCTTTACATCCTGTATTTTAGGGAATGTCCAGGTCAGAGCAGCTTACCCCAGAAATAAGTACTGTGTGTATCTTCTTAGTGATATATCTAAGATGACCTCATTTCGTGCTGGTTCACAATGTGATTCATGATTCCTTGTACTTTGTCCACAAATTGTTTAGTATCTCTTCTAGGACTCATTCAGCCCCAAGAGATGAAGGCATGCTGGTTTGCAGAAAGTTGTAGGATTTAAAGACACTTCAAATATTCTATTCTTCTATCAAGACCACATGATTAACTCAGAAGATACTGACATTTAAGACAAATAAATTCACTTAATCTGCTAACTACTGTTTCAGGAAGCCCCTGTTTCCCTAACTTTGCACTTCTCGTAGGAGAATCTCTACTCTCAATTTGTCCTGAAGTGTGGAAGTGAAAGAATAGTTCTTATTTAATTGATTTGCTTAGACCTTCACATTTTGGTGCATTAACCAGGCACCATGAGAAATAGATAAGGGATTACTTTGGGGGAGCAAGGCTACATACAGAGACTTAGAATCTTTGTCTGTTATAGGACCTGGTTCTAAATGTGTGCCAAATGAGTTTGAGCTGATGGTTTATGGTTAGTTTCTACTGACTTTTTTGTTTTGTTTTGTTTTAGTTTTTGTTTAATGATTGCTTGACTAGTTTTAATTGACAGGCAAACAACATCTAGGTAAGAAAGACCAACTGCTTTGGCTAGAATTTGTGAATCTCATTTTGACCAGGCTTAACCAGGTACTACTGAAACAGAGATTCAATTATAAGGAAGAGTCTTCATGTATCTAGGCCTCTTAGGTATCTATGACTTGGTTTCTCAGCCATGAGTACAAAAAGCCATGTTTCATTAGGGGGTTTCCCACTGTATTGGTAAGTGCTATCAGGCAAGCATCTTCAACCCTACTTCCTCTCTGTTGTTTAGACCATTTTCAGAGCCAAAGGAAGAAACTATGAATAAGTTAACCTCTTCGATCCATGTGGCTTTTTTCATAGGCAAAAATTATTCTAGCACCCACATGATCTCTAGTTAACTAGCTACACAAATTCAGAATATGCATTTAGGTGGCAGACATCAAAACTTTCTCTTAACCTACAGAAAGGAAAAGCAGAACACTGTATAAACAACAGCAACAACAAATTTTCAAAGCAATGGTGCCTGTCTATTGTATGTGATATTCCTTGGTTGAAATAGATAAACAACTTTTTGAAATTATTTCAAATCAAAGACTTAAAAGGAAATTTTTCAGAGGTGCCTGTCTGGCTTAGTTGGAAGAGCATGAGACTCTTGATCTCAGGGTTGTGAGTTTGAGCCACACATTGAGTGTAGAGATTACTTAAATAAATAAGAACTTAAATATTTTTGTTCATACAAAATGAACAAAATAACCTGGAAATCAATTTTGCTCCAGAAATCAAGAAAGAACAGAGAGGATTTGAATTTAAAAAAAAATATTATAAATATCAGAATAGAAAGGAGGAGAGAATAAAATACTATTTTATACCTATTCACCTGGTTTAAATGAAGGAATCTGAGGACACAAAGAGTTGGAGTGACTGTGGATAAGATGTTTTTTGCTGGTAAAACTACTTTGGAAAAAACAACTTAGATTTGTAGAGTTAGATTGAAGGGTTATATATACCTTAAGATACAGTCATTTCTTTCTTATATATGCCCAACAAAATATTTAATATCTATGTACCTAGAGGCATCTAAAGAACAGGATCCCTGATTGTTCTAGTGATACACTCAGACCAAATGAGACACTACTCCAGTAGGGAATGGGTAAACATATGGTAGAAAATCACACAGGTAAATATTACACAGTAGTGAAAATGAAGAGACCACCTAATTAATATCACTAACAAATACTGTGTCAAGAAAGCAAGTCTTAGAAAACTATCTATAAGAGACAATTTTATATAAAGTTCAAATACAAGTAAAATATTGTATTTTAGATACACATATATTGATTAAAAAATAAAATGGGCCATGATAAACTCCACATTCAAAGTAGGGATTACTTCTAGGAGTGATACATAGGTGGGGGCACACAGATCAAGGGGAGTTGTTGTCATTAACTAGGCCCCTTCTTTGGCAATGTGTTTGTGGATTTCATCAGATCATTATAATAAATCTTTTAGATGCTAAATTAATAACATATGCACATACTGGTACTGATGAAGTTAGTGTGTAATGGATTAAAGGTTTTGATCGATCCAGGTTTTTGCACTTGGGTTCCAAAAGGTAGGGGAGTTGGACCAACACATAAACAAAAGAAACCAAAAAATAAAAAGGTGGGGGGAGAGTTCAAATTAGCCAAGCAGAATTTCGAAGATGAGCAGCTCAAAGTTCTAAGTGAGCAGTGTTCCAGACAGAGAGAATATCATTTGACTAAAATATAAAGACAGAATATCAGTTTCATGTGTCAGATACTATGATGTATGTGTATATACATATTAATTCATAACACATCACAACTCTCCGCCCTATTTTACTTAAGGAAATGTGGTCAAAGAAAGTTCACACAGCTAGGAAGTAGCAGAGGGTGAACACTTTTCCCAATACACCATCACAAGACAATGGCTGCTAGATTATATCATGAAAAAAAAAAAAAAAAAAGTCTTACCCAGAAAACAAAGCTAAAGTAGAAGGAAAGAATGAATGCTAATATCCAGCAAAATGTGCTGGTTCTTCACAAAGAGACAACTGAGAAGCAGGTAAGAACCTACAATCTTGACCAAGCCTTCCTCAAGTAATTAAGAGAGTAATAAAAGAAAAGAGAAAGAGAAGAGCACGCCCCCTGATGTTAGCTAGATATTGCTGTCATAGGAGGACGTACACTCCTCAATATTTCAAAATTCAAAAACCTGGAGTGACCAGGCTTTAGGAAAGGACACAGACAAAGGTACTGATATCCCCTCTCTGCCTCCAGGGGCTTAGCCTCCACAAGTCTCAGTTCAGGAACCTGCAGAGAGGCAGATTCTTCAACCTTGTTTAATTTCCACGTTATTTGTGAAATCCTCATGTTCATAGCAGCATTATTCACAATAGCCAAAAGGTGGAAGCAACCTAATTTTCCATCAGTGGAAAAGTGGATAAACAAAATGTGGTGTATGTGTATAACTTAGAATATTATTCAGCCTTTAAAAACTAATGATGTGCTGTATGGTGACTAACATAACATAATAAAAGAAAAAAGCGCATACAAACATACAGACACACACACACACCAAAAAAAATAAAATAAAAGGAAGGAAATTTTGACATGCTAAAACATGGGTGAATCTTTTTTTTTTTTAAGATTTTATTTATTTATTTGAGAGAGAGAATGAGAGACAGAGAGCACGAGAGGGAAGAGGATCAGAGGGAGAAGCAGACCCCCCGCCGAGCAGGGAGCCCGATGCGGGACTTGATCCCGGGACTCCAGGATCATGACCTGAGCCGAAGGCAGTCGCTTAACCAACTGAGCCACCCAGGCGCCCCAACATGGGTGAATCTTGAAGTCATTACGCTAGGTGAAAGAAGTGAGTCACAAAAGGACAAATACCACATGAATCTACTCATATGAGGAACTTAGAGTTGTCAAATTCATAGAGACAGAAATAGAATGGTGGTTGCCAGGAGCTGGGACAAATGGGGGATGGAGAGTTAGTGTTTAATAGGTACAGTACAGAGTTTCAGTTTAGGAAGATGAAGAAAGTTCTGGAGGTGGATGGTAGCGATGGTAACACAAAAATGTGAATATACTTAATGCCACTGAACTGTATAATTAAAATAGTTACAATGGCGAGTTTTATGTTATGTATATTTTACCACAAAAATCTTTCTATTTATTTAAAAAAATGGATAAAACTATAACTGGATTTTCTAACATATTACTCTTAAGTGAAGGCTTATTCATGACTGCTCTGAAATCATGTGTTTGAAGCTTTTTTGTTGCAAACATCTGTAAGTTCATCTTGTGTAATAGTTTCCTTCTTAGAGCTTTTACCCAAAAAAGATCGTTTTGATGGGTAAGTTCTTTGTAAGGCTGGGACTTCACTATCTTTTTTTTTTTTTTTTTTAATCACAGTCACTTGAAAAGAAAAAAGACAACACTACTATCTAACTTGTATGTTTATGTATTTATTTATTTAAGATTTTATTTATTTATTTGAGAGAAAGCAAGCAGAAGTGGGGTAGGGGAGGGACAGAGGGAGAATCAGACTCCCTGTTGAGCAGGGAGCCTGACACAGGGCTCCATCCCAGCACCCTGGGATCATGACCTGAGCCAAAGGCAGAGGACTGAGTCACCTAGGCAACCCTGTGTGTTTATTTCTAAAAGTAAATAATCATTATATTCAAATAATTCTGCCAAGCTATTTTTTTAAAACACTTTCAACTATAAATTTAGATGATTCATACCTAAGCATGAAAGTAATAAATGTTTTGGAATTTTTCTGTTTTAGCCCTCAGACAGTTTTACTTCAAAACATACATGTATTTCTCTGACCATAATTGGATTTTGACCATAATGAAACCAATAAGGTCAGACATAACTCCAAGTAGAATTTTTCAAGATAAATCTGCAGTTTAGGCAACTACTAAGAGATTAGTTTGATGTAAACAAAACCAAACAACAAACTTATCTAATCAACTATAAATAAGAGTAATAAACAAGATTTAGTTTTTTCTTACCTCATGAAAGCGTTGAAATAAACGGGGAAGAAGTTAAACGATATATTAGATGTTATACACTCTAAACTACATTATAACTTTACAAGCACTATTTTTGTGTCTGCATGTATTTATGTGAGGTTGTGTGTGTGAGTGTGTGTGTCTCCATAATTCAATTCAAAGTTACTATCTTCAACTCTATCAAATAGCTTGAAAGAGACAGAAATGGTGGTAAGCTGGCTATTCTTTCATTTGTTTCACTCCCTAGTTAAGAAAACATTGGCAAGCCTTTTGTCATGTAGATATTTTTTTTTGCCTACTCTTCACCTATCTGAATAAAATGCAGATAAAAGTTGAAGAGATCCGTCTTTTTAAGGATGCTTCTAAATAAAATTGAATTATAACAATCTTCTTATCTTTCTGGGTATCCATGTTGTTTAAAGACTGGAAGTTAAATTTTTAAAAGTGGGCAGAAGTTTGTATCTAGAACATTACATTTTTACTGTAATAGTCATCCCTCTTGTAATGCTAGTAAAGTCCAATCAATGATAAATGTCAAAATCGTAAGTGAATAAACTGTGTTCTGTATAAGAGCTGAGAAACAGAAAAATCTACTTTGGAGTGGTAAAAAAGAAAAGAAAAGAAAAATTATGATGGCTCTTCTCTAGGGAGTATACTCTAAAGATAAATGGCAAAAGGTGTACATTAAAGGGCCAAATTTAAAAAGAGTAGAATAAAGTGGAATATTTTAATTTGTTTTCTACTTTTTTCAATCAGTGTTTTACTGAGCAAGATTAATAGTACCATTTAAAATTACAGTAAGACTGTTGTAAGGAGATGTGACAGTAGGAATGTCTGAATGAGAGGAAAGTGAAATAAAATGAAATTGAACGCTAAGCAAAGGTTGTCAAAGTGTACGAGAGCTTACGTGTGTCAAGAACTTTATAGTATCATAGTTAACCTTTGCGTCAGTATTCTACTATAGGGCATTATTACCCCCCTTTTCAAAGGAACAACAGCAGCAAAAATAAAAAGCAGTCAAGTACTTTGCAAAAGCTGTATAACTTAAAATACTAACGCCAAGTGCTTGCTTATTCCCTGGCTTTCCTCATTCCCACTCCTGGATAAATGAGGTGAAGAACGTTGTAGCCTCTGCATTTGATGAAGTAGTGTTTGGCTGTGATACCGAATTCAGCTGGGAAAAGTTGTAGGGCAAAAAAATGTGTAATAAACTAAGAGATTTTGGAAGACTGGTCAAAGGTCTCTGGATTCGTTGAATTTTTAGTCTTGGCTAAATTGTGGCTGAGCAAGCACTAATGTGTGGGAGTTCAACTGGGGTTAAAAGGATCTTATGGGGCACTGTCAGGGGAGCTCAAAGGCACAATTCCTCAAGAACCTGTGTGACTAAGAACCTGGATTCATACAGTTAACCAGCAAAAAGAACTTTTAGAAATGTGTTGGGAGAAGTACAATTAGGTCACATTGGGATTGCAAAGTTACAAAAGGCAAAGACACTGTTCCAGGGACCTGCCATCTGTAGGTCATGTTGACCTTCCGGCTCAAGGGCCCTCATTATATGTATGCATTGTGAATACATTCTGAACAGTCAGCTGGAGAAGGGTTTGAGGAAAACCAGCTCCTCTCAATTTTTTACCAAGTCATTAGAGAAACTGGGTGATTGCAAAATATGATAGAAGAAATAATTCTAGTAGAAAGTTAGACATTTTAAATTACAAAGTTTCTAAAGAAATAGAGGAGACTCAAGGTCATTGCCAGGATGCAAGATGTGGTTGACACAGAGATGTGGGGCCCAGATGCCCCTGTAAGAGAGTACTTGCTGCCAATTCTGGGAAGTCACTCAATAGACTCTGGCTGTCAGTTCCTTTAAGGACCTTATCTCTGCTGCAGAAAGCTAACTTTCCAAGGCCACATCCTTTCTGAGCAGCCTGCATTCAGTAACTTTTCAAGTAGGGGGTATAAAGGATTGGCAGTGTCAGCTCAATGTGGGCACCCTGACAAGCAGTCTTCACCCCAGAGCTTCCCATGGGATGGACCCAGGCTTTGTCAAGACTGTAAATGCAATTTCATGCCTTCTCCTGACAAATCCTGAGTTAGCATCCTTCTCTTCACAGGTGTTGATTCTTATTAAATATTTTGCACCCCAAACTCCATCTCAAAATCTGCCTCTGGAAAATCCAACTTGTAAAATCAAGGTTAGTAGATCACATAATGTGTTTCCTAAAAGGAAAGAGAGAGAGAGAGAGAGATACGTAACCTTTAGTGATATACATTGTTTTCAGGAAAAGGTTAATCTTGGAAAAATAACAATCCAAGCTGCACTGATTTATGAAAATCTGAGAAAATGTCTGGTCCTTTTCAGTGATAGAAACATCAAGACTTGAAAGAGAAGACCAGAAGTCAATCTCAAATCTGCCATTTCAGTTGCATGGCCTAGGGCAAGTCTCTTATCTCACTGAGATCCAGTTTCTTCTTTGGTAGAATGGTCCATTACTTAAGTAAACAGACTTTTTTTTTTCCCCCCTTGAAGCATTTAGTATTCTACCTCCTCTGTTCAGATAGCCTTTGTTCATTGCACTAGAATGTCCCAACAACTAGAAAAAAAGATTGGTACTCAATAATGATTGAGGTGAATTGTATAGAAGATATGACTTATTAAATCAACTTATCAATACTTCTACTGTACTTCTGAAAACAAAGCTTCTCCCAAAATTTCTCAACTTCACCTGAAATAATTTTGAAATTTTTGTTGAAGGACTTTTAGTGTATAAATGAACTTTTTTCTTCCAATGTAATTTAGGTCATTGAAACAGAATTATAATGATATCTCTAAATAGAGATTATTTAGAAGCTACAAAAAGTATTATAACTCTCAATGCAAAACTACTGAAAATCTCACAAGGCTTCTTCTTTTAAGATATACATGAAGGGTCACCCACAGTATGATGACTCTTTCAAGCTTCCTGAATAAATTGACAATTCTCTTCTTTGTCCATCCAGTGTATGTATGCCTATTTCTTAAAGGGTACGTAAGATGCATAATATTTCATTGCTTTCATATTTATTTCTCCCCTAGACTATGGGACCTTCAAAGCAATGACCACTTGGCCTGTATATCCCCAGCAGCTTTCAAGTGTTTGACATATAGTATTTAAAAAATGAGAGCGAGGTAATGGTAAGTTGATTATGAGTTATGTATATCCAATAAGCAACATGTGGCTTGCAAATTGTTCTTAGCTGAGTTTCTTTTAAAAGTCCTTTAAAAGTTCCTTTAAAAGATGGAGAGGGAGAAGATGGAGAATTACTCCCTTTCCACATTCCAGCCACAAAAGAATGGTTAAGAATGGTTAAACTCGGGGCGCCTGGGTGGCTCAGTCGTTAAGCGTCTGCCTTCGGCTCGGGTCGTGGTCCCAGGGACCTGGGATCGAGCCCCGCATCGGGCTCCCTGCTCAGCGGGAAGCCTGCTTCTCCCTCTCCCACTCCCCCTGCTTGTGTTCCCTCTCTCGCTGTATCTCTCTCTGTCAAATAAATAAAATCTTTAAAAAAAAAAAAAAAAAGAATGGTTAAACTATTTAAACTGGTACAGAGCGTAGGGTCATTACATATTTGTGCACAAATTCTGATCCCATGAAACTTTTCTGAACTTTAAGGACTTTGTCTTTACAATGGGTTTAGTAATCTTTGTCTCACAAAGTGGTTTTATTTATTTATTTATTTTTAAAAGATTTTCTTTATTTACATGTCAGAGAGATAGAGAGAGCACAAGCAGGGGGAATGGCAGGCAGAGGGAGAAGCAGGCTCCCTGTTGAGCAGGGAGCCAGATGCGGTACTTGATTCCAGGACCCTGGGACAATGACCTGAGATGAAGGTAGACACTTAGGCGACTGAGCCACCCAGGCACCCCTCACAAAATGGTTTTAAAGACTAACTGATATTTACATATGCAAAGTCCTAATATGATGCCTAGCATATAGTCAATATTCCATGCAATTATTTCTCTTATCATCCAAAAAATTAAATAAATAAGCTGCTTTATGTGATGAGTTTTGTCCAGATCATTAGAAGATGTTTGTAGCTACTAAGATCACTTTGCAATAGAGTCTTCGATTCTAGATAGTAACTCCCCCATAGAATTTTTTGGCTCTCAGGATTTTAGGCCATTTATTGAAACTCTGATGTTTGTCACATCATAGAAGCTAGGACCTGGACTTCTTTCATGCAGCTCAAACATAGATATTATAATCAAAACTTATAAAATAAAAAACGCTTCTCTCACTGTACCATTTTCCAACCTCTGCTTATTTTAACTCCTGCCAACAAAATGGTTAACAAGCCTGCCACCACAAAGTTAGACCTTAATTCAGAAATAATTGTCTTCAAAATTTCTTATCCTCTCACTGTGCATTCTTTGTATCTTCTATCAATAATGATACATCTCTAAAGTTGTCATAGTAAGATTGACTTCATAGGAATTTGTGAGAACTAATGAAGCAATGGGTTTAAAGTTCTTAATAAAGTAATACTTTAGTACATTTCATCTGTATCCTTAAATGCTATGGTACTGTTACTAGGAAATATTTAGCTATTCTTCTCAATCTTTGAATAGACAAATACTAAATTATAAATACTCTACGTACTGGTTTAAGGAAAATCAATAGTACAATAGTAACACAGAATTTTATTTAAAAGAATACCTAGATTCATATTAGCTACTTCTGTGAGACACTTTCATGTTATCCTCTTCCCCCATCTTTGTACCCAAATATTTGTTAGTTTGAGTATAATGAAATGCATAATTATACATGGTTTTACCTCCCAATATATACAACTCAACCAAAAATCCAGAACACATCCCCTAAATGTGACCTAAATACTCCATGAAATAAGGGTTTGGTGACTAACTGGCAGGGATATTGTGCTGAAAGTTTCTACATCATCATCAGTTGAAACTAAGTAAAATCTTCAAAGAACTTTTTTTGTCTTATGCTATTCAAAAACTTTTGTGACTCTGTAGGTCACAAAATACATTTTAATTTATTTTTTAAGAGATTTTATTTATTCTATTTTAGAGAGAGAGCGAGAGCAGGGGGAGGGACAGAGGGAGAGAATCTCAAACAGACTCTACGCTGAACATGGAGTCAGATGCAGGGCTCAATCTCATGACCCTGAGATCATGACCTGAGCCAAAACCAAGAGTCAGATGCTTAACCAACTGAGCCACGCAGGTGCCCCACAAAATACATTTGAAATACTTATAATACATGAATACATTATAGAATATACAGAAGAAGCCTTATTATGTTCTTACATAATTGGGGTTGGTAATTAGTTTATTAATCAGCAAGTCAGTTAACATGGAGACTCATAAGACAGATGCATATGTTGTCTATCTAGTTAGTACCTCTATTCATTTACTGTCTAAAGTTTTTAAATGATTTCAAGGTTATAGAATCTTTCTTTAATAAATCACACTCATATTATGTTGATTAAAAGTTTAAATAAGAAATTAAAGACAAATAGGAAATAACTAAAAAGCAAGGATTTTTTAAAACATCTGGATATTCAGTAAATTTTATAAATTTTACAGTTGCCTTGTCTAATTCTAACATGACAACTGATTAAATCACTCACCTTTTTCAAGTTAACCATTTATTTTATTTTCAATAGAATAAAATAAATGACTATTTGCAAACATTTTTCATTAGTTTATTAAATTATTCATTTAAATTAGTAATTACAAGAACATGGCAGTGAAAATGTGGATTAATCCTAATGGCTACTTCGCTGCCACCTAGTTGAGAGAGCTTTCATAGCAAGTAGATACTACCATGTGGAACATCTACATGGGGAATTTATTAAAACAATACCTATTTGTATATAAGAAGTACTCTCCTTTCCTTTTTTTTTGTTTTTGTTTTTGTTTAATAGATGTGAATCCCGTAGTTTTATTTTGACGTAATGACTCAATTCATAGTTTGGATGATGTTCCCATAATTAAACAAGACTTCAGAGAGGACATATTTTTTTTTCCGTAGCAGTAAATAAAGTTAAAAAAAAAAAAAAGAACAGTGAATCCACCTTCCTTAAAAGTCTCTTCTCCAAGTAGATATAAAACAGATGCTTATAACTTCCTTTTAATATTCACAGTCATGCCACCTGATAGCCATGATCTCCATAATACAGATGAGGGAACTGAAGACTTATGCTCAAAGATCCCTTGAAATAATTTGTAGAAAGATTATTATAAAGTAAATGGAATATTTTGAGTGACTTTGTTGAATATAAGGACAGTAAATTAAAAAAGACGAGAGAGAGAGACATAGTAAATTTCCTCTCTAGGTCCATGGTCTCTGCTCTTGAGATAGTCTTTCTTACATTCAGTTCTCTCTGCCTTTTATCTCTGACTGACAAATGTTCCTCCAAGTCCCATACTCAGTATCAGCTCTCATATATTTCCTTCAATCTCTACAGCCTTAACATCAGCTAAATTACATACTTGGGTTAGGTTAAATTGTATCTTTATTCATACAATACATGTTGATTTTTTTCCAGAAATGGTTGCCATTTTTGAGTATTATATACAGTTTAATTTCCTCTAAATTGCTGAAAGCCAATCTGAAAATCTGGAAGGATTTCAGCATGGTCATGTGTGTGTATATAATAGGCAGAGACAGAAAGATGTGCCTGAATTGTCTAAATTGTCTAAATTTAAGACATCTTTTGATAAAGAAATCGAAGGCATATAATCAAAAGTTAAAAATTGTAGATAAAATCTACTCTTTACACAGTTTAATAGGCAAAAACTACATTTAAAAAAATACAGTTTCAATCTAAGGATATATCACTTGTAGTGTACAAGTGAACAGCCTTAAAAAATGGAGAAGTTTACCAAGAAGAGCATAAGATGGATTATGAAACTTTCTGGATTCTGTTCCTAGCTCTGTTGTTGCTTGACTTTGGCAAGATCTAAAAAATAGTCAACTTTCATTTCCTTCATGCATATGAACTAAATTAAATGATTCCCCTCCCACCCATATGGTGGACTTTCTGCACAGATGCAGTTAGTATTACATGCTGAGCAAAATCCCAGCTGTAAACTGAAAACGGTGCTTTCATTTATTTTCTATTGTTTTTAGTTTTTTGAAAACAAGCTTAAGAAGCAAATGAAAAACAGAAAACAGAGCCAGAGTACTGGCTAGGTCCACAATTTAATGATGAAAAGATAGAAAGGGCTGGAAACTGAAAAGAAAAAAATACAAACACATTTAAAATATAAAGAATGTTGAAAATGGGGAAACTCACATTATTTGCAAGCTTCTTAAAATGTATATTCTTAAAAAAAAATGTCCTGCAAAAGAAAGATTCAGAAGCCCCGAATGTCCTCCAAAATTCTATTGAAGAAAATATGTTCTGAGAGAAAATCTTGTGCTCCATTTTCTTTCAAGGAGTGTAAAAATCTGAAAGCAGGGTAGGGAATCTGTGGTACCTCAAATGTGTATCAATTAGTACTCAATTAAGGCCATGGGCAATTGTCAGCTTTAATATTAAGTTCTAGAAGAGGTAGGTTTAAAATAAAATCAACTCTTTACAGTAACTCAAGGCTTTAGCTATTCTTATGAGGAATTTCTGTGTTCTTTGGTTTCAGATCTCTATATGTGTCTCAGTAGAAAACCACTTTTACAATTCTTCAGGCTAAAAGCCAACCTGAAAATCTGGAAGGATTCAGCATAGTCATGTGTGTGTGTATAATAGGCAGAGACAGAAAGATGTGCCTGAATATGCATGTGAGTTTTATAAGATGCTGCAAACAAAAACTCTATCGTTCAGTATCATTATTTCAATAAAACCTTTTCTCCAGCTATGTATTTAGTGCTCTCACTGACACAATCTATTTTACCTCTGTCTCCATGTCTATCCGTATCTCTGTCATTTCTGTCTCTCCTCTTAGCTGAAGCTGTGTCAGTAGGCCTAGAATAATTTATGGCATTGGCAAATAGTCTGGCCTCTAGACCTTTAGGAAACTTTATTTACCTTGGGATATTTCATCAGCTTATAATAATGCAACTTGGATGCAATGAATAAAATTTCAGAAAAGTTCGTATTTCTCCCAAGTTCAACTTCAAAGTTTATTATAATAGCACTTAGTAAAGATTAGGCAAAATTAACAAAAAAGTTATGAACTTTGTTGATTATTCTTTTGGGTCTCATAAATGGATGTTTAGTATCATATGATATATCTCACCAATTCCTTCGTACAAAAATTTTATCTATCCAAATTGCCCACATTTCAGAATGAAAAACCTTACATATTCTTGCAAATGTCCAGCATCTCCATATCAAATAACAAACATTAGAAGTACATAAATTATATATAGAAAATCTTGTTAAAAAAATCTGCTATTTTTAGCTACATGTTAGCCACAAATAGAGACCAAAAATATATTCTAAGTTAATAAAGGGATGCTGTATATCACTGAATTGCATTGAGCATACATAAGTAAAGTAGTATCAGAAGTTGTCAACATTACTGTTCTGGTGTTCTATCACTGTGTAGATAACCACCTCGAGAGTTATGGCTTTACAACAACAGTTATTTACTTTGATCACAGATATACAGTTCTCAAGGGCTAGGGTGGGATGGTTCCTCTTTACAAATATTACAAAGTAATATTTGGGGTGGCTAGACTTCCAGGATGATTTGTTCATATGGCTGCTGGCTGAGTCAGAGCTGCCAGCCATGGATCTCAGCTCCCTTCCTGGTGGGTCTCCTTGAAGTGGGGCTCTTCTTAGGATATGGTGGGTTTAAGAGAGATATTTCCAAAAGACACGAAGTGGGGATTGTTACTTTTCTAAGGCCTGAGCCTAGAAGCTGTCATAGTATTATTCTGATGTATATGCTATCTGTCAAAGCAGTCATACAAACCTCCCACATTCAAAGAGAAGGAACATCAACTCCACCTCTGGATAGAAAAGTGTCAAGAATTTGTGGCCAGCTTTAATTTTCCACAAAAATACATAAGGCAGCTTAAATGGAAAACCGATGAACCAGATTGGAAATACACACTAATTTCAGACGTTTATTCTTCAAACTGTATTCCTAGTTAGTACATTGCAATTTTATGTGAGTATAACATTTTTTAAGTGTTTCCAAAGGACACAAGCATCTTTGTGAATAACTGACTTTGGATAAATTCAACAATTTTGAATACCTTAAAGACATTTTATATATAAAAAAGATACAGTTTATCTTCTCTACATATCCCTCACTATTTTGTTAATACAAATTCAATTAAATATAGTCAATATAGTTATGATTGACCTATTAAATTATAGCTAAATTACTTAGCATTTTAATAACTATTGGTTTCTGGCACCTAACATTCACATAGTTGTAAATGTTATAAGTTTTATTTACTAATATTAGAACCTATAACTGTTATAATGATCATCACTTTTAAGTACCTAGACCATCACATTTTTAATGTGTCCTTCTTAATTTAATAAATCAAAAGAAAATCCAAAGTAAAATACAATTAATATGTAGTTCTTACCCAGCAAGACTCAAAGCTAACCATTGTCATTGCTTCTAAAATTTAAAGTATATGTTTCTTTAAATTGTTTCTGAAAAGAAGTGTATTTATTTTACAGACTGACATCTGACTATCAAAAATACTGTGGTAGGCCATAATCAGGGCCACCTTAAGCCCAAATGGGGCAGAAGGAATCATTTTACTGAAGAATGAAACTCTGGCAGGGAGGCATTGCTTTTTAGGAGAGATGGAGTCCCTGATTAGCTGAAAGTGATAAAAGGCAGCAAGCCCATTGTTTTTCTGACCTGATTAATTTTTCATTCTACATGGGATATATCATTCAACAACGACCTTCACCTGGTGTCAGGAAGGTACTTGGAAAGCACCAGGAGCTGTTTCCCACACATACATCCTCATCTTGTATATCTTTCATATTTCTTATCTGCCAGGACAGTGGTCAACCAAAGTGATGGCAACTTTCGCTGAGTCTGAGTTGTCATTCCTGTCAGTCTTTGAATCCTGATTAGGCTTTGTAGCCTAGCTCACTACTGACAGAGCTGTCAAAGGCAAATATTCCATACTTGAGAAAGAATTTGATGCTGTGAGAAACAAGAGAATTTCAGAGGTCATGTTTTAATAATCAAAGGGCAAATATTTCCTCTAGTCTCAAGACTACCTCTGAAATACGTTTCCTTGGGTACATACAAAAAACAATATACTTACTTGAATTATCAACTTGAATCTTTAAAGTGGAAGAGATACCCAATACTAGCAATTATTATACACATACTCTACAAAGAGGAAACTACTGAGTAGTGTAAGAGTTTGCCTTAGCCACACAGCTCATTAGAAGCAGAGCAAGACTTGGGACCCAGGTTTCTAGGCCTTCAGCTTAGAGCTTTCTATATAGTTATCATAAGATTTTCTCCTAAAATATGTTATCAGTATAAATGATGTGACAGACTATTTTAAATCTTTACTGTATTAGCAACTGTATAAGGAAGTGTCTTTGTTGATTACTAATATTACCCTGACAAAGCAGTATAATTATGAAAGGAAGCATGGAGCAGATATCTGGCTAAGATGATAGACAGAATGCTGGGTTTCTGCTACTGAGACATACAAGTGCTGAATATGATATATGAACAATATGTATAATATGTAATATATTTAGATATGGAGAGAGAGAAGCTTGATATTGACGAAGGGAATGTTCAGGTCATCTAGTAGCAAATGAGGAAAAGGGGCAGAAGCTGTGTGGTGTGTGCATAAGGTGACCTGGTTTGCCTGGGATGTCTCTTGTGCTGCCATAATTAATAGCACCACCTGGAAAGTGATGGTGGGTACAAGACCATGGACCGTGACAAAACCAAAAGAAATCATCCTATCTGTGAATGGGGAAAGACACTGCTGACTATTACCAGAAAGCTGACTGAAGTGACAGATTATGAATTGAAAGAGTATCGTTTGTGGCTAAACAGAAACCTAAGTCTGAACTCCAAAGTTTCTGATGACAGATCTTCTATTTAAAAACCTAACATGAAAATTGTTCTAACATCAAGGGTTTCCATAAGACCTTGTTATCAGTCTTGATTCCATTGGGAAAACGAAGTCGCTTTAATGAAATGATTGGTTTAATAAGTGCATTGGAATTACATGATTGTAGGGAGAGATAGGGGAGCTGCCATCAGAGGAAATGTCACCAAATACAAAGCCATTGCAGGTGGGAAGGAAGCACAGCAAAACTCAACATCTTCATCTTAAGCACTCAATCGGTTGGTTCTCAAGAGCTGGCATGAAAGGTAGAGAGCTCTTCTTGACTGGCTCATCAACAGCACCAAAACGGGAGTTTCTCACATTCTTGCTGAGAAGCTCCTGTGACTGCTGTCTGCCCATAACTGTGGAAGAAAATACCTTCTAAATATAATATGAACTCTCTTATTGGTGAACTATAACTCAGGGCTTCTAGAAAAAAGTAGTTCCCTGCTTCTCCTCCATAGTGAAGAGGAAACTACAAAAAGGGTGTGCAGTTGATGCTCATTTAACCCTGGAAATTGGCACAGGGCCCAGGAGAGTTGAATGCACTCCAGTCCCCCAGATGCTTCTAGAACCTAAGGAACACATGAGACTCCTTCTGAAGACAATGCCTTTAAAGAAGGGCTCAGGCAGAATATCAAAAAGCATGGGAATGAATCCTTTCCTCTAAAAGTGAATTAGGAGAATAAAAGGGAAAATCCATAGCCAGAATCTAGAGATTTAGGACAATCTGAAATTTATTTTACAATACAGTTAAATTATTCAGAGAGATAAAAAAAGAAATAGATTTCATAATGGGCCTAGGGCATTTTTAAAAATACATAAATTCCAGAAATAAATAACATTGGTGTTTAAATTAAAAAAGTGATGTATTAGAGAGTTAATAAGTTACTTGTTGTTTAATTGATTATTTGGTCAGTAGATCTGAGGAAAATATCAAAAATATATCACAGTGAGTTTAAAGATGAAGACTGAGTTAAGCAGACAGGATAGAACCTGGATATATGTCTTTAAAGGAACACTAGAAATTGGAGGAAAGAGATAAGGAAGAGAGGCTATACTTTAATAGGAAGTGAATTAATTTTTTTCCAGAAATACAGGAAGATGTGCTCGCAAACTGAAAGACCACCGTGAGTTCTGAGTAGGACAAGTAATCTTCACTCTGAAAACATCAAGAATAGAGAAATACTTTTTACTTCTATAGGTATATAGGAATTATGGTAACAATTGAATAATTTTAAGATATATATTAACATGTAAAAGTCCCTTCCAACTCTATTGACTAACAATTTGATCATAATCAAATAGTCTTTTAATCTTAGTTTACACATTTGGAAAGTGGGAAGAGTACCATTATTTTTACCTACATCAGTGGGATATGCTCAATAAAAAAGAAAGCATACTATCTTGAAGTTAAGAAATTGTAGAGGAATATGTAGATATGAGCTGCTTGTGTCCATCACTGATTTTGCAACCTTACTGTGCCGTTATTTATCTTTCATTCATTTAATCATTGCTTCAAATATCAAAATGTTTATCAGTATGAAAAAAATAAAATTGTGAAAGGTGTTGGAATGTGATGACAGTTATTTAGGGAAGAAAGTTGTAAGACAGTGGGTGAATGACAATTTGTTTAAAACTTTCATTTCCACTAAAGCATCATAACGGTATTTAAATGATGCTATTATATGGATTAAAATGTTGTACGGAGGGTACAAGTTCAAGATCAAAAACTGCTTTCAAGTATAAGAATTACCAGTGATGAAGACTGATGGTTTCAGGTTATCCTGACCTTCTTAGAATTACATCTAAACAGACAAGTCCTCCAGCTTTGGAGACACTATATTAAATTGTCACTTTTCAAGATCAAACCGAGTTATATGGAGGTGAATATGTGGAATGTTAACTGTATTAATCTAAGCAATTACTAATGGTTTAATGTTAAGAAAGAATGATGAATTGGAAATTAAACATAAATCTTCCTGCTCCATTAAAGTACTTGTATAAGCCATCTTAAATCTCCAGGACCTGGCATTTAGCAGTAAATCAATCAATAAAATAAGTAGCAGCAAACTTGAGATTTTAAAAATAGAGGATGGAAAGAAAAAATTGGTTTTGGTTTTACTTTTGCTTTTTTTACAATGCATATTGCAAAGTGAAACTTCAAAGATATTTTGTAAAATAAAGTATATAGTATTTGTAGAAAATAATTCAGAAAAATAATCAGTGTATAAAATATAACATTTCCTCAAAGAATAGATTCCTTTAAAACCAAATTATTTTATTCAAACATAGAATGAATCTTCATAATGAAAACAGCTGTCTATATAAGTCTTTTTTTAATGGAAAGCCCTCAGTACCTTTTTCCCCAAAGAAGTTAAAATAAATTGGGGCCACCTCAATCAAGGTTATGACTTCCTTGAGGCTTATCTTCCGACAGAATCATTTTCTACAATCATTTTCTTTTCTGTTAGCAACCATTGTCTGGGGCTTTTCTGCTTCCGTCACAGTCCCTGTCTGTAAGTCAAAAAAAAAAAAAAAAAAAATCTGATATCCAATTATTTGCACTTTCTTTAATAGCCTAAACTCAATTAGAATTGATTCACAATTAGGTATAAATTCATTATAGCTTCTAAATTTCTGGTTTACAGGTGGCAGTCTAATTAGAGTGAGCAGTAACTGTGATGTCTGACTTCAGTTGGCAAGCAGTGAGAATGGGGGACTAGAGAGGAGAGAGGAGGCAGATCCTGAGAGGTGGTATCATGCAGAAGGAATGGGTATTTCTCCCTGCCTGGACATCCCACCCAGCAGCAGGGCTAACTTGCTTCTCTTCTCACTACAAACAACACAAAGCAGTCAGTATTTCCTAGCTCCTACACGATTTGCTCATAAATAAGCAATATTCAGTGCTGGTTTTCTAAAATATCAACAAAACAAGTTGATGAGACAAACCTGGATTCATTTCTTGCCATGGTAAAGAACACCACCTTGACAGAAGCGGAAGAGCACTTAATGAGATTTTAAAGTCTTGTATAAGGTGAATCATTCAGTGGGGAGGCTTGGTTAAGATTGGGTAGAACCATAACAACATTGGTTAGGATTGTGCACATAGGGAGGAGAGAATTTTGAGGTGAGTATTACAAAGGGTCTTCACATTCAGGAAGATCCGAGAATGAAAAATGAAATTATTTGCAGTTTTCACCTTCTGGGGCAAGAGTTTTCTGCAATACTAAAATTAAGTCCATGAAGTCAGTGGAGGAGTGAAGGCCTGTTAATGTAGACTGTAAGCTGTGTGAATGTAGTCTCCATTCTCAGCAGGGAATCCCAGCAAAACAGTATCAAGACTGATGAAGCAAGACAGGAAAGCAGACACTAGAACAGAGAAAACAAGAGGCTCAATGAAGAGAAACATTTTAACACAAAGCAACAAAACTATAAGATTGGATTTTAAAGTAAGACTTTAAACATACATACACATACAAATTGAGTGACACCATAAAATAAAAATCAAAAAAACCCTCAATACATAGACTAAATTGCAAAGTGGGTACTGCTCAAAAATTAATAAGCACGTGGAGGCAACAATGAGGATTGTTCTCAAAAGGAAAAGGGTCTGGAATGTATAAAGAAAGGTAAGAGACTTAAAGAAATCATGTAAGTTCCAACATCCAAATTGAAGGAGCTCCAGAAAGAGAAAACACAGAGAATATTGAGAAATCAATGATATAAAAATCAGTCTCACCTGAGAATGTCTCAAGACAGAATTAATTATGCATTTCCATTCTAATGAAATTTTTTAAAGATTTATTTACTTATTTATTAGAGAGAGAGAGAGTTGGGGGTAGGGGCAGAGGGAGAGACTCTTTAAGCAGATCCCCTGCTGAGCATAGAGTCAGATGCAGGGCTCAATCTCAGGACCTGAGATCATGACCTGAGTGGAAACCAAGAGTTGGATGCTTAACTGACTGAGCCACAACAGGCACCCCTGAAATATTTTGTTTTTAATATGAAATAAAAAGAAAACGTTTATGCTTCACAAAGCAAGGCTCTGCTACTGCAAAAAGCAGGAACATATTTGAGCTGCTTTGGAGCCTGTGAAATCACACTCTTACAGTTTTAGAAAATGTCTTTTGCTTATGCACTGTGCAGTATCCTGTGTCAGAGATGGTCTGCCCTAGGATAGAGGCCTCTTTTTCTTCAACATTCCTTTGAGGCCATGATTGCTGGGAAGTTTTTAATGTCTGAGTGACCATGAGTGATCAGAAGTTTTTATGATGAAAAGTTTATAGCCTTCTTATATTACCTGGAATTCTCTTTCTTATAACTGGCACAAAGTAGACTGATGGTGGCTCACTTGTCTCCAAACTACTTAGCTTCTTTGACTGAATCCCAATCCAGTCAAAGATTATTTGCTGAGTCATTTGGTGGAATTATTTTAGCTAATTTTATAACAATTTCCTACCCAAATCCATGTTTCCTATTACCACAAAATAATTGTTCCATATCTTTTATTTCTACATTTGGATGTAAAATTCCTTGAAAAGGGCGCTATCAAAATGAATGCATTTTATTAAGAAAGGTATTCATGTTCCTTCAGAGTGGTTATTCAGAAAAATAAGTGCCACCTGTCAACTGCTCATCACAAATGACACAAGGTAGTTATAATGCTATTGTGGACCAGGAGCCACAATTTCATCTTTGAGCAGGTAAAGAAAATCCTTACTAAAATCATGTTTTATTATGAGCTGCAGTCTTTCTTTAGATTCGTAAAGATTGTTAGTTATGTTCACAGAAAAAAGAGAAGTATCCTGCCTTGCTCCAGTACCCACCATTAAAGCCAGGCTTACATGACACCTACTAATTTTGATCTGAATGAAAGCATCTCATTTTATTCATTTTATTTTTCAGTACTAGCATAACACCCCTCTTCTTACACTTTATCATAGAGGCTACATACTAAGGGAATGAAGGTGCCGTGTTTCTATTTTCTCTTCATCATTGTCAAACAAAAAAACAAATGTGGATTTAGTAAGCAGAGACTTGACTTGAAAGGATTATTCCAAGGGTAAAAAGGACTCTTGTAAGAGCGGAGGGGAAGAATTTCAATAATGAGAACACTCTGATCATAAGATCTTAGAGTGTCTCAAAGATTATAGGCAAAGAGAGATTTTCTGTTCTAGAGAGTGGTGAACAAGGCTAAAAGAACCATATGGGGGAAGTGGGATGAAAGAGAAGCAGGATCGGATAGGAGATCAGAGAATGTTTTAGTCTGAGGCCAACCTGTTCTCAGGAAGGAGAACAGTTAAGGAAGGAGTTGCATGCCAGCCAAAGTTAGGGACCTGGGGAAGAAGAGAAGCTTTGCCCCAAATTGATTTATTCTGTTTTGTTTTGCTTTAACAAGCATTTTGTTCTGATTGACCAGTGGGGAAAAGTAGTTCAGCTGCTCATTTATGAAGCTAAGAATAGGAATTTGGAGAGTTTGTGTCTGGTTTTGTCATAGGAAAACTAGGGAAACATCCAAGAACCTTATCTAAGTCATGTGGGGAAGGGTGACTTATTACAGTTGGCCTTTTTTCAGAACACAAAAATGTGGGGGGGGGGGTGTCTTAACCTTCACTGTTTTCCAGGATAACCAGGCTAAGGTAAAAGGCAGTATTGTCATCATAAAGGGTATTGTAGACAGGAACCAGAGATGCCTGAAAATGTCTCGAACCTTCAAAGCACAATTCTGTACAATCACTTACAGTCATCCAGTGAGATTAGAAATAAAGCATTTAGAAGTTCTCTGAGTAAAATAAGATTTGAGCATAGCCTGCATCTGGCTGTTGCACTTACTGTTTGTCTTAACAGGCACATGTAAACATGAAAAAACATAAGAATGGTGTCTGTTAGTGTTTAAACACCTTAAAACCGTAAGACTTCTATCTCTAACATTGGTAATGTGTCTATAAATTGATAACCAATGATACGAGTTTTATCAGCACAAAATGGGATATTCACATTTTATCTTAAAGAATACCTAGGGTAAGAGGCCTGGGCTTCTATTTTCTCACTTAAAATGTAACAAATTAGTAGATAACTATTCTGACATTAAATACAGAATGCAACTCTTAAAATGGTTATAGAATACGATTATTCTGTAACAAAAAAACACAAAGTTCTAAACTACAGATTTTGAGTGTGGCCTGTCTTCCAATCCTGATTCTGTGGTTTACTGCATTGGTTTTGTCACTTTGGTAAGTTATTAAGTCCTCTGTGCCTTATTTCCTACAGCTGTAAATTGATTACACCAATGTCCACCAAAATTGAATAGAACAGGTATGTAAAGTCCATTCACTGCATATAGACTACAGTCCCAGTTTAAAAAAAAAAAAAAAAGCAAAAAATAAGGGGAGAAATTTTTTTAACATTATAATGTTTTTGACTTACATATATTGTGAAATTATTCCCACAATAAGTTTAGTGAGCATTTATCATCTCACATAAACGCATTAAGAAAAAAAAGCAAACAAAGAAAAAATTTCCTTTGTCCTTGTGATGACAACTCTTAGGATTTACTCTCTTAAAACCTATCCCTATATATCATACAGCAGTGTTAACTATAATCATCATGTACATTTCATCCCTGATACTTGTTTATCTCACATCTGGAAGTTTGTACCTTATGACCACCTTTTTCCAGTTCCCTTCTCCCAAACCCTGCCTCTGATAACCACAAATCTGATCTCTTTTTCTATGAGTTTGGTTTGTTTTTGTTTTTTAGATTCCTCATATGAGATCATACAGTATTACTTGTCTTTCTCAGACTTATTTCATTTAGCATAATGCCCTCAGGGTCCATCCCTGTTCTTACAAATGGCAGGATTAACTGAGTTAATAAATTCCCCTATGATTCCTGGTAATATGGACAGTCAAATAATGACACCTAAATATGACAACTGCCTGAGTATATTGAGCAAAGGTACCACAATTCTGAATCTGCTCACCTACTAAAAATTCACCCCTTGGTCTGCCTACAGACCACATAACCATTCTTATTCTTGATTATTTATTTTTTTCTAGAACAAAATCCAAAGGCATTTCATGCTCATGTTTTTTTTTAATTTTATGAAATATTTCTTCTACTAGCACTAAAAAAATATGACAAATACACCCAGTTTCAAAAGCAAATCATTTTCATGTCATACGCCTAGAGTTTCCTCAACTAGCATAATGATAACTGGGTCATTATTCCTCTGAGAATTGAAAATGAATGTTCCTAAAGAATTGAGTTTTTAAAAGCCATAATAACAAGGATTTTTAAATGTCACATTGACTTACCCAATTCACCTTTTGTTCTGCCATGTAATTTTAATATACCCTTCTATGTACTGTGTATGATTCTTTTCTGTGGCATTATCTCTAGAAAAATGGTGGATTTTCTGTAACTGAGCCTGCAAGGAAAACTAGAGGAATCTTTGAGATTATTAGTTATATAAAGGGAATTATGATTCAATGCTGGGGAATTTTTTAGTCTTTATGGGAATCCTTGATATTATTACACTATTTAATAAGAGTGTCAGGGAGAAATGGAGTGGACCTATAATCATTTAATAGCAATTAACAAGAAAATTTTTGTGCCTTATTTCTTCCTTGTATGTCTGTTTTTTGTCAGGGAGATTTCACTACTGGAGTATAGCACATCTTTTAGCAACAATGATATGAGTCTGTTAAAAAGTAAATTGGGCGGGGCGCCTGGGTGGCTCAGTCGTTAAGCGTCTGCCTTCGGCTCAGGTCATGATCCCAGGGTCCTGGGATCGAGCCCCGCATCGGGCTCCCTGCTCCGCATGAAGCCTGCTTCTTCTTCTCCCACTCTCCCTGCTTGTGTTCCCTCTCTCGCTGTGTCTCTCTCTGTCAAATAAATAAATAAAATATTTAAAAAAAAAAAAAGCAAATTGGGCAATAACACCCAGAGAAAATGGGACTATTCAAGAACTGTGTGTAATTATCTGAGGATCCTGAGGAGAACAAAGTGGAGCATCTGCTGTTAAGGAAAGAATCAGCAGTTGACGCCTACATGCAATGAAAAATCAACCCAATCATGTGGGCAAACATTTTAATACAGTATCTACACTGTAACCTCAGCTCACCCTGTATTTAACCGACAAAAAGCCGTGGAGTCCAATAGACCATAGTCTGTGTTAACAATTCATGAGGCAAAGAAACCTGTAATTGAGTGCCCTTAATATCTGTTGTTTTAGCTATTCTGTTATGAGCTACCAGTTTAAAAAAAGCACAGAATTAATTTCCCCAATGTCATTTTCTCTATCAAATGCCTGTATTGGCAGAAGATACATACCAATCAGTTGCCATCTAAATAAGTACCTAGACCGGGTTTGTTCACAGTATGCTTTGTGGATTGGAACAATGAAAGAATGAAAACCAAACCCTTATATGTTAAGCCTTATCTGATTTACAGCATTACTAAATTACTGTTGTAGTTCATAAAGTCAATTTCAAATGCTTAATACACGAACATACACAAACTCACAGTGGATTGTTTTCCTCTTGAATGACAGTATTTCTATGTCCTGAACAATAATATTCCACTTTATCGTCATTATTCAGATTAGTATACCAAGATTCAAAAAGAGTAAATGAATTTCTAGAGTTGCAACAGTAGTTAAAGGTACCTACCTTGTAGGGTTGTAGTGTGAATTAAATTAATATATATGACTTAGAAATAATTTAGAATGATGCCTGACACATAGAAAGTACTACAGAAGTGTTTGCTATTATTATGACCCCTGTTTTTGAAATATTGTTTTCTTCATCTTGTATTACAGTTTGAAATGTCAGCTACTGCTATAACATCAACTGCCCTTTAGAAGAACTGGAAACACTCCAGGACTCACTTTCAGACAGGGTCCTCTGCACTTTCTGGAACAATGCTGGCCACAAAAACAATGCTTATACAAGATAATGAAGTACAATATGATTGCAAAGACAGAAATGTCTAAACCCCTGGAAACACAAGAAGGAACTTGGTTTCAATTTTCACTATGCTTGAGAGCATAATTATTATAAGGCAGGCAAGGTCCAACCAATAGATGGCCCAGGCAATGGAAAAGAGACCCTGGGTTTAGCTAGGGAATAGGAGGATGTCCCCATAAAACACCCTGACTGAGTTGTGACATTCCTGACAGCTGGACACAGAAGCTGGCTCTAGGACCTGGGTCCCAGTGTACAAATTTCTTAAGTTAAAAGTGATGGAACAGAAGCAACTCAAGCCATGTTACATTTTTATTCCTATACCAGCTAAACTTGATGCAGTTTTTTTATGACATTTACAAAAACCTTTTCCAATATATTACCTCATTAATTCACCTGTGAAAGATAAAAGGCAGATATCTTTATTAAAAATTCACAGTGTAAAAATAGGTCTAATTAAGAGGATGGTACAAATTCACATATTACCCCAAAGGTCATTTCCAATCGTATTCCTCTTAAACAAACCAACAAACATAGAGTTGCAACACTAAAGCTTCAAAAGTCCCAGGTCTGGAATCTGGGCAGTCTGATTCTAGAGACATTCACTAATATTCTGTGCTTTAGGGATTGAATATGCCACTTCCAACAGGGACCAAGCAAGTAACACAAGCATAGGGTTATGTTGGGTTGAGTGATCCCTTCTTAAGCAGTCAACTGCTACTGAGCTCAAGCCAATGGATTCCATCAGGGTGTCAGCACAGCATTTCTAGATCTTCTGACATTTTCCAAGAGCTAGAAATTGCAATTTTAATGTGAATTCCCTACATTTTAAAAGTAGGCAATTGGGGCACCTGGGTGGCTCAGTCAGCTAGGCGTTAGACTCTTAATTTGGGCTCAAGTCTTGATCTCAGGGTTGATGCGATCAACTCTGTGTTGGGCTCTGGGCTCAGTGTGAGTCTGCTTGAGATTCTCTCTCTCCCTCTCCCTCTGCCCCTTCCCCCTCTTTCTCTCTCTAAAAAGAAAGGAAGAAAGGAAGGAAGGAAGGAAGGAAGGAAGGAAGGAAGGAAGGAAGGAAGGAAGGAAGGAAGGAAGGAAGGAAAGAGGAAAGAAAGAAAGAAAAAGAAAAAGGAAAGAAAAAGAAAGAAAGAAAGAAAGAAAGAAAGAAAGAAAGAAAGAAAGAAAGAAAGAAAGAAAGAAA
>NW_023270442.1:2368542-2468064 GCF_011800145.1 Mirounga leonina
AAAGAAAGAAAGAAAGAAAGAAAGAAAGAAAGAAAGAAAGAAAGAAAATCTTTAAAAAAAATAAAAAACAGGGGCGCCTGGGTGGCTCAGTTGGTTAAGTGACTGCCTTCGGCTCAGGCCATGATCCTGGAGTCCCGGGATCGAGTCCCGCATCGGGCTCCCTGCTCGGCAGGGAGTCTGCTTCTCCCTCTGACCCACCTCCCTCTCATGCTCTCTGTCTCTCATTCTCTCTCTCTCAAATAAATAAATAAAATCTTTAAAAAAAATAAAAATAAAAATAAAAATAGGCAACTGATTCGGTTTTGTGAAAACACTACTTCAAACACAACAATTTACGAGTGAGATCCGGCTGTGGCCAAACTCTTGATCCCAATGAGTGGGCACTTTAAATCAGAAAAGAGCCCCCAAAGAGAATGAGCCGTGGGTGAATTTTGTAGCAACACTAAGGGATAGTGATGGCACAGTGTAAATACTAGTTAAGTGTTGGGGTGGATTATTGCTACCAAGGAGTGGCTTAGGTAGATGTGCCATGGACTTCAGTCTTTCAGAATCTTTATCTCTACCAGTGAAATAACCCAAATTGAAATGCATACATATGCAAACTATTTTATAAGAACATTTTGAAAAGATTATGTTTTTAAGACTAGTTTAAATTTCAGAAAGATTTTAGACGCTATTAGAAACCAATTTAATAAGATTAGATATAAATGAAAATTATTGGAAAAACTTTCCATTTTTAGGGTTATGTTACATAAATGAAAAAGAGTTTCCTTGGTCTGAGAGGAAGGCAAGGAAATAATTTTTGGGGGAAGGGAATGTAAGTGTGTGTTTGACACCATTTTTTTTTTTAATTTGAGCAATTTAGGCTATGTTTGTAGTGATTTAGCTAAATTCTAAGCAGTATAGGCATCAGAGATAATGAAACATGGTCAGCAAACCAAAAAGATCTGTCCTGAAATAATATTTTAAGGCCTCAGAAGATAATTCTTTAGCTCCTGACATTGGTGCTTTCTTTTGATCCAATCTATTTCAGAGGTATAAACCTTCTAGAGGAAGTGGCTGTTGAAGTTTGAAAGGATGTTTTTAAGGAGTCATAAAGTAGGTGACATGTAGCAATGGAGCCATTTGGTGCTGTGTTGTTTTTTTTTTTTTTTTTAATTTTTGCCAAGAAATCTTGATTATATACCTTGCCCTCTAATTGACTTTCAGTAACCATTAGCTTTCAATCCAAGCACACCTTTCCTCAGAAATACTAACCATGACAGGAGCAAACCTCCTTTATAAGAACACATTACTCTTTCTTTGAATATGTCACAGATGAAAATCATAAGCTCAGATAATGAATGAAAAGTTGGCTTAAACACACAGTTATTATTGTAAAATTAGCAATAATAAAATCAGGTAGTGTCAGAAATGTCATGCCTCCAGAAATCTACAACGAAATTTCCTCTATCATTCTCAGAAATAGTTCTCCAAAGTGGTGGAGACATATTCACAAACTGAGATCTTGCCCAAGCAAAAGGAACAAAATCAAATTAATTAGTGTTATACACAGTTACAAAGAGTAGATATCAAGTACCTGGCACAGTGCTTGGCACATGGCTAAAACTTCTTTAAAAGGATGGATAGATGCATAAATGAATACTATTATCAGTCAAAATATCTTACTGCAGATAAGATTAGTGGACTCCAGCTAACTTAAGTAGAAAAATTATCACTGGAAAGATAATAGAAAGATCACAGAGTGTCTGGAAATCTTAGAGAAACTTAGAGATAAAAGCTAATCTTAGAGAAACTTAGAGATAAAAACTTAGAGAAGGTGGCCAAGCACTAAGAAGTAAATTCAAAGATACCCCACAGAAACAAGTGGCTGAGATATCATGTTGGTGGCAATTCTATAGGTCATGTGGGTTCACCACCACTCACCTCATAGTGCCGCCACCTCTGATGAACATCCAATTTACTGAGTCCTGGCCACATGCTCAAGTCATCTGAGCATTATCTGGCCCTTTAAGATTCTTTAGTAGAATGGAAAGACACATGCTCTCAGCAAGACTCACACAATAGAAATACTGCTAAAGTAGAAAGTGAATTTAAAGGTAGTAAAAATTAAAAAGTAGCAACATCCACTATAATGTTATAAAATTAAATACCATCTTTGTGAGATATATATCTCATATATATGTGCTAAAATTCAGTATGATTTTATAGACTATGAAACCATCTTTGTGATATATCTATGTCTATAGATATATAGAGATACATATGCTAAAATGTAACTGTGATTCATTTGGATTACGGAACTTTGAATGAGTTTGCTTATCTTTAGTTTTTATTTTTATATTTTAATAAAAATAATTGGATTAAACCAATTATAAAAGACAATTTGCAGTTTTAGATTATTCATTCACTCATTCTTCGTTAATTAAAAAAATTGTTTAGTGAATAACTACTGTGTTTAAAGGCTATGTCAGAAATTAGATAATGTTTTGCAATGAACAAGGTAGGTTCCTTGTCCTTATAAAGTTATAGTCAATTATGGGGGGGACACATTATAAAAATTCATAAAGAACTACAAGGTTTTTTTGTTTTTCTTTATGTTCAGTTAGCCACTGTATAGTACATAATTAGTCCTTGATGCAATGTTCAATGATTCATTAGTAAATATAACACCCAGGGCTCATCACAGCACATGCCCTCCTCAATACCCATCACCCTGTTACCCCGTTCCCTCTGAAACCCCCAGATTGTTTCTCACGGTCCACTGTCTCTCATGGTTCATCTCTCTCTCTGATTTTTCCCCCTTTGGATTTCCGTCCCTTCCCCTATGGCCCTCTGTGCTATTGCTTATGTTCCACATATGAGTGAAACCATATAGTAATTGTCTTTCTCTGTTTGACTTACTTCACTTAACATAATCCCCTCCAGTTCCATCCATGTCGATGCAAATGGTGAGTATTCATCTTTTCTGATGGCTGAATAATATTCCATTGTATATATGTACCACATCTTCTTTATCCATTCATCTGTTGAAGGGCATCTTGGCTCTTTCCACAGTTTGGCTATTGTGGACATCTCTGCTATGAACATTGAGGTACACGTGCCCCTTCTTTTCACTACGTCTGTATCTTTGGGATAAATACCCAGTAGTGCAATTGCTGGGTCGTATGGAGAGAGAACATAGTCTAGTTTGTAATATAAAATCTAACTAAGAGAGTGACATACAAGATAAAACCAAAAGAATATAACAGTCAGCTAAGAAAATTAGAGATAGACCACTATAGGCCAGGGGCATCAAGCTTTTCTATAAGAGAGCCATAGAATACATATCTTCCACTTAGCAGGCCACATGGTCTCTGTTGCCGGGGAACACAGTCACTGATGATACACAATAAACAAATGAGCACAACTGTTTTCCAGTAAAATAGGCAGGAGTTTGTTGGCCCATAGGCAGCAGTTAGCTTGAGCTAGGCCAAGAGAACAGTCAATGTGTATGAAAATCTTGAGATATAAACCTGAATATATGGCTTATTAAAACACATGATATTCACTGAGCATTGTCTGAAGTAGGATATACACTTTAAACTCATTATCTCATTAAACTTATTATCTTCTCACAATTATTGACTAAATAGGTGCTCTTATTATTCTCATTTTACATATAACTATTCCATACCTATCACCAAAGTAGAGGAAATCTATTGTTTGTACACTTAAATTTTCTATCACTTATTTATCATTATCTAGAAGTTATTTACTAAGGCCACTTGAGTTTTCTAGATGGACAAATACATCACTAGTACAAGAGAATTTTTAAGTTTATATTTTGCAATGTTTACAAATCATCAGTATTCCCTTCTCATGGTATGTTTTAGTAATTTCAACAAATAACAACAGTGAAAATGGACAATCCTGTTTAATTGTTAATTTACAGAGAAATGATTGTATTATCCCAATATTTAGGATATTACTTGCTATTATATTTTGGTACATTAGTTTCCTTCTAAAAATACTATTTTGCTTAGATTTTAATAAGAATGTTTGCTATAGTTTATTAGTTTTTGCAGCAATTATAACTGGAATCATATCTAGTTATACTTGCAATCATCACTTCAATTCAACATTGTTCTGGATGTACTTACTAGTGGAATAAGAACAAAGAAATAAACATATAATGATGGAATGGGAAGCAATAAAGCTGCTGTTTTTTTCTCAGATGGAAATATTTCATGGAAATTACAAAATAAAGATAAACAATTGGAATGAATAAAATAATTCAGGAAAATCTTTGAATTCGTGGTCAGTTTACAGTCATTAATTTTGTTTCCATATTATCAAAAACAAAAAATCAGAAAACAAAATAAAATTATAATTTCTAATAAATCAACAATCATCTAAATGCTTAAAATTATTTTAAGAAGTATACAAAATCTCTGTACAGAATAATATAAATAAATAATTGAGAGTAATCCTGAAAGTAATTTGATATATACTTTGTTCATGGATTGGTATACTCAATATTTTAAGATATTACTTCTCTCTACATATACCCAAATCGATATCAATTCATTATAATCTCAGACAAAATCTCAGCATTGTCTGAGTGCGCATGTGCACGTATAAGTGTGTAAAATCATACAAATTGATTCTAAAAGTGATTTGCAATCACAAATAGCAGCCAAATTTGAAGTGCTCACATTGCAAGATGACATACTTATCAATTTATCCTAATTAAAATAGCATGGCTAATTACAACAATGTCCTTAAGTACAAGGATTGAAAAATAATTCAGTGGGATAAGATTGTCCAGAAACAGGCCTACACTCATATAGACTCTGATTATGACACAAAGGGCACTACAGACCAATGAATAATCATGACTCTGAACTCTGTTTTATATCATATACAAAAACCCACTCCAGGTGGAGGGTGGAAGTAGAAGAAGTAACTCTACGGGATAATACGAAAAAGCTTCCAGCAGATAATTTAATAAAAAAGTTTCATGAACTTGGAATAAGGTAACATTTCTTGACCAGGATAAAAAGAGCTAAACATGAAGAAATTATACAATGTCTAAATTAGGACATGTTATTATCAATAGCTATCATTGATCTGTGAAATACAGGACATGGTGGTGGCCTACATTTCCCACATATTTAATCATCAAATATGTAGTCTCAGATTATATACTATCATTCTCTAAATAATAAAATAATACAAGTCAATCTTAATACAGAACAAAAGCCCTTAAACACATTTCGCCAAAGATTATTCGCATATCCCACAAATACATGAACAAGTGCAAAATCTTACTAGTTTCCAGAGGAAATCAAATTAAAACTATAAGACAACACTACCCACCCACCCAAGCATCTGAAAATTTAAAAACCTGACATTACTGAGTGTTGCTGAAGATGTACATCAACAGGAACTCTCATACCTGCTCGTGGGAACATAGATTGTTAAACCGTTTGGAAGCTTCATTGGTATTAACTATGAAACCTGAGCATAGACATGCCAAATTATACAGTAATTTTATTCCTAGGAGTATGCCCAACAAAAATGTGCACAAAGTCATGAACTTAGACACTGATAGTGCATTACTTACAAAGCTATGTAGTGTAAATTTATTTCTATCAATAATAAAATGGGTAAGCAGTGATAGTATAGTATCATACAGTGAATTACTTTAGAGCAATAAAATGAGCAAACTATAGGAACACACAACAGCATGCTTGAGTCCACAAACATAATGGGCGGACAAGGCAATAAGAAAAGGAAACAATGCATGACTACATTTATGAACATAAATTCAAATTCTGGGTTTCTGGTGGTTTTGATTTTGAACTACTACTATATAGTAGTTTAATGAATATGTTGATTGTTTTTTTTCTTCCAATTTTTTTATTGTAGTAAAATACACACAACATAAAATGTATCATCTTAACCATTTTTTAAAGATTTTACTTATTTATTATTTGAGAGAGCATGAGCAGGGGGAGGGGCAGAGAGAGAGGGAGAAGCAGGCTTCTCAGTGAGCAAGGAGCCCGACGTGGGGCTCAATCAGGACCCTGGGATCATGACCTGAGCTGAAGGCTGCTGCTTTTTTTTTTTTTTTAAAGATTTTTATTTATTTATTTGACAGAGAGAGACACAGCGAGAGAGGGAACACAAGCAGGGGGAGTGGGAGAGGGAGAAGCAGGCTCCCTGCAGTGCAGGGAGCCCGATGTGGGGCTCGATCCCAGGACCCTGGGATCATGACCTGAGCTGAAGGCAGTCGCTTAACCAGCTGAGCCACCCAGGCGCCCTGAAGGCTGCTGCTTAACCACTGAGTCACCCAGGTGCCCCTCATCCTAATCATTTTTAAGTGAACAGTTCAGTGTATATTCATAATGCTGTGCAAATATCACCACAATCCGCCTCCATAATTTTTTTCCTCTTATGCAACTGAAACTTTATACCCATTACAAAATAACTCTTCATTCCTCCCTCTCCCCAGTCGCTGGCAAACAATATTCTACTTTTTTCTGTCTCTATGATATTTTTTTTTTTAAGATTTTATTTATTTATTTGAGAGAGAGAGAATGAGAGAGAGCACATGAGAGGGGGGAGGGCCAGAGGGAGAAGCAGACTCCCTGCCGAGCAGGGAGCCCGATGTGAGACTCCATCCAGGGACTCTAGGATCATGACCTGAGCCGAAGGCAGTCGCTTAACCAACTGAGCCACCCAGGCGCCCTCTGTCTCTATGATTTTTACTACATTAAGTACCTCATTTAAGTGGAATCAAACAGCATTTGTCTTTTTGTGTCTGGCTTATTTTATTTAACGTAACGTCCTCAAGTTTCATCTGTGTTGTAACATGTGCCAGAATTTCTTTCTTTTATAAGACTGAATAATATCTCATTGTATACATATAGCATATTTTACTTATTTATTCATATGTTTATGGACACTTGAGTTGCTTCTATGTTTAGCTGTTGGGTTTATTTTTGATACCGTTTATTGAACTGGTTAAGCTTGAGGTGTGCATTTACCTTTATATGTGTGTGTATATATATTTTTTGAGAAATGATTTTATCCACATTCAAAACATCTCTCAATTTACTGATCACATTGTGAATAATCTGGTGATAATTCTGTATTTTATAATTTATTTTTTCTTGATTTTTATGCTTTCTTTTCTCAGAAAAAGTGATACCAGAGATTGCATTAAAATAATCATATTTTAAATCACAATACTAAAGTCACACATATTAATATATATATATATATATATGTATTTCACATATTTCCACATATTTTTATTTTCCACAGTGTGAGTAAAAGGCTCAGTTTATATATGGGCAGCTCTCCAAGAATTTTGAATCTCAGAATACCAGCTAGCAAACCTTAGAAAGCATTGAACATACTTGCTAGTTTAACTATCAGGGAATGATAAGGAAATGGTAGCCAGAGCATCAAAATGAGCACAGTTATATGATTACAATGAATACATATGAGTAAATATGAACATGATTATATGACTAAAACATAGCAGGGCCTGAACTTGGTTTTCTGATTGTGAGTTTAATCCTCTGTTCTTTGGCTCTCTTGTATAATTCCCAGGAATTCCTAGGGATGGGAGGTATTTCTCCAATCTCCCATTTCTAAGCTTGGTGTTTGTGGTGGCTTGAGACATGATCCTCACATAAGAAAAATAAATGCTGGATTATTTGTTTTTTGGGTATTGAGTTTGATAAGTTCTTTATAGATCTTGAATCCCATCAAGAAATGGGCAGAAAACATGAACAGACATTTCTCCAAAGAAGACATACAAATGGTCAACAGACACATGAAAAATGCTTAAAATCACTCAGCATCAGGGACATACAAATCAAGATCACAATGAGTGGTTTCTCACACCAGTCAGAATTGCTAAAATTAACAAGACAAAAAACAAAAAATGTTGGCAAGTATGCAGAGAAAGAGGAACCCTCTTACACTGTTGATAGGAATGCACGCTGGTGCAGCCACTCTGGAAAACAGTATGGAGGTTCCTCAAAAAGTTAAAAATAGACCCAGCAATTGCTCTAGTAGGTATTTGCCCAAAGGATACAAACAGTGATCCAAAGGGACACCTGCACCCCAATGTTAGATGTTCACCGACAGATGAATGGATAAAGAAGAGGTGGCATATATATACAATGGAATATTACTCAGGCATCAGAAAATGAAATCTTACCATTTGCAATGATTTGGATGGAACTAGAGGGTATTATGCTAAGCAAAATAAGTCAATCAGAGGAAGACAATTATCTTTTGATTTTGCTCATATGTGGAAATTAAGAAACAAAACAGAGGATCATAGAGGAAGGGAGGGAAAAATAAAATAAGACAAAATCAGAGAGGGAGAAAAACCATGAGACTTTTAACAATAGGAGATAAACTGAGGGATGCTAGAGGGGAGGTAACTGGGGGGAAGGGGTAACTGGGTGATGGGCATTAAGGAGAGCATGTGATGTAATGAGCACTGGGTGTTATATGCAATGGATGAATACCTAAACTCTACCTCTGAAAATAATGATATACTATATCTCAATTAATTGAATTTAAACATAATAAAATTTTAAAAAAGAAAAAGAAAGCTTTTTGTCATTAAGGGTAAGCTTAGAAGTAAGATCAGCCTGGATCTTCTCTTCATGTTTCCCTATAAGGAGATAATCAGGCTAGAAGAGGACAATCAAAGTGATTTTCTTTGTAAATATTAAATCAAGAATTATATTAGGATATCAAATACCAAACATAAAATTAATAACTGTGTTTTTCTTGAAGAACATAGTAGGAAATGGTGCATTTTCTGAGCATTTTGTCTAAATTTGTAATATAGTTGCATCTTGTTTTGTGCTACTGATAGGTTTTAAACTTGTATAAATCAGATAATATTTAGAATTTTCTAAAGCACTTCATTAAAGTATATCTACAGTGAGTTTTTAAGTAAAACAAATGTGATTTTGTAACATAATTTTTCTTTAATTCATCTGCTTGCATGTCTAGTTCTCTGAAATTTAATTTTGTAAAACTGGGCAAAAGATCTGAACAGATAGCTTGCCGAAGAAGATACCCAGATGACAAAGAAGCATATGCAAACATGATCAGCATCATGTCATTAGAGATTTGCAAAGTAAAACAATAATGAGATAACCATGCTACACCTGTTAGAATGACTAAAATCACAACACTGACAATACCAAATGCTGACAAGAATGTGGAGCAACAGGATCTATCATTCATTGCTGGTAAGAATGCAAAATAACACAGACACTTTGACAGAAAGTTTGGTGGTTTCTTACAAAATGAATATATTCTTGCCATGCAATCCAGCAATCACGCTCCCAGGTATTTACCCACATGAGTTGAACACAAATCCACACAAAGACCTGCACACAAATGTTTATAGCCACTTTATTCATAATTGCCCCATATTGATGCAACCAAGATGTCTTTCAATCACTAAATAAACACACTGTACTGTATAGTAAACTAAACTGCTTTAAGAATTGAAGTCCATTAATCAAAGGAAGAAAAACCCAGAAAGACAAATACATTTCCATGCCGCTATTTTTTTTTTTAAAGATTTATTTATTTATTTATTTGAGAGAGGGAGAAAGAGCAAGGGGGAGGGACAGAGGGAGAGGGAGTGTCTCAAATGGACTCCACACTGAGTGCGGAGCCCAACTTGAGGTCAGATCTCATGACCCTGAGATCACGACCTAAGCCAAAACCAAGAGTCAGAAGCTCAACCGAACTGTGCCACCCAGGCACCCCTCCATGCCCCTGTTAATCATGACTTTAGCTGCCAGATTTCTTGACAGAGGCAAAAATTCTTGCAAAGCAAACATTGAAGTAAGAAGGAGCATGGATTTGAGACTTGCTTCCACCAATTAGTTGAGTGTTAATTCCAGGCCATCCAGACACCAAAAGCTCTTATGCATTCAATTTTTAAAGATAGAAATTAATATGTGATTAATTTATTTAAACAATAACTTAGTCTGCTCCTTGATCTAACTATTGCTTTTTGTACTTTTATTTGACTAAGGGAATGTTTTTAGCTCGGGGGCAGCGAATTTAGTTTACTAAAACATAAATAGTAAATTCATTTTTTCAAAGTAGTGCAAAAGCAGTGCTTTTGTTCCTGGGGCTGGTTGTTTGGAATGTGTGTTCGTGTGTGTGTGAAAGAGAGAATTTTCTAAGCATTGAATGAAAAATTAATAATTTTAATAATATGGGGGTTTTGACACATGTTAAAATACAATGAAATGGAAGTTATCAAAACTATAATTACTATAAATGTAAAAAAATAAAAGCATATTATTTGTTACTTGAAAACGACTTTGGTAATGTGGACAGTTATGTTTTTTCTTACTCTTTACCATTAGTTGAATGGTATTGTTTGCTTTTAAAATCATTTATTTGTCATGAAAATGATAGTTGAGATTCAACATAAAAAGGAATAATGATACTCAATTATGAGACTGACATACATGTTTTTAGCTTGTATCAAGTTCAATAGGTATTATGCATAATACAGACAAAAGTATAAATGTCTCCTCTTTTTGTGCATTCCACTGATTGTTCAGCATTATTTTTTTTTAACCTCTGGATTGATCTATCAAAAATATTCAAAAAAAAAGTACTTGTGAATGTATTTTCAGACACAAATCATGTGCCACTTCCCATAAGAATAACCTTTTCTAACTTTTGAGCATCACTGTAAATAATTCTGTTTAGACTTCCTTATAAGTAAATTTGAGGCTGCATCTTTAACTGAAAAAATTTAAGCATGTATTTCAATTACCATTGTGTCATTAGGTACATCTTCCAGATTCAATCATTTCATGACTTGCTACTCATGCTATTGTTAAGCTTATGGAAAAAGATTAATGTAATAACTTGTCTGTGGTTTCTCTTAATTAACTTAGAATGTGTTTCCTTCTCCTCCTTGTGTTTGATTGAAAACTAGCAAGATCGGATCACAATCTAGTGCAGTATTTTTAAAAGAGCAGGTTTGGGGCTACTTGTTCTATGAACCAGGATCCACTCAGAAGTTCAGGTTCACCTGCTTTAAGATGGAGCTCAGGAGTCTCCTCTTTAAAAACTCCTCAGTGACTGCTGTGTATATTAAAAATTGGGAAATTTAATGCATAGGAGGAAAAAAATAATGTCTGTTTTTCTCTTTCTACATTATACTTTGAAATAAGTAGCTTACTGAAAAATTCAATATCTAGTTATTCAAGATATATTTAATGAGAGCTTCCTATATATCAGAAATTGCTGTGTAAGCATAAAGAAAAACTGAGTCAGAAGTATATCGATGGAAAACTCACGGGTCAATACATTTTTCAGGAAAAGACCAATTAACGGAATAAGCTCATGGTCAAATTTCTTCTGCAAATAAAAAAAAAAAAGCACACTTTTCTTTTTAACTCAAATTTGAAGACGTCCTAATGTAACCCTTGGGGAGAATTTTGATTCAGTCCTAAGAAGGATAATATTTACAATAATAATAGTAACAGCAACTATAACTATTTTAGAATGGTTAAGATACTGTGTATGACATAGATTATCTCTTAGTTAATTCATACAATATCACAGTGAGTTATGTATTCTTAGTTTTTCTTTCATTTTATAGGTGAGATATTAAAGAGATTAAATAATCAGCTCAAAAGCATGCAGTTTGTAAGTGGTAAAGCTATCAGTTGAACCAAGATCAGATGTCTTGTGTATGTGTTATTCTATCTCACATTGAATTGGCAGAAAATTTCCTCTAAAAAAATTAAAAATTCCTCTAAACCTTCTAAGTTGGGTTCAGCTACATAGTAGCAAGAATATTTAGGATCTTCTAGAAATTATGACAAAATATCAGAGACAGGGTCGATATACCAAACCATGCTAACATTAAGGAGAAATCTTAAGGTAAGTGTAGATATTTCATACTGTCCCCTTCAATCCACCACACCATTTCAAGAGAATGAGCTGTGTCACGTGGAGTCCTCATATTATGAAACTTTATTATCCTATGGAGTCTCACAAAGGTCTATTTATAGAAGTTTATTATGCATTTGGAAGCAACTAAACACATCTTAAGGGAGTATAAAAAGATCAGTGTTCATGTGTTTAACCATCACTTAAATATATTGTTTCTTAATTATTTGTGTTAGAAATGGTGAGAGGTATAGTTAAGTGTTTTGAGCAAAACAGAAGCATTACCCTGAAGGAACTTAAGTTTAATTGAAGGAATAAAATAATAAAATTAAATAAATGAATAAAATAAAATAAAAACTCTGAAATAACAAACTAGATGACCCAATAGAGGAGCTTGGTCAGAGAAAACCTCTCTGGGAGATAAATTTGCCATGTGGTAAAGATTTACTAGAAAAAGTAGATGACATATAGGAAGAGATGAATATTTCAGCAAAGAGGGGGGTTTATAAGAAAGGGTCAAATTGAAATAGTAGAATTAAGAGTCATGATGTCAACGGTGAAGATTTTCTTCAACCATCTCAAAAGTAGTCCTGAATATTATACAGTTATACAAACTGAAACACAAAGAGAAAAAATATTGGAAGAAAAATCTTAAATCTATATGACAATATCAAATAGTCTAACATCATGTAATTAGAGTCCAAGAAAAAAGAAGAGAGTTATTGCTAGAACAATCAGACAGAAAATTAGTAAGGATACAGAAGTTCTGATAATATTAATAAAAAGAAAAGAGAGGGAACAAAATAAAAATAGGACTAATAGAAAAAAACTGCAATATAATAGCCTGAAATACTACAACATCCATAATCACATTACATGTAAATGGTTTAACATACTAATTAAGAATCAATATTAGGGGTGCCTGGGTGGCTCAGTCGTTAAGCATCTGCCTTCAGCTCAGGTCATGATCCCAGGGTCCTGGGATCGAGCCCTGCCTCAGGCTCCTGGCTCCGCGGGAAGCCTGCTTCTCCCTCTCCCCCTCTTCCTGCTTGTGTTCCTTCTCTCACTGTGTCTTGCTCTGGCAAAGAAATAAATAAAATCTTAAAAAAAAAAAGAATCAATATTAATCAAACTGGATAAGAAAGCATGCCCCAAATGTATGGCGTATATAAGAAATTCACTTTATTGTTCTGGGGGCAAGGGGGGAATATCAGCAAAATGGAGGAATAAGAAACTCAAAACCTCACCCTTCTATAAAAGCAATGAAGGAAACTGGTCAAAATCAATTTTCTTTCAAAGTCTGGTGCGTAACTAAAGACTTGCAGCAAGACAGAGAGTGCTTATTCAAGAAAAACAGCTGAATGTCAGTAAGCACAGCAAACTGTGTGGTATTTTAACTTATCCCAGTTTGATACCATTCCCTAGTTCAGCAGTATATCTGAAAATAACAACCCACATTCCCTGTACTGGAGGGAACAGAACAGACCTCATTTGAAAATAATTGTCATTAGTACTATTAATTTTTTACCGGCCTAGTCATTCCTTGGAAGACCAGTTCAAAAGTTTTGCATTTCACCTGACTCAGAACTGGCTCCATGATAAATCTGACTCTGTAGGTTGTTTGTCAAAGATGTTCATAGGACAATCTTTTAGTCACAGCTGCCAGAGATGATAAATAAAAATTGGAGAACGTGAAGGACTAACTGAAAAGCTCGGGAGAAGTGGATGCTTAATGAAATATTCACAAGGGCTTTGAAAAGCCCCAACATCTTCCTGGGAATCTAGAAGTTCGCACACATGCCCTGAGTCATGTGCATGTTCAGAAATGACCTGAACAAGTTCTCAGTACTTAACTCTAACTAATCTTGAGTCTATGTGGAGGCAGAACGTGCATGTTAAGGCAAAGTTGTAAACTGAGTGTTGAAGGTGCACCCCAACATGTACAGAGAACCATTCGGCAAACACTGGAAGATTTTTTTGGTTCTAGGTATTTAAGGAAATACTGCCCAACCATTAACAGACTACTAAGCTAATAGAAAAGAGACTTCAGTGGCCAAACACAACAAAAAATACTGACTTTACAGATTTAGTGAAGAAAAGTCATTAAGCAAACAAAAATAACTACATTAAGCAGTAGCAATAAAAACCCACGGCAAAGAAGTATATCTCATTTCCAGTGTTTTATGTCCAGTGTTCAACAAAAAAAATGAAGGGACATGAGAAGTAATGTGATAGTGTGGCCCATAAACAAGGCAAAAAAGCCATTAATAAAAACTATACTTGAGGAAGCCAGACATAAGGAAGCCAAACATAAGAATTTCTAGACAGATACTTTATTTTTTTGAAAAAAGATTTTATTTATTTAAGAGAGAGAGAAAGAGAGTGAGCATGAGCGGGGAGGGGGAGGGGCAGAGGCAGAGGGAGAAGCAGGCTCCCCACTGAGCAGGGAGCCCCACAGGCTCTCAATCCCAGGACCCTGGGATAATGACCTGAGCTGCAAGCAGATGCTTAGCCAATCGAGCCACCCAGGCACCCTAGACAGATACTTTAAATCAGCTATTTGAAACATACTCAACAAGCTAAAGAACACTATGTCTAAAAAAGGAAAGTATGAGAATACTATCTCACCAAAAAGAGAATATCAATAAAGATATAGAAATTATAAGAAGGAACCAAATAAAAATTTTGGAGTTGAAAAGTATAACTGAAATGAAATAGTCATTAAGAAACTCAATAGCAAATTTGAGCAGAAAGAATCAGCAAACTTGAAGATGGGTCAAATGAGATTATTCAATCTGAGATAGAAAATATAATGAAGAAAAATGAATGGAGCCAAGACCTGTGGGACCCCATGGAGCGTATCAACATATTCATAATGGGAATCCCAGAAAGAAAGGAGAGAGAGAAAGGAAGAAGGAATTTTTGAAGAAATGGTCAAAAACTTCCCAAATTTGATGAAAAATGTTAGCATTGCTTACATATTTGGCAAATCCAAATGAGCAGCATACAAAAAGGATTATACACCACAATCAAACTAGATTTATCACAGGAATGCAAGGTTGTTTCAACATATGAAAGCCAATCCATGCAATATACCATATAAATAGAATAAAGGGAAAAAAAAAGGATCATTTCACTAGATGCAGAAAAAAAACATTTGACAAAACCCAACATATATTCATGATAAAAACAAAACACTCAAACTAGGATAGGAAGATTTGAAGGAAACTTAGTCTGATACAGGGCATCTACAAAAACCTACAACTGCTATTACAGCTAATGGTGAAATCTTGGAAGCTTTCCACCTATGATCCAGAGCAAAACAGGGGTGTCTGCTTTTGCCACTTCTATCCAATATTGTACTATTCAATAATATACAGTATTATTCTAGCTGGGGCAATTAGGCAAGAAAATAAAACATATATATTGAAAAGGAAGAACTGACACTCTCTCTATTTGTGGATGATAAAATAATACACACACACAACTAGTAGAGCTAATAAATTATTTTAGAAATGTTGCAGGATTCAAAATCAACATGAACAATGTAAAAATGAAATTAAGAAGACAATTCCATTAACAGTACCATCAAAGAGCATAAAACTTAATCAAAAATTGTAAGACATACACTGAAAGCCACAGAGTATATTTTAATAAGAAAATATCCTAATGGCAAATAAACACAATAAAATGCATGACATAATTAGTGAGATGCAAATTACAATCATAATAAAATACCACTATAGACCTATTAGAATTAATTTTTTAAAAATACTGACAATATTAAATTCTAATGATTCAAACAAACTGGAGTGTTCACACATTACTGGTAGGAATGCAAAACGGCACAGCCAGTTGGAAAACATTTGGCAATTTCTTATAAGGTTAAAACATGCTAACTATATGCCTTAGCAATCCTTTTTTAGATATTCACCCAAGACAACCAAAAATGTACATCCACACAAAAATCTATATTTGAATGTTCATAGCAGCTGTATTGATGATCACTCAAGACTGGAAACAGCTCCAACGTCCACCACATTTTGAATGAGTAAACACAATGTTGTACACCTATACAATGGAATCCTAGTCAGGAATAAAAAGGAATGAATTATTGATACATAGGACATTAATAAATCAATGGTGTTACACTGAGTAAAAGAAGCCACCCTTAAAAATATTACATAGTGTATGATTACCTTTATGTAATATTCTGTAAAAGGTAAAATTCAAGGGGCAGGAAAAAGTTTACAGGTTGCCAAAGACTGGGGTTGGAGGGAAGAGATTGAAAACAGACACAAAGAAACTTTTTGAGATAATGGAAATTGTCTCTATATTGACTTCAGTGATGGTTACACAACTATATACTTTTTTCAAAATTAATAGAACTGTATATCTAGAGGGAGTAAATCTTACTGAATGCAAATTATACCTCAATAAACCTAAAAAAATAAGTACCCCTGAATAATTAATATCACCTACAAAAAAATAGGTCCTTGTTTTATATTTACAGACTGTTTAAATAAGATATGCCTTTTTAATTCTATATGCTTTCAAAATTTATCCCTAGGTCAGATAGTTTTTCTGAGCCTCTCACCCATGTATCCAATTGCCTAATTGCTATTTTCACTGATATGTCCCACAGATAATTCAAACTCATCACAATCAAAACAGAGATCATAAACTCTGTCACCTATGCCTCAAACTCGCTTTCCATCCTTTGTTTCCTTTCTCAGATAGTAGAATCCTGGATACCATGCTGGTTTCTTTTTTTTTTTTTTTCCTTTCCTTGCATTCAATCAGATCCAATCTGTATCTAGCAGATAGTAGAGATCCAAAACATATTTTTGAATGAATGAATAAATTAAGGAATTCTGCTCCTGGGAATAAAATAAATGTTTGAATGATTCTAAAGAAGGCCCCTGCCTCCAGATAAGCATCATGAAACATTAGCTCTGCTTTTAGAAACAAAATGATGCAATTAAGGGCAGAGGGTGGGGGGATGGGTCAAAATTAATCTGCTGCTGAGATGCGGAAGTTAAATATTTTTAGAGAAATGAGAATAGATTGACTGAGGCAAACATGTCATAAACTCTTCAGTGTTTATCTCCTTAAGTTTTATGCTCTGCATCCTGGATCTTATTTTAATTCTTATATCCATCTCTATTTATGAATTCATAACTGCCTTGTTCTCTCATAGGCACTCCGTTTCTCTATATTTTATGCCTGGTTTTGCTAAATCAATTAAGTTCAATTGAATTTAGCTAAATAAGTCACAAAACTAAACCCAGAAGACCATATTAACAAAGACATACTGCTGTATTCACTCCCAATGAATATTTAGTAGTAACGATATTTCCTCAATCTGGAAGCTGATTTGATTTATTATTTAAGCCTATAAATAGAATAAAATTGATTGGTCTTAAAATAGGAAAGAAGAATGTAGTAAACTACAAAGTACTGGTATTTGTGAGAGCTGTCCAGGTCATTCAAAAATAAAATGTAAATGGGCATCCTAGAGGGATGTGACAGGCCTTCCCTGCCTCCCTTCTCTCATCCCAGTTTCTGTAGAGCTCAGTCTGTGTTGGAAGCTGAGCTAGAACTGCACGTGACTTGTTTCCACAACCCCGCGATGGCTAATGGCTAATGGGTAGGACTGTGGTAAAAAAGCACTATCTTTTGAACAAAACAGAAGCGGGACTTGAGGATATTTTAGTGCTTCTTTTGCTTCACAAATGCACCAAGTTTCCTGGAAGAACTGGCCAGTAAAACTGCCAGACCAGGGAAGGTCAAGCACAAAAGAACTAATAGGATCTCAGGGGAAGAGTGATATAGCTAGCAGTTATTACCACTCATGTTTAGACCAGGAGGTCTGTTAAAAAAAAAAAAAAAAAAAATCAGAACTTTTTCAGCAGATAGACTAAATAAACTTCTTCTGCTCCATGCTGATGTCTCCTTCTCTTTCAGATAATCCAGACCATCGTTTTCTTCTTTCAGATTGCTTTAAGAGTCATACCTGTAAAGCTTTCCAAATGCAACCTCAGAATGGAGCACTTTTAACTTGGCTCATTAACAGTTTTTAAAAATCCTAAAGTAATAAACACTGGATAATGCAAGGAATACTTTAAAATAATTTATATCATCAAATTATTATTTTATTTCAGATTTATGGTCTATGTCCATAGTTTTCCATTGACACTAAACAATAATATATTTTAGGGACCTCTTTCTCTTTGTTAGGGCATTTTTCATGGGTTAAATAATTTAATCTTTCTTGGTTATGTATTATTACTACTTCTCATAAAAAATAAGATACTAAGACAGATCAGCAAGAAAGAAATTTTAAAGTGCTAATTAATCTGACACAATTCCTCCTTATCACTTAGAGCTTTTTAAGCAAATTAGACACAGATTTTATTAGTCAGCCGTCACCACTGTACATATATAAGTAGAAATATAAGTAAAAGTAATTAGCTCAGGTATTCCTAAAATGAATTAACATCCAGAATATAGGTGGCTCAGTTGGTTAAGCATCTGCCTTCAGCTCAGGTCATGATCCCAGGGTCCTGGGATCGAGCCCCGCATCGGGCTCCCTGCTCGGTGGGGAGCCTGCTTCTCCCTTTCCCTCTGCCTGCCTCTCTGCGTACTTGTCCTCTCTATCTCTCTGTCAAATAAATAAATAAAATATTTTTTAAAAATTCAGAATATAGGGCACCTGGGTGGCTCAGTTGGTTAAGCAACTGCCTTCGGCTCAGGTCATGATCCTGGAGTCCCTGGATCGAGTCCCGCATCGGGCTCCCTGCTCAGCGAGGAGACTGCTTCTCCCTCTGACCTTCCCCCCTCTCATGTACTCTCTCTCATTCTCGCTCTCTCAAATAAATAAATAAATCTTAAAAAAAAAAAATTCAGAATATAATAATCACTTTTTGATAATACTAATAATATTTTCCTCTGTGTCATTATGAGTTCTCAATATTTCTTAAAAGACTTTATGAACTAACTAAAAACCACTGATGATGTGATGTTAAGCTAACTTCATAAAAATGCCACCATTGAGCTTACTGCCCTCCATGTTTGATTCACCAGCAACCTGAGGCCTGCCCCAAACTAGGTCAATCTGGAAGATAAAAAGAAAACTCCCATGTTATCACTCAGATTATCTTCTATGTCTCTGCCATCCATTCTACAGATTTTAAAACTGGATATTCATCTTCCCAATATGTACAGACTGTGACTATTATGCCATGATTGCTCTCTGGTTGAGAGCAATTTTAAGACAATATCAACTATAAGATACTGATATCAAAGATGTTCACATAGATGTGCAAACATATATCATGCCCAAAGATACACAACTAATAAATGGTCAAGCCAGAATCCAAAACAAAGCCATCAGACACAAGAACGCACACTCTAAACAACTTTTGATTAGATCTATTTCACATATGCATTTGCCTGTTCAATATTCTGAAAAGAAAAAAGATGGGAATTTTAAATTGCATTACCTCAATCTACATTCCTAGTTAAATTTCTTTTTTTTTTTTTTAAGATTTTATTTATTTATTTGAGACAGAGAGAATGAGAGAGACAGAGAGCACATGAGAGGGGGGAGGGTCAGAGGGAGAAGCAGGCTCCCTGCCGAGCAGGGAGCCCGATGCGGGACTCGATCCAGGGACTCCAGGATCATGACCTGAGCCGAAGGCAGTCGCTTAACCAACTGAGCCACCCAGGCGCCCCCCTAGTTAAATTTCTGCTGTACTTCCCTAACTGCCATCCTATTACCATTGGTACACAATACCAGAGTATTGCAACATATCAAATTACTTGTCTATTCTATAGCCTACTCATTCTTTCATGCTTCCTGCACAATTATATTGGTTAGGGTATTACTTGCTACTGTAACAAATAGGCCTCCAAGATAAAATCATTTTAAAAAGAGTTTTAAGTACCAATCTTGCTTGAGAGTTTAGGTAATCTTCAGGAGTGACAGAACGGTGGAAGAAATGTTCAAATCATGGTTTCCAAGATTGTTTCATTCTATCAGCCAGAAAAGAAAAAGATTACAGATAGCACGTTCACAATACTTGTGGAATGCATGAACGAGTGAATGAATCACAGGTCATTTATCCTGAATAAAATATGAAATTTTAATTTTTTTTTAAATTAAAGTGGAGTTGACATGCAATGTTGTATTAGTTACAGGTGTACAACGTAGTGATTTGACAATTCTATACATTATGCTATGCTCACCACAATAAGTGTAGTTACCACCTGTCACCATACAAAGTTATTACAATATTATTATTGACTATACTGTACCTTTCCCTGTGCTGTACATTTCCATGACTCATTCACTTTATAACTGGAAGTTTGTATTGTTTAATCCCCTTCACCTATTTCACCCAACCCCCTAACCCCTACCCTCTGGCAGCCACCAGTTTTCACCAGTTCTTTGAATGTATGATTCTGTTTCTGTTTTTCATTTGTTTGTTTTTTAGATTCCACATAAAAGTGCAGTCATATGGTATTTGTCTTTCTTTGTCTGTGAAATTTTTATTCATGATAGAACAACCCCTCCAGAGAAGTCATATTGAAAGCATCTGCTTTTCAATGAATAATTCCTGCTGATACAGTAAAACCAGAAAAAAAATTAGAAATCAGTTGCCACTTTCATTTTTACTAAAGCATATTTTCTCTTAGGGCAGAAAGGTCTATTTTGCTTTTAGTAGATGGATGAGGATGAAGATGATGGTGAAGTGTGAATGACCACCTAGTGGAAATGAGAATAAAAACAGATTTCTAAAGATAAGTCTATGCCTTTCAAGGATCCTGTGGATGGCTAATGGAAAAACGGTGGTTCCTAATATACTGATCTCACCGAAACCAATGAGCACTTCAAAAATCTTTACCAACAAAACAAGTTTTCTAGAGGTACTATGTTCTTGAAGATCTGATAACAGATAAAAATTCTATCTAATAACAAAACAACAGAAGTGTATGTTTTTCAGTGTCCGTTCACATTTATTATCCACCCTAGACTGTCACTCCAATATTTAAATTAGGAAAAACTTATAATGATTTTACAAATAAGGTAGGACTCAAATCGTGACTGACAAGTTTAAGAGCTCAACTCCATGGTGTTCCTTTCCATCATTTTCATTATCACCTCTTAAAAGAACAAATCATGGGTAAAGACATTCACTTACTTCTGGAAGCCAGTTGTGGGTGTAGGAAGCCTGCATGGATCACTAGGATTCTGATTCCTCAAATCAATGATTGCTAAAGCTGCTTCACATATTTTACTCACCCAGATGTAAACTACCTTGTACCTTGCCTCATTATGGTCCATTTAAAGCCATCTGCTGTATACAGCCCTGGCTCTCTAGAAGTTGGCTAGGATTATGCTCTTGTTTCTTTGTCTAGGTTTGACAATGTTTTGACTGTTTATCTACAACATTGTTTCACATTTGTTTCAGTTCTGTTCTGTACCTAAAACAAAAATGCTCTGCCTAATCCTTCTGTTTATTTATTGGAGATTTATTGCTTCTGTATTTCCAGAACATAGAAGCAGCATAAAAGCCTAAAGTCACATTTCAGTCCATGACTTCCCTAAGAAAGCATCATGTCTTTTAAAAGACTGGGTTACTCTAATTGTTCTGATATACTACAAAGGAAGATGCTATCCTATTGTGAATTTTTCCATTGAAAATTTGGTTTGGTTTAAAGGACCATTTCCAAGGGCACTTGTTGTGATGAACACTGGTGTTGTATGTAAGTGATGAATCACTGAATTCTACTCCTGAAATCAATATTGTACTGTATGTTAACTAAAATTTAAATAGTATATATATATAGGGAAAAATTAATATAAATAAATAAATAAATGCCTCCTTCCAGTCATTTTGTGGTGAAATGAATAGAATTGTCCAAAAATGACCATGGGTGTTCACTCTGAATTTCCTGGTCACCGAGCCAGTCGGGAGCTCCAGCCGCCTAGCGCCACATTGTCTCACCAGAAAGGACTGCACCAAATCTCAGCTTCCCAGGGGACAAGTTGTTGCTGCTCTTTGACAAAGAGGATAGAATATGTCATGGGAGCCAAACTTTCTGTGCAGCTGATATTCCCAGACAACTTCCGTCAGTACTTGGCATCAAAATTCTAGATTGCTCGAGACCAAACTCCCTTTGTTTTCTCCACTCACAAGACTACTTTCTCACACTTGTTTCATGTAATGAAGAATAAGAGCAGGCAATGTCCCTTAGAATATGAACAGCCTCATATGTCCCTAAGCCCTGACAATGCTCTCTGCGGGCAGCTGAGGGAAACCTCAGCTTTTTCTTCTCCTGCTGACCAGGCCTTGCAAATAGGACTGTGTTGAATTCATCCTGAATCCCAATAGAGGAAAAGTTAGAGACCCAAGAGAAGCCTACTTTACAAAGTACAGTGCTTTGAACACTCTTTCTTCTGAGTCCGAAGTAATCAGGTAAATATCCAGGCACAGAGTGGGCAACTCAGAAGCATTATGTTATGGCTCTCACCTTCTAACCAGTGTGTTGTTACTAGTAGAAAGCTAGCACAACTTATTTCTCTCTAAGCTACCAATTCCTTTTATTTTCCTAGCTCCTCTATAATAGAGGCTTAATAAACCTGAAGTAATTACTCTTATTTAAGCAGAACTTTCACATGTTTTTGAAAACTTCCTTCTTCAAATCATATAGTATTTGGTTATGTTTTGTTGGGATATTTAGGCACCCACTGATAACATTGTTTACCAATGCTGTTGATAAAAATTTATGTCATCCTTTCCACCTGAAGATGATGTTTCTTTTATTTAAAAATACATGTTCAGATTTTTATCATTATTACCACAACTATAATAATAACTTGATTGTGTAAGTTAAAATTTTGCTGCTTTAGTGTTTTCTGTTAGATATTGCATTTTCTATATTATATCCTAATATCTCCAACAATATTAACCAAAGTAATTGTGTAATATACAGAAGTGTTGAACCATTGTTGCTATATACCTGAAACTAATATAATATCGTATGTCAACCATACTTCATAATAACAATTTAAAAAATGTAAAAATTTAAAATAACCACACAAAAAAGTAATATTACCCAAAGTAGTGAAGACAGAGAACTAGAACTGAATGTACAGTTTTATATATTAATGATGCCATATTTTTATACTCTTCAGTTCACCATAAAGTTTTCATTACTGGCTTTTTTTTTTTTTAAGATTTTATTTATTTATTTGACACAGAGAGAGAGAGAGAGAGGAGTCACAAGTAGGCAGAGTGTCAGGGAGCAGCAGAGGGAGAAGCAGGCTCCCCGCTGAGCAAGGAGTCCGATGTGGGACTCGATCCCAGGACCCTGGGATCATGACCTGAGCCGAAGGCAGACGCTTAACGACTGAGCCACCCAGGCGCCCCATTACTGGCTTATTTTTAATATATAATTGATCTTTATGTGTATTTTAAAATGGCTAATTACAAAAACAGGAAAATATAACACTGTTTTTCTCCGAATAGGGAGATTACACATGGCTTTTGTTTTTCTATTTATTGATTATCTATAGTTCTTTAAAATAAGTACTAACTATAAGAACATTAAAAAAATGCCTTAAGAATTCTAAGGGGGCATCTGAACAGTCTGGAAAAGGCTTTTTCACCACATATTATTAACAATCATGTGTGTCAAATATTGTCCCGCTTAGAGTCTCTGGGAGGAGAAATATGTAGAAGAATTAAGAAGTAAGACATGCAAGAATACTTATGCACTTAAAAAAAAAAAAAAATCTTAATAGAGAGGAGTCATTCACCTCCCAGGGTCTCAATTTTCTCATTTAGATATTTCTACTATATTCACTATATATTCACTATTTTATCACTTCTTAATGTCATGATTCTATTATCACCCTGTCCTTTTAACTTGGTAGAACTATCCTTGTTTTTGTTTTTTTTTTAAAGATTTATTTATTTATGTATTTGAGAGAGAGAGGAGAGAATGTGAATGGGGGAGGAGCAGAGGGAGAGGGAGAATCTCCAGCAGACTCCCTGCTGAGCATGGAGCCCTACGCAAGGCTCCATCCCAGGAACCTGAGCCAAAACCAAGAGTAAGCTACTCAACCAACTGAGCCACTCAGACGCGCCTAGAACTATCCTTTTGATACCTGTCTTTGTAAACTAGCATATTTATGGCTATAACTCATTGTTTTCTATGTGCCAGGAACAGTATTTCTATTTGTCACAAGTACCACAGAAGTTAGGTTTGATTAGCCCAATTTTAAGGTAACAAAAATTAAGACCACTATCATTACAGTAATTTGCCCAAGTCACCTACAAATAAGCAACAAAATCAAAAGTCAGACCCCATTATTTTTCCAGGGCCACCCTCTTGCACATTCACGTGGTGGCCTAAACGGAAAGGCATCCGTGTTCCATCACGTACTGCAGCCCTCACTGACCGTGGAGTCGCTAGCCACTTCCTTCTCAGTAGACCAGCCTGCCTCCCGACCCCTCACAGCTAAATGGGGCCAATGGTTTGGCTTTAGAGCAGAAGTATACGGGTGATCATAGACTTGTCTACTCCCTCTGTGAGCTCATAAAGGAACAGACAGCGGCTTTATCGCTAATATGAGAGAGGAAGCTACTGATTTAAGATTGCATTGTCATTACTGTTTCTTTTTTTTTTTTTTAAGATTTTATTTATTTATTTGACAGAGAAAGACACAGCGAGAGAGGGAACATAAGCAGGGGGAGTGGGGGAGGGAGAAGCAGGCTTCCCAAGGAGCAGGGAGCCTGATGTGGGGCTTGATACCAGGACCTGGGACCATGACCTGAGCCGAAGGCAGACGCTTAACGACTGAGCCACCCAGGCACCCTGTCATTACTGTTTCTGACTAACTCAGAAAAATAACATACAAAGGAGAAAGTTGACCTGTTTGTGGATTCAATTTTTTTTTTTAAGATTTTATTTATTTATTTGAGAGAGAGACAGAGAGCACATGAGAGGGGGGAGGGTCAGAGGGAGAAGCAGACCCCCTGCCGAGCAGGGAGACCAATGCGGGACTCGATCCCGGGACTCCAGGATCATGACCTGAGCCGAAGGCAGTTGCTTAACCAACTGAGCCACCCAGGCGCCCCCTGTGGATTCAATTTTATACAATTTCATTTAAGGAGATCCACAGTCAATGAAGGTTCTGGCATTCATATTTTGCCCGCCGCTGGTGGATGTCAAGGTTGCTTCACCTCTGCTGTGTTATGTGAGGGGCTACTTCCCCTAACCTTACCCTACTGCTGGCCATTTACCATGATACTGGAGCTATCCATCCTGATCGCCGGGAAATTTGCTTTTACTTGGATAAACTGAGGTTTCTCACCACTGCTCTAACTGTAAGTGATCTTCCTTGTTCTAGAGAGAAAGTGCCCTTGTTTAAACTACCCGGGTGATCTTCCCTTGGCTTAAGTGAAGGTCCAGTCTCACCTTCGGAAAACACCCAGCGATATGGTGGGGGCAGAAGTGACGGAGAAGAAAAGTAAATGGCATCGTTTGCTTTAAAATAAAGCCTCAGGTAAAGAACGCTAACTGCTGTGTGTGTAAGTATTTACAGAAAAAGGCAGTTGTTCCAGGAAATTACGTGAGATGAAAAAAGAAAAGCGGGGTGCCGGGGTGGCTCAGTTGGTTAAGCGACTGCCTTCGGCTCAGGTCGTGATCCTGGAGTCCCGGGATCGAGTCCCACATCGGGCTCCCTGCTCGGCGGGGAGTCTGCTTCTCCCTCTGACCCTCCTCCCTCTCCTGCTCTCTGTCTCTCATTCTCTCTCTCAAATAAATAAATAAAATCTTAAAAAAAAAAAAGAAAAGCAAAACTGTATAGCTGCTTCAGACCACATTTACTCTTTCCGAACAAATGTGCTTCAGTCCAAGAATTCTACCTCTAAAGAGGACAATTCTACATATCGCCATTTGTTATTCTGTGTTAATACGTAATGAAATCATATCAGGCTAATAATTAATACCATTAGTTAATTCTTTTTTTTTTTAAGATTTTATTTATTTATTTGACAGAGAGAGACACAGCGAGAGAGGGAACACAAGCAGGGGGAGTGGGAGCTGGAGAAGCAGGCTTCCTGCGGAGCAGGGAGCCCGATGTGGGGCTCGATCCCAGGACCCTGGGATCATGACCCGAGCCAAAGGCAGATACCTAACTGACTGAGCCACCCAGGCATCCCTTAAATGCATTTTATTATTTTATTTTTTATTTTATTTTATTTTATTTTTATTTGCGAGAGAGAGAATGAGAGACAGAGAGCATGAGAGGGAGGAGGGTCAGAGGGAGAAGCAGATTCCCTGCTGAGCAGGGAGCCCGATGTGGGACTCGATCCTGGGACTCCAGGGTCATGACCTGAGCCGAAGGCAGTCGCTTAACCAACTGAGCCACCCAGGCGCCCCCTTAAATGCATTTTAAATGATATTTTAACAGTTTTTATTAATTCTTTATATTCAGAATGATTTTTTTTTTCATGTAGGGCCTTGTAGAAATGATACAAATAGCCATATCAGCAAGATAAGACTTAAATATTGTTTGAGAAAATAAACCCTTTTCCACAACTAGTTATTTTCATAGAACAGAATTTATTCATATTTACAGTGGCTGTGGGCTTGTGTAGAATCATGACAGAATATATAAAAATATTTAAGAGGTAGAAGGAAGGAGTGCCACCTTGAGCATTCATGACCTTGTTGGGTTTCATGAGAAAAGCAAAAGGGTTTAGATGAAATTTCAGTTACACTTAACATCTAGCAATTGACAGATTTGGGTGGGGAAAGGGACCGGTATTAAAAGAAACAAGGGAACCAAAGATAGTGCTTGACTGAAACCACTGTTAACTGTCATTGGTGTCCCTCTGAAACCGACAGCTCTTTTTTCATGTGTGTTCTTCTCATGCCACTCCCTACCTCCCAAAAAGTCATACTGGGACTTCCAGATGACATCTACTCCAGCTCACCTTGAGATTTCCCATAACAGAAGTCAACTATGTACACCCCTTCTTTGGTCCCCTAACTTCCAAAAGTAATCTGCTTGGAAAGGATCAAAATACATCTGAATTAGTTTCCTTCTACCTTGTCTACTTAATTCAGTGAAGGGCTCCTTACTTTTGCCACATCAAACTTTGGAAACAAATGTGGCTCTCAACATAGCCTGGAAAAAAGATTTTATTATCTTCATAGGCAACTCAGAGCAGCCTCTCATCTTTATTTAGATTTTTCCAAGAAAGAGTCAGGCACAGTTTTCATACTCCAAAAACTCCCATAATTCAAGTTGTTCCCCTCCAAATACTTTCTTTGCTCTACTCTTGTGCTATAGCAACACTGGACAGAGATGTGTTGATGAGAATCTGGCTTCCTCCTCCTGGGAGACACTCCCATACTCCCTGAGTCCTACAGTTCAATCTCAGTGGACCTGTGTGGCTTGAAAGTACAGAAAGGGTAAATGCATAGCAGTGGTTAGGACTATCTTTAAACAAATAATATCCTCTTTCATAAACTTCTCTGTCTGGATATGTTGGCTAAAAGTGGTTGCAGGATAAGAGTTAGAGAACCTGTTTTTGGTCACTGCTGAGCAGGTCTTGCTAATTTTGCTTTTAGAACTTCACAGTGTCATCGACTGTCCCTCCCTTTGGGGATTCAACATATATTTTGAGCTCTTATGAAAAAGTTTGGTATTTTGTTGTGTTTCAGAGAAGGACTAGATCTATGTAAAAAGGAATTTTTTAAAAAGTATATATTAGGAATTTTGCAAATGGACCTGTCTAGAAAGCTTTATACCTCATAACCCAAGAAAAACAGAGAGCTTAGTCACAATTTCTTACATCAAAGACACTACAATTCAAAATTAATAGCATTAATGAGGGAGACAGGGACCAAAGTCAAAGGAAGCAAACCAATATTTTCATTAATGTATATATAAAATTTTAATTAAATCCCTAAAGTAAGGATCATGACTGAGTGGGCATAGAGTCTACAGATAAGACTCATTTACCTCCTATTCTTCATGTATATGTATATATATATACATATATATTCATATATACATACATATATGTATATGTATACATACATATTCATATATATGTCACATAAATATAAGAATATATATGTGTATATATGTCATATAAATATAAGTGTGTGTGTGTATATATATATATACACACACACATTTGGCATCAAATTTCACCTCAGAGACAAGAGTCTACAACTGTTCACATCTGTAAAAGAGCTGTAAAGTTAGTCATAAGGCAAAAATGAAAAAGTAAAACCTGCTTAATTGTGAAATGGAAAGGAGCACAGAAGAAAGAGAGGCCAGTTGAGACAGATACAAGAGCATTTGTATAAAGTTAGAATTAACATTTAGGAGTATATAGGGAAACAACAAAGATAGAAAATTACCTAACCTGATGTGGCAGTTATCATATCTCAAAGACGTAACAGTTCTTTAGGTTTGGATGTCTTACATTGATAATGTTAAGTACCATTCACCACTTGCCAAAGAGAGGAAAACAAGTTGACTATTGCTTCAGGGATGTGTCTACTGAAAAGACTGAAAGTAATACTAAAATATATACTGTGCTTAGTTAAAAAGAATTATCAAAGGGATATTTTAAAGACGATTACTCTGGGTTCTAGGATTCGTTTTAAAATCTAACATTTGAATAAACTGCTTTTTGTAAAGCCAAGATTATTTTTTAATGTGAAATGTATTAGAATTTTTTTTTTACATATTTTATCCTCCTTCTCCATTCTTTCCTCCCTCCACATATGCATATATTGCAAGATGTTGTGTATATTCATTTTTACATCTGGATCCCTGGGAAATCCCAAGTTATGTTAAGAGAATGAGGTCTTTAGAAAAGCTGAAAAGAAAAAAAAAATAGATACTTTTTGAATAATAACACAAAAGAATAGTCCATACATTTATTAATTCATAAAATAGTTATTGAGAACCAGTTATGAGCTGTGTATATACTAGGTATTGGGAATTCAATGGTAAATAAACACAGATGTTTTCTACCCCCATGGAGACCAAGGCTTTGTAAGTAAAACAGTACTCAGATAATCACCCCAAAATAAATATAATCTTACAAACTATTGTTATCTCCATAAAAGGGAGATGAATTGTGCCATTAATAGTAGGATTTGACTTGGTTATAACCATTTTGGAAACCATCAGAGAGGAAAAAATGACCTAGCTGGGAAATGAAGAAATAATAGATATTACATAGAGAGAGTTGGGGGAAGTTGTTCTAGCATACAGTTCTCCTTGTGCAAATAAAGGGAGATGGCATGCTTGAGGAACTGAAAGAAGACTGGCACGCTGTAGTACAGAAAGAAAGCAAAAGAGCAATGGGGAAGAGATCATATATACATGATCTCAAATAGCTAATGGCTCATTTATGACCTGTGTCCTGAAGCCAATAGGAAGCTGGAGAATATTTCACTGAGATTAGTGACATGATCAAATTGTATTTAAAAATGAACAGTGTGTTCTATCATGCGTGAAGAATAGATTGTATGGGATCAAGATTAAGTTAAAAGTGATTATTCAGAAGGATATTGCAATATTCCAGATGAAGATGTTGGTGTTATGGAGAGAAAGAGAGAAGACGATGTGACATAATTCTGAGGTAAATTGATAGGGCTTGGTGAAGGATTGATTATTAAGGGGTCTGAGAAAAGAAAATGTCAAGGAAAACCTCTAGGTTTATAATTTATTTAAAAAAGATGGATGGAGGTACACTGAAGAAGACTATATTGGGAATAAAGGAGTCAATCATGATTTTAAGGTGGGACATGTTCAAATCAAGTAGAGATATCAAGAATAAAATTTATATGCCAATTATGAGACGAGAGGGTTTTTGTTTTTGTTTTGTTTTGTTTTTGTTAGATGCAGGTTTCTTAAAAGTGAGTTTCATGGTCATAGATAACAATTTAGGCCCTGCACATTAATACCATGATTTGATCAATATAAACCATGGAAAGTTTGGATTTTTGTAAAGGATCAGGAAGGACATTGTCACTTAATTCCCTGTTTCCTTAAGCAAAAATGTAGTGTGTCTTTAGTTCAATGGAAGGAAAATATGACACAACCAAAGAAAAGACAGCCTGAATCATAGGACTAAAGGATGAAGAAGCAGATCCCATTGCAAAAGTTGAGCAGAAAGGTTTGAGACAATGGAGGAAGAGAAAAAGAGATCACAGAGAAAGACTTTCCTTATATCTATCTGAGTTGGATTTAGATACAGACTGATAGGAACAAAGGAAAACAGAAAAATGCATTGTGTACCTTCTTTTTGCCGGAGGGAAAGAAGAGGATAATTTGATCATCTAAGACCTATGGGCTATACTTTGCTTTCTTGTAAACTTTAAGATTAAGTCTCTTGGAGTATTAATCTGTAGGAAAATTGACCTGGAATGCAGTATGTCTCCAAGCATATTATAGTGCTGAATTTGTATTAAAGCACATTGTAGAATTAAGTCAATTTTCAGGTCGTCATAGCAGCTAAACTGTTAATTTTTGTCAAAGCAAAAAGGCATCTGACAAAAGCAATAATGGCCCTAGGATTAACTCTCTCAGGAAGGGGATATCATGAACAACAGTGATTTTAACTCTAGAACTTTGTTAATTGGTGGGTCTTATTTTGAGAATGAATCCCTAAAGAAAGTGAATCTTTTGTTGTTGTTGTTGTTGTTGTTGTTGTTTTTGCCTTGTGATTTTATCAGACAGGGCTCTATAAGAGACATCCAAGGCAAAGCAGCTTTGTGGACAATAGTTCACATACATGCCTTGTCCAACACGTAACTGTTTAAAAAGTAGGTTTGCTTCTAGAAAAGGAAGGTAGATTCCTGAGCAATATCATGAAGTTGGTGGGAAGACTCAAAGCAACAGATAAGACATAGGAAGCACCAGGTATCTGGGCTGGTGCCCTGGAATAAAGTATATCTCAAGTGATGCATGCTGTGTTTTAGGTCTCTAATACTAATCCCAGGTTTGGTTGTCTTTCATTAGGAGGGCTAAATACATAGTCATACTCAAAGATATAATTTATTACAGCAGAAGGAAAAAACAAAATTAGCAAAGGGAAAGGTGTGTGGGGCCTGTTATTGACTGAATGAATGTTTACATTCTTCCCAAATCCATATGTTGATGCCCTAACTCCTACTGGGTAGTGTTTGGAGATAAGGATTTGAGGAGGTAATTAAGATTAGGTAAGTTCATGAGAGTAGAGTTCTGGTCTGATGGGATTAGTGGGCCTTATAAGAAGAGATAGTAGACAGCATGTGTTGGCTCTCACTCTCTCTCTCTAGATCTCTATATATCTATATCATCTATATTATCTATATCTATATCTACATCTCTCCCTCATCTGAGGATACAGTGAGAAGGTAGCCAACTACAAGCCAGGAAAGAGTTCCCACCAGTACCTAACCATGATGATGCCCTGATCTAAGAATTCCAACCTCCAGAACTGTAATAAATTTCTTGTTTAAGCCACCCAGTTTGTAGCTTTTTGCCATGGATACCCAAACTAACTAATATAGCACTTTTGAGAGGGAAACTAGGTACAAGAGTCAGAGAGTCCTCTTCTAGTTGAGTCACACAGTTAAGTGCTTAATTCCTCTGGTAATGAGCTGTGGCACCATGTGTAAAATGTTGTCTACCAGAGAAATTTGTGGGAGTCTCAATACCCAGGGTTTTAATTGAGGGCAGGTCACATAGGCACCCTCTGTCTAGCACGTTCCAAACTTCTAGACTCCCAGAAGGTAAGCAAGTGTTCAGCATAAAACATGTTGTTTGTACAAACAGTATAGGCACAGTAAGCCATTCTTAGTTTGGGCAATAGTAGAAACCCTCCCTAAATCTCAGATGCCAGACAAGGGCCAATATTACAAGCAGGTATTTCAAAGGATAGCAGTCTCAGGTCTGGTACATTAACTCTTTTCTACATATAGCCCAGTCTGGACTGTACCAGCTCAGAAAACTGAGGAATTTTACAAGGAAAGAAAAGTGAGGGTTGAAAAATGAAGCATTTGAATGGTGCACTGAACATAAGAAAGAAATATTATAACATAAAATTTCTGAGAGCTTGAGAAACATTGACAATTGATGTAAGCTTTGGGGGCCTAGTCTTGAGGTGGTGCCTGGGGTGAAAGCCAAGACTCCAACATTACCTGTAAGTGACTGGTTACTGGCACTCGATGAAGTTTGACAGCAGAGAAATTGCCAAGGAAACACATGTGGAGTGTGAGACCATCTGGCATAGGAAGTTGAAAAGAATTTAAGCTTTGTAATAATATGAAAATATTATTCACAAAAGGCAGTGCAGAGGGAAGACCAAGGACTGAGTTTCAGAAAGCCAGGCAATGATCAAGAACTTGTAGGTGGGACTCACCTCACCTATAAGGGTTAGTTTAGCCTCAATCCCTGACTCTCGAGGAATTTTAGAGTCCCCCCCCAACCAAAATTCTCCTTTATTGCTAGAATTAATTCAGGTGGAAAGGAGAAAGTCATAACACACAAATACCCACCCTACCTAACCCCCCCCCCCAACACATACACACACACTATTCATAGCAGGAGTTTAAGATGGTGTCTTGACTCAAGTTCATACAATGCTGAGCAAAAGAGAGGGCCACAGGGCAAAGAAGATTGTTACTCTGGTAGCCACATTAAAGTAAGTAGAAATTGGAATATTGCTAACTTCATCTTCCACAACCATCACAAATTCATATAGAACATTGGCCCAGAACTCAGTAAGGAGGTTGAAAGTGGAAACAGAAAAAAAAAAAAAAAAAAAAAGAAGAAGAAGAAGATAGAAAAGTGGCCTTCTGATGGCAATTTATAAACTTTTATATTCTGAATATCCTGGTCTTGGAAAGGCATACTTTTCACTAATAGATACTTTAAAATAGTCCAATGCCCTATACTTGGGGCAGAGAACCATAGCCTCAGAGATACTTCATTATGAAGACTGTGGGCATTGGGGGACATTGGGGAAAAATATATTCTCTAGTATGGGGTTCTCTATTCTAAAGCATTCTAAACAAAGAAAATAATATTGAGGTTGTTATTTTTGGAAGTATTCAAATTGACGGAAACCAAAATTTCAAGGACTATCTCCAGTCATTATCAAAGAGATTCCTAAATAAGATATATAACAGAAATTTATCCAATAAGCAGAAAATTTTCAGTCCAGAGCAGAGCAGAGCAGTCAGTGAAGGTGCCATGTGTGTTTTCTTCTCTAGTCATTCAAAATCCTAACAAATGGAAACACCAGTTTCATACTCCATTTCTTTATATTCAGGAGGGAGAGTGCATTAATGCCCACACAGTGGTAAAAGACAAATTCAGAAAACATTTCCAAGTGGCATGCTAGTTAACTGATTTATATGTATGTGTACGCTCACATAAACATAATAATATGCATATACAAATTTAAGAATAAGCACACCACACACACACACACACACACACACACACTCTCTTCCAAGGAATTAAAACTGGATGATTAGTCTTGATATGAAATTTGAGAGGCTCACATAACTACTAGCTCCTGCAAGAAGGTCAATTTTCATATAATGATGAACCCCAGGAAATATAGTTAGAACCAGTTATGGTTGGAGCTTTCAACTATATAAAGTCAACCAACAACAGGACTACCTGTGAGGAAACCTCCTAGGCCTTAGGGCACTTGTGATGATGACTATGAGCAGTTTATCTCCTGCCCTGCCCTTCAAAGATCCTATTTGGGGGTTAAACTTTGAGGAAATGGAGGTGGAAGCCATTGGCGATGCCCAGATTAAGTCCATATCTCATACAACTGCTTTGGGAATCATAAATTCCTTCTATAGACCTGCACTGAAGGTATAATGATCAAGACTATGAGGACAGTTATTGTGTCTGAGTTAAACAAAAGGATACTTTGATTTTTTTGAAGGGAGGAGGTAGAATTTCAGCGAAGCAGAGGAACAAATCCTCTAAAACACTGAAAAAATATAAATATACGCCTAGGTATAAGTATATCCCCAAACATGGTCAATAAATAAAATATGCAAGTATTCACACTGTTAGATAAATTTGAATTGGAAATGAGTTCACAAAACATATTTAAATAGACAAATATATTATAGAATCATAAAAAATGTAAGAAATACTTGGAATTTAGGTTTGGTTATCTTGTGAATTTTACATGTAATACTTGAATGAAAACTTACTTTTTTTTTTCCCCTGAGAACAGGTTTTCCTAACATCATATAAAGAAGAGGTAAAAAATGAAAATGACAAAAAAATGAAAATGACTGTATTTCAAATCTATATTCCTTAAAACTTTTTAAAAAACTATTTAGTAGTCATTTCACAAACACACAAAAGGACATTATATTTAAATATGTAGGAAACACTGTATCAGATGAAATTACACAGGTTCCCTTTGTGCAGAAAGGGAAAAAGCTGTAAGATATTGTGCATACAAATCGGCAAAAAATAGATGGTGCTTCATTTCTAAAATGATTTTTTTTAACTGAAACCCGATTTAAGGAAACACTTAAAAGCTGCAGAAGATTTGGAAAAATGCAAATCTCAGGAGAATTTTGCAGTCTTTTCAAACCTAGAGAATGTTCTTTCTAGAAAACTGTGGTATCATAGGTATTTGGTTGTTCTTCTTGGTTCCTGACACAGAGCCCCTAAAACCCTCAGAATGCCCTGAATGATAGAAGTGTCTTCTGCTTTCATAAAGAGTCCCACACCTGAGTTTATGTTATAGGGTTTAACTCGTGCTGGGGCCCCTAGATAGCTTCAGGATGGAGACTGATAACCAGGAAAGCCAAACACAGGATTAGAGATTTGGAACTTTCAGCCCCACCCTCTGACTTCTGGAGAGGGAAGGGGACTAGATGTTGGATTCTAAAAACTCCTGAACAATGAAACTTGGAAACCTTCCTGGTTGGTGAACATGAGATGTATGGGGAACATATATAACATGGATAGATATGTAGTCCGGGCACAGGGGTATAAGAGCACCTGGCTTCAGGAGTCCCAAACAAACCAGATTCTGCCACTTACCATTGACAAAATCCGAAGGCAGAGAGGCGGTGATGGTGAAACAAAAAAGGAATTTATTTCAGTGAGCCCAACACCCAGAAGACAGCAGACTATAGTCTCAAAGACTGTCTCTGAACTGCTGAAAATATTGCTAGATTTATATAAGGAAAATGTGGGACAAAAGTCGGTGAATACTGCAAGTGGGCAGTAAATATCAGGTTGATAGTTGTCAGTCTTGAGGCGTCTTGCTAGTTCAGGGCAGTCCTTATTGCTGGAGGGGATAGTTTCAGTTCCCATCAAGGGATGTTTTGCCCACTGGGTCTTTTACCTGAGTTAAGAGATAAGCTGGAAAGAAGAACTTAATCAATTCGAAAATTTGAGGTCAACATGGAGGTAGTTGCAGTCCTCTTCCAGATAGATAGAAGCATAGTTAGATGGATAGATAGAAACATACTACCATAATGTTATCAAAATGGCTTTAAAAATATACCCTCGGGGCGCCTGGGTGGCTCAGTCGTTAAGCTTCTGCCTTCGGCTCAGGTCATGGTCCCAGGGTCCTGGGATCGAGCCCCTCATTGGGCTCCCTGCTCAGCGGGAAGCCTGCTTCTCCCTCTCCTACTCCCCCTGCTTGTGTTCCCTCTCTCGCTGTTTCTCTCTGTCAAATAAATAAAATCTTTAAAAAATATATATATATATATACCCTCATTGGCATTACATTTAAGTTCTCATTGCTTCCCATCCTGACTGATACTTAATGTTGTCTTTTCCATTTCGGCCATTTGGTGAGTGAATAGTAGTATCACCTTGTGCTTTTAATGTGTATTTCCCTGATGATTACCAGGATTGAACCACATTTCTATTGGTTGTTGGCCTTTTTAACCTTCTTTTTTGCAAAGCTTTCAAGTATTTTGCCCATTTTAAAAAAGATTTATATTGTTTTCTTTGATTTGTAGGAGTTTATTTATTTTGGCTGTAAGATCTTTATTAGATATATGAATTCTGAATATCGTTTTCCACTCTGTAGTTCAAATTTTCACTCTCTTACTTGTGCCTTTTGATGAACTGGAGCTCTTAATTTTAATGCAGCTTAATTTGTCCTTTTTGCAAGTTTTACAACCTGTTTAAAAAATTATTGTCTACTCCAAGATATAAAAGTTGTTCTTTGATATCTCCTTTCCAGAACTTTATGATTTTTTCTTTTACATTTAGATCTGCAATCCATCTGGATTTCATTTTTGTGTGTAGTGTGAGGTAGAGGTAAAGATATTTCCTTTTCATAAGTTGATTTTCAGTCAATATGTATTGATAGAACAATCATTCTCCCACTTCACTGAAGTATGACAGTGGTCACTGTCATAATTAGATGTCATAATATAGATTTGATGTACTCCCAGAATTTATATCCTGTTCCATCATGTTTTTTTTTTTTCTATTACTTTTTTCAGGATGCAAGGTTTTAATATAGTTTTATAGCCTTATAATAGAATTACATTTGGTACTATAATATCTCTAGTTTGTTCTTCGACTTGAAGATTACTTTGTCTTTTCTTGGCACTTTGCCTATCCTTATGAATTTATAATCTGTTTATCAACTTCTGAGAAAAAAAAAGCCTCTGAACATTTTGATTGGTATTGCCAATAAATAAATAAATTTGAGGAGAACTGACATATCTACCATATAGAGTCTTCATACATAATTATGTTGTTTATTTTGGTCATTGGTTTATTCAATAATAATTTATTTAGTTTAAGGTCCTTGTAAAACTTTGATTTCTTCTGAGATATTTGATTATTTTTATTGCTTTGTAAAGGGTATTGGTCCTTAAATTTCCAACTGTTTTGTTTTATTTCTATAGAAATATATTTTTTCATATTGATCAATGGTCCAGTGATAATTGCATATACATTAATTTAATAAAGTGATTCATATAATATTTTAGAGTTTTTAGTTGTCATGTTATCTCCAAGAAAATAAGTTTTATTTATTTCTTTCCAATATTTATGCTCCTCTGTCTGTCTCTTTTTTTTTTTTCTTGCCTTATTGCAATGTTCAGACTCTCCACTACTATATTAAAGTGGAAATAGTGTCCTCTTCCCTCTCTGTAGGGTAAAGTCTTTTAATTTTTTTAAACACTAAATGTATAGCCCTCTAGATTTTTTTTTTTTTTTAAGATTTTATTTATTTATTTGACAGAGAGAGAATGAGAGAGCACATGAGAGGGGAGAGGGTCAGAGGGAGAAGCAGGCTCCCCGCTGAGCAGGGAGCCCGATGCAGGACTCGATCCCGGGACTCCAGGATCATGACCTGAGCCGAAGGCAGTCACTTAACCAACTGAGCCACCCAGGTGCCCCACCCTCTAGATTTTCTGTAGATATTCTTTGTCATTTAAAAATTTTCACTGAGTCTGAGTTTACTAAAAGATTTTTCATGAAAGGTTGTTGAATTTTAGTCAAATGCTTCTTTTTGGTTTCTCATGATGTGATTTTTTTTTTCTTTCTTGAATGTTCTTGGCAGGATTTAGAATTCAAAGTTTGTTAGCCTCATAAAAGGAGTTAGAAAAGGTTACCTTCATTTTTTTTTCTGTTTTCAGAAGACTTTGTGCAAGATTGAGGTTATTTCTTTTTAAAGTTGGAAGAGATTTCACTATTAAAGCCATCTGGTTGTACAGTTTCTTGTGGGAATTTTTTTTTTAAGTAATAACAAATTTAATTTCTTTAACAGATGCCTCACTACTGAGGTTTTATTTGTCATCCCTTAACTTCAGTAAATTGTATTTGTGGGGGCATTTGTTCATTTTAACTAAATTTTCAAATTTCTTTGCTTAAAGTTGTTCATAATGTTATTTTATTATTTATATTATAGATCTATATTTATTCCCCCTTTTCCATTTTTATTTTTGTTTTTCTGTTTACAATTTTTTTTGCCTTCATCAATTTTGTTCAGGATTTATCAATAATTGGGGCACCTGGGTGGCTCAGTCATTAAGTGTCTGCCTTCAGCTCAGGTCATTATCCCAGGATCTTAGGATCGAGCCCCGCATCACATCAGGCTCCCTGCTCAGTGGGAAGCCTGCTTCTCCCTCTCCCACTCCCCCTGATTGTGTTCCCTCTCTCACTGTGTCTCTCTCTTCAACTAAATAAATTAAAAGGATTTATCAACAATTAATATTTTCAGTCTTTTCAAAATTTTAATGATTGGCTTTATTATTTTCTCTATTCTACAGTATTTTTAAGATTTCATTCATTTCTGTTTTCATCTTTAGTATTCCTTCTTTTGTTTTTCATACTCTTCCTTATTAAGATAGAAAGTTAAAATGTTGATTTTTACCCTTTCTTCTTTCTCATACATGTATGTAAGGCTAAGTTTTCCTTTAAATACTGCTTTGTCTATATTGCACAAGTTTTGATCTGTCATATTTTATTATAACTCAGCTCAATAATATTCTATTTCTATGCTAACTTATTCCTTCATCCATGAGTTGTTTAAGAATGTGTTACTTAATTTCCAAGTAGTACATCTTTTTTCTAGTACAGTTTTGTTGCTGTTTTCCATCTTAATTCTATAATTAGAAAATATACTTTAAATTGCCTCAAATATTTTAAAATTTCAAATTGTTTCAATATTTTAAATTTTGTTGAGGCTTTATGATGGTTCACCCTATGGCTGATGTTGAGAACCTTACATACGAACTTGAAAAGAAGGTAAATTCAATTTTTGTTGGGTTCAGTGTTCTACATATGTCAATTAGTTCCAGTGTGATAACTGTGATATTCAGACTCCTTTTGTCATTCTTTATTTTTGAGTGATTTTTCTATCCACCTGTAAATATACTCCAGATAATTGAACAAAATCCTTTCAGATTGACTCCTTTCAAATGAATTTTAATATTGCTTTAGGTGATTTTAATTTACATCCATTTTTTTAAGAAGATTCAGTTGAGAGATCAGTGTTTTGGCCATTGAAGTAATCCTTAAATGGATGACAGTATTTCATTTATGGCACAAGTTTATATTAAACACACACCCTGGGAAGCTCCGCAGAATAATCCATTAACAGTATTTTTTTTAATAAGTTTTACAAGTAAATGCAATCAAGTGAAAGCATGTTTCTTTCAGAGATAAATGTTAATTTTATCTAACATTATAGCATTTCATAAATGTATGTGGTTAAAGTAGTAAAAGGGAACATGTCGTTTACATAAAATCTAACTATAGATTTTAACATTAAATATTCTTTGCTAATTGTCTTATGAATCACAAATGATTTCCTTATTATGAATTATTTTTCTCATGAAATATTCTCAGATTATGTGTGGAAGTAACAACTCATCAAAAAAAGAGAGAACAAAAATCAAGAAACAAAAAATAATCTCTAAATTAGATATGGCAAACTGGTGGCCTAAGGGCAAAATTTGGTCTTCAGATATGTTTTGTTTGATCTGTGGAATTTTTAAAAAATTAGTCAATATTTTAACAATGGGAGATGTTATATAAAAATGACAATGTTAATTATTTTGAAATATTATAAATTTGACAAAACCAATGCCATAATTTTCTCAGCATTCCAGCATGTTCAATGTTAGAACAAGAGTCTGCATCCTAATAGCTTCACACACTTAAATTTTCTGCCTGGTAAATGTAGAGAGGTATTTGTAATTCCTGCCATAAATAAGTTCTATGACTTTAAGCATCCTAGCAATTATCATTCATTCCACATTTTATCAAATGTAGTGCGTTTGGGGTGCTGATTGGTTGGAGGATTTGGTAAGTCAGTCTATGATAGAGATTGTGGGCAACAACTGGCAAATAATATGCAAAGCAATATGCATCAAATTTGTAAAACCATATACTTGGAGATCATTCTAACAAAGTTGTTAGTGGAATTTTAATTAGGTTAAAGTTATATCTGAGGATTTTTAATTTAAAAAAAATTGAATCCACATAACCCTAATAGTGGTGACATGGCATCAGATATAGAAGTAGAATGGAAAACAGATGTAGAGGAAGAGACTGGGACCTAATTATTGTCTTCTAAGGAGTCTCCCTTTTTTCCCAAGTTCCAGGTCTTTGAAACAGAGTAGCAAGAGAGAATACCCCACAGTGACCAACATAAGAATATCTTATTTGGGTTGCCTGCAGTGGTCAGGAAGTTCAGTGTTCAATATCCAGAGTGTATGCCATATAACACATTTGATGTCAACAGAACTTATTGGTAGCTTCTGGAATGATGACTATCTTAAAAAAAAAAAAAAAAAAGTGCCATTTTCTGGAATCAGAATGTCAGTTTAAAGGGGAACCTGAAGGAAAACTGACTTAATCATAAGTCTCTGAGATAAGATTCTGACATCATTTTGCCTGGAAATATTGTTAGTCCAACAGTCTAAGATAGGGATATATTTTCAGAGAAGAAGGACTTAAGCTGCCCAGAAGCTGTGCTAGATTAGTTATTCACATTATTTTTTAAGGTGACATATAATTCACTATGGAAGTTGTTTGCTTCTTTAGATGCAGAGACACATTCCAGGACTACAGAATTTGGATACACTTTCCAACTAAAAGAAAATCACTTGCCTGATTTCCCTGAGTCCATGTTGATTCTGGAATGTGCCTTGACTGAACAAAACGAAGTATCAATATTTTAAATATCCACAGCTCTCGACTCTTCCATTAAGAAAAATGGATGAGACCAAGTCATGGTTTAAATATAAGACAGAGAAAAAAATCTAATTGAAAAGTATAAAGTTTATTTTTTTTTAAAGATTTTATTTATTTATTTGACAGAGAAAGACACAGTGAGAGAGGGAATACAAGCAGGGGGAATGGGAGAGGGAGAAGCAGGCTTCCCGCGGAGCAGGGAGCCCGATGAGGGGCTCAATCCCAGGACCCTGGGATCATGACCCCAGCTGAAGGCAGACGCTTAACGACTGAGCCACCCAGGTGCCCCGAAAAGTATAAAGTTTAAATAACTGAACAGAAAACTGAAACATGGAAAGTGTTTCTCTTTTTGAACCTAAGTATATAGAATAATTTTTTCCTAACTCAATGCAATTAAATTTAGCTGCCAGGAAGGAAAAGAATAAGAAAACATGTGTATAATAACTTGAACAACACTATAGTAATCTTTGGATAACAGCATTGATGTAGCTTAAAAATTCACCAGAATACACAGTTTCTTCCACTTTAATTTAATTTAATTCACTAACACATCTAGTTAGGAAGAGTTTTTATAATCTACCAGGACTGTATTTGCTCACCCAGAAATTACCTGGATTAATTACTGAAGGTTTCCACAGATATCAGCATCTTATTCTTCACCTACATTGAAACCATTCCTTGTGAAGAAATACTATGAAAACATACACAGATGGCCTTGAAATTTAAATGTATAATTGGAATTTCCCCCTCCCCACCGAAAAAAGAAACCATTCTGTTTGGGGGCTGGGATGGCTAGTTATCCATGACCCACTTCATAGCTTTATTTCTAGTCCATTAAATTCAATATAGACAGAAGTTTAAAACTAGTACCAAATAAAGGCAAATGACATACTTTTAAACATTTAAGACAAATCATCAACCAGTTTCTACTGACATACTCAAACACTTTCACATTCTAGGACAATTATTCTTTAGCTCTTCCTGTTGCTAAAATATTTATTATTAAACAAATAATAAAAACAATTATAAATGAGTAAGCACTCTCCTAACCTAAATCTAAGGAAAATAATTTATTGGAATACATCTTCATTTTCATGTGAAAATTTTTCATTAATTTTTATGGGCCTTTTATATATGAACATTCTGGGGAGAGGATGTGGAGCCTAGGGAACTATGTTACAATTATTATATTTTCCTGGATTATGTATTATATTATATTATATTATTATATTATTATTATATTATATTTATTATATTAATTTTCCTAGATTTTCCCATAACTTGGACATCTTTTATTTTTTATTGATATTCTATTTGTATCCTACTACCATGAATACTCTACGACATGATGAAAACTTGATAGCTACTCTCTTTATCAAGATTTCAGGATTTTTTGGTACATGACACTGTCATGTATAGTTTTAAGAACTGACACAATACCCACAGTTAACTTTTAAGATATTTCAGTAGGAATAAATGTATTCATTTAACAAACCTTTATTGAGATCTTACAGTGTGTCATGAACCAACACTAAAAAGAACTGTAAGAGCTAGAAAAAGTAACCAAACAACAAATACAGAAAGAAATATACAAATGGCATAATAATACAGGTGAGAAGAGGTATTATTTATTCACCTAGTTTTTTAAAGTTGAGTGGAAATTAACACAGGAAAGAAGTGAAGAAACTGTTCCTGGTGGTAAAGGTACAGAGGCATTAAGAGAATGGAACAACTATAGAGAATAAAGAGTAATCTGCTATGGCTGAAGCAAAAGTATTAGTGGTGGATTGGTGAGAAATGGGTTAAATAGGTCATCAGAGACCAGGCTTCAAAATTGCAGGTAAAAAATTCATACTGAAGCTATTGAAGAATTTAAATGAGAATAACCAAATAAAACTGTATTTTAGAAAGATTGTTCCAGTGGCTGTCTTGAGCATGGATGGATTGCAGGAGGGTGAAACTGGCAGAGGGAGATAGGCAGTGATAAAGGAGATAAGGAGGAAGTAAGAAGTATATTACAAGGATAACAAGTAGAATAGAAAGGATTTGGATGTGGAGAAGAGAGAAAAAATATAAAAAATTTCTTGGGCAACAGGCTGATTGGGGTTAGTGGTGACTCTCCCTGAGTTAGAATTCAGAGGAAGAGGAAAATATGTTTTGGAGGGAAGAAAAGAATATTGATTTTGGATATGTTAACTGAGATTTCAGTATGATCCCTAAGTTAGTAATTAGTCATGATATTCAAAGAATTTAATAACTAGTAGAGCACAGGCAGTGGTGGCTAACCAGGGTGGATGCCTAATTCCCTGGAGTAAGGTCCTGCAGGCCGGCCGGGAGGGAAAGAGGAGCTTAAGTGCTGGATGGTTGGCAGTCCATCATAGCAGGGCTGGAGCAAGGATCTCCAGTCCAAGCAGACGGTGCTTAAGTGCATGGGACAGCAGCTTTAACTGCCTAACATAGTGTATTTCACATGTTCACAGCAATACCCATGCAACCAGGATGAACACCACCCTCAGTATGTGGACCTGCAGATTATGAGAACAAGCTGTATTAGAGATAGAGGTTTGGGGGCCTTTTCCCTTTGCACCAGTTCCCAGAGTCCTTTACATCAGTAGACCTCCTTCCTACTCTTTCTATTGTATTATTCAATAGTGCTTTTGTTCAATTTCTTACAGGCTTATTTCCCAAAGAACAGGGGATACTCTTTCCCCATGCTTTGCATTAAATTAATTAAATGTTGTTGTTGTTTTTTTATATAAAAGTGCCAAAGAAAGAATTTTAAAAATCCCAAAGACAGACATTTTCTTAGGGAGTTTTAAGCAAGTTTCTTTTAATCTTCTACTTGAGATAATACTAAGTAATGACTGGATATCGTCTCTATAGGTTTTGTAATAATCTCTTTTTTTTTCTTTTTTTTAAAGAATAAGAAGTGGGCTATCTATATTCACAGCATGTTTCAGTGTCAAATACTGAGAAGAGGCCTAGATGTTCTCTACTGTTTTGAAGGGAGATATTATTTCTAGCTCCCAAGTCTCTTTGCTGTGCAAACATCACTGAAAAGAATCTATACCAAGATAGGCAGACATAAAAGACATCCATTGGGGATTGTCTCCCAACAATATCTGACCCTCATTTTTTATAATCTTGATTTCTGGGAAATTTCCTCATAAGTACACCTCTTCTTCTTTTTTTTTTTTTTTTTAAGATTTTTATTTATTTGTTTAACACAGAGAGAGAGAGCACAAGTAGGCAGAGCAGCAGAGAGAGGGAGAGGGAGAAGCAGGCTCTCCGCCGAGCAGGGAGACTGGTGCTTGATGCGGGGCTCGATCGCAGGACCCTAGGACCATGACCTGAGCCGAAGGCAGCCGCTTAACGACTGAGCCACCCGGGCGCCCAAGTACACCTCTTCTTTGACTACCGTGGTCAATCCGATAGTGAGTGGTTGGGATCAAATCTGTTTAATTTTTCTTTTTCAGCATTTGCCTTAGAATGTTATCGACATGACTCCAAGCAGCAGGATGAGGCCTGCCTTCATTTTTCAAACATGCCCTAGCATCTTGGTCTCAACCAGCTGAACAAATCAGGATATACCTTAGGAAGCCATGGGCTGCTCTCCTCAGGTTTCTGAACTGGCTATTTCACATGGCCGGAGGCATTAATCCAGTGCCACAGGGTGTAGTACCTGGCTGTAGTCCCAATTACACAGACCCCATCTTTGCCTATAAGAAAGAATTCTAGGGCAAACAACATCCAAACTGGCCAGTGAGTTGAAAATAGCCTGAAAGTCTTCTAGGGCAAGAGGAGTATTTCCTTAAACACTTGATGAACAAGTCAGCTATGTTTTTGGAAAGGAGGCAGGTAAATACCTGGCTTCCACTCAAGAACTATAGTCCAGAAGTTCCTAGTTTAGTTTGAATAGAATGAATTAGTCCTTGTTTCTGGAGAGCCTATTGAGGGCATTAAGTTCAATTTATACTATCTGTCCACACTATCAACCAGAGAGCCTTCCTGTCCATGTGAAATGACTGGGTGACAGCCATAGAAATGGGCATGGAGAAGATACTACAACTGTGTTAACAGGTGTTTTCCTTGGAAGATGCAAGATCAAGAGCCAGCCTCTACTGCTTTCCATAAACTTATCTATAAGGTGAAGGAGTGTAGTGATCAAATCGTGGACAAAATCAGTGGGCATGGCACACGGTAGTATATTCAATCATGTGGTCTTTATCTTTATGATCTAGGACTATGCTGATTTGACATAGACTCCAGGTAACTGAACCTTTTGTCCAAGCTGCCACTCAAAGTATATACTAATCAGGCTGACCTGGTACTGCCTTTAGGGAAAAGAATGAAGCATCATACCCAAGAATGGTGGGGGCAGAAACCTGACTCAGGTGTATATAACTCCCAACTTGTTCATCCTAATCAGTACCGAGGAAACAACTGAGAGTGGATTATCCCTTTCTGGTTATAGTCATATTCAATGACAAAACTCCCTTACTAAGCTGTGTGAACAAAGAAGAGATAAAGGTAGTAGTCAGAAACTTTTTACACCAGTTTTTGAAGAATGCTCAAAAATACCAGATGTCTATGGATGGTAAGGAACATGGAAGATCCTCTGAATATCTTGAGAATCAGTTATTGTTTTATTGTTTTTGTATCAAAAAGTCCACCCTTGTCAGATTTCAGATGGTCCAGAAAGTTGAAAACATGGCATGTTTTAGTTTCAAGGACTGCTGTGGTGTGGCCAGAGTCAGCAGTTTCGACTAGAGCAGAAACTCTCTAATCTGAGAAAGTATCAGCATGATGAGGCATGGCATCTCTAGCTCCTGAGGTGTCCTTCTCTATGTGAGTTGGATTTTCTAAGCTCAAAAGCAAATGGAAGCTGGTAATTTTTACATAAAAATTTTCTATAAATGACTTTTCTCATGTCAGTACATTCATAATTTCAGCTCCACCATTCTTTCCTATTTAGCATGTGTATTCGGACCACCATAACAAAATACAACAGAATGGGTGGCCTAAAAAACAAAAATTTATTTTCTCACAGTTCTAAGGGCTAGAATTTCAATATCGATGTGTCAGCAGGTTTGATTCCTTCTGAGGCTTCTCTTTTTAGTTTTCAGATGGCTGCCCTTTTGCTGCCTACTCACATGTTGGTCCTTTGTGCATATACATCTCTGGTGTCCCCTTATATGTCCAAATTCCTTCTTTTTTATATGAACACCAGTCAGTTGGATTAGGGCCACCCATATGACTTCATTTTTCCTTAATTACCTCTTTAAAAGCCCTATCTCCAAATACAGTCACATTTTGAGGTACTAAAGTTTAGAGTTTCAACATATGAATTTTGAAAGGACACAATTCAGCCCATAACAGCCTATTTCCTTAAATATTAGGGTTCTAAAATGTGTATCTCATCAGGGGCACTACCTCTCATACCTTAGGTGTCAGGAAAATTTTCATACCTTCAATAGAATGGACTTAGAGAAAGGACAATTTTAGAAGCCAAGACTCAGCAAAGGGAGAACAAGCATGTTTCGCCCATCCTCTCATCATGCTGGTGATTGTGTGATCCACCAGGCACACGAGATGGGTTTATACTCTAGTGAAAAGACTCTCTGAGGGTAAGGAGTCTGATCCATGGAGGAACACACATGAGTTACAGATTTGGATGCCAGGCAGTCTGGATTGGTTTGTGCTTGTTTTTAAGAGTTGTCTGAAAATAGGGACATGTTGAAAGTTGAATCCCTCTCAGTTCTGCAGGAGCTAAATGTCATTGCAATCACTTCTGTTAGAAGAATAATGGTCATGGTCTTGTGAAGGTGAGGCCACAGTAAGCAAGGCCAAGGCCATGTCTGACGGTTCAGCCAGTAAAGATACAACAGCCCCTTTAAGACTCAGACAGTTTATTACTTAATATATACAATGAAAGGAAGAAATAGCCAAAGGTGTTTATATCCATAACCCACTTAACAAAAGGGATGACACTGAAACAAAAAGCACCAAATGGCTGCAGTGCCAGTTGTGGGAAAATCCACTGAAAATTAATTCTCACCTGCAGCTCATTGGTTCCACAGTCTGTAGCTCTATCCTGAGCAGAGTGGAGACATCTCTTCAGAACACTGGAGACAACAATAAACTGTTTCAATATGGCCTCTGAGGGGAAAAAGGGGGCAAGTGAGAGATAGCCCTGAGGTAATGCCTCACAAGCTTCCCATCTTCTCCTGTTCAGAGAAGACCACAAGGAAATCCGCCAAGATTCAGACAATAGTGCTTCAAGCTTTTGCCCTGATTCCCTGGGTAGACACATGTAAGGTTACCAGAGCACCATGGTGGTACCATTTCCCTCCAGATCCCCCTGGATCATTTTCCTTGCAGCCAAAGGCAAAGTTTCAGGGTCAGTTTCAGACAGTCCTACTCTTTGTGTCAGATGTAATATTTTGTAATTATCAATGTCCATGTGAATCTTATGCAAGAGAGATGATTTCCGGGTATTGATTGCAAGATGGAACCTATAATAGTCTGTAGACATAATTGTATCCCAAGGTAGCAAAATAACTCATTTTAAGGAAAAAAAATCAAGTTTAAGTTTGAAGGCAAAGATGCATTAATGGGGATTGCCTGTTATTTCTGTCTTTGTTATTAATGACCTTAATATTACTGCCAGGAGTTTGGTTATACTACAGGAGGTTACTAGGGTCCTTTGTGAAAAGCAAGTTTTAGCAGATGTTTTAAATTTCAAAACACTGCAGTCCTTTTTAAGTCATTTTGCACTTAAATTATTCAATGTTGGCAGATAGTTGGAGCCATCTCATTAATGGCAGCAACTATGGGTTGTTTTTTCTCTTTCATGTAAATTAAGGCCCATTGTAATGATGGGTTAGGTCACTTAGGGTGTCTGAAGGCCAGAAACTTTGAAAGAAACCCAGGATTTTTAGAAATAGAAAAGCTCTGTTCTACATTTCACTCTAGTATGAAAAACCTCAAGACTGGCATCATCATACTGAGATTAAAATAGACTCATTCAACAAAATGTCTTTTTAGTTGTGGCATGTATATTATCTGATTTTTCAAAATGTGAGAAAGTTAATCTTATTTCCTGCCATAACAGCGTGTGATTTTTCAAAAATATATATTCACACAGATAAATTAATGTCATTAGCCAAATGATCATATAATTTTAGTTCATCACCTTTGCAAATTGAGAAAGAAAATGCATTGCATCATAATACCTTTCACTGAAACATTGCAGAAATAGACAGTTTTAATAAGCTATAGTGCTCAAGAGACATGAAAATAGAGTATTAAGAGTCAGCTTGGGAATACACAATGAGGATTAGTCACATTGCTTATTCAGTATCATACCCCATAGCATCTAACTAAATCTGTACTACATTTGGCATTAATATCTCACAGTAGAAAAAGGAGATAATCATTTAAACAGTAGGAAGTGATCTGTACTGGTTATCGAATACAGTGCTTTCTAATGCAAGAAGCAAAATTCCAAGGGATTTACAATATGGCCCACTGAAGTGCTGAAGGAAGTGAAGGTATTAGATATTCTATTCACATGTGTTCTGTCTCTTCCATTTGAATTTCATTTTTGATATATTAAATATGTTATTTATTAGTGTTGCATGAATAGGACTATAAATTACATAGTCACACAGGCATGTAATTCAAAGAAATATAAAATGTTAGCTGTGTAGGGTTATTTTTGCTCATGAAAATGAGAAAACAAATGAGTTTAGGAACTAAATGTAAAAATGGCAAGTATATCACACTACTTATATTACTGACAATTAAATATTCAAAATATTTCAATGACACAAGATATTGATAACCAACAAGCTCAAAACCCAACTATTTAAAAAAAAAAGACACAATGATCTTCATAAAAATCATCTTTCAAAATAACACATATTTGTTTCTGGTTACTACTGTAACAAGTTAAACAACACCTATCCATTCTGGAGGTTAGAAGTCTAAAATGGGTCACCAGGACTGTGGTTTAGGGAGACTCCATTCCCTTGCCTCATCCAACTTCTGGAGGCCACCTACATTCTTTGGCTCATCCTCCATTTTCAAACCTAGTACAGCATCTTTCAAGCCTCATTCTCTGTCCCTCTGCTTTGATAGTTGTGTTGCCTTAGGTTTGGCAAACTCTTCCTGCGTCCCATTTACACGGACCGCTGTCCTTACAGGCCTACCTGGATAACCTACATTCATCTTCCCATCTCAAAATCTTTAACTTCATCACATCTGCAAACTTTCTTTTGTTGTATAAGGTAACAGTCACAGATTCTGGGGATCTCAATGGATAGGGACAATTCAATAGGCCATTATTCAACCTACCACACACATAAAACATTCTTAGCTTTTAAAATCTTCCAATTAAAATATTTTTTTTTATTTAGGCCTGATACCCCCTCAAAAATACATCTTTACTTTCTTCCTTCTATTAATTCCTTGACAGAAAAGAAGAAATTGGGTGCAAAATCAGGTAGAACTTAGTTTTACCCCAGAGATGTGGAATCCAACTGAAATACTTAACAAAATACTACCTAACAAGATTCATTAGACTGAGATTAAAACCAGGTGAGATAAATCTAGATAAGCCATTTTTATAATTCTCTCAACCTTGAGTTCTTAATGTTGTGGATTAACCTCTTTGCATTTGTCTAACATCTGTTTTTCAAAGTGTCTATAATTTTCTGTTCTCATATAGGAGAATATTTTTGTGGCCTTCACATGTAAAAGACAATTTCATTTGTGATAAAATTACTGAGGGAGCAGACTATTTCCTTCTTAATTCTGAACACATTACTCCTTTATATTATCAAATTATGGTCCATCTCATTTTCCTCCCATGTGGATAACTTTCCTGTATTTATAAAATGTTCCTTTACCTAATAAGCTCTGAATATGAGCCAGGAACTTTCAGATCTACTTTACTTAGATTAGCACATTTAATCCTTGAAAAACTTTGAGGTATGTATGATCATTAACAATTTGAAGATAAGAAAACCGAGTTATAGAAGGCTAAATATATAATGTCACTCAATGCATAAATGCCTTATTAGTCGATACAACTAAATTATGTTGTGGTAACTAACAACTACAGAAATCCACAAAAGGCTACATTTTGTAAAAGTCTTGTGCAGAATCACATAGTTTTCAAAGCAACTGTGCTCCTTATGTTAGTTCAAAGTTCAACTACTTTGACCTGATGGCCCAATGTGTGCTTCGAAGCCCAAAGTTGTAGGGAAAGAAAGGCCAAAAGGGTCTTGCACTGGCAACTAAATGACTCAAACAGAAGTGACATACACTGGCCAAACTCACAGGACAAAACTTGTCACATGGCCTTGACTACAAATATGGTAATTCAGAAATATAATCCTATCACATGGTTTGGAGGAAAAGAGATTTAGTTATCAATCATCTTTACAAGCATTTATGATAATGGCAAAACCAGAGTTTCAATTCCAGACATTGTAGCTCCAGAGTACTCTTAAAGCATATGCTAAATTTCTGGGAAGGATAAATAATTTTTGAAATAAATTAAACTCATATGAGAATTTATGCAATTAATTGAAAATATTTATTTGTTTCAATTATATGCATGGCAACATTCTTGGAGCTATGAATACAATAGTAAACAAAATGCTTGACTTCATAGAACTTAAATTCTAGTTTCTGGTCTTTTCTCGAGGTGAAGGTTCCTTTCAATCTATATCCAGATTGAAAATTCAGTCTTTTTAATTCTGCTTCTTTCATTTTTTTTTTTTTGTTGTTTTTTTCATAGTTCCTTTTCTTCATTTACCCAGTTTTATCAGTTCATATCCTCATCAGGGGTACAATATACCATTATTTTATATTTAACTATGGAAATAGAAGTCCTGCCAATTAAATTATGGTATTTGTTGTAAGCCTCTTTGTTTTTCTTTCAAGAATATTAAAATGTAGGGAAAAAATGGAGTATTAATTCTTTCTTTCCTTGACTTAATATTTATGAAAATCTCTTTCCTTCATCTCTTTTGACCTTGCCTAAATTTGGGCAGAGCAGTTCAACAAATCCTAAATTTTAATATTCTTGGTCAGTTCTTTTAAAATTGATTTATTTAAGAAGTTTTTGCAATTCTATCTTATTTTATCATCCTCTTTTTTTATTTCATCTTATCTGGTCTTCATTTTTACTCCAATATTAAATACGGTTTTGGGTGTCTGCACAATTTCCAAACACCTTCTTTCATAAAGATATAGCCCTCTGTGATAGATAGTGAGATATGTCAGTTAGATAGTACTCAGGAAAAAACATACTATTCACCTGCAGGAAAGACAGTTTTCACTCAGCCTCCAGCTATCAACTTCTTCAGGGTCAATCTCCAATGCAAAAAAAAAACAAAAACAAAAACAAAACTGTCTTGCTCTAGGTCATGATTTTCCTGGGACAACCCATATCTGGTGACAGAGTGTGGTGGGACTATAAATGCCTAGCCATATCAGCCCAGATGGACAAACCTCATGAGCAACATTCACTTCAGCATTTAACAAAGTGGTAGCCTACATTGCAGTTCAACTTATCCCTCTTCATAATATTACTTGTTCTCCTTTCCTTTTAAAAGTATTGTTCCCTAGTGAATATTTTGCACTCTGAACTGTGTGTCAGTTTACGTGATCAGGAAGAATCACCCTGCAACACTAATAATATACATTTAGTCATAGTATTCTCTGTCCTAGACCAGTTGGAAATCTTGCATAATATCACATTGATCCTTTATATTGGTGAAGTCATGTTTATTGCTTGGTTGGATGAGCTAGATGTGGCTAATCCACCAATGGGATTAGTAGGACACATGTGCTCCATAGACTATGAGAAAAGCACCATGAATACTCAATGGCCTACCATATAAGTAAAATATTTAGGGAAATAGTCATCAAGGGCACCCTCTCAAATACAAAAGAAAAGTAAGCACACCTTGTAGTCCTACCATTAAGAAGGAAGTATAATGTCTGTTACGTTTTGGGGTTTCTGGTGGCAACATGTTCCGTACCTGTAAATATTGTTATGGTTCATACACTTTTGATTTTGCAAGCTTTAAGTAGGATTCAGAGAAGGACAAGAGTCTGCAGCAGGTCTAGGCTTCAGAGGAAACAGCCCTATCATGTGGCCCATACTATCCAAAAGACCCTGTACTATAGGAGGTGTCAATGGAAATGTAGAGGTTGTATTAACACTCAGTGGGAAATCATAACACAGGCCCTTGGAGTTCTGGAACAAGATGATGTTGTCAGCAGTAGAGAATTATGAACCTTGTGAAAAACAGATCCTGGACTTACAGAGAACGAATACTTGGCCATGTAATACTATGTGACCATAAGACCAGAGCAGTCCATGATTAGCTAGATCCTATCAGATTTACCAAGTCATTAGGTTAGATGGACCCAGCACCATCCATTTTAACAAAGAAATGGTACATTTGCGATTGAGCTCCTGAGTGTGACTATAAGGCAAAAGTAAGATGCACAAGCAGGTAAACCAGAACTCCATGACATTCAACACTGTTACATCAGTGCTTTCTTTCAACTCATGCCTCAACATAGGTCATTCCTTAAGGCCATTTTAGGAAAACAGGAAAAAAAAAAAACACTCCATTTAGTTATAGATGACCTGGATTTCTATGTGATTAAAAATTCAAAATGGATGGTGACTGCATTATGTTTCTTTCAAGGGTGATCTTCAAAGATACAGTTTAGTAAGAATGCTCCCAATGGGCAATTTCAGGAGCAACATCGCATAGTCTACTTTATGTAGAATAAAAGGAACTCAGGTTTATCAAATATATGGTCATATGGCAGGTGCAAATGGCTTGGTCAGTTGGTCAAGGGCCTGAAAAGAAAAAGATTGGAAGAGCAAGGAATTCAGGGGGAGAGGCATGAAGATGACACATTGGAGTGGACACACAGTGTGAAGATCTGTCTATTACATGTTAACAACCACCCGAGGATATTCCACGACAGATGTTAAATTAACCAACAAGAGGACAAAATCAATGGGTAGATTAATATCTAACAGCTTCTGCCATTGACCATCCCAGAACTAACAATAGGCACAAGAAAGAAGTGGTCACTATGGCAGAAGTGGAGAATATGTATAGGTCCAACAGAATGGACACTCATTAAGATTGATCTAGTTACTGCCATTGTCAAATCTAGCCTGCTGGAAATAAAGATCATTGCTGAGGACCTAGTATGGCACTATTCTAGGACACAATCCAGTCATTCACTGGCAAGATACCTATGTTAGGTTCTTTCCATAACAATACAGTCACCAGTTTGGTCTCATAGAAACAGATACGTATTCTGGATATGAGTTTGCCTTTCTTGGCCTCAAGACCTCAACAAGTACCACTATTTGAGGGTTTGCAGAGTGTTTAGTCCATTTGGTTGGACCCCACTTAATATTCTCTGGCACCGAGAGATACACATTTAAGCACACGAGTAGACACATGGCCATGGGATCCACTGATCAGATTATATTCTATACCAGTCAGGATCTACTGACCTGATATGCAATTGAAACAATGGCTGATACATATGTAAGACAGCAGTCTGGAGGCAATATTCTTTGAAAACGGGATGTCATCACCCTGGAGACAGGATATGCACTAATTCAAAAATCTTTATATGGCTCTGTGTTCCCAATAGAAAGAATACATCATTCTATAATACAAGGGCAGGAATCAGGAGGAGTCTCAGGGGCCATTATTCCAGTGACCCACTAAGGGACTTTATACTTCTTATCTCTGCAACACTGGGCTCTTTGGAATAGGAGGTTTAGGTTTCTTTCTTTCTTTTTTTTAAGATTTTATTTATTTATTTGACAGAGAGAGACATAGCGAGATAGGGAACACAAGCAGGGGGAGTGGGAGAGGGAGAAGCAGGCTTCCCACGGAGCAGGGAGCCCAATGCGGGGCTCAATCCCAGGACCCTGGGATCATGACCTGAGCCAAAGGCAGATGCTTAATGACTGAGCCACCCAGGCACCCCAGGGTCTTTAGGTTTCTAAAAGATTAATGTTCTTGCCAGGACAAACAGTAGGTGTCCCACTTACCTATAAACTATAGTTGTCCCCTGGGCACTTTGGGGACAAAGTACCCAGACAAGTCAATAACAGACAAGTCCATAAGAAGTAAAATCACCATCTTAGCAGTGGTAATTGATCCTGATCATCATAAAAAGGTAAGAGAAGTTAAGAATATGTATGGAAGCCAGGTAGTCCAGTTAGGTGCCTCTTGGTGATTCCTTGATCAATGGTGACTATAAGAAGACAAATACAGCAACCTGAGAAGTCATGATGATAAGGAGGTCAAACTCTCAGAAATTGGGGGTACGGACCCAATCACTAAGTCATCCTGGAAGCCCCTAGAAGTAGTACCTGAGGATGAAGGTGCAAGAGCCTGATAGTGGAGGAAAGAATCTATGTCAGCTGGGCCCAGAGAATAGCTATGGTATTGAGCCTGTAGTTCGTCCAGCTAACCTCTCTCTTCTGTTTCCCTTCTGGAAAAGAGCCCCATGGATTCATGGAGGAGCTGATCACCAAAAGTGTATGGAGACATAGATCCAGGAGGCATAGGGGGTGGACTGTGGTAGTCACAGAGATGCTCCATCCAGATTCCCCTTCAAGAAAGCACTTGCGGCTCATCTCCTTCATCCCTCATCTCAGCCATAGAGAGCTGCCTGCCTGATGGTCACATGCTGGGACAGCCCGTATCTGATGACTGAGAGAGGTAGGAATATAAAGGCCTGATAGAGAACAAGCAATATCTGGTGAATGATATTTTCTCCAGGGCTCCAAGTTGTTTTGGTCAGAACATTTTTAAGCCTGTGTTGCATGGGCAACTCCTCTGTGGAGAGAAAAGTGAAGCAAATGTAAAGGAATATGACTGAAAGACAAACAGAACGACCATCATGCTAGAGGTTCCCCAATACTTCCCATTGCCTAGACAGAGACCCTTTGAGGGCTTGCTACCCTTGAATTCCCTGGCACAGCCTGGATCCTTTCACAAAATCTCCCATGTGTTTTTCCCACCTTAATCTTGGTAGAAGTGGATTTCTATTTCTTACAACCAAAAATTCTTAGACTTAGGCAAGCTACCTATTTAGTGCTTACTAGCTTATGTTCTTCTTTTATAAATGTCACTTTTTTCTGTGACAAAAATATCCTAATTTTCTTTGGGTTTCTGCCATAGATAATTTTCAAATATTTGCTCTTCTCTTGCATCTTCCTGATAGTGCTTTCTTTACTTCACTTTACCTAGAATTTCAAAGGAACTTTCACCCTTTTTTCTTTAATTTCTTTATTATAAATTGATCAAGTAGAAATTTATTCAGGTGCATCATTTCATTAATCAAGATATGAAAATATGCCTTATCTGGGCACACTTTTCATATAAGCACTAGTTAAATCCCCTCCTCATATCTAGACTTAAAAGTTGATTTACAAAATGCAATGTTCTGCCTTATTCCCATAAGCCAACCACCTCCATAGAACATAGGTTTCCTGTACTAAGCTCTAAGACCATTGCTTGGTTTTCTGATAATCAAAAATAGGGGATAGCAGGATGCTGATAATGTAATATTTCCAGGAATGTTCTCATTTCCACCCTGCTGAAAGTGCTTTATTTTGGATGAAAGTGTTTCTAGGCTGCAATGTTTTATCCTTCTTCACCACTTTCAGTCTTTCTCACTCCCTGTTGCATTGATTTCTTAGCATTGCAATTCCCAAATGGCTATAAAACTATGGGCAAGAGTACAAAAAAACCTCTTCAAACTGTATCAACTGTACAGCATAATGATAACTATCTGGTTTTCCAGTTAGTGGAGATCTGGGTCTCTGGGTCAGACTTTAAAGTTAGAAAATAAACGAAATTTCTTTCTATGTTTCTTCTGGTAAGTGTTCTCGATTTCCCACCAGTAAAGTATGGGTAAGCCCATAATCACTTTTCCCAATCTAAGTCAAATCATAGTTGAACAATTGTAGTTAATAAGAATAGCTTCCAAATTTTGGTATCAATATCTCCATGTTTCCACTCTAGTTAGTTAGTTGTTTGCTTGTTTAAGCTAGCTTCTGGTCTCAGTCTGCCACAACTATTTTGAAGTCAAAAACGGTTTTGTATTTGTTTAATCCATGCTCTTTTTTCTCTTACCTTCTCTTCATTCTTGACCATGCACTATCAATGATTATAATAGCCTTCATACTTACCTCTTTGCTTGTGCCGTTTATTAAACTATTAGGAATGTGCCTCAAGCTTAGCTTTCTATGTTCAGGTTTGTTATGCTAAGGCTGGATGGAACTCTATAAACCATCTTTCTTAGTTGGCTAGCTGGTGCCCATGAACTATGACGTGACATGGATGAATTTTAATTAGGACATGCTGATTGAGAAAGAAACCAGACACAAAAAAATACATGCACACCATATGATCCCCTTTATATGAAATGCTAAAGCCAGGCAAAATAAATTTAAGGTGACAGAAATCACAATAGCCTTTGTTTATGGTGTGCAAATACTGACTAGAACAGGGCACACACACACAAAAATGTCCTTAGATGATTCTAAGGACATTTGAGGTGTCTCTATTGAGGTGTTGTTTACACAGGAATGTATACTTGTCAGAACTTATCAAATCATACACTTAATATTTGTATATTTAACTGTGTACAGATTTTAGCTCAGCTTAAAAATGCATGAGAGAACTGTTACGTGCCTCAGGAAAAAAAAAAACTGAATTGACATTTACAAAAAAAAAAAAAAAAAAAAAACCCACACACACACACCCAAAACCCAAACCAAAAAAACTCCAAAGACAAAAAACGAAAAAAACATCGAAACAGAGGCCAAAAAATTAACATGTGGTTTTAAAATTTAAAATGATGGCTACCTTTCAAACACACAGATAGTGACTAATTGTCAATTACTAGCAGTGAATTATCTTAACTAACACAGAACCTAGTCACCTGCGAAATGGATTATCAGAAAAAGGAAAAAGGAAAAGCACGAAAAAGGAAAAAGGAAAATCACAAAAAAGGAAAAAGGAGAGGGTGATGATCAACCAGGCAAAACAAAGGCAACCTTTTAAGAGGAACAGTTTTGAGCCAGGCCGGCACCCCCTTGAGTCTGAAGGAATACTGAGGTCTGTCCCATGCTTCATGTGATGTGAACAACAAATTTCAGCTCTGCCCTCCTGGCTGACAGCTGTCTTCAGGGTAAGAAAAAGAGAAAAGAGAATGAGTTCTACTTGAAAAAAACAGATGGCTACTTAAGTGTATACATTTTTGCAATTTAAGATTACGAAAGCAGAAAGAAATACACTTTGTACATACTCTTCACTTTTAAACTTTGATTGAGATTTTCCCTTTAGCTATATTGTCCATTGCTATTCCAGGTTGTCAATAATGTAGCCAATCTTAAAATGAGAAATAAATATCATGGTCACTAGTGCTGTTGCTTTATTTGATGTGCATGTATATATTATCTGTTCAATAGATGTATCTCTTTTATTATATGTTTATTTTCCAGTTTTACACATCTGTCTATGTGCATTATCTCTCCATATATATTAATAGATGTGCTGTTAAGCTATTATTGGCATAAATATTAATAATTGCAAATCTGCTGTGAAGCCACAGTCATCCAATTTTTCTACACAAGAGAAATGCTTTTGCTCCACTTTAGTAACTGAGACACACTGGAATAAAGCTGTAAGCACTTAGGTTATTGCAAAGGTGTTTTAGCGATTTAGCAATATTTTTTGTGATCTTTACTGGAGGAACCAAAAATATATTTTTTTTAAATTTTATTTATTTGAGAGAGAGAATGAGATAGAGAGAGAGCATGAGAGGGAAGAGGATCAGAGGGAGAAGCAGACCCCCTGCTGAGCAGGGAGCCCGATGCAGGACTCGATCCTGGGATTCCAGGATCATGACCTGGGCCGAAGGCAGTCGCTTAACCAACTGAGCCACCCAGGTGCCCATGGAGGAACCAAAAATATTGAGGCTGTTAACCTACCATAAATCTGCCAGCCTAAGTTTCTAGGATGTCTATTCTAATCTCTTCCTCAGGTGCATTTCTAAATTGTACTCTGTTTCCAGAGACTTCATCTAATGTAGGTCCTCGTTGAACCAGGTTCCTTTCATCCCTAAAAAACAAAAATTTAAAAATACCCATAGCAACCCCTCTTTTCAGATATTTCTGATAAGATGGAAATATTTCAGAAAGGGACCTACTTAAGTGAGATATAGAAAAAGTCATGCTCCACTTCTCAATATCCGGGTCTCTTTCCCCTCATGTCACATGGATAGTAATGGCAATGTAAAGTCATTGAGAGAAGAGTTGTATGTCTATCTTCTGGTTGAGGCAGAGAGAGGACTGATTCTTTTGGGAAGGTTGGTAAATCTCAGGGAGATTTAAAAATAAGCTAATATCAAAGTAATGCCCTTCATTCCCATCTACAGACAGACATGATCCTTCAGTCTGCACAGAACAATGGCTCCAACTCTGTCTTTACTAAGCATGATCTGTTGACAGTTTTGTTTAGACTGGCTTATATATGGAGAGATATGTCCAGTCCCCCTACAAAGAATAAAGGAAGTAAGTCAACACAGATAACTACACTGATGTTATCATATCTACAGAATTTGAAATATAGCAAGAACACAGCTGCCAGAAGTGATTCAGTGTTAAAACAAGCAAACAAGCAAAGAAATGCTCCCATTTTAATTTGGACAATTTTAGACTATTTCTTTTTTTTTTTTAAGATTTTATTTATTGAGAAAGAGAATGACATAGAAATAGCATGAGAGGGGGAGGGTCAGAGGGAGAAGCAGACTCCCTGCCGAGCAGGGAGCCCGATGTGGGACTGGATCCCGGGACTCCAGGATCATGACCCGAGCCGAAGGCAGTCACTTAACCAACTGAGCCCCACAGGCGCCCAATTTTAGATTATTTCTTGTTCTCAAAAATATGATTTGTTTTCAGTAATTTTCTGTTGGATTATCCCTGAATACTGAGGCGTGATTGAGGATATCTGTCAAATAAATCTATTTATCTATCTATATATGTATATATATACACACACACATATATATATGGTTTATATACACATATAAATTATATGTATGTATATATATATTTAGCTTTATAACTATGTTTAGCTTTATAGATATAACTTGGCCATACACACACACACATATATATTTCCTGTAATTATTGTTATAATATATTAGTGTAATAATTATTAACATAATATTAGAGAGAGAGAGAGAATGTGTGTATATTGGGGACAGAAGCTTCCAAACATGTTTATAGTTACAGATATCTATGTGCCTATACACTTACCTGGATATTTAATATGTATTTCTTTTTTCTCATAGTGATTACTGTAAATCTAGATAACCCTAGCAGGAACGGAAGCTAGAAGTAGTATAAAGAGCTCACTTTCAGTATAAATATTTGAGACTATATTAACCAGGAAAATACGCCAACTCTTCATTTTATTTTGAATAACAACATCAATCATTCCATGGAAGTTTACATGGAAACAGTCTAGGTTAATTTCTCTGTGAATCAGAGTGTTTTCTATAGTAGAGCATTAAATATGAAATTTAGTATCTGTTCACAGACATGTTTAATGCATATTAAACATGTTAAATACAGACATGTTTAGTGACTCTGCATTCACTTTATAAACTATATTACACTGTATGCCATGGAAAACAATGGAAGAAATATAGCAAATGGATTTTTCTCAAAATTATTTTTTATGGGAAAAGGATATTAATAGCTAATAGTTGAAAATAGCATTTATTCATTACTTAATATGTACTGTCTGGGGGCACCTGGGTGGCTCAGTTGGTTAAGCGACTGCCTTCGGCTCAGGTCGTGATCCCAGGGTCCTGGGATCGAGCCCCGCATCGGGCTCCCTGCTCAGCGGGAAGCCTGCTTCTCCCTCTCCCACTCCCCCTGCTTGTGTTCCCTCTCTCACTCTCTCTCTCTCTCTCTCTCTGTCAATTAAATAAATAAAAATCTTTAAAAAAAATGTACTGTCTGGTTTTCTAAGTGATTTATATTTAATAACTCATTAAATCTACATTACATTCATGGGAAGTAGCTGATTTTATAAATGGATAACACAGGACAGAGGGAGGTAAAATAACTTACTCAGGTTCACAGCTGATTCACGATCACAGCTTGGGATGTCAGGCATTTGACTCCTGACATCCCAGCTAAATTAATCATATGGTTTATCCTGTGCCATATACTTTATTTTCTTGTTACCTACCAATCACGTTTGCCTAGATTTATAGATTTAAATCTATTTTAGCCTTACTTCCTGAATTTTCAGCTAACATAATATTAAATTGTAAAAAGAAAAAAAAGTTTAAATTGTGTGTAATTTTATGTTACTTCAAAATTTTGAGGAATAAAGTTAGAGTGTTAATAAATATATAAAATGGATAGAAATAAATGTAATTCAAATGACCTCATTTGGATGACATTTTTTAATCCTTAAGACAAATATATTAAGGAAAAAAAAAGTCATAAATGCTCTATTATCTAAACCCCGAAAAATCCAAAAGGAACGATAATGTATGCAAAAAGTATCCAACTTTTCTTTGTTCTTTCAGTTACTGGTGATGTGTTGAGGAAGATAGAAGAGTTTACTCATACTGGTCTCTGACACCATCCTGTGACATTAGAGCTATTCCCGGTCTGTATCATGTTTTCAAGCCACTTTGGAAACTATGAATGTACGCATGATGCCTACAAATAATAAGTAAAATGTAAAGACGTGTATGATTTGCATACCCCCAAAACAAAAACTACAAAGAAAAGTCAAGATGAATTGTGATCTTAGGCTATCCTTCCCGGAAACTCACTCTAAAATGGATATTGTTAGACCTTTAATCTTACCCTATCCCACTTTTTGCTTGAAGTTTCAATACATATCAAGTGATACATGAGACCAGATAGGAGACACTGTTAAGTGATGTTCAAGTCTGGGTTCTTAATGGGGATTTTATTCTTCTTTGGTTCTTATAAACGGAATTTCCTTCTCATTCTCCCCTCAGCAATGGCTTTAAATCCTTTGAAAGACCCTTTACCACTCACTTTTGTCATACTTAGCACTGAATAGTTCTGTGCTGCCAAGGAAAGAAGAAACCAAATGTTTTAGTGACATTCAACTAGAGGCATATGTCAAAACAGATATGTACAAAATCACAAGATTTATTAAAATTGTTGTCAAATTTCTGCCCCTGAAAATTATAATTAGCTACATGGGAATATAAAGTCATTCTTCAAACCCCTTTGACTCATTTCCCCATAGTGCATGTCTCTCCCTTTCTCTGTCTCTCTCTGTCTCTGTCTCTCCCTCTCCCTCCCTCTCCTTCTCCCTCTCCCCACTGTGAGGAAAAAAAAAATCATGACTTAGATGTGATGCAACATTTATCTTTCCAAGAGGAAAAGACTAATAACATGGACATTGTCAAGTGAAGTCTAATTTTTCAGAAAAAAAGACAAATACATGAATGCAGCATTTCTCTAACCTTAATTCTTACTTGAAAAAACAAGAGTTCATAGACAAATCCAGTATGCAGTTCCACCAGAAAACAATCAATCTCTTTTTCCTATTGAGGAACACTAATTTTATTGTCATTGTTTTTATATTATCTAATTAATATGAAAATAGTTAACATTTTCAACAATGAAGTCATTGAGTTCCCTGTACACACATGTACCCAATTTCCTCCATTCCTGAATTTTTTACCTCCTATAATTAGCTCAAGTTAAAATACAGAGACTGGATAGTGTTATTTCAGTCTTCCCTGATGGTTATGAATTACCCATTCAGCAAAATTTATCTCCAAAATGTTAATAATTTTTGTTTGTTCTCACCACCCTCACCATCCTCCCCATTCTTGACCTGTAAAATTTCTCATCATCCTTCACTTGGACCATCCCAGAATTTTTCTTAACCATTTGACCCCCTTAAATAAGTGTCCATAATCTCCCATGAAAGATATATCTAAAAGGAAATATGGTCGTGCCATCACCGTGATTTAAATTCCTCCATGTCATCCTGGCCTACATTGTGGTACTTCTCAAAGGGAAAAGCTTAGCGACAGAAATTTTTTAACATGAGTATTCCCAACCTCTCCCACTCCTTGCCCCATTATTATATGGCATAAAGTGAAGTTATTCCTTTCAAAATCTTCCTAGGTGATTCTGCTTCAGACCTCATCACTACCTTTTAGCTATCCGTTCTCACCCTGAGTTATTAGCAAAAATCCACACTGCTTAAAGTGATAAATAAAGCTTATCCTGTTCTCCCTTCAATTTGAAAACCTTATTTTAACTCTCATTACTTCTTACATGTTCACAAAACTTATCACTGATAGCCATTCATTTCTAGATCCCTCTGCAAACTATACTTAGCCATCCTATGCCCATGTCTTTGCCTAAAACAGAGGTCAGTGTTTTGTCTGTTTTTGTAGTTTTATGGGAACACGGCCAAACCCATTCCCTATGCATTGTCTATGTCTGCTTTCATTCTACATTGGCAGAACTGCAATAGAGAGTTATGGCCTTTAAATACTAGGATATTTACTATCTGGCTCTTCCTTTACAGAAAATATCTGCCAACCCCTGATTATAATACCTTTTTACTCTTTCAACTATCTCATCCCTATTTATGTTCCAGATTTAAATGGGCAGTAGTTATACAGAAATATAAGAAATGTGCACACTGCATGCTGAAATTGGGTCATCACCACTTGTCTGAGCAAGTGTTTCTTATGAACAACCATATACTTTAAGCATATGTCTATTCTACTGAAGTTTCCTGTAGATTTGCCTGTCTTCTTTACTTTGTAAGAGACTTTTTTTTTTTTTTTAAGAGACACTTTCTTTTGACTTCTGTATCACCAAGTGCTAGAGCACAGCAAACAGACAATATTGCTTGGACATCAGAACAAAATTAATATATATCAAAAACTGTGCTGGGAAGTGGGGATTCCAAAATGATGAAAATACTGTGACTGTTGTCAAGGAGATGACAGAGTAATAGGAAAAATGTTGAAATTATTGATTATTAGAATACAATATGATAATGAGGCTAGTTGTGATAATAAAGAGAGAAGAGGAAAAAGTAATTGCCAAAGGAAATGTCAGGAAATTTTGTACCAATAAAAGAGATAAAAGATTTGGACACCAACCATGTGCCAAATGTGTCTAGCCAGATAGAATTAATGGTCCAGTTTTCTAACATAACTGAAAATCTAAGTGAAAATAATATGACTAAGTCACAAAGTTAGGAAATAGATGAGTATTGACTTCTATCATTTTCTGAAGCTCAGGCTCTTTCCACTCAATGAGATCAAGTTGCTCCCTCATCCCTCTTCCCAAGGCTGTGATGAAAGCCTGGATGAGAATACCAATCTTAACCTTGACTCAGATTTCATCTCCTGTGCTCCCCCAGCACTATGCATGCTTGTACTAAGGATGTGGAGTGGGTGAGGAAATGTAGCAATGTTTCACTAAGTGTGTAACTCCAGTCTCCTTGAGTGGGAGATGGGGAGGAGTATGATTTCATCCTAGAAAAACCTGTCCTCTTTCAACTTCTGGTATCCAGTGTTCTCTCTCTCTTTTTAATAACAACTTTTTAAATATTGTTAATTTGTGTCTATCAGAGTTCTCTGCTTGTGCACCCAGAGACAAAGTCCATCATAAGTATAAAACTCAATAAATGTATTGTTCAATACAAATTCAATAAATGTATACATTTTTAGAATATAGGAATATATACTGCCTGTATTTGTTGACAATATAATTAGAATATATTAACTGAAGATATTTTTTAATATATTCAGGAAAAGATGTGACTAATACATTCACAAAATTGTTTTTGAAATATTCTTCATATTTTCTCTAAGAAAATATTCATGAACAATGCACTCACAGGAAAATATTCTTGAGTGTTGTCTTAAATAAGAAAATTCACAGAGACTTCCAAAGTCTTCTAATTCTTCTTCCCATAGGCTGTTAATTAACTCAGGGTTTGTTTGGTCATCCCTTCTCATTCTGATGGCATGGGCTGTTTAAACCACAATTTCATGCTCAAACATCTCCAGCTAAGAAGCAAACACCAGTCTCTGTGGTAATAGTTGTCCCCCCCAAATTACATGATACCAAGCTGTCCTGTGGACCCTCCCCCACACTTTCCCCAGCATGGTTAAACTGCTAATTCCCCAGTTTATCAAACTTCCTGCGAGGGATCAAGATTTCATTTCCCTTGTCAGTAGACACTTCGGTATCTATGACTGATTATCTCTAGACTTGGCTCAGGCATGGGAAAGGAAATGTCTCAGAAATCTCCAGGTAATATGATTCTCCATTTATTCTTCTCTGCAATCTATATAAACAAAGATGAATGGGCAGCTGGGGCAATGGTTATGGGGTTATAGACTTAGTGTGATCATCTTTTAGTAACTTCTCAGAAATGTTTATGACTGATTATTAAAATACTTTGATGGTTCTTTCTTAGGAAGATGGAGTATTTATTGTCTCTTTTTCTTTATCCCTGAATCCTAGTTGCCAAATCAAGGGAAATTGGAAAAGGTATCTTCACGATTATATTGCATAGGTATTGAAAGTTGGATCATTAGAGAGGAAAGGACAATTGAGAATAGAGCATTCATGTTACAGGGATTAGTAGAGTAAAATATATGGAGACATAAAAAGATGTGGCATGTTGAAGAAACCTCAATGTTCAGAATTTTGGAATGTAAGGATAATAAAGACAAAGGAAGAAGGTAAAAAGAGATAGGGTTAGTGGGAATCAGATAAAGTGTCTATATGCATATTTAAAGTTTTCAAGAAATAATACCTATTCTCCTGAATATGTTTCAAAAAATAGAAACAGAAGGAAAGCTTCCAGACTCATTCTATGAGGCCAGCATTACCTTAATCCCCAAACTAGGCAAAGACCCTATCAAAAAGGAGAATTTCAGACTGATATCCCTGATGAATATGGATTCCAAAATTCTCAACAAAATCTTAGCTAATAGGATCCAATAATACATTAAAAGTATCATCCACCACAACCAAGTGGGATTTATCCCCAGGATGCAAGGGTCATTCAACATTCACAAATCAATCGATATGATAGAACACATTAATAAGAGGAGAGAAGAACCATATGGTCCTCTTAATTGATGCAGAAAAAGCATGTGACAAATACAGCATCCTCTCCTGATTAAAACTCTTCAGAGTATAGGGATAGAGGGAACATTCCTCAAGTTCATAAAAATCCATCTATGAAAAACCCACAATGAATATCATTCTCAATGGGGAAAAGCTGAGAGCCTTTTCCTTAAGATCAGGAATACGACAAAGATGCCCACTCTCGCCACTATTGTTCAACATAGTACTAGAAGTCCTAGCAACAGCAATCAGACAACAAAAAGAAATAAAAGTATTCAAATTGACAAAGAACAAGTCAAACTCTCTCTTCACAGATGACATGATACTTTATGTGGAAAATCCAAAAGACTCCACCCCCAAATTACTAGAACTCATACAGCAATTCAGTAATGTGGCAGGATACAAAATCAATGCACAGAAATCAGTTGCTTTCTTATACAGTGACAATGCAACTGTAGAAAGAGAAATTAGAGAAATGATTCCATTTACAATAGCACCAAAAACCATAAGATACCTCGGCATAAACCTAACCAAAGAGGTAAAGGATCTATACTCTAGGAACTACAGAACACTCATGAAAGAAATTGAAGAAGACACAAAAAGATGGAAAAACATTCCATGCTCATGGATCGGAAGAACGCTGTTAAAATGTCTATGCTACCCAGAGCAATCTATCCCTCAATGCCATCCCAATCAAAATTCCAATGACATATTTCAAAGTGCTGGAACAAACAATCCTAAAATTGGTATGGAATCAGAAAAGAGCCCGAAACACCAAGGAAATGTTGAAAAAGAAAAACAAAGCTGGGGGCATCACGTCGCCTGATTTCAAGCTATATTACAAAGCAGTGATCAGCAAGACAGCATGGTACTGGCACAAAAACAGACATATAGATCAATGGAATAGAATAGAGAGCCCAGATATGGACCCTCAACTCTATGGTCAAATAATATTCGACAAAGCAGGAAAAAATATGCAATGGAAAAAAGACAGTCTGTTCAATAAATGGTGCTGGGAAAATTGGACAGCCACATGCAGAAGAATGAAATTCGTCCATTCTCTAACACCATACACAAAGATCAAATCAAAATGGATGAAAGACCTCAATGTGAGACAGGAATTCATCAAAATCCTAGAGGAGAACATAGGCAGCAACCCCTTTGACATCGGCCACAGCAACTTCTTTCAAGATACATCTCCAAAAGCTAGTGAAACAAGAGCAAAAATGAACTTTTGGGACTTCATCAAGATAAAAAGCTTCTGCACAGCAAAGGAAACAGTCAACAAAACAAAGAGGCAACCCACAGAATGGGAGAAGATATTTGCAAATGACACTACAGATAAAGGGCTGGCATCCAAGATCTATAAAGAACTTCTCAAACTCAACACCCAAAATCAAATAATCAAGTCAAAAAATGGGCAGAAGACATGAACAGACACTTCTCCAAAGAAGACATACAAATGGCTAACAGACACATGAAAAAATGTTCATCATTAGCCATCAGGGAAATTCAAATCAAAACCACATTGAGATACCACCTTACACCATTTAGAATGGCAAAAATGGACAGGGAAAGAAACAACAAATGTTGGAGAGGTTGTGGAGAAAGGAGAACCCTCTTACATCATTGGTGGGAATGCAAGTTGGTACAGCCACTTTGGAAAACAGTGTGGAGCTTCCTCAAAAAATTAAAAATAAAGCTACCCTATGACCTAGCAATTGCACTCCATTGGTATTTACCCCAAAGACACAGATGTAGTGAAAAGAAGGGCCATAAGCACCCCTATGTTCATAGCAGCAATGTCTGCAATAGCCAAACTGTGGAAAGAGCCGAGATGCCCTTCAACAGATGAATGGATAAAGAAAATGTGGTCCATATATTCAATGGACTATTACTTAGCCATCAGAAAAGATGAATACCCAACTTTTACATCAACATGGATGGGATTGGAGGAGATTATGCTAAGTGAAATAAGTCAAGCAGAGAAAGTCAATTATCGTATGGTTTTACTTATTGGGGTGGAACATAAGGAATAGCATGGAGGACATTAGGAGAAGGAAGGGAAAAATGAAGAGAGGGAAATTGGAGGGGGAGAAGAGCCATGAGAGACTATGGACTCCGAGAAACAAGCTGAGGATTTTAGAGAGGAGGGGGGTGGGGGGATGGTTTAGCCCGGTGATGGGTATTAAGGAGGGCACATACTGCTTGCAGCACTGGGTGTTACACGAAAACAATGAATCGTGGATCACTACATGAAAAACTAATGATGTATGGTGACTAACATAACATAATAAAATTAAATTAAATCAAAAAACAGAGTTTTCAAGAAAAGCTATGTTTTAAATTTGCTTTATTAAACATGATCTGATGCATATAGAAATTTTCAGAAAACATGTCTTATAATATTTTCTTTTAAACAAATTCTACCAAAATTGAGTCTTTTATCTTTATCCAGAGCTTCCTCTGCATAAAGGGTAAAATTTATGTAAATTATTCTTTTCTTATTTTCTATAAAATGTTACTTTAAACAGAAAACATTGTCAACATAATTGTTATATACTTTAAATGTTAGTATCAGAATTTCAATGAAAGTGTTAAGACAGTTTAATTTACAGCTCTGTGGGAAACTCTTGAGAGCTAGACCTGAAACAAATATCTAATCAGGAAGATATTAAAGATGGCTAATGGCCACATGCTATTAAGCTGGAAATCAGTTCTTTCTGTCTCTCTCTCTCACACACACATGCACAAAAACACACAAAAATGTAAGTGCAATGGGTGTTCCTGAAGCTATAAATTACCCTGAGTTACTCACCTATCTAAAGAATATGATCTCTGTGGGTTTTTAAATGGATATTAAAGGAAGTCTCATTATGCAAAGAGCAGATTTTTATAACTCTGGAAAGAATATGCCAAATAGTATCAAAATCTGGATGCAAGGTTGAATAACATTATCAATTTCAAAGGTAAAATAGGAAAAATTCTAAAAATAAAAGTGTTGTCCATTTTTATGCTACATATTGCAAAACCAATGTTTCAAGTGATGACAATAAGTAGAGCTAGGACATCCAACTGAATTCCATAAATAAACTATATTACATTTTTTTAAAACCAAGAATGCACAATCAATGAAAATAGACAAACATGTATAAACATGAAATGGAAACTTCTTTTTGTGTGTGTGTGTGTGTTAGTTTTTCACTGCTTGAACCTTCAAAAAAACTAATTTTGTATTGACCAAGTAGTACTAAATTCTTCAAATTCCATCTCGATCCTCTACTAGCGAAACTTCTTAATGACTCAGATTGTGAAATCTGAATAAATAAGAGTAAACATAAATGTTATGCTTTCGTTTTTAATGATGCTTGTGCTCAGATGAGAAAAATCTATTGCCACTTGTGGACTTCTTACACCATACATTACATCATTAGTTTCTGATGTAGTGTTCCATGATTAATTGTTTGCATATAACACGCAGTGCTCCATTCAGTACATGCCCTCTTTAATACCCATCACCAGGCTAACACATCCTCCCACCCCCCTCCCCTATAGAACCCTGAGTTTGTTTCTCAGAGTCCATAGTCTCTCATGGTTCATCTCCTCCTCTGATTTCCCCCCCTTCATTTTTCCCTTCCTACTATCTCCTTTTTTTTTTTTTTTGTATTATTTGTTTCAGAGGTACAGGTCTGTGATTAACATAACATAATAAAATAAAATTTTAAAAAGTTGTTTTCATTCCTAATGAAATAAATATTATGTAAATATAAATATTTTAAGTATTAAACTAAAAAATAAAAACCTTTGGAGGGCTTCACTGCTACTTCCACAAAGCATGTTAAAACAATCTCTTGGCAGGACAGTGGTCAGGGATCATTTCTTATTTTATAATTTAAAATAAGGGGTTAGGCAAAAAAGTTAATTTGCAGATAAGTTTTTCAAGAAAAATGAGTTAGTCTAAGTATGTGTACCAATAAGATCTCCTACTCTGATTGGATAAATTTGATTTTCAGATTTAAATATGAAAGTCTTTTTTTCTCAGGAGGGAGGCATGCTTAGGCAAAGACCACAAAGCATAAAAATCAATTCTCAAAAAGTGGTCAGAAAGTTGGCCTTTATAGAAATGATGTCACTAAAGTTTGATTTCCTAGTGTCTTATCCTTTAGACACACATCATGACCTACATCTCTTTTATGTCACAAACTCCTGTCTCTGTTTTGTGTCTATGTTGTGTTGATGTGAATCATTTCTAAAATTTGAGTTTACACATTGAAAGTAGACATAATCTCTAATCATCCAAAATTGCAAATTCTTAATTTTGTTCTTTAAGCCTCTGCTAATATTTCGCTCTTCACTCACACTAAACACTTATAGTAAATCTTAAAAAACTATTTCATATAATAAGTTGCATATGTAATATAGGAAAAAAACTTGCAGTTAAGACAAAATGTATCTGCAATTGCTTTAATTCTCCATTTTTATTTTCTAGTGGACTTCTGAATTCATAAATTGTCAATTCAATGTGTGTTCTAAACTTACCATAGGATATTTTCAATGATTTATTCTCCGCACACTTACTTTATTTGATTTTAGTTATGATTCAATATAACTATCTTTATTGAATCATCTAGAGTGTTGATGTAGAATTTGTTTATGATTTATTATCTTTTGACAATCTTACATAGAACAGGCACGTGCAAGACATGTAGATCCCAAAATGAATAAAAAACTAGAGTTAGCTATCTAGTCCTATGAAGAAAAGAGAGACACTTATCAGATTATTTTAATAACATATAAAAAGTACAATAGCAGAGATAGTCACATTGCGTTGTGAGTTCACTATGACAATACTTTAGTCAGACTGAGTAAGAAGTGTATTTCTAAGTAAGGTGCCCACTAAATTGGGTCTAAAAGCACGAACTGAGAAAATAATCTAGTGTGGGGATGAGAATATGGCAGAGAAAGTTTGTCTGAGAAAACAACATGAACAACAAAAAAAGAAAATTAGCACAGTGTAAGACATTCAAGGAATTAAAAAGCAGAAATACAAGGCTAAATTCTAGAGAGAGAAGATTTAGAGAATAAAGGAGGGAAAGTTCAGGTGGCAGAGATTTCCCTCAACTAAAGTGATTTGCAAAACTGAAGGAAGGGTATAAACTGGAATGTAGGAATATATTTGATGTGAGAAATTGGGGAGAGGGAAGTGACAACATTAATTCACGATTTGCACTTTGGTGCCTGGGTGGTTCGTAGTAGCACCCCAGCAAAAAAAAAAAAAGGATTCAGCAATACAGAAGGAGAATGTTGATGTAGTTTGCCAGTTGGAGACGTGGGCCAGCAAGCCATAGAAGGCACCCTGGCTATCTTAAGCAGAAAGGAAATATATTGAAAGGTATGGTAGGCAGCCTCTAAGATGCCCCTGATGATCTAATCCCCCTAGGGTTGACGCCCTTTCATAATCTCCTCACTTCAAGTGTGGGCTGGATTTATTGACTCACTTGGAAAATGTAGAATAAGGCAGAAGTGATGGGATGTCATGTCAGAGACTGGGCTGTAAAAAGACTGTGGCTTCTATCCTGGCTGTTTTCTCTCATTTCCTCTCCTTTCACCCTGGTGAAAGCTAACTGCCATGTCCTCAGAAGGTCCTATGAGGAGGCCTGTGTAACAAGCGTGGAAACAGATGTTCTGAGGCCTGCCAACAGCCACGTGAGCGAGCTTGGAATTAGATTCACCTGCCCCAGTTGAACCTGGTGATGACTGTCCCCTCACCAACATCATGATTTCAAGAAACCCTGAGCTAGAGGCAACAAACTCAGCCACCCCCGGATACTGGTGCCACAGAAACTAAAAGAGACAGTAAACATTTATCCTTTTAACGTGCTACATTTTGTGAAGATTTGTTGTATAGCAACAGATAACTAATAGAGGAAGATATGAGATACACTAAATTTGGAAGAGTACCCACAAAAGCAAGACAGGAACGAGAGAAGGAACTGAGGCTGCTAGAATGGCTTAATCATACAAGAAGGATGCCACCATGGAAATCAATGGACTTTGAGTCTTCAATCCATGCATCATGACTTTCAAAAGTGAAAGAGAGATTCTGGTAATTATGTTGGTCATATGCTCACCCTTAGACAACATGGGATGGTAAAACAAAGGAACTAGCAAAGATGGTCTTTTTATTCTCCAAAAATTCCTTTGGCTTCTGTTGTGAGAGAGCAGAGCTCCCAGACTAACAAGATACATTCAAATGAGATTGAGGTATTTCTACAAAATAAAACTGACCTGCTATCAAGAACAGCATGCAATTGATGTTGGGTGGTCAAGGTACAATGAATGTCCACTGTCTGAGAAAAAGGAATTCGATATTAAACACATTTTTATGACAACCAAGTGAAAATGTACACGCACAGTTTAATATGTGAGTCTGAAATTTATATGAGAGAGACCAGAGACTTAGTTGAGAGGCATCAACACTTAGATAGTATTTGAGTTTAGGTAATTTCATTTGATCACCCATGGAGAGCAGTGTGAATAAAAAGTACCTTTAATTGAGGGAAAGAATGCTATGAAATATTAACATTGCAAAGACATATTGCAAAGAAATATAAACATTGAAAAGGAAAAGATAAGCGCATAAAGATGAATGAGAAATAATGGTCAGAGAGATTTGAGGAGAATCGCAGAATCCTGGGGACCAAAGCTAAAAGATAAGAGCATTTCAATGAGGAAATGACTGACGGTATCAATTGTATTAGAATATTTCAGTAAAATATGAATGCAAACTGGTCCTCATCTCTGGAAATCAATGTTGATAGATTCCTTTTCCTAAAATGAATCATATCAATGGCCAAATTCTGTTCATAAAAGTTGCTGCTCTCCTTTTACTCAGAATCAAATTCCAAATTTTGAGTGTAGCATTCAAGATTCTCCCATAATCTACCTATTCAATTTAGTGCATACAAATATGACTTACCTCCCTGACAAGATTATATTTCCCTTGAAGAACAGAGACTATATCTTACTTTTCTATCTACTATAATATCTACCAGTATAGTAAAATATAGTAGGTTACCAATTAATCAATCTTGGATAAAAGGGGTTTTAATTGTTCACTCACTCTATGTAGGAATGTATGCATCTATCTATCTTTCTATCTATCCATCCATCATCTATGTACCTATCTGTTTTTACAAAGCCTAGACTGTTCATAAGCTAGTTCGATTGTACTTTAAGTTAAAAGGCTGACACTTACCGAAGTCCCCCTCCCTCCTGCATATCTGGTGTAGTCAATAAAATAGAATTACCTATATATTCATTCTTCCCCTCATTTTTTACTAATTAGCAAGAGAGCAAATTGTATGTAAACACCGAGTTATGCTGTTTATAGTTATCCATCTTTTCTTGGTAACATCCTTTTTATTATAGAAAATAAACAAACAAAAATAAAAACAACTATTTGCCACTGTATGGGGTATGCCCTAAACTTATGAACTATAATCCGCACTTCCTTTGAAAAGACAGCTACACTATTATAACCACAATAGTTTTTGTGTAAGTCCCATTAATTAAGGTGTTCAAAAGTAGGCTTTAATCCTTGGACAAAGAAAAAGAAAGAAACCTGAAATAAAAATGCATAATATGTGTTATCTACACATTTTCCATTTGTTAATTTAGGAAATATTTCCTGTCTGCAGATCTGCCAGTCCATGGTAACAAAGAAGCAAAGGGTAACAAAGAAGGAGCTGCTTGGGAACACATAAGCTTCCAGCTTTTCTCTACCATTTGAGTCACCTGCCTAATAATCATACAGACTTCAGGAAAATATTTTATAAACTTGGTTTGAAAACTAAAACTTTTTTTCAGTATTTATTTTGTTTGGTTGTACATTTGGAAGATCTTTTCCCAGGTTAATAGTAATACTGATTTGTTTCAGTGTCTCCCGATGTTAATATTTTATAAGTCTTGCATGCAATTTGTGACATGACTTATTTAAAGTTAGCAGGAGAACAGCTATCCTCCTTTGCCAATTCCAGTTCGCATACTAAATGCAGATTTTCCCATGCAGTACAACACCTGCATAAATGTGAAAAATTGAGAATCATGAAAATGGTATTTCAACAGCAGTTCAGTTCAGCTAAGGGACAAAATTTGCCATGCAGTATAACATCGTGAACAAGGTTAATGCCCTGGGGAAATTGCATTTCCCAGAGATTTTGTTGTTGTTGATGACTTTAAGTAAATACATACGTAATCCTTCTAGTCCACATATTTTTCTGTCAGATGGATATCAAAATACTGCTAAAGTATGACTATCTTGAAAAAGGATACTATAGCTACAGCAAAAATAATACACAGGACACATATAAACAGCACATATACACAGCTGAGTGGGAGTGAGTCAACAATTCTCTTTAAATAATGAGGATCTTATGCAATCTTATTTTACTGAACGAATAAATGCATGTTAATTTTTAAATGTCCTTTATCCATTCCCAAATTCAAAGGTAATAACAACTTTGACAAAGAAAAAATATTTACCTGAATTACACAGCAAATTATCATTTTGTGTACTTTCATTTTAACCTGGGAGAACTGTCCCATTTTAGTACACACACACACACACATGCACATGCAGACACATGCACACATGCACATAGAAAGAGGGAGAGAACACAACAATCTGTCCCCTGCTATCAAGTTATCAAGTTATGAATCATTATGAGCACTTTAGTATAGTCAGAGTTTTCTAAAATTTGGTGTTTTATAGAACTTGAAATGTGTAGTAAATCAAAAAAGTTTGTTCATTAGAAATGAATTCTTGAACTCAGCCTAGGTACTACACACATTCTCCCCATCCCTCTTTCTGTCTCCCTCTCTAATTCTCTCTCTCTCTCACACACACACACACACACATACACATACACAGTTTTTTCCCAAAAATAATCAAAGCAAATTACTAAATTTCTCTAAAGACCTTAATAATTCTTAGCACAGAAAATAACAAATATCAGCAGGAAAATCTTACAGGAAACTCTAGGACATCAAATAAATATAGACTAACTTGTTCAATAAAGATTTGTGAAGTTTCTATTTTGTTTCTTTGAAGTGAAGGTGTTTGTATGGTGTACTTGGCCCACAAGTTTAAATTTCCACACATACAAAATTACAAAAGTAATTAATGTAATTGTTTTCAATTCCTATTTTCAAAATTAGCTCTGAAGAATCAGGTTAAAAAATCAGCTCAAAGCATCAGTTTTCAAAGGAAAAGTCAATATTTTTTAAGAGAATATAACACTGGAGTTTCCTAGTAGATGATGGAAATGTCTTTCTCTTCAGTGTGGTAACTACCAGAGATGACAAAAGAAAAGTCTAGATAGGCCTTTTGCCACTCCTAGATTCAGTTTGATTAAACAATTATTTAAATCTTCATAAATTTCCTTGGAAATATTTTAGGACCTTCAAATCTCTTCATTGTGTTGATAAAACTAATATATTATTATACATTATTATATTACTATTATGTATTATTAATAAATATATACATCAGTAGTAAATGAGCCTTTATTCAAGGGTTTAAATTTCTTATGGAATCTTGCCTAGGGAATTTTGTGCCATAATTTTTACACATTAGAAAGGTATTAGATTTTCTTTTTAAAAATTCTATTTGGTTACTGTGATCTAGGCAGTATGAGAAGATGGTGACACATTTCCCACATTCAACCAACTAATAAAGTCATAACTGATTTATATTACCCATAGATAATCTTTTTTAAAGATTTATTTATTTGTTTCCTTGAGAGAAAGAGAGAGTGGGGGTGGGTAGAGGGAGAGGGAAAGAGAATCTTAAGCAGACTCCCTGCTGAGCACAGAGACCAATGCCGGGCTTGATCTCACGACCCTGAGATAAAATTATGGATAATCTTGCAGCTCCCGCTGCTTGTGCTCTCTCTCTCTCTGTCAAATAAATAAATAAAATCTTAAAAAACAAAACAAAACAAAACAGGGCATCTGGGTAGTTCAGTAAGTTAAGTGCCTTTGGCTCAGGTCATGATCCCAGGGTTCTGGGATCAAGTCCTACGTCTGGCTCCCTGCTCAGTGGGCAACCTGCCTCTCCCTCTCCCTCTGCAGCTCCCACTGCTTGTGCTCTCTCTCTCTCTATTTCTCTCTGTGTGTGTCAAATAAATAAATAAATAAAATCTTTTAAAAAATAACTAAGATTATGGATAGTCTTCTTAACAGTACAAAATTGAATTATGGCAGGCTAATCAGTAAATGCATTATTGCTATTAAAGTATCTACTTCTCTATATAGCTTCTTATTCTGTTCTAGTGATATAAAGAGAATATAAAATAAAAATTTTAAATTATATGTTGATAGATGGCAGAGAGAGAATATTTTGGTTTGGAAGTACTAAGAGATGTGAAAGTCAATCATAACCATCTTAGAAAATCATTTTTACATGGCTTTTTCCTGAGTCAGACTTTGGGAATAGAAAAATCATCAAGATATATTGCTTACCTCAAGAAATTCAGTCTTATTTTCATGTTCCCTTTTTCCTATCCTTCTCTTGCAAACATATTTCCCTTACTTACCAACACTTTCACTCCCTTTTTTGGCCACACACACACACACACACACACACACACAGTCATATAGGTGACATTGTAGGATCCCTCTGGAGCAAAGTTGATTATATCAAGCAAGTCCGAGTCAATTCTTTCATAGTGGTCCCTTTCAATTCTAATTGAAATTAGAATTGGTAATTCATTTATAAGAATGAAGAGATGTTTTAGTCAATCTGTCTTCTCCAATGTGTAGTTCCAAAATGCACTTATTTCAGGAATGGATTATTCATCCATACATTTATTCATTTCAGAAACATTTATAAGCCATTTCACATATATATCACATACTCCATTATGAATTAAAAAATGAACTGAGACTCTGAAGTAAGGCAATTAAGCAAACAAATAAAAGAAAAAAAGGATTAGGAAGATCAGTGTAAGAAAATAGAAGAAGACAGAGAGGAGGATATGCCAACTCTTTCTGCAGTTTGGCGAGAAAGCTTCTATGAGGAGATCAAAATTGAGTTGATTATTTTAGTGAGATTTTACCAGATGGTACTTGGAACTGAGGATGTAGAAGTAGCCACTTCTACCAGAGACAATATCATATGATGAATTGTAGGAAAGAGAAAGAGGAATAATAATTTTGTAGATTTGAAGTATAAAAGTAAAAAGAGGTCAGATCAGGAAGAGACTTATGTGCTAACAGTAAGATATTTAAATCTTTGACAATCAGGAAGTATTGAAAAAATGAAGTACAGAAATGTCACTCTTAATTTTAGTTTCATATTTTAAATTTTAGTTGTTTGAATGAACTTTTAATTTCAGGTTTGTAGTTAGATTCCTTATACTTCCTAAATGTTGTAGGAACAATATTTAGAGTCAGATAAGACTGATGTTCCTCCTGAGTGTCCTCATAATGTACTGAATTGGTTCTGTCTTCTAATCTGCCACACTGGATTGCTATTTCCTGCTTATAGTCCTATAACACTCATGCTTCAAGGATAATGGCCATATTTCTGATTCACCTAGGTGGCCCCTAACATTTCAAATAAAATAAAATTATAACAATTATTTGGTTGAATAAATGAATGGATGATTCACCCTCCTCTCCCCCTGCTCCTGGGAAATACTTGCTCCTTACCCATTATCTTCTATCTCAGTAAATGTCACCACAATCCATCCAATTACCCAGGACATTTACCTGTGAATTTTCTTTATTCCACTCTCACACAAACCACATTAATCCATGAGAAAATTCTCTCAATTCTTTCTTTAAATCAGATTATGATTTGACAACTTTTCACATGGCCAAACATAGTCTGAACTATTCCAATATCCTGCTGACTTATTTCTCCAGTTTCTATTTTATAGTTTCTATAGAGCAGCAAGAGTTATCTTCTAGCAAAGATATAAATCAGATCATGTCACCTCTGTGTTTATAGTGGTTTTCTTGTTTAATATCTGCCTAAGATATGGAAAGCAGGAAAGAACATCACACCCATTTAAACAGCAATAAAAAGCAGATAAACTACAATGTTACAGATTTTCTTGAGCCAGTTTCTACTGTTCTACATGGAAAGTTTAAGATTCAATCACAAAACATGAAACTCATGAAAGAAGAAAGAAAAATTATTACCAATAGACAAAGCAATCAACAGGACCAGACTCAGAGATGACCCCTATGTGGGAATTCCCAAAGAGATAATTTTTTTAAAGATTTTATTTATTTATTTGAGAGAGAGAGAAAGAGCAGTCATGGAGAGAGAGAGAAGAATCCCAAGTGGACTCAGTGCTGAGTGTGTAGCCCAACAGCTGGTCTTGATCCCAGGACCCTGAGATCATGACCTGAGCTGAAACCAAGAATCAGATGCTTAACTGACTGAGCCACCCAGGCAGCCCATCCCAGAGAGATAATTTAGAATAGCTATGATTAATATGGTAAACGACCTAGTGGAGCATGGAAAAATAGATGGGGAATTTCAACAGAAATAAGAACACTGTAAGAAACAGTGAAATGAAAACACTCAGGGTAAAACAAAACAAAACACAAAAACATTACTGAAGATAGAACTGTGAGACAAGGATACATAATCTAACATGCATGCAATTCACATTCCAGATAGAGAAGAGAGAGAGAATGGGCCAGAAGAATATGATGCCAGAAAAATAGCACATTCAAACACAAAAAATGAAGGGCTCTGGAAGTTGTTGTTATATACATATATATATATATGTATGTATACAAATACTTTTTTTTTTTTCTTTTGTTAAATGACTTTAAAGTGGAAGTTCTCAACCAAGAACACTTTTACCTCTCAGGGCACATTTGGCAATTTCTGGAGACATTTTTTTATTTTTATGACTGGGTGAGTCTAGTGGGTAGAGACCAGAGATGCCACTAACAGACTGTAAACAGGACTGTCCTATCAGCAAAGAATTACCTGATCCAAAATGTTAACAGTGCCAATACTGAGAAACTCCGTTAAACGATATTTGATGTTCTAAAGAATAATGATAGTAATGTTCTGTAACATAGGTAAAATTAAAAAAGAATAAGTATAGTAGCACAAAAATTGGGAGAGTGAGATTAGAAGCATAAAGCTATAAGCTCATTACAGATCAACTAGTATAATGTTATTTGAAGAAAATCTGTGATATATTAAAGATGCTACTATAAACCCTAAGATAATCACTATTTTTTTTTTTTACAAAGGTACAAATAATAAAGCAGTAGTGGAGATAAATGTAATAAGAAAAATAATCACACAAAATTCAACCACAGTCAAGCAAATAAAGAAAAAATAAGATCAGGGTAAGGAAAGAAGAACAGAACAAGTAAGAATAAGGTGATGGATTTCATTTGGCCATATCAATATTACATTAAATTATATAAAATATATAATATAAGTAATATATTAATATAAATATTATTATACTATAAATAATTTATAATATTATATAAATTATATAAAATTGATAATCCTCTAGCTCAGCTGGTGAGGAGAAAGAAAGAATATACAATTACTGGTATCAGGAAGGAAAGAGTAGTCATTACCACAGATCATAAAGACATTAAAAGTATAACAATAGACTATTAGAGTGATTTTATGCCCCTAAATCTGACAGCTGAGATGGAATGGCAAATTAATTGAAAGACACAAAGTACTCAAGAGCACATTCAAGAAGAAATGGGTGTACCAAGTGGTCCTAAATCGATTATAGAAATTGAATTTAATGATTAGAATATTTCTTACAAAGACAAATCCAGGCCCAGATGATGTCACTGGCATATCCCGCCAAATTTGAGAGGAAATAACATAAATTCTACAAAAGAATCTTTCAGAAAACAGAAGCAAAGGGATCACTGCTCAGCTTATTTTATGAGGCCATAATTACCCTAATAAACACAAACAAACAAAAAAAGGATTCTACCAAAACCATACAGCTATCATTATATCTAATGATAGGAGATTAAATCCTTCCCTACAAAGATCAGGAACAAAGCAAAAAATGTCCATTCTACCACTTCTATTTAAAATTATACAGTACAAAATACTAATGAGAGAAAACAAAGAGTAAATAAAACATGGTTTTGGATTGAAAAACTCAATATTGTTGAGATGGCAGTTCTAAAGAGGCAATGCAAATCCAATAAAATTGCAAAAGTTTTTTTTTCAATTATTTGTTTTACTCTTTGTTTTTAGAAATTAACAAATGGATTCAAATTTTATTCAGAAAAGTAAAGGAACTATAATAAGCAAAACAAATTTGGAAAGAATAAATATTAATATTATTTCTTCCAGAGACTTTGGTAAGAAAATAAAATGACAAGCCACTGACTAGAAGAATATTTGCAAAACACATATCTCACCATGGACCAATATCCAAAGTATATAAATTATTCTCAAAACTCAGTAAAAAGATACAAAATGTTCCAATTTAAAATGGGCAAAAGAGATAAACAGACAATTGATATAAAAGAAGATATATGAATGGCAAATAAGCCCATGAAAAGTTCAACACCATTAGCTTGTAGGAAATTGCAAAGTAAAATTACAATGAGATAATACTATACTTGCAAGTGCTGAAAGATTTTTGTCCTATGGTTTCTTCTAGAAATTTTACAATTTCAGCTTTTAAATTTAAGTCTATGATCCATTTGAGTCAATTATTTTATATGAGTTTTTGTTTTGGGTCTGTTTTTGTTTTAGTTTTGGTTTTGGTTTTTCACCTATGATGTCACATTGTCCCAGCTCCATCTGTTGAAAAGACTATTGTTTCTCCATTTTGCAGAATGGTTGAGTATATGTGCATGGGTCTATTTCCAGAATCTCTATTCTGTTCCTTTGATCTAAGTTTCAGTCTTTTTGTTAACACCACACTCTCTTGATTATTGCAGCTTCGTAAGTGTTGGAAGCAATTAATGTGAGTCCTTCAACTTTGTTATAGCATTTGTTTTTTTTTCCTTGTTTTTTTTTTTTTATTATGTTATGTTAATCACCCTACATTACATCATTAGTTTTTTTTTTTAATTAGGGAAGGGTATATATTTTTATTTATTTATTTATTTTATTGTTATGTTAATCCCCATACATTACATCATTAGTTTTTGATGTAGTGTTCCATGATTCATTGTTTGCATATAACACCCAGTGCTCCATTCAATACGTGCCCTCCTTAATACCCATCACCAGCAGGGCGCCTGGGTGGCTCAGTCGTTAAGCGTCTGCCTTCGGCTCAGGTCATGATCCCAGGGTCCTGGGATCAAGCCCCGCATCAGGCTCCCCGCTCTGTGGGGAGCCTGCTTCTCCCTCTCCCACTACCCCTGCTTGTGTTCCCTCTCTTACTGTCTCTCTGTCAAATAAATAAATAAAATCTTTAAAAAAAAAAAATACCCATCACCGGGCTAACCCATCCCCCCACCCCCCCTCCCCTCTAGAACCCTCAGTTTGTTTCTCAGAGTCCATAGTCTCTCATGGTTCCTCTCCCCCTCCGATTTCCCCCCCTTCATTTTTCCCTTCCTGCTATGTCCTTCTTTTTTTTAACATATAATGTATTATTTGTTTCAGAGAGCATTTGTTTTTAAATTTATTTTTATCTCTTATACTAAAATATAAAATCCATGATTACAAAGTCAGATATAGTCTATTTTTGTCTATTTTGTCACTCCATTTTTTATCTAGTCACTAGAAGAATACTAGGCAAATGTCAGATGCTCAGAGTATCTGTTGAATGAACAGTAACATATGAAAAGTCTTTATAATCGGCATCACCATAGGAATGAAGACTCTTATTATCATTGCAATTTTTTAGGTATATCAAGAATCTAAAATTTCTTAGACTTCGAGGTTTTGCAATGGGTGTTCTTAAGCTTTTATTTATTTATTTTTAAAGGACTCTTTTGGCAGTCACTATGACACCTTTGGTTTCCTTCTCAGAATATTTTTAAATCCTTAAACTATAATGCTAAGAATAAATCAGAACACAAATATATTGAAATAAAATTCTAAAATAATTTTTAAATTGCAAGGTTTATTAATTAGTACCTCATTATTAAATATATTCATATGCTTTAACAGAAAGATTCTAATAATTATAATTACAAATTAGCAATAACTGTAAAATAAAGTACATACACAATATCTCTAATGGGATAGGAGTAGAAAAATATGTATGATTTCTTTTGGTAACAAAGTACTGAAAATATTGCTATGATTTTTTTTTTTAAGATTTTATTTATTTATTTGACAGAGAGAGACACAGCGAGAGAGGGAACACAAGCAGGGGGAGTGGGAGAGGGAGAAGCAGGCTCCCCGCAGAGCAGGGAACCCGATGCGGGACTCGATCCCAGGACCCCGGGATCATGACCTGAGCTGAAGGCAGTCGCTTAACCAACTGAGCCACCCAGGCGCCCCAATACTGCTATGATTTGCTATCTGTGCTTATAATTGAAAAAAAAAATACGAAATTTCACTTGGAGACTAGTGAAAACAAATATGTAATTTTTTTTCCCATCTAAGTTCATGGATTCCTTATCTTCTATCCATGAAGCTCTTGAACAAGTGAAGACACCAAATTAAGAAACTCTACTTAACAGAATTTTTTTTTTTCAAATGTTACTCATTTTCAATAGTAGAGAATAGTCTATAAAAATTTAGTCAGCGGGGCGCCTGGGTGGCTCAGATGGTTGAGCGTCTGCCTTCGGCTCAGGTCATGATCTCAGGGTCCTGGGATCGAGTTCCGCATCGGGCTCCCTGCTCCTTGGGAGCCTGCTTCTCCCTCTGCCTCTCTCTCTCTCTGTGTCTCTCATGAATAAATAAATAAAATCTTAAAAAAAAAAAATTAGTCAGCAACAATAAAACAAATGAGCAAACAAACCAGAAACAAAATAATAAATACAGAGAACAAACTGGTAGTTGCCATAGGGGAGGGGGCTGGGGGAGGAGAATAGGTACAAACTGCCATTCATAAAATAAATAAATCACAAGGATGAAAAGTACAGCATAGGGAATATAGCCAATGACATTGTAATAACGTTGTATAGTGACAGATGATAATTATACTTATTGTGGTGAGCATAACCTTATGTTTAGAATTGTCAAAACCACTGTGATGTACACCTAAAACTAACATAACATTGTATGTCACCTCTACTTCAAATAAAATTTTAAAAAATAGCAACAATGATTAAATGACCTTACTGCACATATTTATATCTATCTACCTCTCCATTTCTCTCTCTTTATATAACACTCCATAGGAATTTTGCAAAAGAATACAAATTAACGAAGTTAAAATTTATAGAAAATTTTCTTACCATGAGTGAATCAAAGAAAGTTTTCTGCCTTTACAAAATGATGTTTGCTTCTAAAATAGGTATCTTGGGACCCTTAGCTATTTCACAGAAAATGATCTTAAACACTCTAGTGCTCAGGTTCCTCAAGTTGGCGGCAGAATAGTTCTCTTGAAAGCATCTGATAGAATGCAGAGATAAAGAGCCAAAGGTAACAGGGAGTTCTGCCAAAAGAGTCTATAGAACTGAAAGTATTTGCAGAGAAGTGCCCCTCAGGTAATTGATAAAAACTAGAGATATAGTCCACGGAGATAAGAAACTACCAAATGTAAGAGAATAAAAAATTTCTGCTGGGAAATACTGAGTTGATCCATCAACTTTTTTTTTTTTACTCCTTTTCTATTTCACTTTCCTTCACTAAAGTCTTTATTTTGACAATGTAGAAAGGTTTACACAAACAGCCTGTAATGGAAAAAGTATACTAATCCCTACATTCATTTTCTAGGACAAGTTTACTTGCTACAAAGAAGGCAGAAAGTTAGCAATTTTTAGCACATTTGGACTAACCATAAGCCTTTACAAAAACGTTATGGAAAGTTAATTCATTTGGTTAGTTGAATGGAACTCTGGCGTTTAGTGGGAAGAAAGTAGAGGTTACAGTAAACAGCCAAAATGCATTTCTGCTTCCCCCTCCTACTACATAAGGCTCCACAGTATGAAAACTCTTGCCTTAATAAAAATGTGTACACAAAAACCATTTTCCTACTTGTACAGAATGGGTTATGGAGCTGTCAGGGAAGTAACGGATATTTGATGATAAAAATATTTACTAGATATTTTACTTGGTGTAAACAAATGTGCCCTAAATCATATTAGCTTAAGGATCATAGGAAAGGCACTATAGCAGTTAACCCCTAATTTCTTGAATCACTAGACATCACCCACCAAAAAAAAGGGTCAGGCCACTACTCTGCTTGTGATTCCAGGAATCCACGAAGAAGTGTCACAAAAATCTCAATCACTGCCTGGTGGCTTCTAGTTCTCTGACGTCCTTTTTCCCTTACCATCCATTGTCTTTCTGTCTGTGTCACTTCTGTTCTGCATTAATCCACCTGCAGTGGTCTGCTCCATGAACAGCGCTTTCCTTGAGCAGACTCTTGGGTATCGCTTGACATCGCCAACCTTAGGGAAACTCTTCCCTCTGCAGTCACCACTCTGAGTTCATCATCATCTCTGCCTGTTTCTGTGTTCCAGAGTTTTACTCCTCTCTCTGGAAAATAGCATCTACCCTTCAACATATATGACTTTTTTTTAAAAAAGATTTTATGTATTTGACAGAGAAAAAGAGCACAAGCAGGGGGAGCTGCAGGTGGGGGGGGGGGGAAGCAAGGGAGGGGGAGAAGCAGACTCCCAGCTGAGCAGGGAGCCCAATGTGGGGTTCCATCCCAGGACTCTGGGATCATGACCTGAGCCAAAGGCAGATGCTCAACTGACTGAGCCACCCAGGCACCCCATATATGACTTTTGTAAAAAAAGATTACGAAGCAGAATTTTTGCCACCCCCCCAGCCCCTCCCCAGTGATACCATCTTTTTATCTTATCATATAGTCTTCTCCTTCCCAAGATGCTGGAAATGAGAATGTTGACAGGTTAATGAAGGGCCTTGCATTCTACCCAAAATGACTGCTTCATTCTATCAGGTAGACCCTTTGCTCAGTCTGGACCCAGACCAGGGTCTTTATTCATTAATGTATTTTTTTCTAAGGTATCTCATGATCTTTTCCTATAATCTGTGTTTTTCAACATTCTATAATCACCATTCTGTCAGATGGGTTTTGAGTCTCTTTCTCCTATATTCCATGGGCATCTGTGACTTTAAATCTGGGGAAGTAGTTAGATGCAAGATTATAAAAATATTAAGCATTTGATAATAATTAAGGAATTTGTGCTTGCCCAGAAATCCATTTGCTAATCCTTAGGAGGCAGTCCAATCCCTTTGACCAGTGGAGCCAGCATATCCCAAACTCAACTAAAACTCAGAAAGGGCAACATGGTACACAGCCCCTTGTACACACATCATCTCCCTATTGCTCACCATAACTCAGTCATGTTTAGAATTATTGTTTTATATTTTATAATAAATCAGGATAAACTGAAGTCACATAGGAAGTAGCAAAGTTGGAGTAAAACAAGTATCTCTAAACCCCCAAATAGATATATCATTACTCAAAATGTCATTGGAGTTATAACAATTGACTATCAAGACTGATACAGTGCGGCATATCCTTTTTCCTCTGTAGCCCCAGCACATGGACAAACACTATCAAATGAACTCAAGTCTGAGAGATTTCTTTCCTGCATGAAAATCAACAGCTCTTAGTTTTAGAACCTCAGAAGGCAACATAACCTTCCTTATTCCTCTTGCCTCTTAGACAATCCATTCAAACTCTTTTCAGGACGTTGTGGGAAGCAAGGTTAGATCATGGTCTCTTGAGTCCACAATCAACCCTTCTCCAAATCCCACATTTATGGCTGACGGACTATGTAATTTGAGATCAGGTATTTAACATCTTTGCCAACATTTTCTTATCTGAAAAGAGGGATCATGATAGTAAGTAATAGCATTATTTTGAAAATTAAATGAGATATTACCTATAACAGGCACTCAACAAATAAAAGCCATTTTAAATTTGAAAAAAAGCATACAATGCATTGGTTAAGTCAGAAAATAAAGGAAGAGGCTGAGGAGTGTGTGTTTTAACTCTCACATTTCAGTGTCCCAAATATATTTATTAAGTCATTATGGAAACAATGATCACAAACTCTGATTGATCTCTTGCTTTAATGAATTAATACTATTTTTTAGAATACTGTTATTACTTACAACTATAGAAGAAGATGTTTGAGGACAGAAGAGAAGGTATATTATAGTTGCTTGTGAGTGAGAGGTTAGACAGACTAGGAAAATAGGGCTGGATTGCAGGGCGTCATTAAGGGGTTACATGCTGCTAGAAGTCCTGAATTTAAAGTAAGATCAGTCAGCAAGGCTTTTTATTCTTTTTCAGCCACATTCAGCTGCATGCTTACAGTTATCATAAAGAATAGAATTGAACCAAAGTAGACCTTTTACTATCAGGAAGCAAAGAATGGAGAGACTAGGTGCATCAGTTAAATAAGCCAGGTCATGCTGGCAGAAATAAAATAAATACGACTCAGCAGCTTAAAACATCCAGTTTAAAAAAAATAATCCATGTTTATTTCTTTCTCTTGTTATGGGGCCATCATAGTCAGGATGATTAGTTATATTCATGGAGGTCTGAACTTGATAGTCAAATGCTCTAGTTTCAAGGGACACTCAGAACTCATTGACGAGAGCTAAGCAAAAGGCCCCACCTAACAGCAAGGGGACCAGAAAATGCAATCCTACTGGAATAGGAGAAAATAGGAGTATCTGGTAACAGCACTGTTGCTTGCCACACTTTACAAGTGGAGGAATCATCTGTATATGCATTGCTATCAAGAAAACCTGTGATAGGATCTGTAGAGGAGTAAGGTTCAGTTAGAAAGGGTTAAAATCTTAAAGAAATGAAAGGTAGGCAATCACAGAATCTTTAAGTTTTTTAAAGAGATGGAGAGCAGGTAGTGAAATCTCATAAGAAGTGCTTTAAGGGGAAAAAAAAAGTGGTTTAAGGCAGAGATGAAGAGGTGGGTTCAGTCTGAGAAAATGAGGAGCAAGAAAGATAATTGTCCACTTTCCTGTTCAGTTTTATGAGCACTCCAGGTAAAAGATCTTAGGTTAAAGCCAGGTATCATTTGAAGCAAAAAGGTAAGTAAAATGATGAGGGAAGAGTTTGGGGTTAGAAAAGTTTTAACTGTTAAAGGATCAGGTGATTTAGAGGACACAATGGAAGGATTTCAGAAGTTGGGGAGAATAGCAGATGGTGTCAGATTAATGTGGAAATCCATATAGGGATGTGTTTCCAGAGGATGAAGCATGACCGTGGATTTCTGAGGACCTTATGATGCTTGGTGCACAAAGACAAAGGGCATAATGAGATTTGTGTCATGGTCTCCAAGACTGATTGTAGTGGTGATATTGTGGAGAGAGAGAAGAAAGAGACTCTTTCCAGAAGCACAGAGAACTCATTGGCTCCATCTAATTTGTACCATCTTCACCATCGGAAGTGTTGAAGAAGTCAAAAGAGCTGTAGGATAGTACTGAAAATTGCTTAAAAGATTTGCAGAGTAGCAGCAACAAATTTAGACAATAAAAATCCTAGAAAGCATTTAGTGTCCCACGTAAGGTAGCCTTTCAGTTTACCAGGAAATCTGACCAGAGTTTAATTTTCTATATGAATGAAGAACCTAATAAAAGTCCTAATTAGCTTGATGTTCACTTCTGTGAAATAAGTAATGGGTATATACATAATTAGATGTTAGACCAGAGAAATTGCTGGAATTGTGTGTATGATTTCATTGCTAAGGATTTGTTAACAGTGATGAGGTTTTTGCCTGTGTGGTTTATCTAGCAGCATTGTTGAGTAGGTAATTGTTTTAAAACATAGATCTATTCGACTAAGGGATTAGAATGAAAAGCTATTAAAGAAGATAGTGATACAATTGGTTTCTGACCCAGTAAATGGTAACTTGAGAAAATAAAAAATTTAAATCACTTAATTTATCACATACCTTTTTTTAGTTTCCTATAATTTAAAAGCATCGTTTCCCCATCTTTACTTTTAATGATCTCCCTACCGATTAGATCAACCTGAGTGCTTTCTCTAAATTTGAATTAATAGATGTTTATACAATAAACATCTCTATTGCATATTTCATATGACCAATTAAAAAGTCTGCTCTAAAAATAAAAGGTTTGAATTAAGCAACTTATAAAAGACCAACATTTTTGTAGTATCATGAAGCAGAAGTAGTATGTTATCTGAAAATTAAGTTTAAAACTTTCCCTATAAATAATTATGAAAAGGGATATGTTTTATTAAAATGCAGAAAAATATCCAGAAAATGTTTCTAAAACTAATAGTAAAAGAACGAAACAATGAATAACAATAATCCTGGCTTTATAGAGAACTGATGTATTCAAGTCACTTTCTATTTACCTCTAATAATCAAGCCACAGTGAGGTTGTGGTTGGCAGTAAGATATCATGGGATAGCACCTCTTTTGTACTTCCAAGCCCAAAATGAGACTGAAGCTAACAGGCATTCTGGGAAGAAATTTAACCTGTGTTACCACTGAGTTCAACCTTCTTTTTTTTAATAAGTATGTTTTCCCTGATGAACTAGTTTAGCTAATGGAATATATCTTAACCACCTTTAGGAAAAGAGTATAAAATTTGGGGCCTACATTCATAGACAGCTTAAGTGGAGCATCTGAAATGTGCAAGAAAAGAAAGCTCTAGTCAAAAGGGTCCATGTACCAGGTTTCCACTATATTTTAAGTTTGTGCTCTAAGTTTGTAAATCAGATTCACTGCTAAAAGTGATGATGAAATTTAAAAAGCAATAAATATTTTGACATTCACACTCTCAAAAATCAATTGGAGAATTTTAAGAGGATTATAAAGATTTTATTTATTTTGATATATGCTCCTAGGCTGTGGTTAATGTGGTTGCCATTTCTTTCCTCTGGGACAAGAGCCATCAAGCCAATGAACCTGCAATTGCAGAGAAAACACTGCTTTGCTGATTTTGTTGAGGAGATTAAATATCTTCAACCTTAGAGTTGATTAAGCTGTAGGTAGTTTCAGATTGAAACAGTTCTCCTTGGCTGAAACGACTTCAATTCAATAAAATCACGATTTCAAGAATTGCTGAGCTATTTGTTGATTATTAATCACAATTTCAAAAGTGACTCACATTTAGACGACCAAAACTCCTTAGGGGTACGTATGAATTACCAAGCTTCTCCCCTATAGATGTGCTTCAGATTCAAGTGGAGCTAACTGGACTAAAAGAGAATGTTTTGCCTCAAAACTGATGACCTATGCTTAAGGCTTAAGGTTTGAGCTGGGGTGGGGGCGCGGGGTGGAGGGGAAGCTTATGAATTCAAGAGCTACCTGGAAATTTTTATAAACAATTCTGGTCCAATTTTGGATCCTTTGACTCTGTCTAACCATTGATTATATAAATAGAAGTCAGAAATACATTACTGATTTTAAATTCCTCAGATTCTTAAACACCAATTCTTCAATAACGATACTGACAAATACCTTCATTCTCATTGGCTTAACAAAAAAATCTGTCAGTAATTAGCACTAGGCCTAAAACTATATCACTGATAAAAGAGTACACATTTTGAAGAGTAAAAATTATATTTAACATTACATCCCACATAATTTATTTCAACTTCTGCAACATGGTATTCCAAGCCCATCATGATTTTTCCCTTGTTTTCCAAACTTGTTTCTCCTGTACTTTACCTTATACTTTATATCCTAGCAATTCAAGTTGAAATAGTTCCTGAAATCCAATCCACCATGCTATTTTCTTCTTCTTTTCATATATATATATATACACATACACACATATATATATGAAAAAAATTTTATAAAAATTTATATTTATACATTTATATTTATAAAAATGTTATATAATATAATGTCATATATTATATATGAAAAATATAAAAATATATTTATAATATATTATAAAGAGAATAATTAATATATTTTATATATAAATATATTTTATATATTATATATAGCATATAAAATTATATATTATAATATACAAAATTGCAATGTGTATATTTTAAAATATATATAAAATATAATATATTTATAATTTATATTTATAAGAATATTACATATATAAATTTGTTAAATATATTTATAATATTTTATTTATAATATGTTATATATTTTATATATTATACTATATTATAATATATTCATATATTATACATGTTATGTTATGCTTGTTAAAACATTTATAACAATATTATATTTATAATATATAATATTATATATTAATCAGGTTTGAAAGACACATTCAACTTCAATCAATAAAGCATAAACTACAGAAAAGACATGAGCCACAAAAGCCAATGAAGACAAAACCTTGCTGAAAACACCAGATTAAGGCGGAGAAGGAGAGATGATCATCCAGCTGTTTGCTAAGACTTTTCACTGACTTGTTAGGTTAAAGCAACCACATGTGTGGTCCCAAAGAAACCTAGTAAGATCAAAATACCTATGGATAAGTCTAGACAAAAGATATTTCTCAAAAAAAAAATTGTGGGTGTGACTAGTGGTGCAAGGAGCTGACTGAAATCAAATAGCTAAATGCCACCAAGTTTTTTGAAAGTTACATTTCCAAAAGTGTCACCAGCTTGGTTTAAAGGAGACTGTGACTAAAAGGTGAAACAGTCCTTAGGCTCTCAATTTTCTAATGGCAGAAACAGGCAAAATTACTTAGCTTCTATGATGGACATATTCTCTCATGTGCCTTTCTGAGGGGGACAAGGAGAGTGAAGGAAAAGGAGCCTCTCTGAGGGCAGAGTCAAATGAGAAACAAGGAGGGGTGCCTGGATGGCTCAGCCAGTTGGGTGTCTGAGGTCATGGTCTCAGGGTCACCCTGTGTCCAGCTCCCCACTCAGCGGGGAGTCTGCTTCACCCTCTGTCCCCTCCCCCACTCATTCTCCTGCTCGTACTCTCTCTGTCTCTTGAATGGATAAACAAAATCTTTATAAAAAAATGAGAAATAAGGATTGGTGATTTACTACACAAGAGTGAGTAGAATTGGGTTCTAATCAAGAAACATTCCCTATGTCTAGTAATGATGGACTTGCACTGTTGTGACACAGAGATTAATTTTTCTTCTTCCTCTATCTAAATGGGTATGTTTATTTGGTTACAGTATTCCTATTTCACCATAAAATATTGGGTGTGCATCAAGAATATATTTGTGTTATTTGCTCATTTGTTTTTAGATCAAAAGGAATTGTGTCAGGAAGTGATTTAAATCATGAGATATAGGCCTTTGCCTCTTATGCCTTAAACCCATTTGGGGAAGTTTTGAGTACATTTTTCATGCAGGAGAAAAGCCCAGTATATGACATCAAGGGTGGACATTGAAATAGTTGGTGTTGTATTTTGAATATGTGTTTTTTCCCCTCTAAGAGTATTATATAACCCTATCTCCCAGAAAGTGAAGTATACTTCCCTACTCCAGTGTAAGGTATGGTAAGTACTTTGTTTTAGCCAGTGGAACGAGTGTAGACATGACACACACGATGACAGTTCATGCTGAATCTTCAGGTACATCAATGCAATCTATTTGAGACTCTTCTTACTTTAAAAACAAATTACCCAAGCTGTTGGTCAATCTTTCACACTATGTTCTGGAACCAGAAGACACATAGAGATAATCTGAGTCCAGTCAAGTCCAGCCTAATAGAGCAGAACTCAATTAACCCAGAGCTGACCTATATAACCTGCCTCTAGCTAACTTGTAGAGTCGATGTTACCGTAGTAAAAACAAATGTTTCCTAGTGCAATAAAGAAAGAATAATCAAGAAAAGCTTTAACGAACAGGTGGCATCTGTATAAATAAAAGTGTGAAGCAATATATATTTGAAGCAAATTTAAGAGCAATTGCAAAGGCAAGGTAATAGGAATAAAGTTGGCTTGTTGCAGAAAGAATAAAGCAGTAATTCTGATTACAGAACAAATAGCATGATGAAGAACAACAAGATACATACTGAAACTCTATGCAGGTTGGTAAGATCCACCATCTCTGGGGCTTTCTGGTTGGCATAGTAATCTAACACAGCCAGCCTATGTTATGGCGAAGTGTTCTAGCTTCTGTTGTATGCGTGTGCTGTGACTATTGTCCTCCCATAGTGTCCCTAATTTTCACAAGTAAGCTCTAGAAAAGCAAGGATACTTCCAAGGTTCTCACTTTCACATTATGATTTATTGAAACATATTCAAATCTTAATTTGTTAATGTGAAATCTTTTAAACTTCCATTGCATCTGAGTTCACCATCCATAGGAATTGGTCTCAACATTAACCTGAATGTAGAAAAAGTAATCAAATGGCAAAAAGCAACATTTCAGTTACCTTTCTTACATAACTGGATTTTTACTGCTAAATACTAATATATATTAGTTTGTGTAAAGCAGTAGTAGTAGTAGTAGTAATATTTTATTCAATAAGCGACTAGCACTGTCAGCTACTGAGAAAGGTTATCTTTGAACTATGACCTAATGCGCTGTGGTCCAGAAGGTAGGACCATCAGTGACATTTCTTTCAGTCTAAATGTCATCAGAGCCAATGTTTTGGGGACAGGAGTTTATTTCAGAATGACAGGTGAACTTTGTAGCAATTTTTCTTTTTCTGTTCCTTAGAAATGATGATTTTTCAGTATAGTTAATATTTTTTTTATTTTTTCTAGATGGTAAGAAGTCACAACAGTGGAACTGATGCTTGTTTTTATTTAACCTATGAACTCCCTGTGTCATTAAGTGACTGAACCATCTTTCACATAATGAAATTTTGTCTGTTGCCACAAAGAAGTGTTTTAACATGAGCAGATATTAGAGTATCCGACAGTGTGGCTCAATTCAGTAGTCAGTGATTCATTGATTCAGTTTAGTTATTTAATTTTTTAATCCCAACTGAGTGGCATCAGTTCCGTTGATTAAGATGTTACTTTACAGAAAAATGAACCATTCATATTTTCTTTCTCTGTACAGTATAAATTTGAGATTGGCTTAGCAACCACATTCGAAAACCAGTCATATTACTTTAACATTAAATCTCATGTTTACATAAGTATGCATTTAAAGTAATTTGTAGAGCATTTACCTAAACACTGAAAGTTGAAAATGTAACTTGGTTGGTTTATTTGACTTAATAATATAAGTTAAGATTTTCATTCCGTAACAGCTGTAAGAATGCTGACAATACTGACTCCATCTTTGGCCCTCCATCTTGCTCATGTTTGCTCAATGGCCTCTCTTGCAACTACCTGTTTTGGGGCCCCTGGAGATTAATACACATATCTTAGAAATGTCCAGCAGGGCTAGGATGGGGGGATGCTTGCTTGGGCCCTTCATACATTTGTTAAGGATTATATAGTCTCTCCCCTTCCTGATGCACAGATGGTGCCACAAGATCTGATTAAGGATTAGCTGTCAGGTGCATTCAAGCTTTTGGAGGTGCATGAGAATCCTTTGATCTCACAACAGTGCCCTTCTGTCCATCCCCTTGCTGTATAAAATTTGTGGACTAAGTTCTGGACTTTGCAGAGAACAGCTGTGCCGCTACCTGGATCATCACCAGCCCTATCCCCCCCGTCAGTAAATTACCCTGAATAAAATTCTGTGTAACATGTATGGAGTCACGGTGTGTTTCTTCTCAGTTTCAGGGATACCTTACTGCCCCTCCCCCACCTAACAATAGCATAATGGACGAAGTGGCATTAAAGTTTTCAGGAGACTTTCTGCAAATGCCTGCTGCTGACACAGAAGAGACGTTTCCAGATACCTGCTCACTCTTCTTCCCCTTTACCTCATTTCTGTTTCCTGGGAGGAAGTATATGGAACTCCAAGTATTATTATTTCTAGTTAGAGTCTGGATGCTTGGAAATTTAAAAAATTATAACCTTATCAAAACACTTGTCATATACTTTAGTACTTCCCAGATGTTATTTAGACCCTTTAAAGTTTTTCCTTACTTGTAGTATATATTATGTAATCTCAAAGTTCCTTTACAGATTGCTCCTTGTATCACTCTGCAGATACATTCCACACCCCACAGCCGCATCCAGTTCCTTTGATCTTCTTTTGATTTCCTCTCAATTTCATGCATCACAGAGCCTCCAAGTACTGCAACACCGTTCCCCCACCCCTCTTTGCCCAGCCAATGTCACCTCAATCTGCATTTCTCAGGACTTAGGTCATTTTCTCTCTGAAAATTTTTCTGAAGTTCTAGACTAGATTAGATGCTACTGTTAATTCTCAAAAAGAGTATATCTTTCTTCCTAGTATTTATATTCTCATCTTAATTCGTGTATTTATCTTTAAAGCTGTAATATGGGATAACCTATTATGTTTGCCAGTTCCTTCTTATTTATTTAAATTTGGGAAAAATCGTGTTTCTAATGAATTCATCTGGTGCTAGTTACCTAAGTTGGAGAAAAAGTATCTGTGGCTGAAATGTAAAGATGGCTGAATTCTAGAATTACAAAACAAAACATGACTCGGAGAAGGTCTAGCACGTAGAAAAGCGATATGTGATGAACTCTCCTGATATTTTTAGAATGTCTTCCTCCATTTGAGAATGATATTTGCAGTGAGTGCAAGCTCTTCACTAGCCCAGTTTAATTGCCTATCTTGGCAGATATTTGGTAATTGCAATGCATAGGTCAAATAAACTCCCTAATATGTTTTTCAGTACTTTTAGTGGGCTTCCTGCAAGTTAAATACAAGTATCAAATAAGAAATTGCAATATCAGGCTTTTTTTTTCCTAATTCGAGAAGAACTTTTTATTACCATTTTAAGTATTGCTATTTCATCTGTGATCTTGAAGTAGCTACTGCCTGATAACTCTGGTAGAGGAAAAAAGGTCATGGTGAACTTTGTATTGGCATCTTGCCTTTGACTCCTCACAGCAAGAGCCATTGCTCTCTGCAGTGCTTAAAGAAAAGAAATCTGTGTCTTTTGTGATGATTGAGAAACTGTACAATGCCTGGGTAGGGGGTTAACTGGGAATTTAAGGGCTTAAAATCTCTCTCAAATCTCATCTCTTTGGGGAGGTCATTTTCAGAAGGATGCAGATTTATGCATCTCTCAAGTGTTTTTTTAAAAAGCATATTCTTTTAGAGGCACTTGGGTGGCTCAGTCAATTAAGGATTCGACTCTGATTTCAGCTCAGGTCATGATCTCAGGGTCCTGAGATGGAGCTCTGCATTGGGCTCCTGCTGGTCATGGAGCCTCCTTAAGATTCTCTCTCCCCCTCTCCCTGCCCCCCCCCCTGCCCCCCCCCCCCCCGGCTCACAAGGCTGTCTCTCTCTAAAAAAAAAAATTAATTAAAATAAATTAAAAGAGTAAAAAGCATATTCTTTAGAAAATAGAGAACAAGCCAAAAATCCTGAGGATTAGAATTATAAGGGATTTATTAAGGAGTAAGAAGTAATTTCAAAAGTTCATTAGGAAATCTAACAACTTCTGTTAAAATAGTGTTATTTGCATGTATTTTACTGAAGATATGATGAAATAATACTAATATATGGCAGGCATTTTGTAATTGGTTGTTTCAGCCATTTTTCTCAGTTTACATTAAACAGTTATTATTGCATTTGTATTTGTGATTAAATTGTACTCAGAGTAGTTATATAAATTATCTTCCAGGGAGAGTCAGTTAATTTTGTCCCATTTACAACTCAAAATGGGGACAAGATATCGTTAAAACTATAAGACAAAATCTGATTCATTGACTATTCCAATGACTGTAGGATCTTATGCTAACCACAGAGAAAAGAAAAAGAAAAAATAAATTTACACAAATATTTTCTACATTCTAGCATCCTATAATCTACTAGAGTATATGTGGCAATTTCAAAAATTAGTGTGAGACAATAGGTATCTACTGCCAGGTCCGGAAGAATGCCACCACATAACCTGTAGATAAAGTAAAGCCCGTTTATCAAGACTGCAGCATGGGGAGTCATGATTTGACAGAGTTCTAGGAGAGTCTCAGAAGGAGACATCAATGGTAGTATATTCAAAAGTTTTTGGAGATCTCATTTAGGATAGGTCTTCTCTAAGACAAATATAAATTAAAAGTAAGAGGCTTATTTTGCCCTGTTAAAAATAAGGGAAGAGATCTTGCTTCCCTCCTTTTTCTTGGAGCATTTACTTTACAAACTTGTAATTTTAAGTACTTTCTCCTCTCTTTGAAATGTATATAAATCCTTTTGAAGACTAGATTGGCATTTTGTTAGTAAATGACCTAGAAATGTCTTTCTCAAGGACCTCTTTAAAAAGTGATGACCAAGGGAGATAGCACCCCTATCTCCCAGTCTCTGTGGGAGTGTAGAAGCTTAACTTCTGTGGGCACCATGCTCCAAGTTGCAAAACTGCCTCCTGTCATGAAGATATTAGACGTTTGTTTTTCTCGTGGATAAAGCAAATTAACTCACACAGATGGTCACCACAATAATAAGATAAGGTTAAGATGAACTACGTGTGACAAATAATGCTGTGAAGTCCCCTGTCTTGAGGGCCAGTCATTGCTTATCTTGAAAACGTGTAAGTAATGGCTTGTATCTGCATGAATGTATAAAAGGGTGAGATTCATTTTTGTCTTCACAATCTCCTAGCAGATTGCTTATGATCCATATCAAGTTCTGGTTTAATTAATGTTTATTCAATAATGAATGTGTTCTCTTTCTCTTCTACCTTTGTAGAAAAGATTTCTGGGTTGGGACATTTTGTTTGTGCTTACATTTGCCCAACACTTCCAATGCAGGGGTTCTGTTTGGGGCTGGGCAAGGATTATGACATAGTAGTTTAGGATTCGTGTGCACAGTGAGAGAATGGTTTTAAGTGAGTCTTGTTGAGTAAAGATTTGTTTGCTCAGCTGAATTGGGCATTATTATTCTGAGAACGAGCTATTTACTCTCACCAGGGCAAGTAGACTAGCCTGTTGTTCAGATAAATGGATATCCGATAAGTTCCCAAACCAATTAATAAAATTGTTACAACTTCCTCTCTCCGGGTAAAACATTTCTGAAGTATTAAATTCATGTTAATTGCAGGCAGTAAAATATTAAATTCATCTTAATGTAGACAACAAGCTGTGTGGCTATAAATTCTTATTTCAAATTTCAATTCTCATGTAGAAAATTGCCATTTAAATGGTATAAGCCAAATGTTAGTGTTCAGAGTAAAGAGGCCTCATATTTCAGTTATGATGAGAGAAAGCATGTTCACAATTCTGTTGGAAATCATGACTATTCTTGAAGACAAGAAAAAATTTCAATAGGAAGGCATGAGTAGAAAAGATGTTCCAACTAGAATTAATTGAAAGCGTGTGAAGCTATAATCTAGGGAGAGGAAGTGAATATTTAGCTCCATCGATAAGTACCCAGAGATGAGGCTAGAAAAAAGATAGGAAAGAGATTCTGAAGAATTCTTACCATTGAGCTTAGGACTTGTTTTTTACTTGGTAAGAATTGGGGGCAGGGGATGGAATCAATCAACAGATGATTTTAAAAATTCAGTAATATCACTAGAGAAAGTATCCCGGCTAGAATGTTTGAGGTGCAGGATACATTATTATTGACTTTATTTTTCTTAAAGATTTTATTTATTTATTTGAGAGAGAGAGAGAGCAAGAGAGAGAGCACAAAAGGGGGAAAAGGGGGGGGGTAGAGGGCAAGGAAGAAGCAGACTCCCTGCTGAGTAGGGAGCCCAGATGTGGATGGATCCCAGGACCCCGGGATCATGTTCTGAGCCAAAGGCAGATGTTTAACCAACTGAGCCACCCAGGCACCCTATTACTGATTATCCAATATTAAAAAATGTCTGGAGCAGGTAGTTCAAGGGTTATATAATTCAGCTACCTAACAATGTCAGGATTCTATACCTTTATACTATTCGCTTGTGGACAAGATGGCTTTCCTGTGGATTAAGCCCCACATACTCATATGATCAGGTCCAATCTAATACTTAAAGTGGTTTTCTGTTTGTTCATCTCTCTTTTTCATTCTCTCTTTTTATTTTTTTTTTAAGATTTATTTATTTATTTGCCAGAGAGAGACACAGCGAGAGAGGGAACACAAGCAGGGGGAGTGGGAGAGGGAGAAGCAGGCTTCCAGCCGAGCAGGGAGCCGATGCGGGGCTCGATCCCAGGACCCTGGGATCATGACCTGAGCCGAAGGCAGACGCTTAACCATTTGAGCCACCCAGGTACCCCTCATTCTCTCTCTCTTTTTAAATCAGAAAGGCACACCTTTCCAGAAATCCCCCCAGAAGACTTCACTTCAAATTATAAGATTGGGACACATGCTCACACTCTCGCTGCGAGGGAAGGAATATGAAAATAAGCGGAAAGAAAAAAAGAATAAGGACAAGAAACTTCCTCCACAAATATCAAATTACATTACACAAAGCTACAAAAACATAAGAAACATCATTTTTGCTGAAGAACTGACAGAATGAAATGACAGACAACTTAATGAGACAGTCAAGATAAGATAGAACAAATGATTATGATTATATATAAAATGTCAGAGGAGTTGTGAAGATAAGCTAACTAATAAGAAAACAATCAAGGTATACCCCAGTCTCATGTCATTTTATGGCATAAATTCCAGAATGATTAATGTAATTAATTGTAAAAATGAAGCTGTAAGCTGGATATTAGAATATATTTTCAATTTTGGGATCAGATTATATCACCACATAAAAGCGATATCATAAAGGAAAAAAGAAATCACAAAGGAAAATATATATAATTTAAACTACATGACCAAAATAAAGCACTAGAAAAAATATAGATGAAAATGCTCTTGAAATAATTGCCATTTATTTTTTGAATACTTACATATCTTTGCAAATTTAAAAAGCATTTTCAGAATGATTTTTAAAAACATATAGATGCCCCCTAAATGGGTAAAAAGGAGAAAGAAAAAAATATATAAGGAAAAAAATGTGAAAAGAAAACTACTAATAATCAATAATTGCAAATTTGAGCACAATGATGTTTTCTACCATACTGTCAAAGAAAAATTAAAATGAATATACAAGAAATGTTAGGAATGTTGGAAAATTGGTCTTTCATATCTTGCTTGTTGAAGCAAAAAATGAAAACACACCTCATTTCTAGAAGATGATTTGGTAATATATGTCAAATTATTAAAATATGCCTTGACTTATTATTATGGCCCATGGGTATTGAGTAATACTGTGGAAAAAGTACTATTCAATGTACTTTTTTAAAAATTTTATTTATTTAACAGAGAGAGTGGGAGCACAAGTAGGGGAAGCGGCAGACAGAGGGAGAAGCAGGCTCCCTGCTGAACAGAGAGCCTGATGTGGAACTTGATCCCAGGACCCCAGGATCATGACCTGAGCCAAATACTGAGCCACCCAGGCGCCCCTGTGTACTTTCTATATAATATCTGTATCTGTATCATCCTTACAAGTCTATGAAATAGGAATCATTCTTATTTGCTTTTACAGATAAGGAAACGAGCATTAAGTGGTGGAACAAACTCAGGGGACACAGCTGTTAAGTGTTGAAGCCAGATTTCAAAATCATGGTGTCTCTCTCAAGTGCTCATACACATCACTGTCATATTACTCTGCTTCTGTAATTTTAAGAATCTTAAAGAAATAAGGAATTACAAAGATGTCTGTAGAATATATTTACATAAGCAATTTTTAAGTAGTTAAAACTTTAATATGAAGTAATTGTCCAAACAGAAGAATTTTGCTTAAAATATTTACATTTCTCAGGGTGCCTGGAGGGCTCAGTCGGTAGAGCGTGTGACTCTTGATCTTGGGGTCATAAGTTTGAGCCTCATGTTGGGTATAGAGATTACTTAAAAAAATGTTAACATTTCTCAAAATTGTCAGCAACAATCCTTTTCTTCTGGCTGATGATTAAACCCACTCATACCCTTCACTTTAGAGATCTTAAGGAAATGACAATATTCAAGTTCTGAAAACATCTGATCTGTAGTCTGTTTTTCTTTCTTTTTCTTTCTTTCTTTTTTTTTTTTTTAAACAACAGTTTGGCAAATTCTTGGTAGTATGTGGAGAAGCATGGATCTCTGGGACAGGGGAGGTAAGCTATAGGAAGGATGGAGTGTTCAAATTGTACGATTCAATGCCCTACTTTCAATCTTCCTCCTTATCTCCCCTCACCAGCCAAAATATTTCATTACAAGTTCTGTTTCTGTGTTGTTTTCTATTCAGCAGGTGTGTTGTCATTTTGTCATTTCAGGTAGAGATCATAGACTGAGCCTGTTTCTCTGCCTATTCTGTGTGAGTCTAACCTCCTCTTATGGGATGGTTAGACAGATGAGAGATGATACTTAGATATAGATAGAAAGATGATAGATAGATGGATGATAGATGATAGATGATAGATAGATAGATAGATAGATAGATAGATAGATAGATAGATAGAT
>NW_023270442.1:2468074-2576541 GCF_011800145.1 Mirounga leonina
GATAGATAGATAGATAGATAGATAGATAGATAGATAGATAGATAGATAGATAGTAGAGAGACAGAGACAAAGAGAGGGCATTCCCGTGTCTCTAGCCTCAGCTCGACTTACCTAACACTAAACCAAGAGATGCCAGAACAGAACTAACAATTTTGGTCACTTACCTTCGCTCTTTTTTCTTCTATTTTCTGTTTTCTTAATCCACACAAGAAAGGAAAAGCATTATTTCTGTCATGTCACATTATCCTTTACTCAAGAACAAACATTATATATTCCAACTGACATAGGTTTCATCCTCTGCTGGAATTCTCTGCTCTGAATCTTTCAGACTGGTTCTTCAGGAATTTGGAATATCTCTTTTTTTGTCTGAACCTGGATTTCAAACTACTGCCTTACTAAAGGGATCAAGTACCCCATGTGCTCTGGGATGTTATGCTCATGATTCAGCCGCCAATGGGATATAATTTAAAAGGGAACTTAAAGTGTATTTTACTTATTTCTGTGACACAGATATATTAATATTAGACAAATATCAAGGTAACAACAATATTTTTTTCTCTTGGGTTAAATAATTTTGGGGCAGTTATTTTTTAAAATGACATGTAAATTATTTTAAATCAGAATAATTAAAATCTTAAAATATTTGAAACTGGGAAGACCACAGGGAGCCTATAAAACTACTCTAAGTTGTGCGATATTATTTTCATAAGGATTAAGTAGAAATTTAGATAATAGACTAATTAGCAAATAAGGAAGGGAAGATGAAATGGACTCACATGCCAAAGTTTGTCTAAGGGTTTTAGCTGCAGACAAGGGGAAATAGCTGTGTAATAGAAATGTGCTAGATGTTTCACTTTCTCTAAACCTAACCTAATCTCTGTTTCTGCTTTGGTCTTTAAGAAAAAAAAAGCATTCATTCAAAAGCATTATTCTGAGTCCTATCACTAAGAAGTCTGATGAAATTAGAAATATGCTATTTAAATGTTTACATTTAAATGATATTTTATTCCCAATGAATGAATAAAGAAGACGTGGTATATAAATATATATATACAATGGAATGTTATGCAGCCATCAAAAAAATGAAATCTTGCCATTTGCAACGACGTGGATGGAACTAGAGGGTATTATGCTGAGTGGAGTAAGTCAATCAGAGAAAGACAATTATCATATGACCTCACTGATACTTGGAATTTAAGAAACAAGGCAGAGGATTAATAGGGAAGAGAGGAAAAAATGAAACAAGACAAAACCAGAGAAGGAGACAAACCATAAGAGACTCTTAATCTCTGGAAACAAACTGAGGGTTGCTGGAGGGGAAGGGGGTGGAGGGATGGGGTGGCTGGGTGATGGACACTGGGGAGGGTATGTGTTGTGAGCTCTGGGTGTTGTGTAAGACTGATGAATCACAGACCTGTACCCCTGAAACAAATAATGCATTGTATGTTAATTTAAAAATAAGTTAAAAATGATATTTTATACAGTTAAAACAATATATTTCTCTCTTACGTGGAACTTGATATTCATATGTGAAATAGACTCTATGGGATGTCGAAGAAGATTAAAGATGTAAAAGATAATCTGAAAAATAGAATTCTGCAGTTTAATTTTATATTGAAGGACTTCCTGAATCTAGTTTTATTTGTGTATTAGTTAAGAAGTGGCATTATAGGGTGCCTGGGTGGCCCAGTCAGTTAACCGTCTGCCTTCGGCTCAGGTCATGATCCCGGGGTCCTGGGATTGAGTCCCGCATTGGGGTCCCTGCTCCATGGGGAGCCTGCCTCTCTCTCTCTCTCTCTCTCTGTCTCTCTGTGTCTCATGAATAAATAAATAAATAATTAGGAAAAAAAAGCTGCTAAAAAAAAAGAAGTGGCATTATATTTTATCCAGGTGGAACACATTTTAGAGAAATATTCTCCTTTAAAACTGTAAGAGATACATAGAAATGTATGAATCATTGATATATGAATATGGTTAAGGAAATCAAATTTCCCATGCCTAAATAATTCTTTAAAAGTGTGTCATTAGAAAAATCAGAACATGACTAGTTGTAATTATTACCTTTTAGAAATACCACTATAGGGGCGCCTGGTTGCCTCAGTCGTTAAGCGTCTGTCTTCGGCTCAGGTCATGGTCCCAGGGTCCTGGGATCGAGTCCCGCATCGGGCTCTCTGCTCCTTGGGAGCCTGCTTCTCCCTCTGCCTCTCTCTCTCTGTCTCTCATGAATAAATAAATAAAATCTTTAAAGAAAAAAGAAAAATAAATATACTATGGTAAAATAACCATTAGTTTTATAGACAAGAAAGAAAAACTAATGCTAATACAACATATATGTATACATGTTCTTTTTCTAACTAGCTATTTTCTTAATTACCTTTCTTAATGACAAGTTTGGATTAGTTCAACTAATCTTTCTATTTCAAATGATGTTCTTTGATTTTTTTTTTAAATCTAGAGATGAAGTAGCTTCCTTTGAAATATCAATATCAATACATATATACCACAACTTATTAGCATCAAATTAAGTGAAAGAAGGGGCGCCTGGGTGGCTCAGTCGTTAAGCGTCTGCCTTCAGCTCAGGTCATGATCCCAGGGTCCTGGGATCAAGCCCCACATCGAGCTCCCTGCTCAGCGGGAAGCCTACTTCTCCCTCTCCCACACCCCCTGCTTGTGTTCCCTCTCTTGCTGTGTCTCTGTCAAATAAATAAATAAAATCTTTAAAGAAAAATTAAGTGAAAGAAGAAACAGACAAATGGAAATTTAAAAATTCAAAGATGTCACCCAGTTCATCTATCCATATTTTACTGATTTATATTGAAGAAACTCCAGCATCTAGCTGCTCTCAACTCACAAATACTAGCAAAAATAGATACAGTACACGAGTTTAAATTATGCAGATGAGGAAGCTGAGCTGTATAAGAAAGAAGAATGTGAATGTCAGAGAAAAAATCAAAGCCAGGACTACTTATCTACTATCATTGCTCCAAAGAGTAGAATGGTGGTTGCCAGGGACTAAGGGGTGAGATGATTGTCAGAGTGCTAACGTTTAGTGATAGGGTGAGTAAGTACTTGGCATCTAAGGTACAGCATGGGACTATAGTTAATACTGTATAATCAAAAGTTGCTACAAGAGTAGAGCTCCAATGTTCTCACCATAACAACAAAATGGCAATTATCTGAGGTGGTCGGTCTGTTAACTAACCTTATTGTGGTAAACATTTCCCAATATATATGTGTATCAATTCATCATATTGTATAGCTCACTGCAACATTATGCCAATTACATCTCAATAACACTGGGGTGGGGAAACTAAGGAGATAGCCTTTCCAAATTTTTTGCTTTAGGTTCTTGGTGGGTAACTCCAAAGAGTAAACACGCTTGATATTTAGATTCTTTTTTGTTTTTTGTTTTTGATATTTAGATTCTTAATTCCATTTAAGCTAAAAAGGAAACCACTTGCACAGGGGGAGCAAAATTTGTTTGTTTGCTTGCTTGTTTGTTTTCCTGATATTTATACCTGAATGAAATGTCTCTAGGGATTCCCTTAGGATGTAGAGACATAAGTCCTGAAAAAACTGTATTGAGTTCCAATTACATTTTTTTTTATAACTTTCCTCAATGAAAGAGGAAAGAGTTTAAAGGGCACTTCAGTCTTTCTTCTCAGAGGATATTTTTGATCATTTCAGTGCACTCATTTATTATAAACTCACAACACTTATTCTCTAAAATACTACTAGAACTCGTATTCAAATATTTCCTAAGGAGAGCAGATAGTGCTGACTTGTATCATCATTATTTTTTCTGTGCCTAAATATATTGTGTTCCTTACTAGATTTTGATCTCAAGAGGATTAGGTCCTTGTCATATACTCCTTTGCTTTGCACCATGCTCAGTGCATAATAGCAATAATGAAGCCCGGATTTGATGTTTTAAAAAGAAAATAGTGATATCATACACATTTAGGTTAGAAATAAGCAATAGGGTCACTGAAGAAATTTTAGTGATACATAATTTAGATCTAATTTTTAGAAAATGAAATATAAATTGGAAGTTATGATACAGCACAAGAATATTTTAGATTAACTATAAGTTCTTTAATAATTAAACTGTATAAACACTCTCTAGACATTTCACATTTGAGATGATAAATGCCTACCTAAATCAATTAATAAACAAGCTAATAAAATGCTGATGAACCAATATTAATCAACTGGAATATAGATTAGAAAAAATACTGGTAGTCACTTAACTGTGAAAGAGTGTAATTTTGAGCCTGGAATCTGAGTGGTTGGCTATGCAGTATTTATAGAATATGTCAAATGTAAATATGAGTAACAATTTTTTTGGAAAAAAATTGTTTCCATATTTGCTGACTTTTTCCTATGATGACAAAGGGCTGGTAAGTAGCAATTTAATTTAAAAATGTTTTCTTTAATATATAAGTAATACTTTAACAAGAAATAAAAGGAAATATTTCTGAAAAAGACTTATGCTATGGAGAGATCATTTTGATAACATAATTTGGAAATTTTTCATTGTATGTATTTTGTTATTGAAAATGATGTGTGTGCTAAATGTATCACTAAAATTCTCATTTATGTAAACACTTTAAAACCATATTATATAGACTGGTGAAATTCTAGTGCCTTAGGAGTTTCAATGTGTTTTACATGTATTTATAAAACGTAATATAATATAAATATAATATAAATATAAAATGTAATATAAATGTGTAATAGCAAAATAACTCACACCATTAGCTATATAAAGTATCTGATAGACATTAGGGAAAATTAGAAATTTCATAGCTAAATTAAAACTACAGACTTTGTTATATTTTTTGTGGTTTAAAATGAAAGTCTTGGGGCACCTGGGTGACTCAGTTTGTTAAGCATCTGCCTTCGGCTCGGGTGATGGTCTCAGACTCCTGGGACAGAGCCCCATGTCTGGCTTCCTGCTCCGTGAGGAGTCTGCTTCTCCTTCTCCCTCTGTGCTTGCTCTCTCCCTCTCTATCCCTCATTCTCACTCTCTCTCAAATAAATAAATAAAATCTTAACAAAATAATTAACATTTGCTTTATCATGGGCAGACATTAGTAAATTGTTTATTTACCTTTGTATGTAATTCCAACATCTATTTCTGAACTATCACAACCATTAGGATAAAATACCCAAATAATCTGAATTTAGAACCTGATTTTTTACTCTCTGCATCACAAATACTTTTTTTTAATTAATTTTTTTTTGATGTAGTGTTCCAAGATTCATTGTTTGAGTATAACACCCAGTGCTCCATTCAATACGTGCCCTCCTTAATACCCATCACCAGGCTAACCCATCCCCCACCCCCCTCCCCTCTAGAACCCTCAGTTTGTTTCTCAGAGTCCACAGTCTCTCATGGTTCGTCTCCCCATCCGATTCCCCCCCTTCATTTTTCCCTTCCTACTATCTTTTTTTTTTCTTTTAACATATAATGTATTATTGGTTTCAGAGGTCTGTGATTCATCAGTCTTACACAATTCACAGTACTCACCATAGCACATACCCTCCCCAATGTCTATCACCCAGCCACCCCATCCCTCCAACCCCCCACTGCTCCAGCAACCCTCACTTTGTTTCTTGAAATTAAGAATTCCTCATATCAGTGAGATCATATGATACATGTCTTTCTCTGATTGACTTATTTCGCTGAGCATATTACCCTCTAGTTCCATCCACGTCATTGCAAATGGCAAGATTTCGTTGTTTTTTTTTTTTTTTTTTTTTTGATGGCTGCATAATATTCCATTGCATATATTTACCACATCTTTTTTATCCATTCATCAATAGATGGACATCTTGGCTCTTTCCACAGTTTGGCTATTGTGGACATTGAGGCTATAAACATCGGGGTGCACGTAGCCCTTCGGATCACTACATTTGTATCTTTGGGGTAAATACCCAGTAGTGCAATTGCTGGATTGTATGGTAGCTCTACTTTCAACTTTTTGAGGAACCTCCATACTGTTTTCCAGAGTGGCTGCACCAGCTTGCATTCCCACCAACAGTGTAGGAGGGTTCCCCTTTCTCCGCATCCCCATCAACATCTGTCATTTCCTGACTTGTTAACTTTAGCCATTCTGACTGGTGTGAGGTGGTATCTCATTGAGGTTTTGATATGGATTTCCCTGATGCCGAGTGATATTGAACACTTTTTCATGTATCTGTTGGCCATTTGGATGTCTTCTGCCCATTTCTTGATTTGATTAGTTGTTCTTTGGGTGTTGAGTTTGATAGTTCTTTATAGATTTTGGATACTAGCCCTTTACCTGATATGTCATTTGCAAATATCTTCCCCCATTCTGTCAGTTTTCTTTTGGTTTTGTTGCCCTTTCCTTTGCTGTGCAAAAGCTTTTTATCTTGATGAAGTCCCAATAGTTCATTTTTGCCCTTGCTTCCCTTGCCTTTGGCAATGTTTCTAGGAAGAAGTTCCTGTGGTTGAGGTCAAAGAGGTTGCTGCCTGTGGTTTCCTCAAGGATTTTGATGGATTCCTGCCTCACATTTAGGTCTTTCATCCATTTTGAGTCTATTTTTGTGTGTGGTGTAAGGAAATGGTCCAGTTTCATTTTCTGCATGTGGCTGTCCAATTTTCCCAACATATTTTTTGAAGAGATTGTCTTTTTTCCTTTTTTTTTTTTAAAGATTTATTTATTTATTTGAGAGAGTGAAAATGAGAGAGAGAGAGTACATGAGAGGGGGGAGGGTTAGAGGGAGAAGCAGGCTCCCCGCTGAGCAGGGAGCCCGATGCGGGACTCGATCCAGGGACTCCAGGATCATGACCTGAGCCGAAGGCAGTCGCTTAACCAACTGAGCCACCCAGGTGCCCCGAGATTGTCTTTTTTCCATTGGACATCCTTTCCTGCTTTGTCAAAGATTAGTTGACCATAGAGCTGAGGGTCCATTTCTGGGCTCTCTATTCTGTTTCATTGATCTATGTGTCTGTTTTTGTGCCAGTACTTATTCATCTAGTCTCATGGCTTTGATTGTCACTTGGATCTATTAAACTCTAAATCTCAACCAATGGACCTCTTCACTGAACCTTAGTCTTCTATATCCAATGGTATACCTTCATTTAGATATTTAATAAATAGTTGAAAGTGAAAATATCCAGTACAATTCTGTACATTATCTTCACATTTGTTTCTTCCTCAGTCATCCCACCTCATTAAATGGTGACTCTTTCCTTACAGTTATATAGACTAAAATTCTTGGTGTTATCTTTGGTTCTTGTCTATTACTACACCCATATTCTTTTTTTTTTGCAAATCTTGTTAGCCCAATTTTAAATATATTCAAAACTTGATCATTTCTTAACACCTACCTGTTACTGTTCTGGTCCAACCCATCATAATTACTTGCCTGGATTATTGCAATAACTTTTTAAGAGTTCTCAATGCATCCCCATACCTCCCATCAGTCTCATCAAAATAGCTAGATTGCTCCACTTGAAACAAGCCAGATAATATCACTCTTTTGTTCAGAAGCTTCCAGTAGTTTCTCATATCATTTAGAAATTCATTCTATTACCTACACGGCTCTATATGGTAGGCTACTCTTCCAATTTCTGTTATCTCCTTTTTCCTCTTATTGTTATGGAACCTGGACTGAATCGCCTGACGGAAGAACCAAGCAGCCCTTGGAGATTTTGGAGGATAGGAGGTTTATTTAATGCCGGGGGGCTCAGAGGAGAGTGGTCTCCAAAGGTCTGAGCCCTGAGCACAAACAAAGGGGGCAATTTATACACTTCTACTTCCACATACTTAGCACTTGTGGTGCGTGCTTGAAGTGGGGCTGGGAAAAGGACTCGGATTGGTGCATGCAGGAAGCAGAGCAGGGAGAAGAACCCGGAAGAGCCCCGGGGCAAGGACTGGGAATTTCTCATTGGCTTGGTTGGCCATCTTGGGACACAGATTTTCTTTATCATTATGTCCTACTATTAAGATCAATTAGTTTCAACCAGTAAGATTTCATATTCCTCCATCAGTCCTTGGATATTGCAAGTTTTTCAGTGGTGTGTCTACTTTATCCATCTAGAATATTAACTACAAATAGCAAGTCATAAGTGTAGTGAAAACTGTCACAAATCTTTGATGTACTGACTGCAGGTTCCAGTTACTTTTGAGTCTTCTGAGAGAGTCCTAGATTGCCAAATTGAAGTCTATATAATAGATGATTGATTCATTTTTTTATTAACATATATTATTTGTTTCATGGATACAGGTCTTTGATTCATCAGTCTTACATAATTCACAGAGCTCACCATAGTACATCCCCTCCCCAATGTCCATCACCCAGCCACCCCATCCTGCCCACCCCCCTCCACTCCAGCAATCCTCAGTTTGTTTCCTGAGATTAAGAGTCTCTATGGTTTGTCTCCCTCTCTGGTTTCATCTTGTTTCATTTTTCCCTCCATTCCCCTATGATCCTCTGTCTTGTTTCTCAAATTCCTCGTATCAGTGAGATCATATGATACCTGTCTTTCTCTGACTGAGTTATTTCACTTAGCATAATACCCTCTAGTTACATCCACATCATTGCAAATGGCAAGATTTCATTTTTGATGGCTGCATAATATTCCATTGTGTGTGTGTATATATATATATATATATATATTTTTTTTTTTTTTTTTTTAATCTATATAATTTTCACCACATCTTCTTTTTCCATTCATTTGTTGATGGACATCTAGGTGCTTTCCATAGTTTGGCTATTGTGGACATTGCTGCTATAAACATAAGGGTGCATGTGCCCCTTCAGATTGCTACATTTGTATCTTTGGGGTCAATACCTGGGTTGTGCAATTGCTGGGTCATAGGGTACCTCTATTTTCAACTTTTTGAGGAACCCCATACTGTTTTCCAGAGTGGCTGCACCAGCTTTCATTCCCACCAACAGTGTAGGAGGTTTCCCCTTTCTCTGCATCCTCGCCAACATCTGTCATTTCCTGATTTGTTAATTTTAGCCATTCTGACTGGTGTGAGGTGGTATCTCTTTGAGGTTTTCATTTGGATTTCCCTGATGCCGAGTGATGTTAAGCACTTTTTCATGTATCTGTTGGCCATTTGGATGTCTTCTTTGCAGAAATATCTGTTCATGTCTTCTGTCCATGTATTCTTGATTGGATTAGTTGTTCTCTGGGTGTTGAGTTTGATAAATTCTTTATAGATTTTGGATACTAGCCCTTTATGTGATATGTCATTTGCAAATATCTTCTTCCATTCTGTCGGTTTTCTTTTGGTTTTGTTGACTGTTTCCTTTGCTGTGCAAAAGCTTTTTATCTTGATGAAGTCCCAATAGTTCATTTTTGCCCTTGCTTCCCTTGACTTTGGCGATGTTTCTAGGAAGAAGTTGCTGCGGCTGAGGTCGAAGAGGTTGCTGCATGTGGTTTCCTCAAGGATTTTGATGGATTCCTGCCTCACATTTAGGTCTTTCATCCATTTTGAGTCTATTTTTGTGTGTGGTGTAAGGAAATGGTCCAGTTTCATTTTTCTGCATGTTGGCTGTCCCAACACCTTTGGTTGAAGAGAATGTCTTTTTCCATTGGACATTTTTTCCTGCTTTGTTGAAGATTAGTTGACCATAGAGTTGAGGGTCCATTTCTGGGCTCTCTAATCTGTTCCATTGATCTATGTGTCTGTTTTTCTGCCAGTGCCCTACTGTCTTGATAATGACAGCTTTGTAATAGAGCTTGAAGTCTGGAATTGTGATGCTACCAGCTTTGCTTTTCTTTTTCAATGTTCCTCTGGCTATTCAGGGTCTTTTCTGGTTCCATACAAATTTTAGGATTATTTGTTCCATTTCTTTGATAAAAGGTGATGGTATTTTGATAGGGATTGCATTGAATGTGTAGATTGCTCTAGGTAGCATTGACATCTTCACAATATTTGTTCTTCCAATCCATGAGCATGGAACGTTTTCCCATTTCTTTGTGTCTTCCTCAATTTCTTTCATGAGTATTTTATAGTTTTATGAGTACAGATTCTTGCCTCTTTGGTTAGATTTATTCCAAAGTATCTTATTGTTTTGGGTGCAATTGTAAATGGGATCAACTCCTTAATTTTTCTTTCTTCTGTCTTGTTGTTGGTGTATAGGGATGCCACTGATTTCTGTGCATTGATTTTCTATCCTGCCACTTTACTGAATTCCTGTATGAGTTCTAGCAGTTTTGGAGTGGAGTCTTTTGGGATTTCCACATAAAGTATCATATCATCTGCAAAGAGTGAGAGTTTGACTTCTTCTTTCCCGATTCAGATGCCTTTTATTTCTTTTTGTTGTCTGATTGCTGTGGTAGGACTTCTAATACTTTCCTCTTGTGATTGAGTTCCACTTTCAAAGCATTGTGGTCTGAAAACATGCAGGGAATAATCCCAATCTTTTGGTACCAGTTGAGACCTGATTTGTGACCTAGGATGTGATCTATTCTGGAGAATGTTCCATGGGAACTAGAGAAGAATGTGTATTCTGTTGCTTTGGGATGGAATGTTCTGAATATGTCTGGGAAGTCCATTTGGTCCAGTGTGTCGTTTAAAGTCTATTTCTTTGTTGATCTTTTGCTTAGATGATCTGTCCATTTCAGTGAGAGGGATGTTAATGTCTCCTACTATTATTGTATTGTTGTCGATGTGTTTCTTTGCTTTTGTTATTAATTGGCTTATATAATTGGCTGCTTCCATGTTAGGGGCATAGATATTTACAACTGTTAGATCTTCTTGTTGGATAGACACTTTAAGTAGGCTATAGTGTCCTTCCTCATCTCTTATTATAGTCTTTGGTTTAAAATCTAATTTGTCTGGTATAAGGATTGCCACCCCAGCTTTCTTTTGATGTCCATTAGCATGGTAAATGGTTTTCCACCCCCTCACTTCCAATCTGGAGGTGTCTTTGGGTCTAAAATGAGTATCTTGCAGACAGCATATCAGTGGGTCTTTTTTTTATTTTTTTATCCAATCTGATACCCTGTGTCTTTTGTTTGGGGCATTTAGCCCATCTACACTCAGGGTAACTATTGAAAGATATGAATTTAGTGCCATTGTATTGCCTGTAAGGTGACTGTTACTGTATATTGTCTGTGTTCCTTTCAGGTCTATGTTACTTTTAGGCTCTCTCTTTGCTTAGAGGACCCCTTTCAAGATTTCTTGTAGGGCCGGTTTCGTGTTTGCAAATTCCTTTAGTTTTTGTTTGTCCTGGAAGCTTTTTATCTCTCCGTCAATTTTCAATGACAGCCTAGCTGGATATAGTATTCTTGGCTGCATATTTTTTTCATTTAGTGCTCTGAATATATTATGCCAGTCTTTTCTGGCCTGCCAGGTCTCTATGGGTAAGTCTGATGTCAAACTAATGTTTCTACCATTGTAGGTTACAGACCTCTTGTCCCCATCTGCTTTCAGGATTTTCTCTTTGTCTCTGAGACTTGTAAGTTTTACTATTAGATGTTGGGGTGTTGACCTATTTTTATTGATTTTGAGGGGTGTTCTCTGTGCCTCCTGGATTTCGATGCATGTTTCCTTCCCCAAATTAGGGAAGTTCTCTGCTATATTTTGCTCCAATATACCTTCCGCTCCTGTCTCTCTTTCTTCTTCTTCTGTGATCCCAATTATTCTAATATTGTTTCATCTCATGGTGTCACTTATCTCTCGAATTCTGCCCTCATGATCCAGTAGTTGTTTATCTCTCTTTTTCTCAGCTTCTTAATCTCCATCATTTGGTCTTCTATATTCCTAATTCTCTCTTCCGCCTCATTTATCCTAGCAGTTAGAGCCTCCATTTTTTATTGCACCTCATTAATAGCCTTTTTTATTTCAACTTGGTTAGATTTTAGTTCTTTTATTTCTCCAGAAAGGGTTTCTTTAGCATCTTCCATGCTTTTTTCAAGCCCAGCTGGTATCTTTATAATCGTCATTCTGAACTCTAGTTCCGGCATCTTAGTAATGTCCATATTGATTAAGTCCCTGGCCATCGGTACTGCCTCTTGTTCTTTTTTTTGAGGTGAGCTTTTCCATCTTGTCATCAGAGGAGAATTGATGAATGAGAGAACAAAATGCTAACAGGGTAACATTGGCCCCAGAAAAATATACACTAAACAAATCAGAAGAGACCCAAAACTGGGGGAAAAGAAAGGGAAAGAAAGAAAAAGAAAAAGAAAAAATGGATATGATCAAATATGATCAGGCTGGTGAATAGATCAGTGCCACACTCTAGATTTTGAGCATATTTTGGTCCGTTAGAAGAAACTGCTTCCCTTGGGTGCCTGGGTGGCTCAGTTGGTTAAGTGACTGCCTTTGGCTCAGGTCATGATCCTGGAGTCCCGGGATCGAGTCCCGCATCAGGCTCCCTGCTCGGTGGGGAGCCTGCTTCTCCCTCTGACCCTCCCCCCTCTCATGTGCTCTCTCATTCTCTCTCTCTCAAATAAATAAATAAAATCTTTAAAAAAAAAAAAGAAGAAACTGCTTCCCAAAATTTTAAAGAAACAAAAACTTATGTATGTACAAAAATAAGGGTAAATGCAATGAAGGGATGGAATATGAATGTAAAGATGAAAACTATAAAGATTTTATTAAAGGAATTGATAAGATAAGAAGTTGTTTGAAAAAAGTAAGAAGAGAAATTAAAAAAAAAAAAAAGGAGAGAGTGTGATCAGGCAGGAGACTAGAACAAAGCCATACACTAGAGATTTAGGGTATATTTTGGTCTGTTAGAAGAAACTGTATCACAAAATTTTAAAGAGAGAACAACTTACATATATACTGAAAATAAGGTTAACTACAATGAAGGGATAGAATATGACTCTAAAAATAAAGAATAAAAAAGATTTTTAAAAGAGGGACTGATAAGTTGTTGGTTGAAAAAGGGAAAAAGAAAAATAAAAAAAAAATTGAAAAGGAAAAAAAAAAGAAAATTGAAAAAATTAACTTTGAAAGACTAAAGAATCATGGGAAAAATGCCATGAATTCTATGTGCTGTATTCCCCTCATGCTGGAGTTCTGCCGTTCTCATTGATCGGTAAACTTGGTCTTGGCTGGCTGTTCTTGCTGATCTTCTCAGGGAGGGGCCTGTTGCAGTGGTTCAAAATGTCTTTGCCTGAGGTGGAATTGCATCGCCCTTGCCCATGGCCGGGCTAAGTAATCTGCTTGGGTTTTCTCTCAGGAGCTTTTGTTCCCTGCACAATTTCTGTACAGCTTTGGAGGATGAGAGTGAAAATGGCGGCCTCCCAATCTCTGCCCCAGAGGAGCCGAAAGCTCCGGGCCCCATTCCTCAGTGCACCCCCAGAGAAAAGCAGTCAATCACTTCTGTCTCCCTGGTCTCCGTCCACACTCCATGCTCACTCAGCCTGTGATGGAGCATTTTTATCTATGGCACATGACCCCGTGTGGAGTCTCTAAACCCAGCAGATCCCTGCGGTGTGCTTGCGTGCCACTCCTCCCCAGGGGGAAGGGGAGTCTCCCTGGATCTGCCGCTTGTTGGGTCCCTGCTGGAGGAGCAGTGGCCCGACTGTGCCGCAGATCATGGTTTATGGCAACCCTGAACTGAGAGCCCACTCCTCGGCTCCGTCTTTGCAGCCGGCTTCCCTCCTCCAATACCTGGGAGCTCTGCCGCACTCAGGCACCGGGTCTTTGTGTGACCCTGAGGGTCCTGAGACCACATTGTCCCAGCGAGAGTTCCACACCCCACTTAGCCACTGGAGGGACATCCCTCAGGGGAGCAGACTTCTAAAAGTTCCAATTTTGTGCTCCACTGCTCTATCACTTGCCGGTAGCCGGCTCCCTCCCCCTGCAGTCTATCTTCCTGTATATCGTCTTGAATTCACTTCTCCACGGGTCCTACCTTCCAGAAAGTGGTCACTTTTCTGTTCAGAGAGTTGCTGCTCTTCCTTTTTTCACTCTCCTGTTGAGTTTGTAGGTGTTCAGAATGGTTTGATACCTATCTAGCTAAATTCCTGGGACCAGATGAAATTTAGGTCTCCTACTCCTCCACCATCTTGCTCCTCCTCTCTCTGCATCACCAATTCTTAAACCAACTTTAAATTCTAGTAGTAACAAAACATGTTACTTCTTACAAGACAGATTATCATTCATTAGCCAATTAATATATAACTTAGTAATACATTTAGAACAAGCTGTTTAATTGCATTAATAAAGTTAAAAATTTGAAGCAGGTATATTTCATCTTGACCTGGCACTTTTACATTTTTATTTTATTCTCTTTCTATTTATGAGAATAGTAGTCCCCCCCTTTTTTAGAATAGTAGTCCCCCTTTATATATGGGGAAATACATTCCAAGACTCCCATGGATGCCTGAAACTGTGGATAGTATTAAACCTTATGTATACTATGTTTTTTCCTACACAAACATACCTATGATAAAGTTTAATTTATATATTAAGCAAAGTAAGAGGTTAACAACAATAGCTAATAATAAAATAGAATAATTGTAACACCATACTGTAATAAAAGTTATGTGAATGTGGTCTCTTTCTCTCAGAATATTTTATTGTACTGTACTCACCATTTATCTTGTGATGAGGTGAGATGATAAAATGCCTACATGATGAGATGAAGTGAGGTGAATGACATAGGCATTATGATGTAGTAGTGTTAGGCTACCATTGAACTTCTGAGACTACATCAGAAGGAGGATCATCTGTTTCCAGACTGCAGTTGACCTTGGGTAATTGGAACCCCAGAAAGGAAAACCATGGATAAAGGGGAACAGCTGTGTATAATAGTACCATATATATATAAATACACAGTGAACTGCAAAGATTTTACATCGATCATCCATATTCTGAAAACCTGTTTAGCATCCCCCATATATCACAGAAGATAATTTAATCTTTATAGAGTATATTGTTTTGTACAACTAGATAAACAAATATGAAGAAAATCCCTTGCAGGTTATTTTATTCCAGACTTAGCTCATTGTAAAGCTCTTGCTTACCCCAGAATCTTGAGGATTTCCAAGCAAATTTCAGGTACTCCATTAACACAGTTTTTCCAATTGTATTTTCTTAAAAGCCTGCTTATATTATTACTGGCAACAATGGAAGGAGCTAAACCATGATAAGTGTGATCTTAAACAATTTTCACTATTTCTAACCTATAAATCTTTAAGAAAAATCTAAAAAAATCTAGTATTTAGAGATACAACTGAATGAAAACTATGAATTTGACCTTTCTTTCACTAACTCTCTTTGATAATGATGACCTAGCTCTACTGGGCCGCATTGTCCTTAGGATTTGACAGAAATATATTGCCTGAATTATGTGGTATTGATTCTAAGATACCAGTTGGTGCATTTAGGAAATAGAGATGCAATGCTTTGGCTAAATAAGAGGACTTTTTTTTTTTCCAAATGTCTCAGATGATATATAAATAGAAACACAATCCCTGCAAGTGCCTAGCTGCCATCACAAATAATTCAATCATTACATTTGTCCATGATTCCATAGGTTTGGGAGCTATGTCAATACCATAAATCCACTTATGTTAAAATCATTATACCTCCTGTTATGGAGAGAAAAGAAATCAGAATAGAAATACAATTGACCACTGACTGAATATTCATATTGGGAAAATTGAGAGTTAAAATCATATGTTATCCTAACGTAAATAATATTGGTTTATTATTTAATATACTTTTGGTTGTAAGTAACACAAACTTCAACTTAAATTATGTCTTAATGAAAAGATTTACCATCAGAACAGAAAATGCATAGTCAGAGTGTAGTGACACCCAAAGGCTATGCATGGTCCTGGGAAAATATATGGGCAAGGAACCCGTCAGTAGGAACAATCTGATTTTTTTACAACTGTGTTAAACTGTCATGGCATACGTGAGGTGTAGTGATTTACTGATGACTGTTTATCTTATGGTAGAGAAAAGGGCCATAAATATTTGTTCATCGTCCAGGAGTGCACCTGAAGATTTTTAGTGTCCAGGTCCACTATCTCTTCCTGTGCAAGGCCATCAACCATCTCTTTATGTACCTTGTTGTCATTTGTGCCTTTCCAGGGTGTATTAGGTTTCTACTGCTGCAAAATCGGTACGCACTTAGCAGCTTAAAAAAACTAAAATGTATTATCTCTCAGTTTCTAAAGGTCAGAAGTCAAGACACAATACAATTGGATTCTCTGCTAAAGGGCTGGAGAGACTGAAATGAAGGTGTGGACAGGGACTGTAGTTCTCATCTGGATTCTAGGTCCTCTTTCAAGCTTACTAAATGACGATGGCAGAATCACTTCTTTGTGGTTGTAGGACTGAGATCCCTGTGGTCCTGCCAACTGTCGTCTATAGACTGGTGGAATGTGCCAGGACTCACAACTGTGGTGAGGCGATTACAGGGGTGCCTGCATAGGGAGGCACACAGAGTAAGGGATGCCTGCTACACCCCTGTAGTCACCCAGTGCTATCCAGAGGCAGTGCCTTGTTGAACACATGCTCCCACTCACTCACAGCTCAAGCCAAACCTCAAAAAGGTGAAAGTAACTAGTCCAGAGCCCCACATTTAGAGAGTCAGCTACATGATCAGAATCACCATTCTGAGTGGCCCCCATCTCCAGTGAATCTGTAGAAAAATAGAGCTCTAACCAATGGGAGTGACTGGCTCCTGTGCTACCCTCCTGGAACCCAGCCAGCCACAGGACTCCACATGACCCCATAGGGGTGAGCCTGGAGCTCCTCTAGGCATCTGGTTGACCCTACTAAGAGGTTTGTAAAAGTGTCTCAGAGGCCTTTAAGGGAGAAAAGAATCCTGGACCCATGAAAAAATCCTTTTCAGGGTTTATGGTGCTGAAGTAAGACCACTGAAGACCCTGGCACATCCTAGGCACTGGAGGGGTAGGGGGCTTTACAACATTTCAATGAAGGGGCAAGAGGCTGAGGCCAGGCCTGGGGCAGAGCACCCATATGCCCTGGCCCTGGGATTATAAATGTTCTGGATCACTTTTCTCCTCTACTGGCCCTTTTCTTGCTCACTTCCAGTTCACCCCACAAATATTTTCTTGACAGTCTATATAATTACCTCATTTCTGACCTCAGGGGAAAATCTGTATGTTAATTTTCTATAACCAAATGGACCATCAAAATAGTTTGCTAAACAAATACACTCTCCATTTTTCCAATTCTGTTTCACTTCTTATCTCCTGGCTATATACACTTGAACGTTTCCCACAACATTTCATGAGTGTTATGAGAATGAAAAACTTTTGTTTTGTATATAGCAGAGACTGCATAACACGAAGTAGCCAGTTTCCTGTCATTTTACTTGTTCAAAAATATCTCAAAATCAAATTTCTCCCCTAGCTGGATTTTGTAATGACATATGACTTTTAAATCTGATTTTATCATAGCCTCCAACATAAATCTAAAACCCACAGGGTTAGCAAATTCCATTTGTATTCATCAGGTTTATTATTTTACCTTTAGTCATAATCTCACCCAAATCATTACCTGTAATATAGGTAGGGAAATATTTCAGGTTCCAAAATCCTTCAGTTCCACAAAATCCTTTAGGAGCTTGTTCACATATTTAACAACCTCTCTTGTCAAGAAATTCATTTTTCTATCTCACACTTTGTCAAACTTGTTATTTTCTCCTTTAAAAATCTCTGTAAGCCTTTGCCTTGGTCATTTAATATTTTTATTCTTTAATTGAACTACACATATATTGAGTATAGTTAGATGGGGGAAGGAATTATCAAATTTAAATTTCTTGAGATTTGATTTAATGATACTAACCTAAATAAAAATGAAAAAAAAAAGTTCAGAATATATGATAGGATGTTGGGAAAGTTCCTGCTCTCCATTATTATCCTTCCCCCTTGAAAACCAACATCATATTAAATAGCCACAATAATTTATAAATTAAGGTCACACTGCACTTTTAAATCAGAAAATTATGAAGCTATAACAAATGGTAAGACTTGTATATAGCTAAGGTAAGCTAAAATATGTAATTGTTTAACCCACTGTCCAGGCAAAAACTTTGTCTCCAGCTTTACATCTAACTTCTAAAATAATATTTCCTAATTTTTTCTTGATTAAAATTGACACAATTTGTCACAAATAAATAAAAAGATTAAGTGAATATGTTTTGGCTGCTTAGATTTACCTCCCATTAAAGCTAAATGAGAAGGAAGTGTCCAAGTCCAATGATCTTGTTTTACAAGAGAAACAAGTTAAAATCCTGAGATGTTATGTGATTTGTGCCCTTAATTTTAGGTGCAATTCAAATCAGGCAAAAACCTAAATGTCTAATATTTCCATTCTGACCCAGTAAGTTCAATTATCTAAATAAATATGTATATAGATGATGATTAAATATATATGTTGAATAAAATAGGAATTAATGTATCATTTTCTGATATATTGACAAAAATAATATTCCTGGAGTTAATGGAAAGAGCATGAGTCCTCTTTGTTCCCCAAGATTATTTACTTGTATAATTATAATGACCATGTAATTATTATCTCATTTCTAAAAGAACTGGAGCAAGATGAGTATATTTGGGTAAGAAATAGGAAATTTAAGGTTTGTAGGGTGAGAATAGAGGGCTAGAATACAGCAAATGACAGGAGTGAAGCAGAGTCATGAATGTGTGAGATGCTACAGGCCAGCTGGGTCTATTCCCCACAATGTTGCTCAGCCTGCTGACATCAAGTGTACACTGAAGAAGTTTGGAAATAAATTCAGTTTCTACAAATTTGTACATGCCGATTATCAAGTTAGGAATACCACATGTTAATTATAACTTTTCCTGACAGGAAGAAAAGAATGTCTTTCATTATAATGACTGAGCTAAGAATAAGCATTTGTTACTATTGTGAATTCTCATTCTGCTTGTATCCCTACTCCTAAGTTTACCATCACCATCTATACACACAAGGAAAAGAAAGAGAAATAAAAACTAAACAACAAAAATCTCTAAAACTTAGGTAAGCTAGAACATCACATAGGTAACTCTCAATTTCCTGGAACAAAATAATTATACAAACAGGAATTGCTATTTTTGCTATAGAAAGCATTTGAGAGTTAACTATGAGAGAGATAAGATACGTACCTTAAAACAAGATTTGATTGGAAAGTTCTGAGTCAAGTTGCCAGGGGTTGTGCATAGTTCATGGAGTCGGTACCTCATTAAGACTGTTTGAACCAAGTTTAATGTGCTTCTTCTGTCATTGTAGTGGTGGACAAATCTCTTTTATTATTGCTATTGTTGGTTTGGGGGTTTGGGGAATTAAGTTTTGGGTTTTTTGGTGTTTTGCTGTTTGTTGTTGTTTTTGTTTTGTTTTGGTCTATATATTTTTCTCTCTTCACTTGACTGTTGAAGGTATGGAAAAGGGGGAGGGAGAGAATCTAACTAGAAAGCAGTGTTTGGGAAGGAAGGGGGTTAGAGTTAGCTAGAGAGGTAGTTAGGAACACATCTACAGGAATTTATCAGGACCTTATTAAATAAATAAACATATTGGAAATTATTGTGTGAAGTGTTCTGTGATACCAAAACCACACCAATGATAAAACAATAATAAAATAAGTAAATAAAGCAATAAATAAAACAAGGGAAGATGAAAGATGGACTCTGTCTCCAAGGATCTATTTTACAGGTGAGGGAGGAAAAAAAAAAAAAGCTGTGTGGGTGGAGAAGTGCAGGGACATTGTCAAATCCATTACATTGTTTTTTTGTTTTGTTTTGTTTTGTTTTTCTCTCTTTTTTAAATTATATTATGTTAATCACCATACATTACATCACTAGTTTTTGATGCAGTGTTCCATGATTCATTGTTTTCATATAACACCCAGTGCTCCATTCAGTCTGTGCCCTCTTTAATACCCATCACCAGGCTAACCCATCCCCCCACCCCCTCCCCTCTAGAACCCTCAGTTTGTTTCTCAGAGTCCATAGTCTCTCATGGTTCGTCTCCCCCTCCGATTCCCCCCTCTTCATTTTTCCCTTCCTGCTATCTTCTTCTTCTTCTTTTTTTTTTTTTTTTTTTTAACATGTACCTCTGAAACAAATCCATTACACTGTTGATGTGAAATGTTGGGATTTAGAGCAAGGGAGGAAGGCATCGGGCAAATCAAGCAGGAATTTTTTTTAGCAGTGAAAGTTAGGTGATTATGGAAGGAATCACTCCCAGCAGTTCCATGGGGGAACATGATCATATAATTCATGGTTCAAAGTAAGAGACTTTGAGAGTGAAAGGAGTGCTATATGTCAGGACAAGAATAAACCAGAACTATCTTTGCAAATTGGAAACCTATCACAGAGCAAAGTATCAGGGCCTCAGCAGTAGTGGTAATAATGGTAATTATAACATTATCATCATGTCATCATTGCCATCTTCATCATCATCATCATCACTATATTTGTATTGCCTTAATTTAGGTGTTGCAGTCATCTGTTTTGTTATATAGTTTAACCTCCATAGCTACCTGATGATAAGCTTTATTGTTATTACTATTCTTCTTTTCCAGGGAAGAAAATAGTAACATAGGGAGATTAAATAAATTGGACAAATCTCATACAGCCAAAAAGTGGTAGAGCCAGAATCCAGGTCTCTATTGCCCCAAAGGTCTAGTTAACACTATCTCGTATAACCCAACTCTAGCAAGGGAGTCAGCTGAAACTTATTTACAAATTCCATGTCACAATGAATAGAAGCAGATAGGAAAACTGCTCTGGGTGGGGGGGCATTACAAAATTAAGAACTGAAGATGCACAAATATAGTTCTCAGTTCATCAGACATAATAATTTCACTAAACTTTGCAATGAGATTTTTTTTTTTTAAGATTTTATTTATTTATTTGAGAGAGAGAGTGAGAGAGAGAAAGAGCACAAGAGGGGGGAGCGGGAGAGGGAGAAGCAGACTCCCTGCTGAGTAGGGAGCCCGATGCGGGACTCGATCCCGGGACTCCAGGATCATGACCTGAGCCGAAGGCAGTCGCTTAACCAACTGAGCCACCCAGGCGCCCTGCAATGAGATTTTTAATAAAATAAAGAAGACTCATGAAAAGTTTTCTTAGAAAAAGAGATAGCCCAAGTAATCATAGGCCATTAGTTTGGGCAAAGGCCCAGCATAGCCACAAAGAATATTGCCTTGAAACTATATCCTGTCTCTCAATCAAAGAGATCTCATTGATCAGTAATATTACCACCCAACTATTGATTTTCCCAAATGCTTCTTGAAGCATGGGTGGTTCAGTGGTAGAATTCTCGCCTGCCAAATGCTTCTTGAATGCTTCATTCTAGCCAAGGTAGCATATTAAAAGTTTACCAAACATTTCTACTCATTTTATTTCTTTATTTTCTTGTAAACAATGCTTCATCTTTTATAAAATGTTTCATCAGACAGTGTCTCCCCAAACCCCTGCCTTCCTCCCATCCTGGTCATTTCTTGTTTAATCTCTGTGTTTTCTCCCTCATAGGCCTTTTCTGACCATCTTCTACTTTCATGTACCAATAACTGTCTTAACTATGATTATAATTGTACCCATATAACGTTATAGCATTCCCTATCTTTCTTTTCCAATTTATACCTCCAATTTGAATTTTTAATATCTATTTAAATATGTTAAATTATTGCAGAGCTGGAAATATTTTATCCATCTTTGTACTTCCATCACCATCCCCACCAAACCCAAACATTAGAGCATACACAGTAATCACTCAGTAAATATTTGTTGCTTTCATTTATGGGTGTTCCTTTCATTAAGGTTGTTCCTTTAGGTTATTTATTTTCTGCACTGTTTTCTTTGGTTCCTCTTGTCCTATCACTTAAATACATTTATATATATGCCATATTTATGCACACAAATGAATTGGGGAGTCTTTATAGCAGGAGTACTAACCATTAATGTGAAAGTTTCAGAAGCAATGAAATGAAAGGAGTGCATTATCCTCATCCAACAGGGCTGGATTTACAAGTAGCACTTTCCAACTCATCACTGTGAGATTTGCATTTGCATTACATGACCCTGGAAATTTGGTAGGAAAAATTTCCTATTCATTGCCTTCTCTTCATTCATGTGCCCCTTCAATAAAACTACACATACATCTTGATTAAGCTTTGCATTTGGAACCAACAATGCCTATGTAAAAGCTCAAGTGGACAGACATTCCCCAACAAACACTTGTTTATGCAAAGGTCAATGACATATTATGCTGTACAGAGCTGAAGTTCTAAGTACATTCTAGTTTTTAACAAGCAACAGGAAAATTACAAACTAAATCAATATGTCCAGCAGAATGCCTGCTCATTTGCTACTGACTCAGGCTATTCCTGGAGATTGTTGTACAGCTCTTTTTTTGTGCATTTTGTTTTCAGAACTGACACATGGAAACTTAAGGACTGAAATACTCAGACTTCAAAGCTCCCACTCTGTGTGCGAAGCATTTTTCACTGGCATCAAGGATATACACTCACTTTCATCATTGGGCTGAATAATAAGCCTTCCTCCAGGGGGCAACTCCTTGGAGGAAGCTCCCTGCACCCATTATGTCAGACTACAATTTAGCGACTTGAGGGATTGTGGCCCACTTGCACATAAGGCTTTCGTATTTTTCTAAGGCTTTTGTCCAAGTGGTAATTTTAAGGCTATGTTTTCGAGATTAAAAAAGAAATTGTCACTGAAATTTCTCTTCTGAACATTTGAAAAACACTGAGGCCTATAAAATAATATTGCATGCTAAAATATTACTTTTAATACAGATTTTCCTACAGAGAATATAACAACAGCCATAGAAAAATCAAAACTGTGTCCTAAGTGTTTGAAATTGAAAGAAACATTAACAATTTTGCTTTTAGTTGAATACAATAGAAAAAAATGATACAATACTGCTTTTAAACACATTTACCTCACAAATAGCAATTAGGGAAATTAAGAGAATTTTCTGGATGTTGTATTATGTCCACATTTTTGAAGTACACAAATATAGCTACTGCTTTTAAACAGCTACTTTCAAATATATTATTAGCCAAAGTTCTCAATAATGTAGGCTTTTATAGACATTATGATACACGCTTTCAATTAAACCTTTTTTCAGTCTACTAAAGCATTGAAATCTTTGGTATAAGCCTAAATCACTAAGAAATCGGTTTCCTTTACTTTCTTGCAACATAAGCCTACTGCCTGCAAACTTAATAAATCTTTGATATGCAATTGGATATATAACCTTAAATTACTAGTCAATCTCCTCATATTAGCAGGGTAGAGGCTCAGCCCTCTTCACTCAAGTCTACCTAACAGACTACTTACAGATTCATTTGGTTGGGGCTTTCCAGCATGGTAGAACCCCCCCACACACACATACACCCAGTGACTATGGTAGAACCTCCCCCCCACAATAGCTATCCAAGTTGCTGGGCTTTTCCCCTACAACAAACGCAAGAGTTTTCTAAGATTAATAAGACATAATGTAACTGGCTATAATGGTAGTGATATAAAAACATTTCTTATATTTAGAAAGTTCCATTGGTTCTTTTAGACCAGAGAACCATTTCACCACCCTGTCAAACTGGAGAAACTTACAGAAATGGTAACTATAATGTAAGTAAAAGTGAAAAGTCACCTACTACCTAGTATGAATGAATGGATATTCTGACAGTGATACAAAGTGTGAAAAGGAAAAATAATAATAATTCATATAACTTTGGGTGTTGAAGCTGATTTAAATAGGACATCATTGAGGTGATGCAGAGAGTTCATGGCTGGTGTATGTAGTAATAGTAACAGCAATAGCCGTAGTGGCAAAAATATCATAGTTAGAAGACCCACAATAAAAATTATTTCTTCATGCATCATCAAAATCATCATTATCATCACCATAACCAAACTGAAGACATTTTCCATAAGCATATGAAGCCACTTACTCAATAAATTTAGGAAGGTCTAGATATTCAGATATTCTTCCTATCTTAAATTAAGTTCACTCCGATTGAACATCACTTTTGAAATTGTTAAGTGCTCGGTAGCTGGTTGTGATTAGAGTGAGCTAGTAATGAGCATGAGATGACACTAAGGGGAGGAACCATGAAGACTTTATAGTTTTGCCTAGAATTTGAGATCAAAATTTAGACCTGGTATCTGTAACTTCTCCTTTGTCCTTACCATAGCTTCCTCTACAGGCTTCCAGTGTACCTGATTTGAATACTTTTTAGATTAGGCAAACTTTTGTGAGACTGCTGCATTTAATGGTTTTATATACATACAACTGTATGTGCATAAACATATTTATCACAAAATGATAGAAAAACTGAAAATTAAAAAAAAATATCTTGAAGGTTCCTTTCCATTTATGTAAATCTTGTTGAAATAAAACTGTATAAAGATACAAACTGCAAATGTTGACACAATGAAATGTCTGGTGAAATAATTTCTCAATGATAGACCTTGTTCTATTGTCCATGTTATCAATGAACAGTAACAACCTGGTTTCAAAGTCTATAGTCTTTACCAACTGCTTTATGTCCAGCACCTGGCCTGTAATAAACACTTAAGGTAGAGCTATTTAATGAATAAACAGATGCATGCCTTTTCCTTTTCATTTAACAAACTCGTGTAGTATTTTCAGGCAAAGTTGTAAATGCTTTACTGCTATGTTCCTATTTAATTCTTATAACAACTTTATGAGGTAAATGCTGAAATGAACCAACCTTGTCAACACCTTGCTTTCAGACGTAGGGTCTTGTGAATCATGAGAGAATGAATTTCCTTTGTTAAGTCCCCCAGTTTGTTTTGGCAGGCCTTGGAAACTAATACAGCATGCAAGCAAGGTTAAGTTTAAAAAGCACCAACCTAGGAACCGAAATATAAACAAGTTATTTTAAATAATAACAAAATCCAACTGCTCACAGTAATCACCAAAATCCATGACTCAGTAATGTAGCAGTTTTGTTTGTTAGTTTTCTCTTTTAACACTGATCATTTGAGTGTACTCCTTAATTAAAATTTTTAAGTGCGAGAATAACAAGTTATTCCAAACATAAACATTGTGTTTGGTAATAGTTTTATTTTGACAGGCATTGAGTTTTGGAGTGAGTAAGGAACTCTGTAGCCTATCTATTCCAAACACCTAATTTTGGAGAAACTTCGATAACTTGTTTAAAAACCACCCATCCAGGGGCGCCTGGGTGACTCAGTTGATTAACTGTGTGCCTTTGGCTCAAGTCATGATCCCAGGGTCCTAGGATCGAGCCCAGCATCTGCTTCTCCCTGACTGCAACTCCCTCTGCTTGTGCACTCTCTCGCTTGCTCTCTCTCCCTCTCTCTGTCAAACAAATAAATAAAAACTTCTTAAAAAATAAAAATAAATATAAAAATAAAACCACACATCCAGTTGTAGTATCTTATTATGAATGCCCCAAATCCCAGGACTATAACCTCACCATCAATTAAAATATACTTAGAAAATTATTAATGTTTAGTTAGTAGCTAATGACTTTGGTTCTATTTGTATATTAGGAAATAGCCTTTTTTTTTCCTACTTTGGAAAAATAATTTCCCTGGGATTTTTTTTTTTTTTTAATTTCAACACTATATTGTTTTTTCTTCTCTTTCTATCTCTTTCTCTCTCTCTCATTTTAGATTTCTCTCTCTATTCCTGGGAACAGTGTGCCCTACATTTTCAAGGCAACTAACACTGCTGTGATGGTTTTCCTGGTCAGTGGCCCTTCAGTCTTAGAGATTTGGGCAGAAAAAAGAAAACAGTAGGAAGAGGTCAAGAGCAAGCTTCAGCTGTGTGTTGATGTGAGCCATCACATCTCTAGTGAACCAAGTTTTTAACTAACATTAGAGTTTTTGGAACCCAACAGAAAGTTCGCTGAAGAGGTACCACATCTGAATTTTATAGACTTTGCCACAGATTTCCATTCTCATTCAAATTGAAAGCTTACTGGTTTCCAGCTAAGTGGCTATTAAAATGGCAATTCAAAATACACTCCGCTAATTGTGTTTAAATAGAGCTCAACTACAGGTGGCCCTGCCCCCTCCTCCAGCTCCATCAACAAAGAAAAAGATTTTTATTACCTTGGTTCTTATCTATGAAAATGTACATTTTTCTTATTGTAATTCTTTCAGTGTATCAGCTAAATAAAGTTAAATGCAGCATAGCTTCTAGAAAGATTTTATATTAAAAATAGGGTCAAAGTTAGCAAAATCATTTACTTTCAAGTTTTCTAGTCACCATATTTATGGATTTTTTTTTCGGATTTTGTTTCAGTCTAAAAGACTCATGATGGCTTTTTTATTCATCATTTATACAATGACTGCTGTTTTGACTCAATCATTACCATTCTTGGTAACAGACTGAAAACAGATTGTTGTGTATGAACAATATTTTAGATAAGCCTCATTTTGTCTAAAAGCTGATAGATAACTAGGAAAGTTATTAATTAGAATATAATAAAAAAACTGTCTTATAATTAAGGTTAGGCTGTCCTTTAAATTCATATCCATAATATTCACATACATTCATTAACTTCAGATATAATTGGAAGGCACATAATTAATGCAATGGCTCTGAATATTTATCAAATTACCACCAATCATCATAGTTTCTTGATGATGCTCCACAACACAGTGCATGGACATCAATAAAGTACTAATTATGAATTACTAATTATAATGACTCCACAAGGCCTAAAAAAAGCATTACTGTTTAAATTAAATTTAGTTTTGACTTAATTATTAAAGGATGAGCTGTTTCAAGCTGTAAAATTTTGAACTGATATTTTAAATTACTTCTGTTATAATTAATGCCAATTCTTCTGAAAGTAGGAACCACAAACAAAAAGATGCTAAGGATAAAAAAGCTCGTACAAATTAACACATGCTTGCTTACTAGATGCCATGAAGTGAGATAAATGTTAAAATATATTCATGCATTTTTATTTCAGCTCTTCATTAAAGCACACACACACACAGAAATGTAGAAGTAATGACCTTTCAAGAATTTCTCGGAAAACCTTTTTTACATTCCATAAGTGCAAACATACCTAAAATGTATTAAAACAACAATAAGGACCACCACTGATTTTCTACTGGTATTATGTAAAACACTGTTATAATTAATCTGCTTCTCTCCAAGCTTGAAGTCCCCTGCTATGCATCAGCAAGGTGATCATTCTCTAATAAGTCTTTTCATATGATAAACTCTAGAAGAGTAATCTTTTAATCAATTAAATTATGTATTTAAGGAACAATTCAAACTTAATTAATTTAAGAACTCATCAGATTGAAACTTGGTTCAGAAACACAGGGAATTCAAATTGTTTCCAACTTCAAAACATTACTTTTAGCTGGAAACACATGTTAATTACTTAGGCATACCAAAATTAATATCTTAATTAATTTTTTTCACATTCACACTGACAAGTGGAGTACATTTGTAAATGTAGACTTTGTGTTAAAGGACGCTTATATCAATTCACATATTCAGCTCCCTTTCAGGGGTGACTAACTCAGGGGCTCTCCAGCTAGGAAACCCTAAAAGCCTGTGGGTGGAAAGCAAAAACAAAACAACAAAAAAACTTAAGTACTGATCACCTTTCCTGACTTTATTGTTGGTAGTTTTATCACTATCAAATTTAACAACTATTTTCTAGAACATGTGAAACTAAAAGAGGCCTCCCAGTTTATTTGAAAGGTGCCAGTGCCCTGCATCATCTACAAAATGTAGGATAGTTGGAAGAAAGGCAGGCAGAGGCAAGGCACAGCCCCCCAACACCCCACCCCCTATCCCCATCCAAAGAGGAAACTACCCTTAAAATGAAAAATACCCCATCCTGTTATTCTACAACACCCTGAAAAGAGCCCTCCACCCTTTCCCACGTAAACAACTACCTGATAGGTAGATGAGCGCAAGGACAAAAACCTGATTGGGTGACAGGCTCATGGAGGGTTAATCAGATTAAAACCACCCATCAACATTCTCATAAAAACCTCTAGACTTAGAAACTCCAACAGCAACCCTCTCGGTTCAGGAGCTTAGTACTATTGCTCAATAAACTTTGCTTTGCTGACCACCACTCTTCATCTGGTCTACCTCTTCAGTCTTTGATGCAGCATGGCCCAGAACAGTGGGCACTAAGGGAAAAGAAATCCTGAAACATACATAGTTCTGACATTGCAACAAAAACTACATTATCTGTTGCCTGTGTGTTCTTAGTGATGAACTTGGTCTAAGAATAACAGTGTCTTATATGTTGGATTGGAACAAACAAGTCTAGTTAAAGCTGAACCCACTAAATACTAGATCATAATATAGGTGATTTTTTTTAAAGCTTCACTGAAAATTTTCCAAGGAAAGTAGTTTGTCCACAAGAAATGTCGCTGGTATCACCTTTCAAAGCATAAAATCCTTCAACTTCATATACCCTTTGAATTCTATATTGCCCTATTTTCTAATTTGTTATCTCTCTCCCATATGGAAAAATTTACTTTATTTGAGGTCAGTGCTAGAAAGCTTCTAGAACAGTACTTTCTGAGGAGTCCTGTGTATACCTTTATTTCACTCTAGAGAAGCTTTCCTGCTATCTCTGAGGGCAATTTAGGATGAATGGTGTTGACCAAGATGTCCTTAATATTCTCCACAGTTTAACTAAAATTTAGACAGGCTTCTTCCTGCCTTTAGATCCCTGACCTCCTTTTCACACCGGACCTTACAAAATAGAGGTAGCCTAAACACAAAGAAAAACATTCCATACCCAATGGCCCTAATCACAAACTCAGTAAAAAACCCATCAACACATTCATTGATCAACATTCCGTAAGACCCTCTGAAATCCTGCCCCATAGGGTTAATGAGGTTGAAACTAGAAACAGAAAATTTAAACAGAAAATTTAAAGCTTGTTTTTCAGAGAACTACTTCTCCTTTAGCAGCTAGTATGTCTTTTCAGACCCCAATAACAAATACACTAGCTATCTCTGCAGAAGCCTGAACTCAAGGTCAACTGATAAGCTTCCAGTCTGTGAACAAGCAAGGCCCTGCATTCCTTACCCAAGATAATGAGCCCAAGACCTTATCCAGTTTATACTGGCTCTTGGAGCAGGCCTTAGCTCCTCTCCTTATCCTAAGATAACCCACTGACATCAGGCACTGAACTTTGCCTTCTTCTAATGTTAAGTTTCCAACCCAAAGTGAACATGGGAATGTATGTTATATATATGTTTGCTCAATGTACATGCTCCATCTTTCCTCATGAATAGTCATAAGTTTCCCTGCCCTTTTCATCAATATACATGTAATCTCAACCCTTTATAAATACTTGTTCTCTTCCTCTTCTGGGAGGTAGATTTGAGACTCACCCTCCTGTCTCCTTTGGCTGCCTCTCAAATAAAGCCTTTCCTTGCTGCATACTTGGTGTCTCAGTGACTGGCTTTCTGCGTGCCTGGCAAATGGACTTTGGTTCAGTTCCTCCAGTATTTTTCCACTAGCTCATCCCTGCCCTTAAAAACTTGACCATTCTTTGTTCCAGCAGAATTGAGCTCAGACTTATTTATGGCCTCTCTCCCCTATTACAATAGTCTCAAATAAATTCATCCTTACCAGGTTAACACTGGTGTAATTTTCTTTGACAGCCTTGTAAAAAAGGCGTCTGATGTTACTGTACTTGCATACAATGTTTGAACTAGGATGTACAATATGAGAATTTGAGGTACTTCTTGTCTGTAGTCACTTTGAGAGTTATGAACAATGATGGCTTCTTAGGGTGAATTCTTATGTATTCTAGCAGTCTGATTGTATTAGTTGTTGATATTGAAAGAATGAGACTGAGAAATACAGTAAAAGATGTCAAAAATGGTCACAAAGAAATAGGTCAATTAATAGAAGTTATCTGCATTAAATTCTCATAGGACATTTAAAAACTGATGAAATGTGAGCTTAAGAAGGACAAGTGTATCAGATAAAATGGCCTGGCTATAAACTAATTAACTGATATCTTCAGTTAATGTAAATTACTACACAGTAACAATCCTTCTTTGCACTATATTATTGATAAATGGGCACTTATATCCAATTATTTTTGAAATTAGACACTTGTCCAATGTTTCTTTTCAACAAACTAGCCTATCCTATGTGGACCTGCTCCCCCTGCCCTACCCTATGTTTATAAATGCAATTACATCTAAGATTTCACTTTCTCTTTCAAATTGTAGGACCCATTGTATTCTGATGTTAATATTAGTAAAGAATTTGGCTCTGTTCACTCTGCAAATGTCATAGAGATGCCTATGGGTATAAAAAGAAGAATCTTCAATGCATATATGTAGAGTTTTGAGGTTATCTGTTTGTTTGTTTTACATTCAGTGACATCCATATCTCCTAGAATAATTAGAACATTAAATTATAATTTACCCCAAAGTGCTATAAAAATATTTTTCTCTTGGGGCGCCTGGGTGGCTCAGATGGTTACGCGTCTGCCTTCGGCTCATGTCATGATCCCAGGGTCTTGGGATCGAGCCCCACATCGGGCTCCTGACTCAGTGGGGAGTCTGCTTCTTCTTCTCCCTCTGCTTCTCCCACTGCTCATGCTCTCTCTCTCTCTGTATCTCTGTGTCTCAAATGAATAAATAAAACCTTTAAATATATATAAATATTTTTCTCTTTACTACATTATGTCCTTGTATCTATACATTTATTTTTCCAGAATGACTCAATTTATTCCTCTTACAAACATATTGAAGAACAACATGATTTTTGAGCCTATGGCAAGTCAATGCATATTTCTTAGACATCCTCACGTGATTATTTATTTCCCACCTAAGTATAAACTGTCTCCCATAGAAACTCAGCAAAGAATTGGGATAAAATATTAATGAGAGAACCTCAAGGAAAATACACACCAAAATATTCCAATAAATAAAATATTGTAATGAAAATATCAAACTGAACTGTCTGACTCCAGATCTCTTGTCTTTAACCATTCTTTTCATGAGAGATGAGTAAGAAAATGGACTTTCCTTCAAAAAACTTACAGATTAGTATGACATGAAGATAATGTGTGGAGGTAAGTGATTCAGGCTATTTATAGTTTAGGAATTATAGTAATAACTAACAACAGTGGTAACATCAAGACTAATAGTTGTGAAAATAGCAATAGCTATTATTTGCTGAGCACATATTGTATGCAAGGCCTTTTACTAAGCACTTTCCTAAAATATTTAAATTAATTTTTATTTAATCCCTCATTAAGCTATATGAGGCTTATAGATGAAAAAACAGCAAAAAGATAATGTAGTTTGACCAAAGTCATAATTGTGGTAAGTGAAAAAGACATCTAGTAATTTTTTTTTTTTGACAGAATATTGATCTCAGCCAGAGGAAATGTCTATCTTTACCATTTTTTTTTTCCTCAAGGGTTCATATTTGGGTGGACAACTACCCTTCTATGCGTATCTGAAATAATATAAAAAGTAATATTTTTTCTAGTAGAGAAAAACAAGAATTCATGAACTCATGGAGTGCTATAGACACAGGTTATCACCAAAAGTGTAAGGAAATTTTTCCAATCTTGCCACTCAAACACACACACACATGCACACATACACACTCACTCCTTCAGAGGGTTAATTTTATGTGTTAATTTGCCTGGCCACAGGATGACCAGATTAATTATTTTTTCTGGATGTGTCTGTCAGGGCTTTTCAGAATGAGATTTACATTGGAATCTGTGAACTCAACTCAGTAAAGTGGACTGCCCTTCCCAATGTGCGTGGTCATTGTGGAATCCAATAAGGACCTGAATAAAACAAAAGGCTAAGGAAGAAAGGATTAATTTCTTTTTTTCCCTGCCTCACTGGTGAAGTGGGACACCTCATTTCATCTTCTCCTGCCTGGCCCTGCGGACTAGAATTTATACCGTTAGCTTTCCTGGTTTTTTGACTCACGCTGAATAATATCACTGGCTTTCCTGGGTCTCCAGGTACACACAGCAGGTCATGGGACTTTTCAACTTCTGTAATCATGTGAGCCAATTCCTCATGTCTAATCTCTATTGGCCATCTACCTATTTGTCTGTTCTTCTATCTCCTATTGATTTTATTTCTCTGGAGAATCTTTTTTTTTTTAAGATTTTATTTATTTATATGACAGAGAGAGACAGCGAGAACAGGAACACAAGCAGGGGGAGTGGCAGAGGGAGAAGCAGGCTCCCCGCTGAGCAGGGAGCCCAACACAGGGCTTGATCCCAGGACCCTGGGATCATGACCTGAGCCAAAGGCAGACGCTTAACGACTGAGCCACCCAGGCGCCCCTTCTCTGGAGAATCTTGACTAATACTCTCACTCAGACATGCACACAACACAGCAACACACACAGACACACATTTGGGATTCTTATATCTCCACCCTTGAAGAATGATCTATTATTTTTAAAAACATATCTTAATTTTTAATGTGTAACACCTACCAAAGTGGCACTCAATCAATATAAGCGCAGATTGAAAAATGCAGCTGAAAACCAAACAACTCAGTCAAGACTAAAATATCCCCAGTGACCCTATGGATTGCGGGTTGTGACACTCATCACATACTATTTCCCCTTAAATGTTTTGGAATTTTTTAAAAAATATTTTATTTATTTATTTGTCAGAGAGAGAGCACAAGCAGGGAGAGCGGCAGAGGGAGAGGGAGAAGCGGGCTCCCTGCTGAGCATGGAGTCTGATGCAGGACTTGATCCCAGGACCCTGGGATCATGACCTGATCCAAAGGCAGATGCTTAACTGACTGAGCCACCTTGGCCCCCAAATGTTTTGGAATTGACTCTGAAAATATACAGATAATATATGCTATGAAAATTTCTTCAACAGGCAAGTGTTTAACTTGATCCAATGCATTTTAGTTCCTGTTTCAGTTTTAGTTGTTGTTGTGTAATTTTGGCAAAGGAGGTACTATGAGAATTTGTTATATATTTTTTTCTTTCTTATAAAAGATCCATGACAACTGTATTTTGAACTGCTTCTTTCTCACTGTTAGAAATGCTTTTTTGTCTTAAAGAGGAGTTATAACTTCCCTTTCCTATTTTAAAGGTACAGACTTTGATGCACTGTCAGGGCAAACCTTTCAGAAGCGGAGCTTTCTTTTGAACAGTGCAAGCTGAAGGGGCATGACCATGGGTCCTCAGTAAAAATGGTCAGATATGGAGCTGATGGTTTTCATTTTAGTGGTCCAGCACTGCAACTCTTTCTTATAAAATTATTCTCTGAATGCTTGACTGATTGTTACCTTCTATTTATCTCACCCTAATTCAATAGAATTCCAAGAGTATTTACTCTCTTCCCCACGAGGTTAAATAAAGCAGACCTTATATTAACTGCACATGTCTAGGAAAATATCAAGTAAGCATAGTGCATGAAAATTTAGACTAAACACCTGGTTTTAAAGTATGTGTAAGTAGTTATTGGAGTCAGTATATACTAGGTCAAAAAAAGAATCTCTAAATAATTTTGTCTCTGGTTTAATTTGTAATTGCAATTAAAAATAATGGTTGTTCTCCATAACCTCCCACGTAATAGCATCGCTTTTTCTTTTATACTAGAGAGAAGCATATAGAGAAATCTTGTTTTATAAAATGTGCTACCACATGCCAATTTCTCCACACCATATACTCTTGTCATCTTTGTATGCTGAGAGTGATGTTAGCAGCAGTGATCTAAGAAATGTTAATACAATTACACTTCATTTTCGAGTACAATTTACAGTTCTTTGTGGGGACAAGTTTTTCTTATTTGATAATGCTTGAAGATTGTCAAAATGGTAAAGGTTCATTTGTCTTTGGGAAAAGTCCTTAATAATAGAACAGTGTGAACAACACCTAGAGATCTATGACAATAAAGTGTGGGGGGAGGGGAGAAAAAAATTAAGAACTTTACAGAGAAGGATTTAATGTGGAGTTTTAATTTGGAAGCAATAAATTACATACTTTCAAGCAAGGAATAATTTTATTATGATGGTCTTTGTGTATAATAATTTCTTTCCTGACTAGAAAATACGAACATAATAATTATATAAAAAATAAAAACACATACAAATAAACTCCCATTTCACAAGCAGATTTCAGAATCCTTCAACATACAAGACTTTTCTTTACCTATTACATCTAAGCTAATCTGACCTTTCTAACCTCTCAATGAATGTTCTTCATATTCTTATCCAACTCGTGCCCCATTCTTGGAAAACATATCCCCAAATACTTAAAGTTTTTCATATGTATAGTCATAATATGAGTTTACCATGTTAGAAAGTCAGTTGTTTGTTACTAGTGTTGTTTTATTTTTTTGTTTTCGTGGTCAGCCATGCAGAGTAAACGGTCTATGAAATATCTCTTACATTTAAAACTCAAGACTGAAATTTACTAAGGAATAATAGATTCTTAGCACAATAGCTTTGGGATATAAATTTATTCTTCTAGTCAAGGCCAATTTTCTCAAGGTTTATGAACAGGTGAAATTCAATGTACAATGGCATAGACAGAAAGTTATCCCATTTTTTTGAAATTTTGTTATTCAATTTTTTGAGCAGGCACAAATATACATGCAATAAAAATCAAAAGGCACCAAAGGGTCTACAGCAAATTTTGAATTCTCCTTATTTATATCCTACAGCCTCCAGGTTCTAGTATCTGAGATAACTATTATTACCAATTCTTTTTTATTTTACTTGAGATGTGATGTGATTATATAAACTCATACCTAAGTACTTTCTTATTTTCCATGCTTTTTAAAACCTAGAATCATAGCTTAGATATTGTTTGTTATCAGTACATAGAGACCTATTTCATTTGTTTGAAAGGAAACCTCCTACTCTGTTAAAGGGATGCACTTTAATGTGTTCAGCCAATTTTTACAGAGAAGCATTTAAATGTTTCCCAAATTCTTTCCTTTCATAGACATGGTTGCAATGAATCTTTCCCAGTTTGGGTTCCACCAGAAGCAGAACCTGAGAAAAGATCTTGGGTACAAATAATTTATTTGATAGGGATGCCAGAAACACAGGACAGGGAGTGACAAAAGAGATACAGGGAAAGGAGAGAATCCAAGACAGAAAATCCATGTTTTAAGAAACTTGCCATTTTGGGCCACTGGAACTCAGTCTTCCTGGGGAACTCTGGCACAGGGAATAGAACATTCCTTAGTTATACCAAATCAGGGGCCGGGAAGCTATAGCATAACTCCTCATCCAGTCCTTCACGGAAGGTGAGCTGCTTACAGGGACCTTATCTCACTTTTGTATTTCCATGGTCTGAGCATGCTCTTCTAGCTAAGGGGGAAAGAAAAACCCTCAAACTTAAAGTGCAGATGTTCACATGAAGTAGTTTTCTTTTTGTAAAGATGTAGAGAAGATGTAAAGAGGGAACTGAAATGATCTTCAACATTATCCTTATTGATACCTTTTTGTACAAGGGCTGGGGGCATGTCCACTTTTAGTTTGCAAATGACTGATATACCAGCAATGTGTGATTCTTTCACACATATTTTCCCACCTACAGAATTTTATATTTGACATCATATTTGCATATTTATGATATTTGACATCATATTTGCTAATAACTGAAAAAAAAAGCTATTTTACTTCTGTTTTGGTTTTCCATAGTTTCATTAAGGTTAAGATTAAGCTAAAAAGAAGAAGCAGCCTGAGTCATTTTATTTGACTTTCTATGAACTATCTGTTCACACACTTAACAATTTTAAAAATCACATCATTGTTCTGCTCTTTATAGTTTATGACAAGTTCATCACGTATTGAAGAAATAAAGCATTTGTTATATAAGAATTATACGTAATAAGATTCATTCAAGTATTTTGAGTTTCAGGTATTTAATACTGTGCAGAAAAATAGGATGGTTTTTCAGAAATTGATTGGTTCATGGAAATTATTCTGCTTTGGATAGAAATAATCAAATCTACACTATAGAAAGTCTTATCAATTTAAATTATCTATGACAACTTCCATGAATTTTTTAATATACCATAAGATTTTCCACGCTATAATTTTCAATATTAAAAATATTTGGCAATTTAACAGCGTGCTGTTATAATAAAGACCTAAGAGCAGGACTAAAGCATAAATATCACTGGAGACAAACTCAATACAACAAAAGAAAAGAGGATAGAGAGAGGGTTGTGGCCTACAGAAACCTTAGAAATACCCGTAAAACTTATAAGAATTCAACCATGACTTGGTTGGAATAACATTTAATGATCAGGGAAAAGTTAATTAAGGCATTTCTAGTTCTAGGAATGGCATGAGCAAAACCATGGCTATAGGGATAAATATTTTGTGCCTGTGTATCAGTGAGGAGACCAGTCTTGACTCTTCATGTTTTAGGCAAGAAAAGGTCGTTGGAGATTCTAGGGTCAGGAAAGAGAAAGATGGCTAAAGAGAAGTTTCTAAAAACTAACCTGGGATATGTATGTAGTTTGCACCAGATAATGATGAGTAAAGTGTGGCAAATAATCTACCTGAAAGAATCGCTGAAGTTCAGGTGGCCCCGTAATACACATACAAAACAATAAAATTGATTCCTTCTGAGAACCAAGTCCTAGAACCATCAGAAAGGACCACATGTGGAGATGATCACTGTATAACTGTATTTTCCAGCAAAACTTTCAAGTAGTACTCTAAGAATATGCCCATAGAAGAAAAATAATTAAATATATATTTGTCAGCCTTTAATTATTTCAGTATCTCATTGTAAGTGGAAGAAACTTGTTAAGAATTTAATACAGAAGCTTAGATTTAGTACCTTTATACTGCTTTGTTTTTGCAGATGAAGAACTGCAAAACTTTATAAGTCAGATTTTGAGATGCATGTTTTTTTAATCTAATTTTGCCTCTACAACATCCAGTCTGCAATGAGATTTTAGGACAACTTTAGTAACATCTTTTTCATTAAAAGGTGAAATATTAACTAGAACATTAAGGTAAACCACAGTGCTCTTCCCCTGACAAGGCAGAAGTCAACCACATTGGTCCTAAGTGGCTAAATGAACAGATTCCCTTCTCTTTACTGAAGTAGCTGTGACTGACACTAACTCCTCTTGCCTTAAAACAAAATCATGGAGATGCAATTTCCAGGGAATCTCAATTTGCTGTCTCATTAATTCTCATTTTTATTTGATGAGTTCCTAGGCACTAGTGCCTCTGCTCCTTTCAATAATACTATTTTCACTTTCGTTTGGCACTGATGTTAGCATTTAAAACTTTATATCACATGAGCATTGATGAGTGCTCATGGAAATAAATCAGTTCATCAGAATTGTAGCAATTGGATACTCAGCATCAATTTTCTCTTTGTGGAAAAACTAATGGGTTTGGTAACGCAGTAACTACAAGAGGCAATGTAATGAGATTTACAGTTTGTTGTTCTCATTCAACCCAATGACTTCTCTTAACGTGGGAGTCACAATATTGAGAGACAGTGTTAATATAAAATTGACTTGATCATAATATCGTATGCATACTCAGGTCAAAGTTTAATTGACAATGCAATAATTTGAGAGAAACACTGATAAGATTTCTTTATTTCTAGATAATGACACTTCACAAACTTGAATTAAGAAATATTACACAGCTACCATACATCATTTAAAATTGAGCAATGAGTTTGATATCAAATAAGATCTAAGAACTTTTATACAATCATGGTGTGGCCCATACTGTTTGGTAATCATCAAACCCATTTTCTCTTCATTCTGGGCAAGCAGACTATTTTCCAGCCTTTCTTATAGTTCAGAGGAATGATATGATTAAGTTTGAGCCAATGGAATGAGATCTGATGTGACACACCAATAAACTTCCCACAAAGTATCAGCCATGCACACACTCCCATCCCTTCCCTCATGACGTTGGTCCTGATGCACTTCCATTTGCTTCTTTTTTCTCTTATGACATAGCTGTCAGCAGCCGATGAGGCAGATGCACAGTGATGCTCACCCCCAGTGAAGTTTCAGCAGCACTCCCCTGGGTAGATTTCTAGTGAGTCCACCCTAGTGGTCCTCAGGTCATTTTTGATTCTTCACTTATCTGTACCTTAGAGGTGTGTTTCCTGTTTGCCTGTTCAGGCCTTAGTTTCCCAACCATCTGTACCAAGAAGAGATGTTACTTGCTTGCCAGTCTTGGCTGTGGTTCCCTGCCCACCAGACTCAGCCAACTATACCCCAGAAGTATGTTTTTCTGTTTGCCCAGCAACTGTGAACTAGCTCTGGCCTAGAGCAACCCAAGTTCTCCATTATCCAGTGGGGCTGCAATCATACATGTTCCAGTGAGATCTGAACTCCAGATTTGACAAAGGGGCCCACCTTCCAAGTTTGTTCCCTTCTTTGGGTCTCTCCTTCTGCCAAAGGATATTCTTTAGGATTTTCTTTACCCTTTACGGTTAACAATTCTTTATATATTACATACCTTGTTCAAATAACTATGTGGTTTCTGTCTCCTAATTAGACTCTATTGATACAGTAGGATTAAGTATCTAATTAAGTATTCCATTTTCTGAGATACCCAGACACAATTCTACACAATCCCCCAATTGCCAGCAAACATATCTTTTCTCTACAGATAGGAAATTGCCAAATTCTCTGCTGGGATATCTACTGAGCCCCAAAGACACAAAGACCCTGATAGCTATGTTTCCCCAACTAAATAGGCCAATCACATTACCCTAGAGTGAGGCTCTCAGAAGACAAGTTACATCCACAAGCCCAGAGTTTAAAATCAGCTATTCATTCCCCACTTTAAATGCAAGCAAACAATGAAGGATTACCAGACATCTGAGGGAAACCTCTAAAGGAAAGAGAGTAAAACAAAGAGAAAACAATTTGGATGAAGTAGAAATTATGCAAAGAATGGAAAAGCTTTTAAAAAAATTAGCATTGATAACAGAGTCAAAAGATATTCCATTGCCACCATGCAACAAAGTTACTATTTAAAAGATAAAGGACACTCTGGTAATTGAACCAACCATAGGAAATTGAAGCAAGGATGGCAGAATTAATAAAAGTAACAGATATATTGGAATATAAAGTTGGAGAAATCTCCTTGAAAGAGAGCAAATTACAAAAATAAAGAAAATAAAGAGATGGTATGATCATCAGAGGCCTGCTACAGGAAACCTAATATCTGAATATATGGTATTTCTGGAAAAAAAAAAAAAAAAGAATAAAAAAGCCCAGAATATCATACATAAAATAATTAAAACCCTATATCAAAAACTAATGATGTAATCTATGGTGATTAACATAACATAATAAAAAAATAATAATTAAAACAAAATGTTCCCCTAAACAAGAACATAATTTTACATGCCCAGCACATGTTTGAAAGTAGAACCACGTCAAAGCACATGAAATTACAGATCATTATGGACAAAGAGAAAATTCTGTAAGATCTGAAGGAAAAAAATAGTCACATACAAATGGTAGGGAAACACAATGACTACAGATTCCTCAATGGTGACACCTGAAGCCAAAAAACAAAGGGACAGTGCCTTCAAAATGTCGAATCAAAATTATTTTCAACTATGAATATTTTTCAAAATGTTAACACCCCAGCATGCATCAGGAAAGAATGAATACATTTGACATCCTCAAACATTTTCCTACCATTTGCCCTTTTTTAGATGGTTCTGACAGATGTTCTCCACTAAAACAAAGGAACAAACGAAGGAAGAAGCTGCCTTAGGATACATAAACTAGAGATCTAATGGGGTCCCCAGGGATTCTCAAGATGGTAACTGTGCAGTTAGCATAGAGAGCATCTAGTCCAGAATAGACCAGCCCAAGTACCCCAAGAGACATCTTTAGAAAGATGAAACTTACAGAATACCTGATGGTTTCCATGTTTTAAGAAGTGATTTAGACATGAATGAGTGTAGTAGAAGGTATACATTAAAAACTAGGCAAAAAACAAAACAAAACAAAACTAATAATAAAGAAAGCAACTAAAAAAATTACAGGAATAATAGGAAAATGTTTAGTAAAAATTTAAAGTAATCACACTTCACTGAATAGTTAATTAGGAAAAGCGTTTGCGTTGTTTTCATAAAGTAAACATTGGTGTACCACAAATTATTATGTAACTGAATTCGGAGGATGAGAGCATTCAAGTAGGTGATGGGAGGAAAACATAGCATTAATTCTTCATCTTCTATGTTGGGAAATCAGTAATATTTAAACCTAAAAAATCAAAATACAATCACATAATTTAACCATAAAGAGAGAAAGTCATAAAGAGGGAGCTAACTGAAATGAGACCTTAGAAGAGAGGGACAGAAGGAGTGGGTGGCAGAGATTACTCTTTTTCATAAGAAATTTTAGAATTATTTTACTTTTAAATTGTATGTATACATAACTGCCATACAAGACAGTTTAAAATATTAGTGTCACAGTTTTAATGGATTAAATTTGAAAAGCTTTGTATGAGCCACCTTTTTAGTTTACTTCACTTTTCTTTTTTTCATAAATTATGTAGCAGCAGTTTGGAGAAATGAAGCTTTGATTATGTTGATAAACTAACTTAAAATACCATATAATATGAAAAGGTGAGAGAAAAAGTATTATGTGTGGTATAAGGACATTTTTGCTATTTACTGTAAACCCTCTTTTCTCAATAATGCTAATATACCTTGACCATCATTTAATTAGAACATGAGGTTCCTTAAAATGTTATCTGCATGATAGAAAAATACCTCTTTACTTAGTTTTCCCTAGAAAATATTCATCTTTACTAGAGTTTTGCTTTTTGTAACAAATGTTTCCTTCATTTTATTATTAGTGAAATCTAATTTCTTGATAAACCACATGTTGTCTTCAAGGGGTATTCTTTCCAATAAAGATTTCATGTCTTTGCCTAAGTGCTCTTGTTTGAATGAAATGTTGATGGTATTTCCTAAATTGGAACCATAAAGACTCCTTAAGAGTTCAGCTTAATGTGTTTTCATGTCCATTACACAAATCAGTAAATAATAATTCTGTAAGGGATTAATGGGCATAGCGGGTAAACCAGCACACCATTTGCTAATCTCCTGAAATTGCTGATCTAGAATTCTATTTATATATTGTCTCTAAAATTATTCATGTCTTAGAGTTTTTATGTTGTCTGGCCTATGAATTAGTAGACTCTAGTTGAAAGTTTTATTTTTGGGGGTAGACAATGATAGGAGGTGATAATTTAAACATTATGGACATAAATGCTACACTTGGCAAGATACTATTTGATATTGTATTCCATCTACTTTGCTTTTCTTTCAAAAACAATGAAAGGGCTCTCAACATGTTACTCCAAATTTAAATTTGACTGTAGACTAAAAAAAAAGAAAAAAAAAGAGGTAATTTTACACTTAACTTATGAAATGGACCTAATTAAGATGACTATAGGAAAACAAAAGGTGTGGCTGTTGCCAGTTGTTCTCTTTATAGCTTCCTGAACATAAACTTCTTTTTGTCTCCTCCCTGGCTATTTCTTTTCTATCAAGTGGGTGTGCAGTTATATTTTTGTCCCTTTCCTAAATTCTGGAAACGACTATCTTATGTAAGTCTGACAAGGATATCTTTTTATATTCTCACTTTAATTTTTTCTACTAATCTATGCATTGATAGCACCAATATATAGAACCAAAGCATGAGCTTACTTAGCTATCTACACACAAGTTTGGTGTAAACATTTTAATAAAATTAACATGGAATGTATAACAAATGTTTTTCAATTATATTTAAAAATATTTCTAACATGACAGAACAGACCACTGAACCCCAACATTGTTCTAACTTGTAAGATTATATATTTAACCATTATATTCTTAGCTTTGATTCAAATGAAGGTTAATATAATGCAAAGTAGAGGTAGGGAAACTACATCCCAGAAGTAGAACATCAAGTCCAGAGCAGGTAAAAATCTTTCTATACTTGCACTATCTGTTTACCAGGTCCTAACATAATATTTGGCATATAAAAATTTCATTTTATTGCTGTCTTCACAATGTTCAGTACACTTCTGAAGATAATGATGTGACACAGAATTTAATACCATTGAGCCAGAATATGGATTCATAAACCAACTTCTTTAAAGGTTGCTCGATTTCTCTAAAATTCAGCTTCATCTATAAAATGCTATATATAAATATTATATATACTATATAAGAAGCTATGTCCTAGATTTAAAGGAAAGAAGGAAAGGAATAATATGAACAGTTCTGGGCATGATACCTCAACCAATGTTGATTAAGACTGGAAATCATGATATATAGGTACATGACACTTGAAGCAGAGTAGAAGGTATTATTCCAAACATTGGAAAGACAAGCAGATCAAAAAGGAAGCAGATATTCTGAATTCCTTCGAGGGTCTTCAACTAAGACTAATGGTCATAAATTTGAAAGAAGATTTTAGAATAATAAAATGAAAATGATTCTAGAAATATGAATTTTTGACAATTTAAATGGCCTAAAATATTTCTGATCTCCTTTTCATTTGATTTATTTAAGAGGTTGGATAAATTTTTGACAGGAATTTTCAACATAGATTTCCCATATATGAAAGGAGACTGCATCACGGTCACTCCAAGAAATTTTAAGTTTATTTGTTTTTGAAGTCTGCAAAGTTCTTTGAAATATCTCTGTACATCAGATGTACCCAATATATCAGTTCAGGGTAGAGATAAAGTAGGGAATAGATGAATGTGCATAACAAATGGTTACATTAGAAAATGGTTTTTGCAAGATAAAGTTGTATATTCTATGTTTCCAGATTTTTAAGTCTTTTCTGTATAAATAAAAATAAGCTTTTAATTTTATCCAATTAATACCACATAGAATATAGAATTCCAAATTCTCAGTCATTATACTTGGATTTATCCTACATGAAATTTAGGTAATTGCAATTTTTGGCTAATGGTAACTGTGGCAATTCAATTTTGAACATAACTGTCCATGTAAGGTATTTTAGAAAGAGATAATGGATCTTGAGATTTCAGGAGCTATTGGTCAAATTTGCTGAAAATTCAGATTCAATAGCAGTAATCACTATAAGCAAGAGTTGGAGGTGAGGAGTTCTCTTGAATGACTTATAATGTCTCAGAGGTTTATCTGAATAGAGAATCAGATATGATCTTGATCCAAGTTCTGTAGATGTAAATATGAAAAGGTCCGGCTGTTCACTAGAGGATGGGCAAAATAAATACACCTGCTAGCTGAGATTAAAGGTCATGTTGTTCTGAGAAATGAGTATTAAGGATCTGGAAAGGTTTCTGAAGATGTTAAAATGTATACATTATGAAAGATGGAGATGAACCTACTTTCTGGGTTTTCTTCTAAAATATGGCTAATTTTACACTGTTCCTTCTGAGAAATTTGTTAGGAGCATGGCTAACAAAGGTGCAGAGATGGAGCACAGAGAGCTGCCTACTGTTCACTGGATACAACTGTTTATTTACTAACTCCACCCTCAGGACAGCTAATATGCTTCTATTACCATTCGGGAGGCATGTTCACTTCATAATCTGCCTGCAAATGTCACGACTTGTTTTTTTATGGTGAAGAAAATATGTGAGTTGTTCCTTTAACTCGTACTTTTATTTTCTTTCTCTCTCTCTCTCTTTTTAATCCAAAAGAACAGATCTCTCAGTTTGGTACTTAAAGACTCTTTTATTGGCCCATGATTTATTTTTATTTTTTCCCATACCACAGATCTTCTTGTTTTTCTATAACGTTTCTTTCAGGTTTTCCCCGCCCCTATTTCACTCATTCTATACACTTTCAGCCCTCTTATTGATCCTTGGTCGTTCCCAAAGGTAAATCATCTGAAATCTAAAACTTCTTGGCGGCAGAGACAGCATTTTTTTAAATCTACAAGAGCAGCACTTTAAATTTTAGAGGCTTCCCCCCCTTTTTGAGTAACAGTAAATCTGGTTGATGTCAGTTTTAGACTGCTTGTGTTAAAGTGACTTGGAAGACTGCATTCATTAAGCACTTTTGTTGAGAATGGAGTTTTCTTAAATCCATTTTCACAATGGATAACTTGCAATGTACTCAAACAGCAGAAACTAAGTGTTATTTTCTAGAGGGAATTAATTATTTAGGTTGGAAGAACATGTAAAAATATTGGACCAAAATTGGTTTCAAAAAAAAGAGAAAGAAAGAGAGAGGAAAAATGATGATGTATTCAGATCCCAGACTCAGTCGAGAATAGAGCTTGACTCTGGGATATTTTTCTCTAATTCTCCAAGCTTTAAGTATTTCCATCTTTAGAACTAGAGAGTCAGATCTGCTAAGTGACAAAATTTCTTCCAATTCAAAAAAATCTATAATTTCAAGAAATAATCTCAATACTTGTGTTGATACTGATTCGTTATTGGAAATGATTAAAATTGTTTATTATTTTTATTTACAGAAATTCATTATATTAGTGTTAAAAATAAAACAAAACATATCACTTAAATTCATTTTTTTATTTTATTTTTATTTTTTTTTATTCTTATGTTAATCCCCATACATTACATCATTGGTTTTAGATGAAGTGTTCCATGATTCATTGTTTAAATTCATTTTTAATATAGCTGATGTTCAGAGTTAGCTGAACCTACTTATATGTATACTTATCTATATATTCATGCATCCATGGGAAAGTAGCCCCCCAAGGATTCATTAGTTAAATTATAGTTAGATTATATTACAGTTAAAAGGAGAGACAAAATATACCCCAAGACACCAATATTTCTTACAGTAGTATTGAATACCACAAAGTCTAAAGGATGTTTGATTTATGTTTTAGGTATCTACTGTCAAAAAATCATTAAATGTTTCAGAAAAGTTTTTAGTTTGAAAAACGATAGTGGGATAATTTAAGCAGATAAGTACTTCCAGTTTCTTGAAAAATGCCTGAATGTAAAGATACATCTAATATAAAATGGAGGGCCAAATGGTAATTTCACAGACCTGTATTGCAATGAAGAACAACCGTTTATTTTTCTATAATATCATTTATGACATTTATAATTCAAAAGGTTTCACCTGAATTTTGATTCTAAAGCATTGATAAGCCTCACACGAAATTTGAACTTGCTATTTTACACCCAAACTTCATAGATCTACAGCTTTCACTTAAGCAAACTTTGCTTAAGCCAATCTTAAACGAATATTCACTTAAGTAGGAGTTTATTTCTGCTTCTGTTTTAAAGTGTAATATTTACTCAAGCTATAGACATTACCTCTAAGAATTTTTAGCATATATAACCATAACTCCATATCAAAGTATAGTTTGGTATAGATCATAGATGAGTTTATAAAATATAAATATGCATCAGGTGAAAGGTACTTCATTTTATGATGGTCTCTTCGGGTTCCCAGATCCACTCCCAATGTGAGGAAGGTAAGGGAAGTTTCCCCACACATAGTCCCAAGCAAGTGTGCAAAAATTCAACTCAATTCTAACACTATCTACTCAGAGATACTATCAGATTTGATAGGTTAAGTGTTCAGTCCACACCCACCCCCACTTCAGAGGCCAGTTATAAGCCCTGTCCCCTGTGCGTCTGATGAACTGGAGGTTCCAATGGCCTTCTCCTTAAGTTCTTTTAATCTGCTAGAGAGACTCACAGAATTCAGGGAATCACTTTAACACTTTACCGGTCAATTAAAGAATATGGTAAAAAATACAAATCAACAGCCAGGAGAAGAGATGCACAGGAAAGGGGATGGGAAATGGCACAGAGCATCTATGCCCTCTCCAGGCAGGCCACTCTCCCTGAATCTCCACGTGTTCACCAACCCAGAAGCTCTCTGAACCAGTATTGTTTGGCTTTTATAGAGGCTTCACTGCATAGTCATCATTGATCAAATCATTAGCCATTGGTGATGGATTCCTTGGAGTTCGGGAAGGTGGGACTTAAAAGTTCCAACCTTGTAATCACTCGGTTAGTTCTCCTGGCAACCAGCCTCTATCCTTAGGTTACCCAAGGGCTTCCTAAAGGTCACTCATTAAAATAACAAAAGACACCTTTATGGTCCATATCACAGGAATTTCCAAGGTTTTTGGGAGCTGTGATCCTGGAACTGTGGACCAAGACCAGATATATATGTGACATATATTTTGGTCATCTAAATGGCCAAGTATACATTTCTTATAAATCACAAAATCACAGAAGGAAAACTCAGAAGCTCTGGAAAATAATGGCAGACATATTAAGGATCATCTAAAACAGAAAAAAAAAAAATCAAGTATACTTTCTCTTTCCTCTTTCAGGGAAAGTTTAAAATGAGCCAAATATTAAATGAAATGTAAGAATGAGGGAAAGATCAGCAATAGTCATATGGTCCAGTCAGTGATTATTCCCACGGCTGAAGACTTTACTCTGAATTCTACAAATGATGTTGAAGGTGTGTCCCTTGAGAAACAGATAAAGCCAAAGGGTGATTTTTTCTTCAATTTAGAATTGGAAGGCAATGGAATAAGGAATTAAAAATGTAAGAGAGGGGGAAAAAATTGACTGCAGAATTTCCCAGAGCAGGCATTAACATTCAGAACTTAGGCTTCTGGATTCTATTTTTAGGGGAGTAACAGGGAAGGAGAGAATGAGTGAGAACTGATGAGATAAAGGGGAGCAAATTCTGAATTGTTCCCACTTGATGTGGGTGACTATGTTCCATTACTTAAAGCAATGTCTTTCGTTCTGTGAAATTGTCATGACAGTGTTTTGAGTAATCCTTCACAAATGAAGAAAACTCTCTCAATGAATATTTAATATTTCCCTTGAAAAATGGAAAATCCTTTTGATGTACATTGTTATGATTAAGCCAACAAGTACCAACCACAAGAAAAGAATAGGAGCGTCAAATTTCCACTTGATGTTTGCTTTAAAAGATGTGAGGGTGTAAACTACCAAGTAACAAATCTGTCAGCATAGGTGCCACTTTGGTTCCATGATTATGCTAAGAAGGTTAAATAAGGTCTTCACTTTATTTGATAATTATCAGTAGTAGACATGACATAGTTATTAAAGTCATGAAGGTTATGCATAAAATCTGACATTCTTATGGAATACTAAGAGTGTTTTCACCCTGTATCTGAAGTTTGTTTCTCTTGTATAAAACGTTTTAAAAAATACACTGCCTAATCTTGTTTTAAATGACAATATGCGTTCTACAACAATCTTTCTCATTTTTCCTTGATCTAAGAATGAAAGTATTTATGCACATAAATCAATGGCACCGTGTCATGCAGTAAAGTTCTGAACAGAGGAAAAGAAATGTGCTTTATCCTTAGTAACTGCTACACACAGGCGCTTTGGACCCCTATGGGTTCACCCTTGGATAGTAACCCTCACTGAATTTTTTTTTTTAAGATTTTATTTATTTATTTGAGAGAGAATGAGATAGAGAGAGAGAGCATGAGAGGGGGGAGGGTCAGAGGGAGAAGCAAACTCCCCGCCGAGCAAGGAGCCCGATGCGGGACTCGATCCCGGGACTCCAGGATCATGACCTGAGCCAAAGGCAGTCGCTTAACCAACTGAGCCACCCAGGTGCCCCCCTCACTGAATTCTAACAGAACTAGATCCCTGATAAGAGATCATCTATTGCCAGAGCCACAACGGATTGTCCTGGGTACTTGAAACAAGCCAGAAGTGAGTAGCTATGGGCTGATACCATCATATCAGTGCTCTCTCTCGTAGTGTTATAAGAATATGGAGCTCATAATAAATAGCACCAGGAGTCATTGAAAATTCTCCATGTAAAGAACGTTGGTAAGGTAAGATGGTGTGGTCAGTCCGCCCAGGCCTTCATCACACATGGTGCTGAAAAGCTTCCCTGGTGTTCTGTCAAGTCTCTTCTTGTTCTGTAGCACGAGGCTACAAATTGTGTTGATTGTGCTGCTAAAGCCATACATCTTTTTCTACATTATATCTGTTTCCTTGCACTGAATTCATAAAGGTAATCCTAATGTGTCTCTTCCTCTTGGCCTGAAAAATCTAACCAATTATATAAAAAATATCGAAGAGGCTGAATTAGAAATCAAAAGATCTAATGTACAACCTTTTCTCTACTATTGAGTAGGGAGGTAGCAGGCAGTAAGTCACGGAAATCCTTTTGACTCAATTTTCTTACTTATAAACTAGGACTAAGTAAATCCTTTCCTTACCTACCTCATAGATATGATGTAAATAAAATACCTTATGCAAAAATGCTTTTTATATTGGACATATTATAAGGAAATTAGCTGAGTTATTTTATGGAACCAGAAAGGACTATATGGTAATTTCACCATCAGATCAAGAGGTCTCCTTTGTATAAAGACAGGAGAGAAGGAAGTTATTTATTTTGTTTTCTATGTAAAATGTATATAATTTGTTTACGTGACAAATTTTTGAAAAACAGGGACGCCTGGGTGGCTCAGTTGTTAAGCGTCTGCCTTCGGCTCAGGTCATGATCCCAGGGTTCTGGGATCGAGTCCCACATCGGTCTCCCTACTTAGCGGGAAACCTGCTTCTCATTCTCCCTCTGCCTGCTGCTCTCTCTCTGTCAAATAAATAAATAAAAATCTTTAAAGAAAATGTTTTTGAAAGACAAAACATAAATTTTGAGAAAGAAAAGTTTCTCCAACATAACTTCTAACCAGATATATTTTTAAGCAAAAATAAAAAGAATCTACATAAAGATCTTAATTTTATAGTTTGGAATTAGGAACACATTATAAATTGTAAGTTTCACCCATAAATTTAGACGTTTGGTCTTGGGTGGCCCTACAACTCTGGCTTATACAATGGCCAGGGAAACTTTATCTCCATTCAGATGAAAAATGGGCTAATACAATTTGGATCAAAGTTTTCCCAGTCTTAGAAGCCCTGGGGTTATTGGAACATGTAAGACATTGTCATGTAGACTTTACTTGTTCCACTGTGTAAGCCATTGATATGTTTATTGAGAAACCATAATGGAATAAGTTATAATGATAGATTATTTAGAACAAAATTGTGATTTAGAGACATGCAATACATTATGAATAATAAAAGCAAACACATTAATGCTTCCTGTGTGACAGGCATTCTTCTAAATGCTTTACAGGTATTAACTCAGTTCTCATAGCAACCCAATGAGATAATGCATTAGTTCTCTGTTGCTACTGTAATAAATCACCATAATCTTAATGGCCTAAAATAACAGTTCTGGAGGTCAGAAACCTGAAGTGAGTCTCATGAGGCTAAAATCAAGATGTCAGCAAGGCCAACTCTTTCTGGAAGCTCCAGGAATGAATCCCTTCCTAGCCTCTTCCAAATTCTAGAGGGCACTGACATTCCTTGGCTTCTGGTCACATCACTCTAACATCTGCTTCCCTTGTCATATCACCTCTCCTCTTCAATAGTCAAATGTCCCTCTTAGAAGGGTGCTTATGATTGCATTGGCCCTACTCAAATAATCCAGTATAATCTTGATATCTCAAGATCCTTAATCACATTCGCAACATTTTGTTTAACATGTAAGGTAACATAATCATAGGTTCTGAGGATTCAGGTTTCAATATATGTGTGGGGGGCATTATTCTACCACAGATAACTAGAATTATCCTTATTTTATAAATAAATGAGAAAACTGAGGTTTAGAAAGAGATCAAATAACTTGTAATGTGATTTAGCTAGTGAAATGGTAGGGCCTGAAATCCAATACAGTAATTCTTAAGTTCTTGACCACCATGTCATTCTGACTTTATGCTAACTGAGGTAGAATAAAGCCCTGAATTTGGAACCTTGGCTGATGCATTGTAATCGTCACTTCTAAACAAGAATTCTTTGTCACAATATAGGGTCCTGCCTGAAATGAGCTCACTGAGGATGGATGAGCTAGCTGCTTTTCCTGTCTGCCCTCATTAGTATATATGTCAGCAGTCCCTAGACTCCTTTGGTGGCACAAATATCTCCCTGGCTCAGGTGTCCTTGATAATGTGAAGCAACGAAGCCAGACTTCCTGTGATGCCTTTGCTACTGAGAGTCTATTTTTGTTTTCCTCTAATAGCAGAGCCACATGTTCTGTATTCTCTATGATGGTGTTTCTCTGTCTTGTGTGTGTGTACCCAAATCACCTGGGGATTTAGTATAAAAGTGACTGTGTGGACCCACAGCAGTCCTACTCAATCAGAATCTCCCAATGGTGGGCCCAGCTAGAGTCTTTTGATTATTTTTTTCTGATTATTCTGACACACACCAAATTTAAAAAATCACTTTAGGTTATATCTTGATTCATAATCTACAGCATTGGTTCACCATTTTGTTTCCAAGGGGACATTTGCCAACATTTTAGGAGACATTTTTTTGTTGTCAAAAATGAGGAGATGCTACCATCATTTAGTGCATGGAGGCCAGAGTTATTACTAAACATCTTATGGTTCACCAAACAGCCCCCTCACAACAAATAATTATCCAGCCCCAAAGAAATCTGTTCCAAAAGGATGTTAAGAGATGATGAATAATAACTATTATTTAACCTAGATCCTATCTTCTCTGTGCAAATGTGTTTCTTCACATCAGTAATTCCATTTAGCATTGGCTTTGAAGTAAAAAAAAAGGGGGGGGGCAGGAAACAGGTAGGCAAAAAGTTGAAAAACTTTCTACATGTATAGGGTTAGAGATAATAAGCTGTCCATGTTAATATTTTAAACATATTTTATAAAGAGCAATACTGTATTCAGTTATCCCCCAAGAGCAAAAAAGGCTCTAGGAAATAGTTGAGCAATCCACGCTTCTCTGATTGTAGTTCACTGCCATTGTCTGAGTGGTTTCCAGTCTCTAAGATGATAAACAACAGATTGAGAGTGAGTATTACCAACTTTTGTAACCATTAGTCATTGCCAGAATAATGAAGCTTGATTTTTAGTCTTGATTCTATCTACTCCCTACAAGCTGTGTGTCCATGGGAAAGTTAACTAACCTCTCCAATCCTCAATTCCCTCATCTTTGAATAACTGCTGATTGTGAAGTCCAATATCACATACATTCTTGTATTTCCAAATGACAAGAGACTGATATATGCATGGAATTCCATTTGTTTCACGGGAATTCTTTTTATTAAGAACTTACTATGCACATGGCACTGTGTGGAGCCTTTTATAAAAATTCTCCCACATCCCCTTTTTTAAATAACAAATCTAAGAAGAAAGCAATATGTTTTTTTGTTTGTTTGTTTTAAAAGGTCTATACATGTTCCTGCCTTCTACAATGTGGGAGGACGATCTGTAACAGTAAGAAAAGAAATCTCTGTACTGCTGACATTCTTGTGATAGGACAGAAGACACTGGGATTTTACATCCTTTGCAACTTATACTGTTAAACACTGAGAATCTCAGGGATGATTATTTTTATTTTGAACAGAAGGGTTTAAGAACCTATACATATAAGGAGAGTAAATCTATTAATTAAATCATTCAATAAAAATTCTATTAGTGATTTATAGTATTTTGGGACACTGGAAATAAACAGTCAACAGAGCAGAAAGAGCCCAGGTTTTCTGAGTGCTAATGCTCTGGTTGCAAGAAACACTCATTTTCCTGGAACAGAAAACAAGAGTCACCTCACATCCTAGGTATGTGTGGGAACCCCGGGAAGGGACTTGGGCGGAGTGTAGATTAGGTTGAGGAGTCTGTTTATTCTAAATTACAAAGGTCTGGATTACATACATGGATTTGGGTTGGGTTTGATTACCCATATATTATAGCTGAGGGAACTGAGTTTTGGTAATTGTGGATTAAAAAATTGCCCATGGACAAGCAGTTATTATATGTTAGATCAAAGAATGCAATTCAATTTTGCCTGATCCCCAAACCAGGATCTGAATGACCTTGCTGCACTATTTTGAGTTGTGATGAGGGATACAGTGGAAGTTAAATTGATTGTCTCAATATTACTTTGCATATCAAAAGATGGTCTGTACTTAAAAAACTGTAGTGTGGTTTGTAATTAGAAAGGTCATAATTAATTGAATAATATGTTACCTTGTGGGTTCCATTTACATGTCACAGCTTTCTCTTTAGTTGATTTTAACTACCTAGTGTGTTTTAAATGAAAGAAAACCAAATGAATAATCCACAAAAATAATTATAACACCTAAAGTTAAGTAGTATCTATCAAATTTCAGGTACCATTGTAGAAACTGCATATATATTCTTATTAAATTTTATAGGAACTCTGAAAGGCAATATTATTGGTTCGATGTTTTCATTTGAGATAATTGATATTTTCTCTAAATTTCCACAAATAGTACCAGAATTAAGATCCAAACCTAGGTCTATAGTTTGCAAAAGGCAAGAACAGACAGTTTTAGATGTTGAAGTGTTGTTTTTTGTTTTTGTTTTTTTTTTTACTTTGTATTATTTAGATAATGTCACCACCTTCAATGTGAGGGACCAAAATGAAAAATAATAATAAAATATAACTTTGTCATTAGAAATTTACAAAAATGAATGTTCAAGAAAATGAAATACCAATTTTCGATTTTGTTTAAGGTTATACTGTTTATACATCTGAAGCTAGCAAAACTTAAACTTGCATTGAGACTTTTGGGACAAGTATACTACTGCCTCTCCTGATCAGCCAGAGTAATCAACTAATGATCAAGCATTGCTATTGGCAGAAGTAGAATTCAAAAAGAATGTAAAAAAAAAAAAAAAAAAAAATTCGGGTAGAAAGTGTCAAGGTACAGCCAAACCACCTGGTCACTTAACTTCCCCAAAGATTATTCCCTGTGTATGACATGATTTTGAAATTTGACTCAAATCATCTTATTTTTAGACATAGAATTGGTAGTTGCTTTAATGGTAGTAATGATAAATTATTCTTATTGCTCTTATTTTTAATTCTTTTAGGCTTACAGAAAATCTGGATACCTGCAGATACTTGTGTTGTTGTTGTTGTTGTTTTAATTAGGCAGTAGCTGCAATTCATTCTTTGCAAAAAGATGCCACAGGCAAAGCTATTAAAAATCTCTGTAACTCTTCACACTACACCTGTTTGTAAGGTAGACCATTAAAAGGCAATTTGCTACATGTGAGTTGAATTGCAAAACAAATAATATTTACAAACTTGAGAAATTAAATTGAAAACTGCTCACTTTAGTTATAGTATTCTGCCATATGACATTGAATCTATAAATATAAAACTTAAATTGTATTTAAAGTACAACCAAATTTTTGGGGGGTGAAGGGGCAATCCCCTGGAATGTAATTGAAAGCAAAAATTTATAAGTGTGAATAGGAAAACAGACTTGGGGAAAACTATTACTTAAGAAAAATACTTTAAAGAGGAAATTGTATTTATAGTTTTCAGTGTGGACTTTAGTGAATTTTAAGTAGTCTCAGAATAAAAGTTTATAAAAGCCATGTCTCTATATTTTAAACACTAAGGTGGGGAAAAGAAGCTAAAATAAAAATCACAGGAAATTTTATTTATTTATTTGTTTGTTTGTTTGTTTATTATTTTTTAATCAGGGGAAATTTTTTTTTTAAATATTTTATTTATTTATTTGACAGAGAGAGACATAGCGAGAGAGGGAACACAAGCAGGGGGAGTAGGAGAGGGAGAAGCAGGTTTCCCCGCGGAGCAGGGAGTCTGATGTGGGACTCGATCCCAGGACCCTGGGATCACGACCTGAGCCAAAGGCAGACGCTTAACGACTGAGCCACCCAGGCGCCTAGGGGAAATTTTTTTTTTTAATTTTTTTATTCTTATATTATCCCCATACATTGCATCATTAGTTTTAGATGTAGTGTTCCATGATTCATTGTTTGTGCATAACACCCAGTGCTCCATGCAGAATGTGCCCTCCTCAATACCCATCACCAGGCTAACCCATCCTCCCATCCCCCTCCCCTCTAGAACCCTCAGTTTGTTTTTCAGAGTCCATCGTCTCTCATGGTTCGTCTACCCCTCCGATTTCCCCCCCTTCATTCTTCCCCTCCTGCTACCTTCTTCTTCTTCTTCTTTTTTTTTCTTAACATATATTGCATTATTTGTTTCAGATCTGAGATTCAACAGTCTTGCACAATTCACAGCGCTTACCAGAGCATATACCCTCCCTAGTGTCTATCACCCAGTCACCCCATCCCTCCCACCCCACCCTCCACTCCAGCAACCCTCAGTTTGTTTCCTGCGATTAAGAATTCCTCATATCAGTGAGGTCATATGATACATGTCTTTCTCTGTTTGACTTATTTCGCTCAACATAATACCTTCCAGTTCCATAAAGAATTCATCAAACTCAACACCCAAAGAACAAGGAATCCAATCAAGAAATGGGCAGAAGACATAAACAGACATTTTTCCAAAGAAGACATCCAAATGGCCAACAGACACATGAAAAAGTGCTCAATATCGCTCGGCATCAGGGAAATCCAAATCAAAACCTCAATGAGATACCACCTCACACCAGTCAAAATGGCTAAAATTAACAAGTCAGGAAATGACAGATGTTGGCAGGGATGCGGAGAAAGGGGAACCCTCCTACACTGTTGCTGGGAATGCAAGCTGGTGCAGCCACTCTGGAAAACAGTATGGAGGTTCCTCAAAAAGTTGAAAATAGAGCTACCATATGATCCAGCAATTGCACTACTGGGTATTTACCCCAAAGATACAAAAGTAGGGATCCGAAAGGGTACGTGCACCCCGATGTTTGCAGCAGCAATGTCCACAATAGCCAAACTGTGGAAAGAGCCAAGATGTCCATCGACAGATGAATGGATAAAGAAGATGTGGTATATATATACACACACACACACACACACACACATATATATATATATATATATATATATATATATATATATATATATATATATATACAATGGAATATTATGCAGCCATCAAAAGGAATGAGATCTTGCCATTTGCAACGACGTGGAATCAGGGGAAATTTTTAAATGCATAATTTTACTAACAAATTTTCTTTGAGTTGGGAATACTCCTTTCAAGGAAAAGATATATTTATTTCTATATACTGGCACTATCATTTAATAATTATGACATTGAGGAGACAAAAATACTGGTATGAAAAATTTTATACCATTTTCCCCACCCTTGTTTCCTATCAAATTAGTTATCAATTTAAAGTGATTTTTTCCATGTTTTTAAATTCAAAATTAATCTCTTCATTACAATGGCTGTTTGTATGATAAAACTGTTGTTGGGAGGATGGAAACAGGGATGCTGGGGGGTGGAGTAGGAGCATCTGGTTTCCACAAGGACCATGACCTCATTTGCATGGTATTCTCCACATAGAGCAATCTACATGCAATCACCTGCTTGCTCTGTGTTCGGGAGAAAAAATTTTTCTCTACTCTTCAAAATTCTTCTGGGTATTTTATTTTATTTTATTTTGTTTTGTTTTATTTTATTTTATTTTTTTATTATTATGTTATGTTAATCACCATACATTACATCATTAGTTTTTGATGTAGTGTTCCATGATTCATTAAGAATTAAATCAATATGGAATAGATTAACAGGAGAAAATCACATTTAATTACATACATATGGGGCTCTATAAGAATATGAAGTCCATAGGCAGTCAGGCAGTTGAGACTTTTATATGTCATCCTGAGCTAAGGGGAAGAAGGCAGGGGCTTGGGACTTGAAAGGGAAGGAGGATAGTTCACAGGAAGATTAAAAGAGTAAATGTTTGGTAAACAAATTTAGGTGGACCATACAGAAACAATGGGACATACAGAAAAAAATGGGAATAGAGAGAAATTTTAACAGAGTTTGCCAGGTTCCTCCCCACCTACCACACCTAGTTAATATTATACTGTAGCTATCTACAGTGATCACTCCCTTCCTGGAACAGGCCCTCTATCTAAATTCTTTTAGGCAGTGAGTGGTGAAGGCAAAATGAAAACCTTCTTGAGACTTAGGTTTCTTAAAAACAACTGGCCCCAAATAATCCACATGCCGAAGAGACACACTGTGGGGCAGCAAATTCCATTCATCTATACTCTGTCTCTGCACAGGCATTTCTTTTGTATGTTGAAATAGCCTGAGCCTGTGTGTATTTCTCTATCTCCTGTTTACAGTTCAAGATAATCTCAAAATTATCTACTTTAAAAATCTTCTCTCTTCCAGTCTCTCCCACATCAGACCTTATTAAATGCCTCTTACCAGAAATTACATAATACCCAGTATTTATAGGTATGATAACAGTTATCACACTGAGCTATAAAGTTTTTTTTTTTCTGAATTAAAATTAAAAGCCCTCTAAAATGAAAAATTCTTTGAAGATAAAGGCTATTTTATATCAGAATCACCACCAGCCTGTCATAATAATTGACATTTTGAAGATGCTTAGAATTTTAGGATTAATAAGGGCGCCTGGGTGGCTCAGTTGGTTAAGCAACTGCCTTTGGCTCGGGTCATGATCCTGGAGTCCCGGGATCGAGTCCCGCATCGGGCTCCCTGCTCAGCGGGGGGGTCTGCTTCTCCCTCTGACCCTTCCCCTCTTATGCTCTCTGTCTCCCATTCTCTCTCTCAGATAAATAAATAAAATCTTTAAAAAAAAAAAAGGAATTTTAGGATTAGTGACATTTATTTCTGCCATGAATGTTTTTGCATTGCATATGCATTTAATAATATACAGTTGTATGTATAGACAGCACTTATTTGTACATTATCAATTGCATAGGCAATACATATTTACCCTATATATATATGCCCACATATACATACCTGCATAGATAGTTACATATATCTACATGTATATGCATACATGTTTTTGTGTTAATATAAAATCATACATGAATATATTTCTTCCAAACTGGATATTTCTTGTTTTTTCATTTAAATCAGAAAACCTAGAATATCCTTGCTCTTTGAAAGGACTTAACGTGGCAGAAGAAATCAAAGGTATATTTAAAATTCATTTCTAAAATGTTAGGTAAATTTTTAAAATGCACCATGACTGCACATAAAAATTGAGTACTCACCTAGATGAGCATTATATGAATTATTGTTTTGTGCTAATGAACAAATTTATTCAGTAGGATGAGATGTGTGGGAAATTGCCATTCACTATAAAATTAATGAAACAGAAAAAATTTCCCTTTGCCATCTAATGCATTTTAAAACTCAACATAGATATTGAGATTCAAGTTTTTATTAAGTGCAGCTTGATCAAGTTTCAGCATGCATACATACATCACTGTTGTCCATGACTAATTGAAGATTTTGTTGCCTACACTGTTATCACGAATTTCATGTGAATATGAAAATGAAGAGAATGAATATGAGGATTGATATAGGACCTCTGGAGGGTGCCAAGCTCTTCATTTTCATAAGCACTTATTTTCAGATGCCTCATGAAGGTTAAATGCTTTTCAAAACTTCATTACAATTTGGATTTTGGAAAGCTAATCCTGGAAATAAATATATAAATCAGATCTTCTTAAGCCCCATGGTAAAGGAGATCTCTATGAATATTCTGTGCCTCATGATTGTGGAAACTAACACTGACTTACAGGTGGGCTCTGAGAAGAAAATGCTCATTAAACATATTCAGTGAAGTAAGATTTGCTTATGTGAATGAAAATGGTTGAGGTTTCTTTGTTCTATTCTTTGTGTGTGTGAGTGTGTTAAGTGTGAGTATGTGTGTGTGCATGTGTGTGTGTGTGTTTCCATGGGCTTAATGTTTAGATTAATATGTTTAGAAAAGATTGCATTTGATCTTATACTGAACACACACAAATTAAAGATAGGGAAAAGGCATGACTTGTTTCCCATGTGCAAATATTTGGATATTTGCACTAAAATGGCAGTGAATTTTACTGAGTGTATAAGGAAGACTGAAGGCTAAATTGGTGTCAGAAAAAAAATCTAATTGCTTATAAAAAATGGTTGGTATTTCAAAGCTGCTCCACAAAGTTAAGCAAGAGTTCAGCTTGTTGCTCCCCATCATATAGGCCATGATCCTCTTCTACATCAGTAAGAATGAATCTAGTCATCTTCTAGTGCCAGTCCACAGCAAAGAAAGAAAAGAGATAATGGGTTACCTTATTAATATTCTGTGCCCATTGCCAATGTGTGTGTTTTTTTTTTTTTTTTTTTTTTTTTTTCCCACACTACCAAGCAATTCACAGACACTGGGCAGGTGTCCTACAATTCAACTCAATTCTGATTCTATCTACTTGGAGATATCATCAGATTCCACAGCAAGGGCTCAGTCCTACAAGATGTCCCCCACACGCTCACCCCTCATACCCTCAGACAACAATCATAAGTCCATATTGCCACCTGTGTTTCTAACCAACTGGCTACAGATTTCAGTTTTCCATGACCTTATCCTTAAGTTCAGTTAATTTGCTAGAGCAGCTCACAGAACTCAGGGAAACATTTTTCTTACTAAATTACAAGGTTATTATAAAAGGATAGAGCTCAGGAACAGCCTGATAGAAGAGATGCATAGAAGAAGGTCTGGGGAAAAGGGTAGAGAGCTTCCATGTCCTCTCCAAGCGTGCCACTCTCCCAGCACTTCTACGTGTTTACCAACCTGGAAGCTCTCCAAATTTCACACTTTGGGGGTTTTATAGATGTTTCCTTACAAGGGCATGATTGATTAAATCATTGACCATTGGCCATTGATTCAACTTCCAGCTCCTTCCCTGGAGGTCTAGAGTGGGACTGAAAGCTCTAACCCTCTAATCATATGCTTGGGCTCCGGACAACCAACCCACAAACTTAGGTGGCATCCAAAAGTCACTTCATTAACATAATAAAAGACAACTTGGCCCCTCTCTTCACTTACGAAATTCCAAGAGTTTTAGAAGCTCTGTGCTGGGAACTGGGATGAAGACCAAATATGTATTTCTTATTAAAAGTCACAATATCACACTCATACATAATACTTCAATGCCAAGGCCTGGAAGTGAAACGTGTCATTTCGGTCCACCCTCAATTGCCCTGAACTCATTTATGCCACCATTTCTAACTGCAAGGAAAGTTGTGAAGTGCTCAGTTTAAACTCTGGATGGAAGGTGCATTGATTAAAAGGAAGGAATGGAGAATACGTTCTGGGAGATATGTCATTGTATCTGTCACTCTAATATCTGGCAAGTTTTAAAATTCTCTGATTTGTGTGTGTGTGGTTTTTGTTTTGTTTTGTTTTGTTTTTTGTACTCTTTTAACCTGTAGTCTGTTCCCCCTCAGAATTACTTGGAAGAGATTAAAGAATATCACTCCAAATCGAATTCAGAAAGTTATTATCTGATTATGCTACGGTCAGTGGTCTAAAATGCTGTTCCTAACTATGCTTCTGTTGTCTTGTGTGACTTAAGTCTTAGAGACTGGCCACATTTAACTGTCTTTTCAGTTACCAGTTACAAAGTTGGGCATATTATCCAGAATGATCTTGTTATACTTCCTATTATGTTTGGACAGTTAGTATTATAATCAGGATTTGTAGAAAAGATAAACTGGTGTAGAGGATACACTGTTTCTAATATATCACATAATTGGATACTCTATTTCTAATATGTTATATTAGAAACATATATGTATATGTAATGTAATATGTATTTCTAATATATTAGAAATAGTGTCTCCTCTACATCAGTTTATCTCTTCTGCAAATCCTCAATGTAATGCTATTATATATAATTAATGTTTATAATATTAACAGTAACTAATAATAATAAATATTAATGCTTTAATAATTGTGCAATTAATATACATAATAATTATAAATATAATATGATTATATTAGACAAAGAGTGAGAGAGAGACAGAAAGACAGACTCTGGGAGACTGAAAGAGAGAGACCATCATAGATGCAGACATAGAAATAGACATACTGTGAAATTAGAGTCAGTTTAAAAATATCTCAATTAACTCTAACTTAAAAACACCCTTTTGCAAATATGCTGCTAAAAGCTACTTGTTTACTCAAATGTAGCCACTAATTAGGGTTACTCTATGTTACTCTTATAGTGATTTATTTTCTTACATCCCTAAATCCCCACGTGTCTGTGTTTTGTGTTCAAACATTTTAATTAGTTTTAGCTAAAAGCATCCAGCATCCCAGAAGCCTGGAATTTGAAGAAGGGCTTATGAATGTGGTTGGCAGAGCAAGATTTAAGGCCCAAGGAAGCTCAAGGAGACTGGAACCATAATGGTATCACCTGAACCAAGCCAATGAAGAATGATAATCGTGGCAAGAAAAGAAGGAAAAAAAAATGGAAGAAAGGAATGGAGAGATAGTGAGGTCCAATGCAAATTCAAACCATTTACAATGCTTCTTTCCATGACAGAAAAGTCTTCTCTAACTTAAATTATAAGAAAAATTTCCTATTCCTAGAAGTGCAGCTCTATGTGCTGGGATAATTTGGGTGTTCAGGATTGATTCATTCAATCCTATAGTAGCTCTAGCTCTACTCCCCTAAGATTCTCTTCATGTGGCTACTTTATGTTTAGGTGGAACAACAACAACAACAAAATAATAGCTTTGAAAAGTTCTACATGGGGTGAAGGAAAAATCCTGTCCAAAATAGAATGATGAGGGAGGACTTCCTTAAAGCCCCCAGCAAATACCTTTACAATGCACTGTCACAGCTCCAGGACAGCCCGGCCTACCTGCTGCTGAAGGCGCGGTTCTTGGCAGCCTTCACCCTCCCCGCACTCCTGGCCACCCTGTCTCCCCACGACGTCCCCACCACCCTGTCGGTGGCCACAAGGGCCGAGCCGAAGAGCGAGGATGACCTGGGGGAGTTGGAGCTCACTGATGGCTGCTCCCCAAGTGGTCCTCAGGAGGGGCCGGCAGCCACCATCCCCATTCAGGGAGCCCCAGACACTGGGCAGGGTTCTGACTCTTCCTGCCTGGATGGTTCTGACAACCATGATGTGCTGAAAACCAGGCACGCCTGGCACGCCCGGAAGAGGAGGCGGCTGGTGTGACCGCAGGGAGGCAGGAGCTGTGCTGGACCCTGGTGAGCCCACCTGCCCGGAGAGCCCCTCACCGACCTTTCTGGAGAAAGCCAAAGCAGCTGGAGATTGGGGAGGCTCCGCTAGCAGGGACCGTGAGGCCAGAGGGTCTTGGCTGGTCCTTAGGCACAAATTGGGATGTTTGAAGGAATAAAGGAATGGCTTATTTTTTTTTTATTAAAAAAAAAAAATGCACTGCCACAAACTGGACCATGAGCTCATTCTTGAACAAAACATGCCCAACAGTGACCTCACATCCCAGTTTCCCCCAAAATGTTACCTGTTTTCTTTCGTAATTAAGTAGGATCCCTTTCATTCTTAAAAATGTCTTATTTTGGATAATAAGTTATATTGCTATTCTACCTAAAGTCATCCTGGTCAAATCCTGAAATTTCAGGTGTGATCAGATTTTGTTGGGGCATATGCACGAGAAGAAGAAGGGAGGGATCCCTGATGAAATCAGGGTTCTTGGTGAAAGAGGAAAAATATGAGTGTCTGCAAGAAATCCACAATGTCCTACAAAGTATCTTTTTCTGGGTTATGGGCTGAATTGTGTCCGTCCCACCCCACAGATTGATATGTTGAAGCTCCAACTCCCAATGTGACTGTGTTTGGAAATAGGTGCACTAGGGAGGTAATAAAGGTGAAGTGAGGTCTTGAGGATGGGACCTTAATCAAATAAGATCAGTGTTTTCATAAGAAGAGAAAGAGACACCAGGAATTCCTCTCTGCATACCAGACTAGAAGCTATTTGAGGACATAATGAGAAATTGGCTGTCTGCAAGCCGGGAAGAGAGCTCACCAGAAATCAACCCTGATGACACCTTGATCTTAGACTCCAGAACTGGGAGAAAATAAATTTTTGTTGTTTAAGCTACCCAATCTGTCATATTTTGTTAGGGCAGTCTAAGCAGATTAATATACCTGCTATGTATATATTTTTCTCTAATAAGAATATGGAAATTTTCCTATGGTGCTGGGCACTTTCAACTGTGAATGCTTAGGGAGAACATGGGTTCTTCTTTTCTACTTTTTTCACTCCATCTACCTCTGCATTTAGAATTCTTTGGTTCTCTAATTATGTAGCTAAATCCTCAACTCTGGATAAAAAAGGCTGAACATATGATTGACCCATAGTCCCCAAACTTTTAAAATGCCATATGTTATGTATGTATTCTTGGATAATTGTGACCCATTTTAGATTTCCCCTATGCCCCACTTATGAGTTGACTGAGGTGTGGTAACTTGGATGGGCTCACCATAAATTTCATCTGACTTATAAAAACAAAAATCAAAACAAACAAACAAAAACACACCCCAAAAACAGGAAAGCTTTTTTGGGGGGAAGCTCCTAATATGAGATCAAAGAATATTAAGGAGAGGTTAAAAGAGATATGTTTAATCAGAATTGTAGTGAAATTCATGGTGCACATTTGAGAGAGAGATCCTTTTTTAACCTAACCTCAACTTGGATCTTCCTTATGTTTGTTCAAACATACCTACTTCTATTCATTTTTTTCACCCAGTTGAAAAGCCTTTTTGATAAAGAACAGCATTTCCTATATGCTGTATTTGTCCTGATGACAGTCTGAGTTAACAAAAGAAGCTTTTACTTTCTGGAGAGTTTTGGATTTCAAAATAGGACGAGAGGTTATAGACCTATAATATCTTCACAGTTTTATGAGGAAGAAACTGAGACACAGAGAGTAAAAACAAAACAAAACATATTCAAGGTTCCACATCTGGTCCCTCACAGAGGCATGATTCAAATCCCTGCAGTGCGGATTCATTAAGTCATCTCTGTGAGACAAGTAACAAACCAAGAAAAATCCTACTGTCTCATGGGGTGAGGAAGGTGTCTTGGAGGAGGTGGCATCTGAGCTTTACTCTGTTGGATTTTGGTAAGTGTGTTACTGACTCAGTATTTTTCCTCACCAAGTAAATAAAAACACAGTCAGCATGGGAAAGAACTTCAAATGTGATCTTGACTTTTGAGTGAGTTTGGAGGGGACAGATAGTTGGAAATAGGATGAGAAAGGGAAGAGGGACCAAGTCATAGACTCTATGCATTCAATTTGTGCTTGGAAATCCAGACACAATCCTGGAAGTAGCAGGAACATGACTGAATGATGAAATGGTATGATCGGAGTTGGGGGGGGATTAATGAGGTAACAATACATGGATAGTGAGAAAGGCAGGAATTAACTGAACATCTTCATATACATAATTTCCCAAACAAAGCAAATGAGTTATGTACAGTCCCCATCAAACCCTGCCTCCCCAAAATCATTGCATAAATTTACATGAATTCTTGCTATTACCTTTAACAAATCACATCTGAGTAGGTCTATGAATATTAAATTATCACATGACCTTGTCCTCATCAAGCTTGGGACAGTGTGTAGTGCAGATTGAGGTACAAACATGGTATGTACTCCTTGAAATTTGTAAGTTTGGAGCTAATTTGAGAGAAATTTTTATAAAGTTCTAGTCAATGTTTGGTATTTAGTTAATACTGTGGTTAGTTTAAGAATTCACTATTAAAGATGTTAGAAATGATATTATGGGGAAGTGTCTTGAGATAGCTGGTTATCTCATAAGCTCCAAGTTGTAGTCATAGGACATAAACACAACAGTTGGATTGATTACAGGATCCTATCCAAAGGCATCACTCACTGAGTCAAAACACAATACACCGAGTTACCTAAAAATGTAGTGCCCCTGTAGGGGGAGGAGGGATAAGGAAGTAATACAAAGTAAATAGAAAATATCCATTCTCAGTGTATTGAAGTAAATCAAGATTGAGTACAGAAAAGGCGTCAGGCAAAATAAGGTGCCAAAATCTATAATGAAATATCAAAATTGTAGAAGGAGTTAATAAAACTGTGTTAGCTGCAGGTTACAAGTCACTGTTGCTTTTGTTATCAGTATATGAGAGAATTAACTATAGTAGCACTCAAATAACACCAGGATAATTAAAGTTCTGTCAGGATCCCTATTATAAAGCCCAGTTTTTCATGCTCAACCACATAACTTGGCCCAAAGATGAAATTTAGGGCACAGCTGAAGGCTAAGAAAAGTTAGTCTTTAAATGGATACCTTGGATAAAAGTGCACACATTACATATATTGTGTGTATATTTATCTATATATGATAATCTCTGTGTGTGTGTGCACATAAATGTGTGTATATATACATATATTCTAAAAAATAATTTATTTAATACAATATTTTTGAAAGTTAATTTAATGTGAAAACTTCAGGAAGTTTAATCAGTTAATCGGTAGTCATCCATTTGTCTATGAGCTACTAATTCTAATTTTTTGTTTTTTACCAGAAGTCTTTATTTTTGTGTGACATCACTTCCCTTAAATGTTGAGTTCATTTACAGAAATTCATTTTACCTAGTTTATAATTATGCTTTGTACAGTTCTCCATTTATCTTCTACTTGTCTCTTACTTTCCCCACCAACTCTGAAGAGGGTTTTGGAATTTAAACATTAAATTGTAAGGACTGTTAACATTTGAAAGGTGCAGAAACATATTAATCATCCACAAAGGCTAACAGAACTTTGTTAGGTGAACTAACCCATCCCATGAGTCATGTTTACATGTAATTCATTAAAGGATTTTTTTTCTTAATCCCAAGTTTATTTTCATGTTTCTACACTTCATTATTGTTCTTTATTTTACTGATCAAAAAAAAAAGAAATGCCTGGCATATAAAAAATATAAATTTTGTGAGAAAAAATTGTGTGGACAAACAAGGAAAAGGAAAAGTTGCATGCTGAGCTTTTTTTTTTTTTTTGATACTTTTTTAATATTCTGTCACAATCTTTACAAGAGTTAGGAAGAGTAGGAAAATAGAAAAATAGAAAAATCTTTCTTTTTTTTTTTTTAAAGATTTTATTTATTTATTCATGAGAGAGAGAGGCAGAGGGAGAAGCAGGCTCCCAAGGAGCAGAGAGCCCGATGCGGAACTCGATCCCAGGACCCTGGGATCATGACCTGAGCCAAAGGCAGATGCTTAACCATCTGAGCCACCCAGGCGCCCTAGAAAAATCTTTCTATGCAACATTCTTAGAGCAATCATGTGTTTTTGCAGTTAAACTGCTTGGCTATGTTGAAATTCAAGTGCTACCTAAATATAATTTCCAAATTAGCATATTTATACATATTGTCCATTATTAATTTATGTACAATATTAAATAAAAACATTTCCAGGCATCCTGACATGAATTAAAAATATGAATGCCACCCTACTATTGATTATTGTTCTAAACGGTTACATAAATATACTAAGAATCTTTCAATGATACACAGTGCTCTTCTGAAAATGTTTAGATCAATTTTGTACAAAATTCATAAACTATGTCTACTGTTAGATGAAAAAGAGTTTGTAAAGCGGTCTATTTCAAAGAGAGTTCTCTATCACAATCGTAACAAGATTTCTCTTAGAGAATGCATCCCATTGGTATTAATAATAGTCTCTACTGTAAATCACACTACTGTGTGAGACCTTAGCATGTGCCATCTCTAATTTTCACATAAGGGTCCTGTTTGCTAAACAAGCTCAATAATTTTAATCATGATACTATTGTTAAAAATCCATTAATATGCAAGCCATTGAGCCAGGTGCAGGAGAAACTAAGTGATAGCACAATCATTTCAGAACTCTCTGACCTCAAAGAGCCTATCATCTAACTAAAGGAGATAGATTACAAACAAAAAGGATGTCTACCAATTCAAAACATCTCTCCTATGATGCATTAAATATTTTAGTATCCTCCTAGCTAATTGTTTCACTTTTATTTATCAAAAACTGCAGTTTACATGATGTGTATGTGTATATGTGTCCAAATTTATACACAAACTTAAAATTACTTTAATTACTTTTAATATAATCAATTGATGGAACAATATTACCCTAAAAGAAAAATGGGAATATAATCATATTTAATATCAAAGTTAAAAAATTCCATATGACTTTCTTAGAGAAAACAAGGTACCAACATTCTTGGTCTATAATTAGAGTTGCTAAGATAAAGAATCACTATTGAAAAGGAATTATTTCAAATACAATCACCCTTATTTCCACTCAGAAAGTAATCATTATTTCCAAGCTACATTGGGCTGAATTTCCTGCTAACAAATGTGATAATATAGAACTCTATGAAAATTAATGTTGCAATGAGAGCTCCAAAAATGATCTCCTCAAAAAATAATATTAGTGCATTAAAATAAAGAATTACACACTAAGTTCCAAGTTAAGCCCTCATAGCATTAATGCAAAAATAGGCTGTGATGTACTCACCTTTTTTCCTTTTAAACATTTTTTTAAAGTGTTGGAAGATGTTTAGAGAATTTAATCTATATACCAAGATTAAGATCACAGTGAGGCTCATTTATCAGGAAAGTTCAGAGGTATTTCAAACAAATAAAACAAAGAATTTCAGAAATATTTAATTTCCATTACTGATATAAGACATCCCTTTTTACTGTTATTGATTATTCACAATTTTTTTTTTATTTGAGCTTTCAGACCATTATGGTACTTAGTTTGATTATTCTTGAGCCATCATGTGTTGGTAACTTACTTTTCTTTGTCTTAGAACCACTGTTTTCTTTTTCTTACTTTCTTTTTAAAAATTTTTACTTTAAATACTCATTAGATTTGGTTTGGAATATTCTGTGTGATTTGGAAATGAGCCAGAAAGATACCAACTCTGGAAAACAAATATCTTTCCGTATTCTTCACTACATCACTTCCCACCTGTATACATAAACTTCTGTACAGGTGGTTCCTGCTCTTAGATTATTCTCTAAGAAGAAAATAAGTATCAAATAGGGAATATTTTGCATTAAAGACACCAGTTCTATGTATTTTATAAGTATGCAGAAGAGGGGTAGACAGAGAAGAGGCTGTGGTGGGGCATAATCAGCAGCATCATGAGCTGCTGGGATATGATACAGTCTCTGCTGAAGGGCCCATATTTATTCTCCATGCACTAGCATGGTGTGCTCAGTGACCAGTGCTCATTTTGATTTACTGATGCCCCAACTTGATTGGTTGATACCCAGCTGTACAAGTTGTTGAATATTTTAAATATCACCCTTCCTCTGCTGGTGTACTTGGACAAACTATTCCTTTTTCAGCTTCAGCTCTGAAACAAGAAATTTGAACTGAATAGTCTTCCAAATCCCATTCAGTCATTACAGTCTATCACCTGGGATTTAACTCCACATGATGAGGAGTCAAGATGCATAGTGAGAATGCCATAGAGCAAATTTCTGAGAACATTGCAACTTGACCACTGGGTTAGAATATATAATATCAACTGTTAAAATAGAAATTGAGAGTGGGCACTCCAGCGTCTTGTGGAGATGCTTTTCTCAATTAGACAACATGGGCCTACGTGGAGATGGAAGCCTCGGCTGGTTTTGTAAAACTAAGCCTCAAGAGTATAAAGACTAATGTTAAGTACGCTCTTCTTCTAGAAGCTTGCCAAGCAACTCCAGCTTTCTTGAACAGAACTGCAGAGCAGGAAATTTCCAAAATGTTAAGCCTACATTTCTGTTTGTGGTTTATTAGTTTTGTTTTAGTAAAATGGTGGACAATGACTCCAACTGCCTTAATTAATATAGTGGATATAAAAACACTTCCGTAATGGAAGTGTACTAAGCAAATATTAGTAAGTTATTATTTATCATCATAAACTATCATTCTTTGGTTCATACATATATGAGATACAGACTCTGCTATATCACAAGCATTGTGTTACTTCTTGGGGACAAAAATAAACTACTTGTACTCCAACCTTTTTGGCAGGGTCTGCCTCTGGGAAAATCTAGCCTAAGACAGGTCAGTGTGTGTGTGTGTGTGTGTGTGTGCATGCACATAGTACATGCTAATATGTTGGAGCAGGGTGGGAGATGAGATGTAGGGCATTTCAGACAGCTGGAATACCATACACAAAAGGATGGAGATGGAAAACAGAGAGAAGAATTCTAACAATACCTAATAATTCAAAGAATGACAAAAGGACATAACATACAGAGTGGTACGAGAACATCTTGTAGTGGATGTTAGAAGCAAGAATATAAATAGCCTTCTTTGGAGCAGTAAAAGGAATCTGTACTTGCTCGTAAAGACCATTGGGAACTTGCATGGGCACAAGTGAGTTGGGTACAGGGGAATTCATTTGGGTAAAAATCCTATTAAAGAAATTTTGTGTATTCTTTTAAAATAACAGAGAAGTCTACATGTGCTAATGAGAAGATGATAAAGGAGCAAGATATGGACACAATTGTTATTAGAGTTGTTTAATGTCCATTTATTTTATGTTGATCAACACATACTGGTTACCAATAGGAAAAAAAGCAAAACTGAACTTCTGCTCTTCCAACATGTTGCAATAGGGTAACATGATTTCCACTGCCCTGTGTTCCAGTTAACTGATCCTTTCTTCTGCTTGTCTACTATGCTGTTGAACTTCTCTACTGAGCTTTTCAGTTTAGTTCTTGTATTCTCCAGCTCTATGATTTCTGTTTGATACTTTCTAATATTCTTTATGTCTTTGTTGAAATTAGCACTTTGTTCATGTACTGCTCTCCTGACCTTAGTGAGCATCTTTCTGATCATTTTTTTGATTTCTCTATTGGACAAATTTTCTATCTCAATTTCATTTAGATTGGTCTCTGGATATTGATCTTGTTCTTTTGTTTGGAACATATTTCTCTGTTTATTCTCTTTGACTCTCTATGTTGATTTCCATGCATTAGGTAAAACAGCTACCTCTCCTAGTCTGGACAGAGTGGTCTTATGTAGGAGTTGAATCTTGTCAATAAGCCTGGCCTGAGATTTTGATTGCCTCTCAAACCTTGGTAATTTGTCCAAGCCATTTTTTGTTGTTGTTGTTGTCATTAGCTTCTAATAGTTAAGGGTGTGCCAAGACCCATTGTTGTCCCAAAAGCATGAGAAATGCCCATCTGCCTGTTCAGGATCCCAGGCATAATTGTCAGGTCCTTTGGTTCTCCAATGCGGGCAAATTGGAAGCCTGACTTTCAGGCAGCAGTGGACATGAGTTAATTCAGTCTAGCTCCTTTTCAGGGAGAAATTGGAACTGGGTGTTTGCTCAGGAATGGCTGAACTATTCCTTCAGCCAGAGGGAATGGTTGCTGAAAATTTTTGTGCTCCATAATAGAACCACTTCTTTGTTTCAGATGATCCTGGGAGACTATGGTTGCTGAGCCCCATCAGCTTCCAGAGCTAGGTGATTTGGGATCCAGCTTCTCTGATGGAAGGTGAAAGTTGGAGCGCTTTATATGTGTACAAGCTCCTTCTAGGGAGAAACTGAATACTTGGTTATACTCTTGGAGAAATGTGTGCGCAGGGTGGGGAGGAGACAATGGGGGGCATGCCCACAAGCTCCTTCAGGTTTCAGGGAGGATCCCAGTCAGGTCCCATGTGCAAGGTGATTAAAAACTGAGACCTTTGCCAGCAGCTGGGAAAGTATTCAGTCAACTCGTTTCTAGAAAAACTGGGAGATGGGAGCTTTTGCCTGTGCCCTCTGCACTGAGCCCAGGTGGGTAGCTGCAGGGAGTGTTTGTGCACTCATTTCAAAACTGCTTCTTTGTTTGCTCTTGTTCTGTGTGACTCAAGAATGCATGCCCCATTGCCCATCAGAGATAGGTAATTGTGGGGAAGGCATCCTTTGGGTGACAGTCCTAAGTGTTACGTTATTAAATTATTAAATGTATGAACGAAATCCTCCTGGGATAAAGCTGGAGATTTGGTTTTATTGTTGGAGCAAGACAGAGGGAGGATGGGGCTGACTGGCTCTTTCGGGTTCCTGGAAAGGTCTCAATCAGCACTAGATGCGGGCTAACTAGAAGCTGAACCCTCAAGCAATAGCTGGTAATGTATGCACTCAAACTCTTCCAGGGAAAAACTGAGAGATGGCTATTTTTGTCTGCTCCCTCTGCACTGAGTCTGGGGGCAATAGCCAGAGGTAATGCTTGTGTGCCCCTTTGACAACTGCTTATGTGTTTCCTATTTTCCTGTGGGACTCATGAATACGACCCTCACCGGCTATGAGAGCTGGGTGATCTGGGCACCTGTCCCTTGGATGACAGTCTTACAAGCTGGGGAGTTATATGTGTGTTCTAAACCCTTTGCTCATCAGGGAAAAGCTGGGAGTTGGGAGTGCCCAGTTTTAAGGCACTATGTCTGGGGTGGGGTTTATGGTGAGAGTGTCTCATCTGTTTCTACTTTTTTCAATGTGGGCAATTTCTCAGTCTCAGCATGTAGGAGCCATTCAAATCTGGCTTCTGGATTTTTCTCTGAGGGAATTGCACCATGTATAGCTGTGTACTCTGTGCATCCATGGAGGAGGGAAATTCAGGAATCTTCTATGTTACCAACTTGGTGGTATCACTCTCCTTTTCTCCTTTTATTGAATACAATTGGAAAATTGTAAAATATTTCTTCCTTTATTTACGTAGATTTCCCAGGGAAATATGAAAAAAAAAAAAAAAAGGAAGAGAATCCTCACCTTACTAGGATGCCCAATGCTATAATCAGTCCCCCTAATTGCAGCTTTGCAGTCTGTACTGTAATCATTGTTCATAACTCTCCACTGCATCATCGAGATAGGTTCATGACAATTCTGTATCTACCTAGTTTGCCATGGCCACGGTCAGCCACCATTCTGCATATTTTACTACTTTCCCACCAAACTGTAAACTAAAATGCAGTAAGCTTTTAATCTTTTTTTAAACTGTTGTGCATACTTTGTCAGTGTAAAGATGTACATGAGCATGGCTTTCCTCCAGAAACCAAGAAAGAACACCTTTCAGTTCATATCAGCTACATCACACTGTTTGTAAACAATTGCTTGTCTCCTTCAAATTAGAACTCATCAAAGAATATTGGATGGAGATCCTTGGTTTAAAATGTCTAGCTGAAATTCAGATATCTACTTAGTTCTGAAAAATTACTGGGACAGAGCTGACACTTAAATTTTCGTGAACAATTCCATTATATCATTAAGATATTTTTAGGCTGAGATTATTTTTTTCTTAAATGAGGCAGTAAGCAAAAATCTTAGTGTACCCTGTAAAAATGTATTAATTTTAACATGGCCCTTTGTCTCTATTTAAATATTATATCCATTTATAAATGGGTTACTGAACTGATGAGAGAATAAGAAATGGCCTCCCAGACATTCAGACCTAGAACCAAGACTGAAAATCAGCAGTCTTGGTTTAAAAAAATAAGATATGGTGAAATCAAAATAATTTCAAAATTTAGTGTGAAAAGCAATTGTTTTAAAGATTTTGAATCAAATATTCAGAATTGGTCTTCAGAGTCATATTGAACCCATATTTTGGGTAAGCCTAAAATGATGTAGCAAATATACTATTACAGGATTTTTTTTTTCTTCACAGTTTCTCTATCACACCCTTAAATCTCCAAGTCTGACATTTCTGCAGGGAGAATACATTAAAGTCCCAGAGCAGCAAGGATACAGAAGAAAGAGAGCCTACTTCCAACAAAATGCTAATAAACTCGGCATTCTGCTTGCCCATCCTTCGGGCACACTCCATTCCCAAATCTCCTGTTCATAACGTCTTCATTCTAAAATAGTTGATACTCTTCTTCTGCAATTCACTTCCCACTCTTTTCTTAATTATCTATCCACTAAATTTGATTGAACAACTATGTATAGCTTCAAGGGAAGTATGTGTGTACTCACACACACACACACACACACACGCACACGAACACCTTTAGGTAAAACAAACAACATTTGGAGTAATTATGTTGCTCTCTCAGGTTGTAAAACTGAAATGAAAATCTCTATTGGTTTGCTATTCTTTCTCAGATTTTTTTTCCCAGAGTGATTAGCATCTCATTCAAATTTATGAGCCCGATATTATTTATATTATAAGAATTATGCTAAGTGTTAGTAATTGAAGGTACCACGCTCAATGCTGGAATTCTGATATAATATCCTATCAAATTATTATCAGGGAACTCATGGTATTAAAATAACCTATCCTATTTTTATTTGTATACTTTCAGAAAGATCTTATATTGAATCCAGAACTACGACTATTATCTTCCACATACTGGTATTATTTGTACCTATGGGTCACACAAAACAAGTCTCCTTCTGAAAAGTGATATCTGTTCAGATATTTTCAAGGTACTATGATTTCTTATATTAACATTTTCTTTTCAAGCTGATATCCACAATTCAGTGAACTATTCTCATGAAATGCTTTCCATACAGCTCAACAAATTTGTGATCCCTTACACCATGTTCATCCTTTATGGTCTCATATTTTTTCCCCTAACTTTACAGTACTTACAACCATGTTATTTTTACTTACTACTTATTCATTGTCTCTTTTCATGCATTGAATTAAGTTCCCTGCAAAATGAAACTTATCTGCCCTCTTCATTATTAAAGTCTTAAAATACACCACAATTCTTGGCACATAATATATTCAATAAATATCTATTATATGAATGAAAAAAAGGGTGAATCTTGTAGCTCTAAATGATCCTAAGGAATAAGCACTGAATTTAAGCCCGTTATTTGATATATGATACGGAGTTACAAGAGGACATGTAAATTGCTTTAAATCATACAGTTTGCTTCCGGGTTTGTGCTAAAATGCAGGTCAGTTAATTCTTTCCTGGGCTTGTTGCTAATTTACCACAAGCCTTTACCCTGACAACTGAAGTCTGCATAATTTCACTTATATTGTGACATTTCTAATTAGATACGATTTTTATATATTATTCCATGCAGCCTGGATAGGAACTATAGAATAGTTCCCATGATTGAAATATTTTAAATGTAGTCTTCTAAAATTGTGTCAATTTTTTAAGCAATTGACGTCCTTGCTGCCTCATACTTGTGACTAGCAAACCCTCCACAATTTTTAACATCAGTTGGAGTTTGTGCATTTTCACACTTCATTTATCCCCATTAAGATGATAGCTGTTGGTTTCATCCCATGTTTTCAGGGTATTGAGATAATTCTAAATCTTTAATGCTGACATCTATGATATTAAGTAGCAATTTCACATTTGTGTTTACCACAAATTTGATTAAAATGCATCTATGTTTAAGGATACAAAACAAAGTCTCCAGGGCTAAATTTGATTCATATAAGTATTTTCAATAGCCAGTACAGTTATTATTTTTTTTAAATGCCCAGGAAGGTGTATTAGTTTTCTAGGGCTTTTGTACCAAAATGTCAAAAATTGGGAGGCTTAAAACAACAGAAATTTCTTCTCTCCTAGTTCTGGAGGTTACAAGTCTGAAATCAAGATGTTGGCAGGGCTGTGCTCTCTCTGATGACTCTAGGGGAGAATCCTTACTTATCTCTTCTAACTTCTGCTATTTGTCTATGTAGGGGCCAAGGACAGGCTGCCCAAAGTGTGCCATTTTGGCATATTGATTATTTTAAATAAGAGTTATTTAAGAGACATCTGTGAAGAAGGGATACTCAGACCCTCCTCTATCCCCCTGAAAGCAGGAAATAATTCTCCCGTGTGAAGTTACCCTCCCTGAACCAGGAGGTGAAGAAGAGATAGATCCCTTATCACTAGAGATAGGGACTTCAAAACAGAGGCTATATAAACACTTGATACTTTTTACCAATTTACTACCACAGCCCAAATTCTGTTTAGAATTCCTTACTAACTGAAGTCCAAAGTTAAGTTTTTATTGTCCTGTCTATTCCTCACAGATTTATTGTCTCCATTTAAAAAGCATAAGGACTGCCTGTCTTGGTCATTTCTTTAGGTCTTGGTGTCATTGTTGAGCCTCCGTGGACACATAATAAAACTTTGATTTCTTTTCTCCTATTAATCTGTCCCATGTAAATTTGATTCTTAATCCAGCTAGAGGAATCATGGACAGCATAACATTTCTCTTTCCCTGACTTCTGCAATCCTTGTCATCTTGTGGCTCATAGATACGTCGGTCCAGTCACATGGCCATCTTTTCCCTGTGTGGCCTGACTTTGTCTTTCCTCATTGTGTGTCTGTCCCTGTGCTCAAATTTCTTCTTTTGCTAAGTATGCAGGACATATTGGATTAGGGCCAATACTAATGACCTCATTTTAATGTAATTACCTCTGTAAAGACCCTATTTCCATATAAAGTCACATTCTGAGGTACTAGAATTAAGGACTTTAACATATTTTGGGGAGGGGGACACAATTCAACTCGTAACAGAAAGCATTTAGATTTGTGATCTCTACTCAGTTGTGGATATATATTACGCTATTCATCATACACAGACTATGTCATGCAAACCATACATGTAAGTCCTAAATGCATATATGTCCAAATATAGAATATGTATGGCATGTTTTTATATATGGGTATGTATATGTGTATGAATATATTTATACATATACATGGAAGCACAAAGTTACAAACCTTTTAGTCTGCATAAAACAAATTTTCCACTTTGACAAAAGCTAGTAGTTAGGAATTTAAGTTAGTTTTTCAGCACATAGCATTCTATCTGATCAACTTAATTGTGAAGTTAGTTTATATGACTTCATTTTATACACAATGATATCACAAGTCCCCATTCTTCTTTTCAACCTGGTAGCAGATTTTAAAATGGAGCAAAAAGAGGAATCTATTATCATCACCATGCTGAAGTGCTGAGATGACATAATGCCTAGCAATATTTCTATAGATCTAATAACATCCAAGAGAAAACACAAATTTCCTTTTAATGACTCTGAGGTTGAGAGAAAATAGTACATACGTGAATGTGACTGAATTCAGATATTTTCCTGCTAAAGTAAGTCATTTTCTTATTTTCCTTATTTATAGCTTAATATTCGAAAAAGCAGAGGTCATCAACTTGCATATTAGTCACAGTTAAAAAGATAAAACAAGGGCGCCTGGGTGGCTCAGTCGTTAAGCGGCTGCCTTCGGCTCAGGTCATGATCCCAGAGTCCTGGGATCGAGTCCCACATCAGGCTCCCTGCTCAGTGGGAAGCCTGCTTCTCCCTCTCCCACTCCCCCTGCTTGTGTTCCTGCCTCTGTCTCTGTCAAATAAATAAATAAAATCTTAAAAAAAAAAAAAAATTTAAAAAAAAAAAAAAAAAAAAAAGATAAAACAACAGTGTATTCAATTAAGAGCTTTCTATTCTTACCAATGACACACATGGGAAAATAGAGCAAAATGGAGCATCAAATTCTAATTTTTTTAAACAGAGTACTACATTTATCTAATAAATCTGAGGAAAGTATTTTAAATAACATTTGGATTACCATGGGATTTGTTATGATGGGATGAGATATAATACATAGTGGAAATCTTACTTGCTAAAATCTAAGTTTAAATTCCAGACTTACTTTCTTACCTCATGGTCCATTAAAATCAAAGTGTCAATCTGATTTTACTCCTGGAAAATGGTTCCCATTCCCATTGTTCAACAGCAGCCCCTGCTGGCTACAAAGCTCACCACTAATTTCATGTTGGTTGGATTTCTGCGTTCTTGTAGAATCTAAACATCATTCCAAAGTGTGGTGTTCAGTTGGAGGGTTGGATCCTGTGGGGAGAAATAATAAATATCAAAAGGCTTGAGTGAAGATTTCTATAATAGTTCTAGTTTAATTTCACACCTACAGAAAAATGAGGTCTTTCCATTCAGGGTTTCTACAGTCTTATTGCTTATGTCACACACAGCAACCAGCTTGTGGATGGCTGTACGTTAGAAAGCCATTTATGACCATTGTCTCAGAAATAGCTACTTTATTTATAGAAATGAAACATAGTTGCATATGGATGAAATAACAGGCTCTATAAAAATGATTGAAAGAAAACGAGTGCTCTATCATACACATCAGTACTTAAAGGGTACACTTTACAACATAATGGTGGTTATCACAGGAAGAGTGGAAAATTTGGAAAGGTATCTTGAATCCCTTTCTTATTATTTTCAACATATTAACTTTGAATTCCAAATACAAACTAAATATTATCCTAAAGCATAAATGATGCCTTTGATGTAGTATCTCTCAATGTAAGTAATAACTGTATAGCCCACCGATATAGACTCCGTGCCAACACTCTCTGACATAGACAATTGGTTTTTTAATTGGGATGTTCAGCTTGTTATATTTGAAATTTTGCCTCAGTAACATTTTTTCTACAATGGACTTACAATGGACTTACATTTCTTTTAAGGAAGCTGAACAGTACTTGAAGATTTACTTTAGTCTTAGGAATTTTTATTTAAGAAAAATAAATTTAAGCATTCGGTATTCTGGAAAAGAGTTTCTTCCTAATGCAGCATAATATTCATATTGCAGAGATTAAAGCTTTTCTTTTCTAGCTCTATCAAATTATCATCTGGTTAGTTACTTCTGATAGTTTGAAGTGTTATAGTAGTAGAATCACTATTTCTTTTAGTACCAGAAATACATATATATTACTGGAAAATTATTGATTTTGCAAACGATCACTGGTTTATTTTTTTAAGCAAACTCTTATATAGTATGTGTTTTGGGTCAGGAACTGCCCTAAGATATTAAAATATTAATTAATCATTTAAACAACCTTAGAAGGCTGTAGGATAATTTGGATTAATTTTGCTCAGCAAATATTCATTCTTTCTTCTGCCCATTGCAGGTGAGTTTATTACCTTGCCCAGTGAAGCATGGCTTGGACCTGAGACTTACTTTTGCCAATGGATGGGTTTATTTGCTTAGAAAAATGTGAGCACATTTGATCGAAACAGAGTTCTTCATTGTGCTTGCATGTTTTGGCTTACTTCTTATGCTATTATGATATATCAGGTACTGTTCCTTTAGCCAAAGTGAACACATTGAGAGAACCTGAACCCAGCCACCAACTTCAGAACCTAGCCAAGCAAAACCTCCCAGACAAACCCATGCTAAGTCAACTGAACCTCTCTTAGGGTTTCACTAAATCTATCTTTATTGGTGCTATTTGATCATTGCCTGTCCACCTGACAGCAAACCAGTAAGCACCATACAGGGTTAACATTCCTACAGGGGTAATTGACTCAGTTTTCATGGAAGGGTGGGTAGTTGCCACACAGTAGGAACAGGAAGGTGTATGGCTGGACCTAAGTTGACCTTTTGGGTCTCTTCTTGGTATATCTATGTTGGGTAACAATCATAGGTAACCATAGTTTGACAATGGTATGGAAACCAGGTTCTCAATCCCTTGAGAATGAAGGTCTGGGTTATTCCATGAGGTGGGCAACCTACACCTGACCAAATGGTAGAAGAAAACATGATGAGTATTTTTTGTAGCCTAAGTACCAATTGTAGCAATGACTACTACGGATCTTTCTATTACTTTTCCTCTTATAAGTTTTTTTTTTTTTCTAAAGAAATTATGCTTTGCTACCATCATGAAAAAGAAGCATTGTCAGCACAGAGACAATTTATTGTGAGAAACAGGTGGATCTGAGTTGCACAAGGGATGCACTTCTACAGACCCTGTCAGCACCCTTCCATTAGTGTGGTACATTTATTATAATTGATGAGCCAATAGTGATATATTTTAAGTCCAAAGTTTACATTATATTTGTATTGTATATTCTATGGGTTTTGACAAATGTATAATGACATGTGTCCACTATTACGGTATCCTACAGAATAGTTCCATTGCCCTAAAAAAATCCCCTCTACTCCATCTATTCATCCCTCCCCTCTAACCATTGACAACTGATCTTCTTAGTGTCTCTATAGTTTTGTTTTTTCTAGAATGTCATGTAGTGGGACCCACACTCCCCTTTTATTAACTGTTGAGGCTGTTATCACAATGAGCTCAGAAACTTGAGGAGTGTTGCAATTTATCTTGGGCTGTAGAGTTAGCCCCTCAGGCTGAGTCTTTGGATTCTTGGTATGAGACTTTGTAGAAAACTATAAGTGGTAGGAGAAGCTTTCTCTTACTTTCAGCAAATAAGTTATTCACAGCTTTTCAACTGTTCTATTTACCTTCAAGAGATACTTCAGCAGTAGTTGAAAACATGAGCAGCTTGCCCCAGGGACAACAAAAATTGAAAAAAAAAAAAGTATATATAGATCCATAAATCTACCAAAAATTATGTGTGGAAAGTCACAATTGAGAGTCAGATTTCGGGAATAGGCATAGGAGCCATAAGTAAACAGGCCTTTAGGTTTGCTTTCAAATTCATCCTTTTCATAACTCTGTAAGTTAAATATTATGATTAACCATACCATTTCTCCTAAAAGGTATGCTCCATTAATCTTTTCTGGAGTAGTTTTCCAATATACCCTGTAGCCAACAACTTAAATTGGCCACAGTTTTTCTGCTACATGTGATTCACTTCAGTTTTTTAAGGGATTACATGTTGTGCTACTTGAAAACATGATCACTATTTTTATTATTACTTTATCTTTGCACTTGGAAAAACATAACCACCAAATTGCCACCTCTGTCTCACTTCTTTCTCTTGCTATTATAACCACAAGCAAAGCAAACAGATGTTTATGTCACAAAAACATGTAGAAAATATGCTAGGCCAAGAGAAACAACAAACATAATGTGGAGTTAGCATTATTTTCTCTAATCCTCTAAAGGTGATTACCCCAAAAGGGACCTGTTTAGGCTATTCCTATATTTCTAGGAAGTTGCTGATTGATTACTTATTATATAGAAAAATTGCTTTTCTTTGGTCATGCTGAATAGCATAGCACCAGTTATGTATGAATGACCAACTTTCTGCCATACTCCAGCTAATATGGAATAGTGTGTAATTTAAAATTCAGTTACTTACAACATTATCATCAGTATTATCGGTTATTCTCTCAAGACAAAAATATATACTGCATCTGATACTATCTCTTTTCTGAAACTAGTCGAGTTTAAAATAGTCCTGAACAAAGTTAAAAAAAAAAAGTAGAAATTGTCACAAATATGAGCAATTTTATACACTCTGATCTTATCGGGGGATTAATTATGGTCTATCTCATTTTGATTGTTTTTGGATAATTATTGCATGTTAGCAAGCAAGATCTAAGGTCTAAGTTTAGAAGGTTTAAGCTATTGATAAAGGAAATATTGTGAAGTAATTATTTGAATAAAAATGTATGAATATCAGCTATTCTTTTTTTTAAGATTTTATTTATTTATTTGACAGAGAGAGAGCACAAGCAGGGCGAGTGGCAGGCAGAGGGAGAGGAAGAAGCAGGCTCCCCACTGAGCAAGGAGCTCGATGTGAGGCTCAATCCCAGGACCCTGGGATCATGAACTGAGCTGAAGGCAGACACTTAACCGACTGAGCCACCCAGGCGCCCCGTCAGCTGTTCTTGATAGAATATAATTTCACTTTTTAAATGAAATCCAAGTCCATCATATGCAATATGTTTATACAACCAGCAATCTGTAGACAGATATTCAATCTTTATGTTTGTCACAGATTTTCTGAAAACAATACCCTTTTCAGATGATACATTTAGTTGTCTACAAGTTTATGTTATTAAATACATTTAGTATTTTTTTACAGTAAGTTCATAGAAGTAGAATTATGGGCCAAAATTTGAATATGTATTTAAATATATGATTCACATGTTGAAAACTTCCACTCTAAAGTGTATAGCATGTGGTACTCCACCCACAGGTCTAAGAAAGTTCTTGAATCCTCTAAAACTGTACTGATACTTAGATTTATTATTCGTAGATTCTATGCCAGTTTAAGAGATAAGCACAAGTTTTGCATTTTTTTTTAAGATTTTTTATTTATTTGAGAGAGAGAGAGAGAGCCAGCAGGAGCAGGGGGAGAGGGAGAGGGACAGAGACAAGCAAGCTCCCCACTGAGTAGGGAGCCCAAGGCTCAGGACTCAATCCAAGGACCCTGAGATCATGACCTGAGCCAAAGTCAGACACTTAACCCACTGAACCACCCAGGAGCCCCTAGTTTTACATTTGTTTAAATAATATTTTCTTCCATTAATATTGTTGTTGGTATCTTTTACTTATGATTATATCTATGTCTCTATCTATGTACATATGTATCTATCATCTTCATTGCAAATTGCATGACCATAACCCTTTCTCACTCATATATTGAAGTATTCATTTTTTACTACTGATTTAAATTAACCCCTTGAGTAATGATTAAAGCTTTGTACATTATAAATGCTGTCTATGTTTTCTCAATTTTTATTCACTTCTCAATTTTGCTTATTCATCATTATTTAAGGCACAGAAGTTAAAATGTTTGTGTGGTCCAGTCAATCAATCTTTTCCTTTATAGTTTCTGTGTTTGGTGGTAAAAAGTGGTTTTGAGGCAAGAGTTTTCATTTTCAATAAACTTTTATTGAGCACTTGTCCTAGCTTAGAGGCAGAGAGAGTCAATTAAGTGCTTGTCCTGCACGAAATTTCAATCCAGTTGTGGAGATAAAAAAATAAATGTACATTCACACAACATTAAGAAATGTTTTACCAACAGCAATTGACAAATAAGTGCAAATTGATACAGTGCAAATTGAGAACATATGTGCTAAGAATAAAGGAATGGGAAATTGAATAGAATTTTACAAGAGAGGGAAATTGGAGATAATAAAATGCACAGGGCTTTCAAAATTTTCATGACATCTTTTTCAGTGGTTTTCTATGCATGTATGAATTATTCCACTTTGCATATATTGAAACAAGCTGGACATTGCTGAACGAATTTTATATACTTTCTGCTAGAACATGAGGAGTTGACATGCTATAAATACTTAAGTAGAAATGCTATTTTCAGCATCCTATAAGAAATTGAGAGAGTTGAATATGGACAGAAAAGAAAAATTAATTATTTCTCTTACCAAACATAAACACACTCCGCACCACCTAATCCAATTATGCCTTCCCACCCATCTGCCAGACACTGCTCTAGAAGCTTAGTTTCAAAGGTAAATATATAATAAGAGATAAAATTGTGGAAGTGGTGATAGTATTATGAAGTCATTAAAAGAATAAAAGCCACAAAATAAGAAAACAGAACTTACTTTTACTTCCAAAAATATATATCATAATCTAGTTGTCATCATTGGTGTCTGATGCTCATTTTTAGTGGGGAAAAAAAGATTTGCAATTTTGGTGAAATATGTTAGTGAAATGTTCTCAGTACTTTCTGATTTCCTGGGAGTTGTCCTTGCTCTGCCTCCCTCCAGTAGTCTCCAGCTCTCACAGCTGATGCCAAATGAAGCAGGAAGAAGTAACGACGTTGTTGACAGTGGCTTATTTTCAGTTCCTGTGCCCGCTGTATACTTTACCTTTTAATTGTCCTATGCTTGGGTTCTGAATGATTCTGTTCAGAGCCATAATTTCTATTCTTACTTGGAGTATATGTCATCAAAACCTAAATTCCATAATACTAAGGTGAGCAGGACATGGCCAACCTAAGGGAAAAACTCATGATAGTGCATTCATGTTACTTCTTAAACCAAAGAAATTAAAATTATACTTCTCCTTCTTGGGAGCTAATTAGATCACTGGATACTGAAGTGAACCCACCAATCATAGTCTTTTCAAGATAAAAACTCTCCTAAACCACAATATACAGTTTTGTCATATCTTCCCCAAAGGCAGGATGGGAAACAAAGTGTGAAAGGACATCTGCTTTCTTTCTAACTTACAGTTAATTGTTTACTTCTAGGATGTGTACCTATTATATCAGAGTTTAGGGTTTCTGACAATTCTATAAAAGCTGCTTATTTCTTTCCTTATAACCCTTCTTCATATGATATTTATGTTTTTTATGACCCCACCCCCACCCTCGACAGAACTGCATTTAAAAGGGAAATATGGAACAGCCAAAAATCTCTTACAATCAGGTAAGGTGATAACTTACTTTCAAGAAACAACATACCATAAAATATGTCTCATTGTCTAGTGTGTTCAATTAGAAATGTGTCTTATTTTAGAACATAAAAAATGTATACTGTGTGTGTTTTTGCAAAATTATTTTTTGACTCATACCGTTTATCAAATTCTAATGAAAATAAATTTTAATTTAACTGTGTGTGTGTTTTAAGATTTCGTTCACTTATTTATTTTGATTCAGGGGGTTTCTTTTGAAAAATGCCTCCCATTTTTATACTGTCGACAAGAGCATAACATCTTACTACATTGTGATGGGATAAAAATGAAGGAAGAAGGAAAAATCTTTTATCTGGACTGAATATTTCATGTAGTTACTACTTCTGAGAGTAAACCTCCGAGGACCTTAATGTCACTAAAACCATGTTGAAAATATAATTGGTCACAATGCCTTATCCTTAAAAATCTTCCATGCTGCCTTGTTTGTTGTAACTGTGCAATGTGACTCCAAGTAGCGTAAAGAAGATCAGAAACTCAAAATAAATGCTTGGTAAATTAAAAAAAAAATTCCCCTTAAGAGCCTTGGAAATATTTGGAAGAGGAAGAGCATGAACTATTCTACAGAGGTAATAAAACCATCACATTACAGATTTATTGAAAAACTACTAAGTTCCTATCCTTTCCAAATTTCTGTTTTGTCATGATTAATATACACCATTCCCTCATTACCCAGAAGCACTGGTCTCATCTTGAGTTCAAGTCTCATGTAAGACAGTATGAAATAATAAAAAGTTATTCTCGGTTAAGGATACAGAAGACTGAAATAAATATGAATAAATTTTATAACAATAGCTCCAAATTTTGAAATTAATGTTAGTGTAGGATATGTGTGAAGAATCAATTGTGCTGGAATTGTTATTTAGGATCGTATACAAATATAGCCCTTAGGGGCGCCTGGGTGGCTCAGTTGGTTAAGCGACTACCTTCAGCTCAGGTCATGGTCCCAGGGTCCTGGGATCGAGTCCCACATTGGGCTCCCTGCTCCGCGGGAAGCCTGCTTATCCCTCTCCCACTCCCCCTGCTTGTGTTCCCTCTCTCGCTGTGTCTCTCTCAAATAAATAAAATCTTTAAAAAAACAACAACAACAACAAAAACAAATATAGCCCTTAGGAAAATTTAAACATTCTTATACTTGATTCTTTGTGATTAAACTTAACCTGCCTTTTTGGTCTTATTTCTGGAAGCTATACTCTTGAAATCAAATTGAACTCCCTCTATTCCTGGAAAAAGTCTATACCTGCCCCACCCTTTTCCCATGCTATATTTTCTTTTTTTCTTTTTAAAGATTTTATTTATTTATTTGGGAGAGAGAGCACATGAGAGGGGGGAGGGTCAGAGGGAGAAGGAGACTCCCCGCCGAGCAGGGAGCCAGATATGGGACTCGATCCAGGGACTCCAGGATCATGACCTGAGCCGAAGGCAGTCGCTTAACCAACTGAGCCACCCAGGTGCCCCCCTATGCTATATTTTCTATATGCAACACTTTCTTTCACTCCCTTCAACTATTTAGTTCCTACTTAACCTACCAGTCTGGTATTTGAGAATGTTTCTTGAGCCTCCAAATCCAGGGAAGTTGCCATTCCCATTGCACCCTCTGGTGGTCATTTCCATATCCACCTTAGTTGATTAAGCCAACCCCTGTATATTCCATACTCTACACCATGGGCAATTTCAGAAAAAGGCATGTGATCCAATTCTAGACAATAGAACCAGAAGCAAATTCTGTTGGAAGACTTCTAATAAAAGTTTCCTCATTCACAAATTAGAGCCACAGGAAAATACAGTATCTCTTCTATTTTTAAAACTTACTGCTTCTGCTTCTGCCATTATTGTTGTTGATGTTATTTTTTACATGATTTCTGGGACTGCTGTTGCTATATTTTTTAACAGCTTGAGGTTGATATCAACCAAAACAGTGGAATAATGAAGACATGAGAAGAAATTAAGTTTCTGTCCACATTGTGGTGCCAATACATGAGCCACATTTGAGGTCAATTTTAGCAGTTATTAACATTCTTCTTGTTTATCCAGAACATGACTTGCTTTATATATTTGCAGAATCTTCCACCATTTTGAAGAAGAGCCCAAAACTCACTACCAAATCCAAAAATGCCTTATGTTCTTTTCTTAGCCTTCCTTGTGTTGGAAGACTTTTCCCGTGGATTGCATTCCTATACAGCTGGAGTCCCTTGAACAAAAGCATGTACAGTCAATTTTTGTGTATGGAGACCATCCAGGATATTTAAGTCTTTTCCCCTTTTTTTTGGAGGAGATTTGTTTATATCCCAAGATAATATACATAGAGATGGTTTCTCCCTCAGCATCATATCTCCTTACATTCTGCAATAAAGATAATATTCCTGTTGCTCTTTCTTTCTCTGGAGGGGAGGATAGACAGGTCATGAGCAGTCCTACATAAGATCAGAATTTTCTAATTTTGACATTTCTCTCCTGTAACGAACCTCATGGCACTTATGCAGATAACTTCTGGCTCTCATTATATTACCCTGTGGGAATTGATGTATAGGGAACAAATATGAGTGATAAATGGTGCTTGTCTCTGACCAAGGAGTCATCTGTTTTTATTAGCCTGCCTCAGGTATGAATTCAACATTCTGTCCCAACACTCAACAGGAAGAATGGACTCAGCATGGCGCTCCTTGACTTTTATTTTTTTAATATTTTTTTTTTTTTTGAGAGAGATAGAGCGTGAGGGTGGGGGGAGGCAGGAAGGAGCAGAGGGAGAGGGAGGGAGAGAATCTCAAGCAAACTCCCAGCTAAGTGTGGAGCCCAATGTGGGGCTCCATCCCAGGAGCCTGAGATCACGACCTGAACTGAAATCAAGAGTTGGACGCTTAAGCCACTGAACTACCCAGGTGCACCCCTGGGTCTTTGACTTTCTACGGTAAGCTAACTTGTTAGCTGACAAGTGGGGTAAAATTACAGACTCTTTATTGTTTTCCACATCTTTGACATCTTATGGCTAGAGTTTAGTCACAAGACTAAATCCAACAATTGGCTACCTTACCCATTTTCAACTGGAAATGTTCATATGAAAAATCACATACAGGGGTGCCTGGGTGGCTCAGTTGGTTAAGCGACTGCCTTCGGCTCAGGTCACGATCCTGGAGTCCCGGGATCGAGTCCCGCATCGGGCTCCCTGCTCAGAGGGGAGTCTGCTTCTCCCTCTGACCCTCTTCCCTCTCGTATCTCTGTCTCTCATTCTCTCTCTCTCAAATAAATAAATAAAATCTTTAAAAAAAAAATCAAGAATTTTGAAGAAATTAATATTGACTCCCTATTTTTCTCTTGAGGAAATCATCCGCTGTGTGGAGTGAGTAGGTTTTTTTTTAACCTCTGTAAATTAAAATAAAATAAATATCTGGAGAACAAGTGTAAATGTGACCATAAAGAATAAAATATACCAATATGTACAGTTTGTAAACAAATTTTAGTATGTAAATTGCCACTATGATTAGCATTTGTGTTTGTTATCTAGCTGCACAATGAATTATCCAAAAACTTAATGGTTTAAAACAATAAACATCATCTCACACAGTGTCTGTGGGTGGGGAATCCTGGAGTAGCTTAGCTGAATAGTTCTGGCTTTGAATCCCTCATAAGGTTCCTGTTAAGATTAAGGCTGTGCTGCAGACATCTGGAGGCTTGACTATGGCTGGAGGATCTGTTTTTACGATGGGCTCATTTCCAGAACTGGCAAACTGATCAGGCTGTTGGCAGGAATATTCAGCTTTTCACCACACAGCCCTATCTTTAGGGGTGTTAGGGATGACTTAAAATGGAGCAACTGAATTCTCCCAAAGGGACTGATGCAATAAACAAAGACATCAATATGCCTTTTATGATTTAGCCTTGAAGTCATATTCTGTAATTTCCACAGTGTCCTATTGGTTACACCAGTCTGCTTGATGCCATGTTGGAAGTGACCTGACAGAGGCCTGACTGCCAAAGGGTGAGCATCACGGGGCAATACTAGAGGCTGACTTCCACAGCAATAATGAAGTCCTGCAAGTCTTATCTTCTTGCAAGGAAAGTATAGATACTTAGAACATTTTTAAGATCTCTAAAGCATTTTTGGTAGAGGGAGGGGAAGAATGAAGCGGGGGAAATCGGAGGGGGAGACGAACCATGAGAGACGATGGACTCTGAAAAACAAACTGAGGGTTCTAGAGGGGAGGGGGGTGGGAGGATGGGTTAGCCTGGTGGTGGGTATTGAGGAGGGCACATTCTGCATGGAGCACTGGGTGTTGTGCACAAACAATGAATCATGGAACACTTCATCTAAAACTAATGATGTAATGTATGGGGATTAACATAAGAATAAAATAAAAAAAAAAGATCTCTAAAGCATTTTTATTAATGGACAAAGGAAATGACTGAATAGGCCAAATAAAATAAAGTGTGCATTTTTGTTATGTTATAAGAGATTCTTAATTTCTCTAGGCATCATTTTTCTTTAGGCACAATTTAACCAACATAGAGATTGAGTTAGTGATATATTCCTGCTGCAATTTGTGGATGTTGGTAGGTTATATAACAAACTGACCAAAACCGGAGACCTTCTTCACACACAGTGAGTGCTTATGTTGTTATTTACTAATTTCAATCCCTGGCAGATGCTTTTTTTAAAGGAATTGTAAACTCTAGCGGACCCTAAATGTATGACCATTTATTAGATGGCATCCATCTTGTCTTTACACCTTGATGTGTCCAAAGAATTAGGTAGATTCTTACAGAATGTGTTGAAGAGAACTTAAAGTGCACTGTGTAACATATGGTATAATATGAAAGTAATACATTTTCTAAATTGTATATGGTAAATTATGAAAGTATTTTTCTTCTCAGTATATAGAAGGATTGTGAAGAAAGAATATGTTGTATAGAGCGGTATTTATCTTGGCCCCCCCTCTATCTGACCAATATTCATCTGCCATTTTGACCTCTTATATACTGTATTACTTAGCATCTGCTAACCTGAAAATAAAGAACCACACAGAGAGGTAAATGAAGGTTTATCTGGGATCAAAGAACTGCATTTCAGGGAACACAGATTCGGGTAGAAACCTAAACAGGGTCCTGCTGATAGAGTGAAAATAAGGGGTTTTTATGAGGAAAAGGAAGGGGAGCAATTCTAGGAGTTGAAGAAATGGGGGAAAAAGTTTTCTGTGCGTGTTAACAAGTTAAATTACTCTGGATTATACATTGATTGACTACTGATTCTATCTTTAGAAAGTCTGCAACCATCAGCCTTGTGATCAGGATGTCGCTCTTCCCTCTGCCTTCTCAAGCAATTGCTTTATTTATTTTTTTTTTAATTTTTAAATTTTTTTAAAGATTTTATTTATTTATTTGAGAGAAAGACAGAGATAGAGACAGAAAGCATGAGCGGGAAGGAGAGGGAGAAGCAAGCTCCCTGCTGAGCAGGGAGCCCGATGCGGGGCTTGTTCTCAGGACCCTGAGATCATGACCTGAGCAGAAGGTAGGCAGATGCTTAACCAGTCACCCTGGTGCCTCAACAAGTGATTGTTTTAGACGATTGTCATTTTGCCAAATACAAAGTTTTTGGCCCAGTTCAAAGATGGTTACAGTCGTTCCTCTGCAGATGCAGCTCTGACTTTGTTTTAAATGGCTCATCATGTCAGTATTTCACACTCTACCTAGTGCCTATTGAGACTATTACAAAACCTCTTATGCATTCCCATTAATGAAGCTTTAGAGACTTTATGTCTCTATTACTAAATGTTTGCACAGCATATGATAAGGCAATAGCATGCAAAACATGATATCTGCAAAACACGGTATCTGCAGTGATATTTTGGGCAGCCTCCACCACCCACTCTTAATCCTTGCAGACAAGGACTTCTATAACATGGATGCTTTTTGTCACTGAAAAAAGATGTAATTTTCCACTAGTCCGCATCTCACAATTATACTTCAACCTTGATGATCTACTTTTGGTTCCCAGACTTACCAATTACTTTCAAGTCTCTGCAACTTTACAAGTCCCTTGGTCTGCAAAAAGTTAGTTCCCTTCCCATTCTCTTGGATTCAGACTTCTCATTCTTTAGCATGTGGCTCAGATCTGACCTTAAAAAGAAAGCCTCCATATTTCTTATCACTATCCCAACTCCAGTCTTCAAGGCAGGATATATATCCTCCTCTTTTCTTCCCTAAAGCCCCTTTTCTTCCCTAAAGCACTTGTCACATGTAATTAGAATTTTCTTTTTTTTTTTTTTTTAAAGATTTTTATTTATTTATTCATGAGAGACAGAGACAGAGAGAGAGGCAGAGGGAGAAGCAGGCTCCCAAGGAGCAGAGCCCGATGCGGGACTCTATCCCAGGACTCTGGAATCATGACCTGAGCCGAAGGCAGACACTCAACCATCTGAGCCACCCAGGTGCCCTAGAATTTTCTTTTTGAATATCTAATTTTCCAACTATAAACTCCTTGATGAGATTGCTTTTAATTCACTTGTACCTGCCTAGAACTTAGTACATTGTGTACATGATAAATTATCAGGAAATATTTCTTGGAGTAAACTAAACTGACATCCCATAACATTTTTTTGGAAATCCTCACAATGAAAACTTTTTTTTTTAAAAAATGTGTCTCATTACATGTATTTTGGCCCTAATGGTTATTGTTGAATGGAATCTTACTTTCAAGACCTGCACCTTGCCTTTGACACTAATTAGATTAAATCCGTTAATAAGGCTGCCATGGCATATTTATGGTACAATACTGGGAATAAGTTATTATCCCAGTAGAGATATTTTGAATTAATCTTATATTTTCTTTAGCTCATTCGTCTTTGGAAATGCCAAATAAGGCAATTGAGTATTCACATTTTTCAGAATGCATTTTAGGAGCAATTCTGAAGTGTGAAGTGCTGAAATAAAATACATTTATCTTTTTTCTCTTATCTCAGAGCTCAAAATGATAATTTACCATATTGAGTTCTTGGGAACTAGCACTATGGAAATGAATAAAAAATAAAGAACATAAAACTTTTTCTAATAATTTGCTCTTTGGCAAACAGTTGAAATTATCTTTAAATCCTGAAAGTATGTTTTGAACAACAAACCTCACAATATCAGTATCTTATATTAGTGTGCATTTTATAACTGGCGAAGTCCCTTCAAATATATTATTATTTTATTCATAATAATACTTTGGGTGTTTTGGGATCTTGCCTTGTGCTATGCTAAGGACTGAGACTACAATGATAAATGTGACACAGTCCCTACTTTTATGGAGCTTTCACTCTCATTGGAGGAACAGATAATGGATGATTAGAATTAAGGACAGTAAGTGTATTGGGTAAAGGGAGGTGACACGAAGTCTTTTGTAAGAAATTCAAGGTAAGGTAAACAACATTACTTTTTGAATGATAAATGAATTCATGAAAAAAACAATAGTCTCAAAGCCTGAAGACATAAGCATTATATTTACTGAATGTAAGTATCAGACCTAAAGAAGGAAAAAGTTACTCAGAAGAAAGGTCAGCCAATGGAAAAAAATAAGATACAAGGGGATCATAGAAGCTAATGTAGACAGTTTTTTTGTTTTTGTTTTTTAGAGTGAGAGAGTGAGAGCTCCATGCGGGGCTCAATCTCATGACTGAGATTAGGACCCTGAGATCATGACCTGAACCAAAATCAAGAGTCAGATGCTTAACCGACTGAGCCACCCAGGTACCCCAAATGTAGACAGTTTTAATATGACTTATCCATGGGAGTGGGCTTAGCTAAATTAAAAAATATATATATATTCTAATTCCATTGCTAAATTTGATTATATCATTAAGAATTGTACAAGAAGTTAAAGCCAGATAACTTCCAAGAATCCACTCCCATATTTAAGACCATACCTCTTATGGATATGGAAGCCATTAAATATTTTATTCCTTTAATTTTTTTCATTATTATTTGATGATTACCAAGCAAATTTTAATTATGATGTTCTTTCCCTCATAGATCTCCCACAGGACAGAAAAAAACAGTGTTAGTTAGGCTGAGATAAGCATTTCCATCTATGTGGGAATGATGTCTCTTTTTGTGTTAACAGATGGCATTCTGACGTGAATTCCTTTAATGTAAATCTACCACTAGGAATGGAGTTCCAAAATGTTCTAAAGAAATCAAGTTCCAGTGCCTGCAAGACTGAAGACTGTGGCAAATTTTGCAGGATAGAAGAAATTCTAGATGTAGAAGTTTAGGCAGAATTTGGGAGAGAAAGCATGAGTTCATGTCCTGGATCCACTGCCTGCTGTCTGTGTAACCTTGGAAGATTTATTTTCTGTACCTCAGCTTCTTTATCTATGGAATGAAAACAATTATGTTATTTACATGATAGAATTATTGTGAAGATATTCAGCTGCTTAAGCAGAATGGGATTTAAAATAGGGAACAATGTGTTCCACAATCACTGGTAAACCCAAAGCAGAGTGTTCTAAGGTCTAGTTAAAACTTCCCAATAAATTTGAGAATGGGTCCTTCTGTGCCACAATCAGGAAGCTGCAGAATCAATAAACCATCAATGTGGCTGCTGTTTCCAGTAATTTTGCCACTTCTGTCCATGGATCAAGGACCCACTGTTCCACTTTTCATTCTAGAACCACACCCTCTCTGTTAGATAATTAATTGCCATGGCTTATATAGTACAAAGTGGTAGCATTGTATCTTTTCATAAATAGACTCTAAATTTAGATTTTGTGAGATTGTATTTGATTGACAGAAACTCACTATATCAATAATCACTGACAAGGTGGCCTGGGGAAGGAAATTTAGCTTTCCAGACTCCATAACACAGGAAGCAAGACATAGAAAATTTATACAGATTGGGTAATCAAAAGAGGCCTCCTAACAGTGGATGCATACAAACTGATTTTTTAAAAAAACACATGGACAGACAAACAAAAATACTGACTGGAGTTAGTAGGAAAAAAAAAAAAAAGTGTTAGGAGATCCCAGACAGAGAAGAGAACTGTAGTTAAATTGCTGAATGGAGATCTTATGGCATATTTATTTATTCCCAAGCTACTTCTGTTTTCTAGAAGCTACTTCTGTTTGATACTTCTGTTTGTATAGCTAGAGAGCATAATTTGAAACTACTTCAAATTTACTTCAGACATAAGTATTTTGTAAGTCTTTATACATAGGTAATAAATAATGCCATGGTTGTAGCCATTATTTAGATAATGTAAGTAAGGTCTTACATATCAAGCTGTATAGAGGCAGCAAATCATGGCATAGAAACTTCCAGAAAATCAACTTTTCAGTCCACTAAAGGAGCTTCCAAAAAGACAGAAGATATGACCAAAGCTTTGGCACAAAATATAAGAAAAAGCCCTAGTTCAGTGGCTGAGAATGCTAAAGGTTATTGAAGAGTCAAAGAAGATCATATTGACGGAATATTTATGGAGATAATCCCAAAGACATTGGAAACATTGGTAAGAGTATTTAGAATAAAACAACAAGGAAAGAAACTGCAATTCATGGAGTTGAGGATGGAATAATTGATAAGGGAGAAGGAATGGTGAAAACAAATCACTTTCCCAAAAAGTTTGGCAGTAAAACAAAAGAGATATTTGGTGATGTCAGCTTAAAATCCAGGGTCATAGAAACAAAAGTATTAGGGCTATCTGGTTGTGTGTGTGTGTGTGTGTTTGTGTGTTTTCTTTGCTTGTTTGTTGATTTACTTGTTTGTTATGTTGGGAGGTAATGAGTATACTTACACAATTACACTATAAGGGCAAAAATGGTAAATTATATTTGTCATAGTGTGTTTTACTGGGTTGATGCTGCTTTGTTTCTGGATTCATATTTGGGATGATCATAGGGTGGAGAAAAAAAACTTGGAAGGAAGAGGAGAATCTAAGCAGTTGATTTTCATTGGAGAATGGATTGAACAAGACAGTAAAATCACCTGAAGGATCAAGGGAAAAGGAAGAGGGAATAAGTTGCTTCAATTTTGATAATTTTTTTTTTTTTTGCAGGGAGAAGCCAGCAGCCAGGTTACACAATAGAAATTAGGGAGTGAAATATCAAGAGGAAATATTAATAAAATGCCTCTTTGTGGTGTAATCTTTTTTTTGCCAAATTTTAAGTCTTTTGGGGTAAGATTTTATTAACATTTTAAAAGCATGGCATAATGAGATTTCTCCAAGTTGGGGCAAAATTTAGTCAAGTTTTAACAATATGATGATGAGAAAAAGACAAGAATGGAGTGAGATTGAAAGAGCAACTCACATTTAATCTTTACATGAAATTTCAAGTGGATATGGCACTCCATGAACTACAGATGAGAAACTGGTGACTAGAACAGTTGTAAAAGAGCACAACTAGGATGAAAACACAGATTTTAAAAACCTGTGAAAACTCCCACATGTTAACTTGTTCGTCACTGTAAAAGAGAAAAAAAGAAAACAAAAAACAAAACTCTTGTTAGAAGTGACAGAACGAAGACTATAATTGGACCCAGAAAACTTGTTCTATTCTTTTTTTTTTCATTTTGAAAAATAAGACAAAATTTTCCAAGTTTTACTCCAAATCTTTGGTTTTCAGAAACAATTTATCAAAAGAGAGAAGTAATAACAAATAACAAAGAGCTTGAGTAGAACAACTTCGAAGTGTTTATAAAGTAAATTTCCCGTTTGATAAAGAAGTTGTTCAAAGGTCTTTCACAGAATAAGAAAATATTATTCATTCATTAAAACACATGCATGGTGCTTATTACACTATGTTCTCCTGACTTTGCAAACATTGATTCATTTACTCTTTATCTGTATCTATTTACTTTTTCTTTTATAGGAAAGGGGATTCAGCTGTATTTGAAACTAAGAAAATTTAATCCAGGGAATTGATCATGAGCTGAGCACCTAAACAAGGGAAGGTAGAATATCCTAATTAACAACAAAAGACACCTCTACCAGTTTCCAAGTGGAAGGAAAAATGAGAGGAACAGGGATTGCCAGAGCACCGGTCCCAAGTCCCTGACAGAAGCTGGAGAAACAGAGATCCCTCCAGTGGTAGCTAGTGTCCCTGGAGAGCTGCAGACACGTCAAGGAGAAGAGGAACTCAGGGAGGATATGCAGTGCTTCTTAGGGAAATCACAGAAGCAGAGGGAGTGTTGTGGCCTCAATTATGTCCCCATCCCCCCCAAATTCATATGTTGACGTCCTAGCCCTCAGTCCCTCAGAATGTGACTATGTTTGGAGATAGGGTCTTTAAAGAAGTAATTAGGTAAATGACATCATACAGGTAAGCCCTAATCCATCTGTCTGGTGACACCTTGATCTTAGACTTCTCACCTCCAGAACTGAGACAAATCTGTTGTTTAAACTGGCCAGTCTGTGGTGTTTGGTTATGGCAGCCCTAGCTGACTAATATAGAGGGACCCGGGATATACTCTGTGGCTTCTTCTTTCCTCTCGCTGGAAGGCCCCCGTCTCTTCTTCCCATGGGCAAACATTGCTGGAGAGTGAATGTGTGACCTGCAGGACTAGTGCCCCTTGTGACATAAAGCAGAACAACTGAAAGCACGGGGACAGCAGGCACTGGAGCAACCCTAAGTATTATGCTACCTTCTTACCCCACATTAAAGAGAAGACAGCTCTTCAAAGGCTCAGATGCATCAACCTACTCACCTGAGATCACAGTTCATCATGGTTCCAAAGCCCCTGCTTTAGCCAGTCGCTATGCTGACTCTTGGTTAATAAGCTCTAAGATTTCTGAAGGTTTATGGGGTCACAACCTTCTTTTGCTACCTTTCACCATTTTCAGTGGAAACTTGGCCTATGACAAGGAATATGGTAATTGCACATCACTAATGGTAACAGAGAGAGCATCAGGGTTCTGTGTGTGTGTGTGTGTGTGTATGATACAAACCCTCTGGGAGGTAGTCCCAAACTGACTCAATTAAGCTGAGTGTTTCCAAGTGTTTGAAATAGTAGTATCACACTTAATGTTATGCTTTGCTTCTTTCTAACCCTTTTTTTGTAAGTATCATGGGAGTATGCATTTATTTAAACTGAAACTGTGGGGGAGAGCTGAGCAACAGCATGCAAGATGATTGAAATTAGACATCCTGTGGGGTAAACATTATATTGTTTAAATTGTACTGAAAGCGGAGCAAGATGGCGGAGGAGTAGGAGACCGGGGTTTCGTCTCCTCTCAGGAATTCAGCTGGATAGGGATCAACCCAGTCTGAACACCTACAAACTCAACAGGAGATCGAAGAAGAGAAGAGCAACAACTCTCTCATCAGAGAGCTTGTTTGGAGGTTCTAGCAGGGGAGCGCAGCTACTCGTATACCCTTGACCGAAGAACGGTCCTCCTCTATCGGGGAAGGTCGTCCTCTTCGAGCGCGCAGCTTTGGGAGGGACGCACATGGAGCGGTGAGGGAGGAAGGGGACACCCGTCTAGCCAGCCAGATCAGCCGAATCAACCCTGGCGATCAATGGGGTGACAGATGTCGCAGCCAGATCGCTCTCACATCCCAACTCTCTCATCAGAAAAGTGACCACTTTCTGGAAGGTAGGACGTGTGGAGAAGGGAATCCGAGGCGATATTCGGGAGGATAGACGGCGGGGGAGGGGCCTCCGTCGGCCGCTTCTGGCAAGTGATAGAGCCGCGGAGCACAAAATCGGAACTTTTAAAAGTCTGCTCCGCTGAGGGACGTCACTCTGGTGGCTAAGCGGGGGGTGGAACCCTCCGGGACAGTGTGGTCTCAGGACCCTCGGGGTCACAGAAAGACCGGGGGTGCCTGAGTGCGGCAGAGCTCCCAGGTAGCAGAGCAGGGAAGCCGGCTGCAGAGGCGGAGCCCAGGCGCGGGGTCTCAGCTCGGGGTCGCCATAAACCGTGATCCGCGGCACAGTCGGGCCCCTGCTCCTCCAGCAGGGACCCAACAAGCGGCAGATCCAGGGAGACTCACCTTCCTCCCCCGGGAGGAGCCGCGCGGGAGTGCACCGCAGGGATCTGCTGGGTTTGGAGACTCCACCCGGGGTCGGGTGCCAGAGATAGAAACGCGCGGTCACAGGCCGGGTGAGCACGGAGTGCGGCCGGAGACCGGGGAGACGGGAGTGACTGACGGCTTTTCTCTGGGGGCTCACTGAGGAGTGGCCCCGAGTTCTCGGCTCCTCGGGGCGGAGATTGGGAGGCCGCCATTTTCACTCTCCGCCTCCAAAGCTGTACGGAAAGCTCGCAGGGAACAAAAGCCCCGGAGAGCAAAGCCGAGCAGATGACTTAGCCGGGAGGGGGCAAGGGCGGGGCAATTCCGCCTCCGGCAGAGACATTTGGAAACCACGGCAACAGGCCCCTCCCCAGAAGATCAGCGAGAACAGCCAGCCAAGACCAAGTTTACCGATCAATGAGAACGGCAGAACGCCAGCGCTAGGGGACTACTGCACATAGAATTCACGGCTTTTTTACCATGATTCTTTAGTCTTTCAAAGTTAATTTTTTTTAACTGTCTTTCTTTCTTTTTCTTTTTTTTTCTTTTTGAATTTTTCTTTTTCCCTTTTTCAACCAACATCTTATCAATCCCTTTTTTTAAAAAAACATTTTTATTCTTCATTTTTAGAGTCATATTCTATCCCTTCATAGTAGTTACCCATATTTTTAGCTTATATATATAAGTTGTTCTCTCTTTAAAATTTTGAGATAGTTTCTTCTAACAGATTAAAATATACCCTAAATCTCTAGTATATGGTGTTTTCTATTCCCCTGCCTGATCACATCCTCTCCCTTTTTTTTTCTCTTTTTCTTTTTTCTTTTTTTAAATCCTCTTCTTTCTTTTTTCAAACAACTTCTTATCAATTCCTTTTATAAAATTTTTTATAATTTCCATTTTTACAGTCATATTCCATCCCTTCATCATATCAACCCTTATTTTTGTACATATATAAGTTTTTCTTTCTTTAAAATTTTGGGAGGCACTTTCTTCTAAAAGACCAAAATACACCCCAAATCTAGTGTGTGGCACTGATCTGTATACCATATAGATCATATTTGATCACATTCTGGTTTTTCTTTTGTTGTTGTTGTTTTGTTTTGTTTGTTTTTGTTCTTATCTTTATCTTTTTTTTTTCTTTTTCTTCTTTTTTTTCTTTTTCTTTTTTCTCTCTTTCCCTTTCTTATCCCACTGCTTCAGGTCTTTTCTTTCTTTTTTTTTAAAGATTTTATTTATTCATTTGACAGAGAGAGACACAGCGAAAGAGGGAACACAAGCAGGGGGAGTGGGAGAGGGAGAAGCTGGTTCCCTGCAGAGCAGGGAGCCCGATGCGGGACTCGATCCCAGGACTCTGGGATCATGACCTGAGCTGAAGGCAGTCGCTTAACCAACTGAGCCACCCAGGTGCCCGCTTCAGGTCTTTTCTGATTTGTTTAAAGTATATTTTCTGGGGACGTGGTTACTCTGCTAGCATTTTGTTCTCTCATTAATCTATTCTCCTCTGCACAAAATGACGAGACGGAAAAAATCACCTCAACAAAAAGAACAAGAGGTAGTACCGACTGCCAGGGACCTACTCAATACGGACATTAGTACGATGTCAGATCTAGAGTTCAGAATCATCACTTTAAAGATACTAGCTGGGCTTGAAAAAAATATGGAAGTTATTAGAGAAACCCTTTCTGGAGAAGTAAAAGAGCTAAAATCCAACCAAGTAGAAATCAAAAAGGCTATTAATGAGGTGCAATAAAAAATGGGGGCGCTAAGTGCTAGAATAAATGAGGCAGAAGAGAGAATCAGTAATATAGAAGATGAAATGATGGAAAATAAAGAAGCTGAGAAAAAGAGAGATAAACAACTACTGGATCACGAGGGCAGAATTCGAGAGATAAGCGATACCATAAGACGAAACAACATTAGAATAATTGGGATCCCAGAAGAAGAAGAAAGAGAGAGAGGGCCAGAAGGTATAATGGAGCAAATTATAGCAGAGAACTTCCCTAATTTAAGGAAGGAAACAGGCATGAAAATCCAGGAAGCACAGAGAACCCCTCTCAAAATCAATAAAAATAGGTCAACTCCCCGACATCTAATAGTAAAACTTACGAGTCTCATAGACAAAGAGAAAATCCTGAAAGCAGCTCGGGAGAAGAAATATGTAACCTACAAGGGTAGAAACATTAGATTGGCAACAAACCTATCCACAGAGACCTGGCAGGCCAGAAAGGACTGGCAGGATATATTCAGAGCACTAAATGAGAAAAATATGCAGCTAAGAATACTATATCCAGCTAGGCTGTCATTGAAAATTGACGGAGAGATAAAAAGCTTCCAGGACAAACAAAAACTAAAGGAATTTGCAAACACAAAACCAGTCCTACAGGAAATCTTGAAAGGGGTCCTCTAAGCAAAGAGAGACCCTAAAAGCAACATAGACCAGAAAGGAACACAGACAATATACGGTAACAGTCACCTTACAGGCAATACAATGGCACTAAATTCCTATCTTTCAATAGTTACCCTGAATGTAAATGGGCTAAATGCCCCAATCAAAAGACACAGGCTATCAGACTGGATTAAAAAACAAGACCCATCGATATGCTGTCTGCAAGAGACTCATTTTAGAACCAAAGACACCCCCAGATTGAAAGTGAGGGGGTGGAAAACCATTTACCATGCTAATGGACACCAAAAGAAAGCTGGGGTGGCAATCCTTATATCAGACAAATTAGATTTTAAACCAAAGACTGTAATAAGAGATGAGGAAGGACACTATATCATACTTAAAGGATCTATCCAACAAGAAGATTTAACAATTGTAAATATCTATGCCCCTAACATGGGAGCAGCCAGTTATATAAGGCAATTAATAACAAAAGCAAAGAAACACATCGACAACAATACAATAATAGTGGGGGACTTTAACACCCCCCTCACTGAAATGGACAGATCGTCTAAGCAAAAGATCAACAAGGAAATAAATACTTTAAATGACACACTGGACCAAATGGACTTCACAGACATATTCAGAACATTCCATCCCAAAGCAACGGAATACACATTCTTCTCTAGTGCCCATGGAACATTCTCCAGAATAGATCACATCCTAGGTCATAAATCAGGTCTCAACCGGTACCAAAAGATTGGGATCATTCCCTGCCTATTTTCAGACCACAATGCTTTGAAACTAGAACTCAATCCCAAGAGGAAAGTCGGAAAGAACTCAAATACATGGAGGCTAAAGAGCATCCTACTGAAGAATGAATGGGTCAACCAGGAAATTAAAGAAGAATTAAAAAAATACATGGAGGGCGCCTGGGTGGCTCAGTTGGTTAAGCGACTGCCTTCGGCTCAGGTCATGATCCTGGAGTCCCTGGATCGAGTCCCGCATCGGGCTCCCTGTTCGGCAGGGAGTCTGCTTCTCCCTCTGACCCTCCCCCCTCTCATGTACTCGCTCTGTCTCATTCTCTCTCTCTCAAATAAATAAATAAAATCTTTAAAAAAAAAAAAATACATGGAAACCAATGAAAATGAAAACACAACTATTCAAAATCTTTGGGATGCAGCAAAGGCAGTCCTAAGAGGAAAGTATATAGCAGTACAAGCCTTTCTCAAGAAACAAGAAAGGTCTCAAGTACACAACCTAACCCTACACCTAAAGGAGCTGGAGAAAGAACAGCAAATAAAGCCTAAACCCAGCAGGAGAAGAGAAATAATAAAGATCAGAGCAGAAATCAATGAAATAGAAACTAAAAGAACAGTAGAACAGATCAACGAAACTAGGAGCTGGTTCTTTGAAAGAATTAACAAGATTGATAAACCCCTGGCCAGACTTATCAAAAAGAGAAGAGAAATGACCCAAATCAACAAAATCATGAATGAAAGAGGAGAGATCACAACCAACGCCAAAGAAATACAAACAATTATAAGAACATATTATGAGCAACTCTATCCCAGCAAATTAGATAACCTGGAAGAAATGGATGCATTCCTAGAGATGTATCAACTACCAAAACTGAACCGGGATGAAATAGAAAACCTGAACAGACCTATAACCACTAAGGAAATTGAAGCAGTCATCAAAAATCTCCCAAAAAACAAAAGCCCAGGGCCAGATGGCTTCCCAGGGGAATTCTACCAAACATTTCAAGAAGAATTAATACCTATTCTTCTGAAACTGTTCCAAAAAATAGAAACAGAAGGAAAATTTCCAAACTCATTTTATGAGGCCAGCATTACCTTGATCCCAAAACCAGACAAAGACCCCATCAAAAAGGAGAATTATAGACCAATATCCCTGATGAACATGGATGCAAAAATTCTCACCAAAATACTAGCCAATAGGATCCAACAGTACATTAAAAGGATTATTCACCATGACCAAGTGGGATTTATCCCTGGGCCGCAAGGTTGGTTCAACATCCGCAAATCAATCAATGTGATACAATACATTAACAAAAGAAAGAACAAGAATCATATGATCCTCTCAATAGATGCAGAAAAAGTATTTGACAAAGTACAGCATCCTTTCTTGATCAAAACTCTTCAGAGTATAGGGATAGAGGGTACATACCTCAATATCATAAAAGCCATCTATGAAAAACCTACAGCAAATATTATTCTCAATGGGGAAAAACTGAGAGCTTTCCCCCTAAGGTCAGGAACGTGGCAGGGATGTCCACTATCACCACTGCTATTCAACATAGTATTGGAAGTCCTAGCCACAGCAATCAGACAACAAGAAGAAATCAAAGGCATCCAAATTGGCAAAGAAGAAGTCAAACTCTCACTCTTTGCAGATGATATGATACTTTATGTGGAAAACCCAAAAGACTCCACCCCAAAACTGCTAGAACTCATACAGGAATTCAGTAAAGTGGCAGAATATAAAATCAATGCACAGAAGTCAGTGGCATTCCTATACACCAACAACAAGACAGAAGAAAGAGAAATTAAGGAGTCGATCCCATTTACAATTGCACCCAAAACCATAAGATACCTAGGAATAAATCTAACCAAAGAGACAAAGGATCTGTACTCAGAAAACTATAAAATACTCATGAAAGAAATTGAGGAAGACACAAAGAAATGGAAAAACGTTCCATGCTCATGGATTGGAAGAACAAATATTGTGAAGATGTCAATGCTACCTAGAGCAATCTACACATTCAATGCAATCCCCATCAAAATACCATCCACTTTTTTCAAAGAAATGGAACAAATCATCCTAAAATTTGTATGGAACCAGAAAAGACCCCGCATAGCCAGAGGAATATTGAAAAAGAAAAGCAAAGCCAGCGGCATCACAATTCCGGACTTCAAGCTCTATTACAAAGCTGTCATCATCAAGACAGCATGGTACTGGCACAAAAACAGACACATAGATCAATGGAACAGAATAGAGAGCCCAGAAATGGACCCTCAACTCTATGGTCAACTAATCTTCGACAAAGCAGGAAAGAATGTCCAATGGAACAAAGACAGTCTCTTCAACAAATGGTGTTGGGAAAATTGGATAGCCACATGCAGAAGAATGAAACTGGACTATTTCCTTACACCACACACAAAAATAGACTCCAAATGGTTGAAAGACCTCAATGTGAGACACGAGTCCATCAGAATCCTAAAGGAGAACACAGGCAGCAACCTCTTTGACCTCAGCCGAAGCAACTTCTTCCTAGAAACATCGCCAAAGGCAAGGGAAGCAAGGGCAAAAATGAACTATTGGGACTTCATCAAGATAAAAAGCTTTTGCAAAGCAAAGGAAACAGTCAACAAAACCAAAAGACTACCGACAGAATGGGAGAAGATATTTGCAAATGACATATCAGATAAAGGGCTAGTATCCAAAATCTATAAAGAACTCATCAAACTCAACACCCAAAGAACAAAGAATCCAATCAAGAAATGGGCAGAAGACATGAACAGACATTTTTCCAAAGAAGACATCCAAATGGCCAACAGACACATGAAAAAGTGCTCAATATCGCTCGGCATCAGGGAAATCCAAATCAAAACCTCAATGAGATACCACCTCACACCAGTCAGAATGGCTAAAATGAACAAGTCAGGAAACGACAGATGTTGGCGGGGATGCGGAGAAAGGGGAACCCTCCTCCACTGTTGGTGGGAATGCAAGCTGGTGCAGCCACTCTGGAAAACTTTATGGAGGTTCCTCAAAAAGTTGAAAATAGAGCTACCATATGATCCAGCAATTGCACTACTGGGTATTTACGCCAAAGATACAAAAGTAGGGATCCGAAGGGCTACGTGCACCCCGATGTTTATAGCAGCAATGTCCACAATAGCCAAACTGTGGAAAGAGCCAAGAAGTCCATCGACAGATGAATGGATAAAGAAGATGTGGTATATATATACAATGGAATATTATGCAGCCATCAAAAGGAATGAGATCTTGCCATTTGCAACGACGTGGGTGGAACTGGAGGGTATTATGTTGAGTGAAATAAGTCAAACAGAGAAAGACATGTATCATATGATCTCTCTGATATGAGGAATTCTTAATCGCAGGAAACAAACTGAGTGTTGTTGGAGTGGGAGGTGGGGTGGGAGGGATGGGGTGACTGGGTGATGGACACTGGGGAGGGTGTGTGCTCTGGTAAGTGCTGTGAATTGTGCAAGACTGTTGAATCTCAGATCTGTACCTCTGAAACAAATAATGCTATATATGTTAAGAAAAAAAAAAAAAGAAGAAGAAGAAGGTAGCGGGAGGGGAAGAATGAAGCGAGGGAAATCGGAGGGGTAGACGAACCATGAGAGACGATGGACTCTGAAAAACAAACAGGGCTCTAGAGGGGAGGGGGGTGGGAGGATGGGTTAGCCTGGTGGTGGGTATTGAGGAGGGCACATTCTGCATGGAGCACTGGGTGTTAGGCACAAACAATGAATCATGGAACACTTCATCTAAAACTAATGATGTAATGTATGGGGATTAACATAAGAATAAAATAAAAAAAAATAAAATAAAATAAATTGTACTGAAAGACATTTTATCATTCCTTTCATTGGCTAACCAGATATCTACTCTTTTGCTTCTGTAGACACACTTGACTGAAATTCATCAGCCTTAGTTTTGCCAAAATAATTTAAGGGAAAAACTAATAAACTGGTGAGGATTATATATATTAAAAAAGCACCTAGCTTTGCTACATCTAGTCCAATAATTTGGGTGGCTTACAAACAAGGCACCAGTTCTAAGTGTTAAATCCATAATGTTGCTCATAACAGACCATCTGAACCCACTCTTCTGTGATTTCTCAGAATTAGTCTCCTAAGTCATGCTTGAGTGGCAGTGTTATTACTAATAATGTCAATAATTTGGCAATCATACTTTAAAGTATTAAAAGAGACATCTAAAATATACTGAATTTTGCCAGATAAGTAAATATAAATTTTCACTGGGTGGTATGTTGTGCATTTTAATGGAAACTTCTTCAAAGCACATGCTCTAACCAATGACATCACTGCGGCCAGCAGGCTATTGCTTTATAAATTGTGCTCTTGAGCAAATCAGTGGCCTACTAAATAAATGATTTTTATTACTTCATCAAAAATCATTTTTTTCTGTAGTGTTTCTCTTCTACCAGCATATAATTTGCAATATATTCTTACTTCCATTTAAAACTTTCAGACTCTGAGGATTTCTGATAACTCTGTAATAACCTTGAGAGGAAAGCTCAAATGGTCTTTCATGTCTTAGGATCCTGAAGATGTATCGCCTTTTTAATAGGATCTCTTGGTTGTTTTGCATAATTCATGGTTCACATAAGACTTTAACAAGGAAAAATGCATAGTTTATATGATGTTTTGCTGGCACCCTGAATATTGATTGTCTATTATATTTTATGTCTTGATTGCAATATTTTTCTGAAATAATTCACTTTTAAGTGGTAGGACTATAATACCAAGAGTTACCCAGAAATCTATATGCTAGAGGTTTTCATATTTGAATACTCTTATCCTTTTTCACTTTGGATTACAAGGTAGAAGCATTTCTAGATGCTATATGAATATAAGACATTAAGGGAGTCCCCTTTCAACAGAGTTTCATGGTCTTCTGTTACCAATAGTAGAAAACCAATATTTTCACTGAATCTCACTCAAGAAGCTCTCTGGAATATAAACATTTAAAGCAAAGCTTGGACTTAGTGAATTATTAATCATGCTTAGTAAACCATTGTTACCTCCCCTCAAATTTTAATTACAGTGTGATGCAAAAAAAATCATGCAATAAAAGTCAAGATAGAGAAATAATTTTTTCACTGATAGTTTAAACGTGTATCATTTCTCACTTTAAGGGGAAAAACAAAGCAATCAACAAGTAAAAATACAAATAGAAAGATTTTTAAAGTAAACTTGAAGTTTTCTATAATCTAATTTTACTGGTTTAGTAACTTAAACTTACTAGATTGTGTTTGAAGTAACTATTCTTTCTTAATCATTTTATTAATTTCCATTAATGGAAAATGTGTAGAAACAGTGTTAAATCCATAATTGTCTGTCCTGCTCTAGTTCTCATTTTCCAAGGTGAAAATTTTCTTCTGAGTTCTCTGGAATTCTGTTTTCAGATGAATTTATCTCGAATGACAAGAATAGGGAGATGTTAAATAAAGGCTAATTATTAGGAGATTTTTTTTTTTAAATAGGGAACATAACTGTGTAGATGTATGTAATTTAATCTTCACTGAAATATATCTAAGTACATTTTCTAGGTCAGCCAATTGGATTGAATCCATCCAAACGACCAGTTAATTCATCCTTTATGTTCTTCAAGTATAACTGTGTGATTGCTTCACCTTTTGAAGGTAAAGACAATCATAAACATAAGAGATCCAGGGAATCTGTGCAAGGAGACAGTAAAAAACAATCAATGAAAACAGTTATGGGTTCATCTTTTATGCAGCTGTTTGATTTCCTTCTTTGTTCAAATGGTTGTATTGTTAAGTAGAGACAGCCTGAGATGACATGATTATATGAATATGTGTGAGAAGTGAACAGATGTTCAGCTCCAAAGATAATGCTGCCTTTCTTCCCCTGTTTTGGCATATAAGAAGAGCACATTTTGACCTCAGTACAATTTGTGTTATTAGTACAATGACAGTGGGGGGAATATGCAAGCTTAACATGCCAAGGCACAACTCCAGGCCACGGCATTTTAAAAGTAACTCTCTTTAAATTTAATATAAAAAAAATTCATCGGATTGGGAAGATCTGTTATTATATCAATAAAATAGAATCTCTGTTTCATTTGTCTAGTATGCTTTCCCAGGGTAGCTTTATGGATTATCGCATGAAAATTCCCTGAGCTCCTTTGGGAAGTCGAAAGGGAAATTCAGCCTGAAAATCTGATATATTTGTTTTAGATTTGTTTCAAAGCTGTGGTTCTCTACCAGGGGTGATTTTTCCCTCCAGGGGACATTTTGCCATGTCTACAAATATTTTTGGTTTTCACAACTGGGAAGGTGTTACTGCCGTTTAAAGGTAACAGTCAGAGATGCTAATCAACATCCCACAGTGCACAGAAGAGCCTTCCCATGATTATTCAGCACAAGAGGTTGAGAAGCCTTGTGTAAATGAATTAGAAGTGAAGAGGCTTCCTACCTTTCAGAAAGAAAATTGCTGTGTGGAATGTGAAAACCTGTCCCTCCTCAAAAACCTTGTTATTGAATGTGCTCAGATGTCTAGATAATTTCTAAATCAAAACTGTTATCTCTGAAAAATCTCTATGGACCTGGGCTTGAGAAGACAAATGATTATATGACTTTTCTTTTTCCTCTGTGACCAAATTATGATTTAGTGCTAAGTTTGAAAATTTCTGAAATATTGCTGCCAACCAGATATAAAGAAAGCGTACTTGTAAAAAGGACACTATTTATGATTAGATAAGGTAGGGTGGGTATAATGTAAGTGGGAGAAGGGGGGAAAAGTAGGTAAAACAATACATTTGAGAAGTATATCCTTAACATTTTGAAATAGATGACAATGAGGGCAAACATGCCCTTTGACAATGCCCTGTCTGGAAATACTGTGAAGATTTTTTTTTTTTTTTTTTTTTTTTTTTTTTACAAAAGCTGACAGTACCTTGATCAAACATCTTAAGCCTTAATGCTTGGCTTAAGTAGTAAAAGGAATTGAATCTACTAGCTAATATAGATATGCTTTGGCATTTGAAGGAGAATGACTCTATCAATTATTTCTAACTATCAGTACTCTAACTACACCTTGGTGGAGCACTGGTATAAATGTTGCCAAAGGATGTACTTAACGGTCTATGTGAAGTGCTCTAACTTTGATGGACCAGAGGAGATGGTGAAGCAAGTGTCTATTTGTACATTAGGTAAGTTTTAGGCTAAATATCACTATGGGTTTTCCTCTCCTTAAAAGTACAAGGACACTTTGACAATATTAATTCTTCCAATCCATGAACATAGAATATCTTTCCATTTGTTTGTGTCGTCTTCAATTTTTTTCATCAATGTTTTATAGTTTTCAGAGTACGGGACTTCCACCTCCTTGGTTAAATTTATCCCTAGGTATTTTATTCTTGGTGCTGTTGTACATGGAATTATTTTCTTAATTTCTCTTTCTGCAACTTCATTATTAGTGTACAGATGTGCTACCAATTTCTGGGCATTAATTTTGTATCCTGCAACTTCAATGAATTCACTTACTACTTCTACATTCACTATCATGTTATCTGCAACTAGTGACAGTTTAATGTCTTGATAAATATGGACGCTTCTTTTTTCTTTTTCTCATCTGATTGTTGTGGCTGGGACTTCCAGTACTACGTTGAATAAAAGTGGTGAAGGTGGACATCCTTGTTAAAATTTCCACAGTACCCAAAGCAATCTGCAGATTCAATGTAACTCCTATCAAAACACTAACAGCATTTTTCACAGAACTAGAACAAATAATACTAAAATCTGTATGGAACCCCAAAAGACCCCAAATAGCCAAAGCAATCATGAGAAAGGAAAACAAACCTGATTACAAGATATACTGCAAAACTGTAGTAATCAAAACAGTGTAGTACTAGCACAAAAATAGACACTTAGATCATTGACACAGAATATGGAGCACAGAAATAAACTCATGCATATATGTCCAATTAATCTATGAAAAAAGAGGCAAGAATATACAATGGAGAAAAAGCAGTTTCTTCTACAAGTGGTGCTGGGAAAACTGGACAGCTACATGCAAAAGAGTGAAACTGGACCACTTTCTAACACCATACACAAAACAAACTCAAAATGGATTAAAGACCTAAATGTGAGACCTGAAACCATAAAAATCCTAGAACACAGGCAGTAATTTTTGTCACAGGGCTGTAGCAACATTTTTCTAGATATATCTCCTAAGGCAAGGGAAGCAAAAGCAAAATTAAACAACTGGGACTAGATCAAAAAACAACAACAACAACAACAACAACAAACAATCGCACAGTGAAGGAAACCATCAACAAAACAAAAGGTAAACTAATGACATATCCAACAAAGGGTTAAATATATAAAGGGTTAAAATCCAAAATATATAAAGAACTCATACAACTCAAGAAAAAAAAAGCAATCTAATTTAAAAATGAGAAGAGGACATTTTTCCTAAGAAGACATACAGAAGGCCAACAGACACATGAAAAAGATGCTCAGCATCACCTATCATCAGGGAAATCAAAAACACAACGAGATATCACCTTACACATGTCAGATGGCTAAAATAAAAAATACAAGAAAAAACAAGTGAGGTGAGGATGTGGAGAAAAAAGAACTCTCATACTGTTGGTGGGTATATAAATTGGGGCAACCACTGTGGAAAACAGTATGGAGGTTCCTTACCATATGATCCAATAACTCTACTACTGGGCATCTATCTACCCAAAGAAAATGAAAACGCTAATTCAAAAAGATAGTATCCCTATGTTTCTTGAAGCATTATTTACAATAGCAGCCAAAATCTGGAAGCAACCCAAGTGTTCATTAATAGATGAATGGATATATATCAATACATATATATAATGGAATATTATGCAACCATATATTATGCAACCATAAAAAGGACAAAATTGTGCTATCTGTAACAACATGGATGGACCTGGAAGGTATTATGCTCAGTAAAATAAGTCAGACTGAGAAAGACAAATACCATTATGATTTCACTCATATGTGGAATCTAAAAAAAAAAAGAATAAAGAAACAAAAAGCAGAATCAGACCTGTAAATACTGAGAATAAACTGATGGTTATCAGAGGTGAGTGGGGTAGGGATATTGGCAAAATGGGTGAAGGGGAGTGGGAGATACAGGTTTCCAGTTATGGAATATGTAAGTCATGGGAATAAAAGACACAGCATGGGGAATATAGTCGATGATACTGTAATAGGGCTGTAGGGTGACAGATGGTAGCTACACTTGTGGTGAGCATAGCATAAGGTATAGAGAAGTTGAATCACTATGTTGTACACCAGAAACTAATGTAACATTGTTTCAACTATACTCAAAAAATTTTAAAACATAAGGAGAAAGCCCACATTATTGTTTTTAGTTTTCAAAATGTTACAGCTCTTTTTTTTTTAAAATAGGCTCCACGCCCAATGGGGGGCTTGAATTCACAATCCCGAGATCAAGAGTCACATCCTCTACTGATTGAGTCAGCCAGGTGCCTCTCAGCAATTTTTTAATAAAAAAATAATATATAACTGGTCAAGTTAACCCAATTAGCAGAATGTTTTAAATTTACAAAGTCATCTCTCTAAATAACACTACCATGGAATCAAAGATAATTAGGCATTCAACCTTCTGATTGCATCTTCATAAAATTAACTCATTAGCAATTAACTTCCTACTGCTGATGGGGCATTGGCACCCAATTCATGGGTGTGCAACCTCTGCAATCACTCAGGATTAAGCTTGGCTTAGTACATCATTGTCACTATCTCAGAGTTTGTAATGATTGATTTTTGGACAAGCGGCCCTACAATTTCACTTTCCATCAGGCCCTGCACATTTATATAGCCAGTCCTAAGGGTCAACCTGGGAGAAAGGAACCAAGGAAGAGCTGGCTTTGCTGTAAAGGATACTAGCAGAGAAGCTTCCATAAGGAGACGTCTGCATCTTGGTGACAGAGAGTGACTACCGTAGACGGCGTAGCATACATCCCATTAAAACAACCTCCACACTATTGACAATTTAGGTCAGAAAATTCCCTGCTGAGGGGGTGCTGTCCTGAACATTGAAGGACATTTAGAAACATTCATGGTCAGGGCACCTGGGTGGCTCAGTCGGTTAAGTGTCTGCCTTCAGCTCAGGTCATGATCTTGAGGTCTTGGGATCAAGCCCTGTGTTGGGATCCCTGCTCAGTGGGGAGTCTGCCTGTCCCTCTCCCTCTGCCCCTTTCCACTGCTTGTGCTCTCCAAGTAAATTAATAAAATCTTTAAAAAGAAAAAAAGAAACATGCATGGCCTTTTCTGACTTGATTCAAGTAACAATAGCTTCCTCTCCTACTCTTAATTTGTAACAACCAAAAAAATCTATCATCTATTCTATCATCTATCTACCATCTATCTATCTATCTATCTATCTATCTATCTATCTATCTATCTATCTA